>NC_138187.1:111802133-112461583 GCF_964194105.1 Spermophilus citellus | reverse complement strand
CAAAACAAAATATTAGCAAATATAATTTGATAGTATATAAAAGTAATTTTACATCATGGCCAAACCAGGGATGTAGGACTGGCTCAGTATTTGAAAGTCAATCAATATATTCAGCATATTAATAGACCTAGCAGAAAAATCACACAATCATATCAAATTGATGCAAAAAAAGTGTTGCAATTACTTTCCCTTTTGTTAGTCTTCCTCATGTCTTTTCCACACATGTGCCTGGATAGCTCAACAGTTTCTTCCTTGCATTCATCATATTATCCTAGAACATCTTCCACCAGGGCCACCCTAAGGGTCATCACTTTATATTTTGATGATTTATCATCAATATCCATAACAGGCCAATATCTAGCAAGTATAGCTAGGTGGTAGAAGAAGTATGAGGCGATAGTTCCCCATTTTCCAACTCTTCCTTGCTATGTACAAATTCCCTTACCCCAGTTTTCCAGGGGTAAATATGGGATAAGAAAAACTGGGAAGAGTTGATTATGTGGTTTGGGTCTCTTATAGCCAATTAGGACTTTTTCTCCACCCCAAACCTCATAATTAAATATTCTATTTAAATTGGAGGTGCCCTCCTAGAGAATTATCATATTTAAAGCCCAAATGGCCTGTCAAGGATATGCTCCACTAGAAGATAAGTCTCAGATTTCCAGTTTTCTTTTTCAGATTTTCCCTAAAGTTCATTTTATTTTTAATGTACCCATTCTTTATAAAATTGAGGGACTTCCTCTTGATTCTTAGTTTTATAGGAGTTTTTATCATGATGAATGGATAAAAAAAATTGTGGATAAAGTAATTGAAAATTACTCAGCCACAAAGACATTTTCCAGTAAATAGGTAGATCTGGAGACTAACGTGCTAAATGAAATAAGCCAATCCCAAAAAACCAAAGGTCAAATGTTTTCTCTAATATGTGGGAGCTAAACCACAATAAAGGCAGGGAGGGGAGGAAAAGAAGTTCAGTAGATTAGACAAAGGGGAATGAAGGGACGAGATTGGGGATAGGAATAGGAAAGGCAGTAGAATGAATCTAACATAATTTTCCTATGTGTATGTATGTGTATATATATATATATATATATATATATATATATATATATATATGAAAATAAGTGAATCCTATCACGATATATATCTACAATAATGGGGTCCTAATCAGAATAAGATATATGTTCCATGCTTGTATAATTTTTATCAAAATGGATTCTACTATATAGAATATACTATGTATGATTAAAAAGAAACAATTTTAAAAAAGAGTTATTTTCATGAATTTTGTAATGGTCAATATAATGATTTACTTTCAAATACTGAACTAGTCTTCCATCCCTGGAATTAACCCCATTTGGCCTTTGATATGCTATCAAATTATGTCACTAATATTTTGTGTCTTACACCTTTTTAATACAGATTGTTGAGCATCCCTGAACTTTGGATCCATCCTCCCTAATCTAAAAATCCAAAATCCGAAACTTTTTGAGCACCAACATAATGCTGAAAAAGTTTCAGACTTTGAATTTTCAGGTAAGGGAGGCTCAACTGGAAAGGTCTATGGAAATATTCCAAAACTCGAAAAACTCCAAAATCTGAAACACTTCTGGGTCCAAGCACTTCAGACCCAAAAGACTCAGCCCAGGCTTTCTTTTTCCTTCAGGTGCCGTTTCCACATAGGTCAATCCAAGATCCTGGAAGCAACCACACTAGTTACAGAAATGCAGGAGGAGCTCTTGATTCTTGGCCCTAAAATTGAACAGAAAACAAAGGTATGTTTGATTTTAAATCTCTTAAATATTTTATAGTCTAACCTAGACCATTGTTTGAACACAAAGACTCAGGTACCTGGCAAAGGTGACTTAGAACTGCACTATCATGCACCTGTGCAAACTTGAAGAAATTATTTTATCTCCTTTAGTTTCAATTTTTCTTATTTGTAAAATGAGGGGGGTGAATTCCAGCAATAACAGCAAAATAGTAACTTGATAACATTTTAATAATTTAGTGTGAACATTAGGTATATAACTAACTGTAGAATATTATAAAGAGAGATTCCTTAGTTAAATCCATATGAAATATGCTGTGGTGGCTTGTAGTCTATCAACTATTCTAAGTAGAAGTATTTCAGCTGACTTTGATAAATTTTATAATAAAAAAACGAGCTATTTTAATTTCTCCTTTCAAAAGAGATCATGTTTCAAAATTTATTCTAAGAAAACTCATTTGGTTCATTAGGAAATAGAAGCTCTGATGGAAAAACTCGAGAAAGATTCACAAGTAGTTGAGAAAGTTCAGATACTTGTTAAACAGGATGAAGAAATTATGGCAGAAGAAGTAAGAATTGTGGAAGATTATGCTCAGGTAAAATTAAAATATAGACAATAAAAATATTTTAGATTTGAAAAATTATTTTCTAACCCCCAACGTAAACATCAGACCAACTATGAATGCTTTTTATTTTTATCCCAACAAATATTTATTGAGTCCCCACTACACCCAGCACACTATTAAATGAAAATAAGGAGTACAAAGATGACTGGTCCCTGTCCTTGACTAATCAGCACTCCTAGGAGGCTCTGAGGGTTTCAATGACAGAAAATCATTCAAGACTATCTCAAAAATATATAACTAAAGTACACTAATAAAAATTAATTAACTAATTAATTAATTTTAAAAATACATTTGGCCTCCAAAAGGAACGTCTGCAAGAAACAAAGCAGTTCTAGGACCTAGGTTCTTGGTTTATATCACTTCTTTTGTTCACTGAATAGTCCTGTTTTTAAATCGGTTATTCCTAACTATCCTGTCTGGTCAAAATACCAGCAGAACCCAGCGTGATTCATCAGATTTCCCAGTGCTTAACTCTGTTCCATCAATAGTCTCTCATGCTATGGAGAGTGGGACTTCTTTCATGTCTTTGTTGAAGTAATTTTATCAATTAAAATACACACACACACACACACCAGTATGTGTATAATTATTTATTTACAAATTACATATAAGTGCTACTGCCATTGGCTAATATCCCAAAGCACAATAAAAACTTAGGACAAGGTTTATTCTGAACCATAGTGAATATGAATATGTAGTTCAAGTAGTCCTCTTGGTAATTTCAAAATGTTTTGGTTGGCTTTTTTTCAGATCTGACTAGCTCACTATTGATTTTTCCCTTGTAAACTGGCTCAAGAAAAGTTCATGTCAGGAATAAGAAAAGCATCAACCTGGCTTTTTTTTTTTTTTTTTTTTGCTGTCATTCTGCTTCCATTTATCAGCATTACTTTTTTTTTTAAGAGAGAGAGAGAATTTTTTAATATTTATTTTTTAGTTTGTGGCGGACACAACATCTTTATTTGTATGTGGTGCTGAGGATAGAACCCAGCGCCTGCCAGGCAAACATGCTACCACTTGAGCCACATCCCCAGCCAATCAGCATTACTTTCAATCCAAAGTTCCCTGTCAGAAATCTTTTCAAGCTACATACCCATTTTTGATTGCCGCAGTCTGGCTGGGCACAAATCACGAGCCACTCAAGCAGGAACAAACTTTATTTCCGAACTCCACCAGCACACTCCACACACGCTCCCCGGGAACCTCTCTCTAACACCACCCACTCAGCTCCTCCTGGCACACACCACACCAACCGGAAATCCCTCCTCCGGACCTTCCCCAACCAACTCGAACCCTCCAGGAATCCCCGGAGAGAACTCCAAAGCAGCGGAGAACTTCGAAGCAGCGGGGCACCAGAGGCAGCAAGAGCCACCCCATTGCCTGACAGTAAAGGTCAAATATACAATACAATCGATCCAGCATCACAGCAATTATATATAGCTTAACTCAAATCATCATCTCAATGGTTCGCTGGCGTCACCTTTCAAACATTCCCTCTGGCAAATGCCAGGCGGCTGTGGCTCTCAACATTTGATAGTTTACAACTTTCCTCCAACTTTATAAACTCATTATTGACAATATCATGAACATTTCTAGAATAACTGTCAAACTTGGAATAAGGGGTAATGGCATTTCAAGATTATTTGTGAGTGATTAATTTTAAATACTGTTTAAAATGACATTTATTGACCAGTTTTCCATCAAGTCCTCTTTATATAAGTATTTCCCGACATTTATGTTCTTTTCATTAATGTCAATATTTCTTATAAACTTAGCAAGAAATATAAATTTTCCTAACATGATCATATGAGTTATTCTTCTTCATTACCTGGATGATTTAAAAACCCAGAGCCACATATATCCTCATGCAATTTTCCTCTTAATAAATTATTACTTTTGGTATGATCTAAAATTTCTCATTATGATTTGCTACTCACTGTACTTATAATCTCTAAAATCTAAAAGTGACTTATCAGTTAATTATTTTATTTCCTATTCCACAAGTTTGTAAATAGATAGATGATAGAATTTATATTCAAGAAAGCACTTTTTTCAATTATATTAGTGTAAGGGTCAGGCAAACCGTCGGAGGAAGAGACCACAAGAGACTGGCTTCATGCAATAAGCAGGAGGGAGTTTATTGAGGATCCAGTTCAGCGCGCTGAGGTCCCAGGCAGGCTCGCTCAAAAAGCGAGAGCAGCCCAGAGCCCCGAGCAGAGGTCAAGCAGTGCTTAAGTACACGTTTTTGGGGAGGGCGGGGGCTTTGCATACATCAGAACAAATCATCATGAGGCGGCGCGGGAAAATTGAACAACAACTCTGAGACATGATTAGTACATTCATTGGCGGGAACAGATTGGGCGGGGGTGATTGGTCACTCCTAAGTGGGGTACACATTCAAACTGATTGGTTTAGGTCCTAAATAACTACATGACAAACTACACAGAGTCCCAGGTTATTAGACAACCAGGGAGTCAGTGGGAATATTTACTGGGCAGTTCCAGTATTGTCCTAACAGCTACAAGAATTTCAGGTTTGGGGGGTAGCAGAGGAATTTTAACAATACCTGGTCTTTTACACTTTAACTCAGGCTTTGCAGTTTAGAAACAGCTTAGAAATTTTACCCTTACATTAGCAATCTATAATTTCTCACTTATTTCAATGAAGTTTTCTAAGCAGAACAATTATTACTTTAAAAACTATAAATTCTGATTTATTCTGTTTTTCACAATTCTCATTTAAGAAATCCATGGTAGATTTAGAATAGTAAATGCTGCTTATCAACTATACTCATACTTCCATTTTGAGTATGTGTCAGTGAAAATCCAAACCTTGGCTTACAATTTTTTACATCTAATAAATGGAAGGATTTTCAACAGATCAGCTCCTGACCAATACATAGCAAACCTTGTTTTCCCCCTGCTAACCACGTAATTTCTGCTGCCAAGCACAACAGGACAAGTTTATATTGTAGTATGACTTCTTACCCTGCACATTAATGTCACATCACCAGGAAAGTTTGAACAGTGGACAACAGAAGTATTTCTGGAAGCCATTCCCATTCCAGATAACTTACAATAACTTTATTATACAGGGAATTCATGGTGAGCAGCAGAAATATAATTCCTAATTCAGCTCCTTAGCTAGATCCCAAAAATGTCCACAGCCATGAAAGGATAGTTGACAATGAGTGAGGCAAAGTAGAAAGAGAAATTGGTCCTAAGAGAGTATAGTGAAAAAGTCTTATTTTAGCAAGTTTAACGAAAACATATGACCCTGCAAACGTATCAGCAGTGTTCCTGTCATGCACTTGGAAAGGATATGTAGAAGTAAAGAACTTTTTTTAGCTCCACAGTAATCCCCCCTTTAACTGAACCACTCCTCAAAAGGGCATTCTTAATACTACACTGAGTCTAAAAGAGAAGGCAGAAGCCAATCAGTGTTTTTGCTTCTTAGTGATACTGTGTAGGGACTTTCTCAGAATCAAGAAGAAGAGCATGGCACCTTCAAAATGCTCCAGTGCCCTGTCTTTCTGTGTGAGAACCCCACAACAATACTTTCTCATCAGGGATTATGAGATAATACACTACATTTAGGACTATGACCCATGTAAACATGTAAACAACAGTATAAGCATGTGTGCACAGACCTAAGTCATACAAGATGCATAATTTACAGGCATTATAAAAATGTCAGATTATATTTTCCAGGTTCAATATATACATATAATCTATTTAAGAAATCTTGACATAAATATGTCAGATCTGCAACTATATGCACTCATATGTATTTAGGGGCTTAAATTTTTATTACAGAAAACTGCCAATGAACTAAAAAGTGTGCTACCAGCTATAGAAAATGCAATCGTTGATCTAAATGCCCTGGATAAATCTGATGTTGCTGAATTAAGGTAACTAATTCACTTAACTTTCTTCTGAGTTAGAACAGTTCAGATTAAATGATAAATTCATGATAAATGTTATTAATTCTCTACTGCAATTTTAGATTAATTCCTTTTTAACTCATCTTGTTTACTTCACATTTTTCATTATGTGTAGTATACACGGTATGTTGTCAATTTTATGATGCTATCAATTGCAAGGCATGTCGTTATTTTTAGAATTTTTTATTAGTACATTATATTTATACATAATATTGATGCTCATTTGATATAATTATACAACCATGGAATTTAATTTGTTCTAAGTCAGTCCCAGTACTTTCCCTTTCCCTCCCCTACTTCCTCCCCCTATTCCTTTCCTCTATTTGACCAGTCTTTCTCCTGTTAATTAATAGTTTTTTAATTAGTACACTATACACATACATAAAGGTGACATTCACTGTGGTGTATTCATATATGTACATAGGATAATATGATCAGTTTCATTCCCCTGTTCCTCCCTTTTCACCTCCCTCCTTTCTCCCCTCAATTCCCTTCTTCTACTCCTCAGATCTCTCTTCTGTTTTCATGGGACTCCCCCCCTTTTCTTTTTTTTTCCCTTATTTTGGTTTGACTTCTGCATATGAAAGGAAACATTTGACTTTTGACTTCTTGGGTCCAGCTTATTTTACTTAGCATGATGTTCTTCAGTTTTATCTATTTAAGAAATCTTGCAAATGCCATATTTCTTATTTTAATTCTTAATAATTGCCATTCTGGCTGAAGTAAGGTTGCTAGAGATGCTGAACATTTTTTTCATATATTTGTCAGCCATTTGTATTCTTCTTTTGAGAAGTGTCTGATTAATTTTTCCCCATTTATTAATTGTGTTGTTTGGGGTTTTGGTGTTAAGTTTTTGGAGTTCTTTAATACATTCCTATTAGAGGAGTATTTTTATTTTTTTTTAGTTGAGATGGACACAATATCTTTATTTTTATTTGTTTATTTTTATGTGGTGCTGAGGATCGAACCCAGGGCCTCACACATGCGAGGCAAGCAATCTACCATTAAGCTACAATCCCAGCCCTAGAGGAGAATCTTGCAAAGATTTCCTCCCATTCTGTAGCTCTCTCTTCATACTTTCAATCATTTCCTTTGCTAGGCAGTAGCTTTTTAATTTGATGCCATTCTACGTATTGATTCTTGGTTTTATTTCTTGGGCTTTCAAGGTCTTGTTAAGGAAGTTGGTGCCTGTGCCAATATCTTGGGAGTGTCAATTCCATGTTTTCTTCTAGCAGTTGCAAAGTTTCTGGTCTACTGCCTAGGTGTTTGATCCACTTTGACTCCTGCAGGGAGATATAGGGACAAAGTTTCACTCTTCTACATATGGATATCCAGTTTTCCCAGTATGATTTGTTTTAAAAAGTATCTTTTCCTTTGACATATGCATCAGATGATTGTATCTCTATTGATTTATCTCTGTGTCTTCTATTCTATTGCATTGTAAGGCATATTATTATTTTAAGAAAGAAAAAATACTGCCAATTAAACTATGATGTGCCATTTGTTATAAACTGAATCCCAGCCTATGATATGTAAAAATTTACATCTTAGAACTGGTAAAATACAGTATTATCTGAACTGTAGCTCCAAAAGTAAGAGGACAATATTTATGCCACCCTACTTAGCCAGTTTAGCTGTAGAGAGACTATAGTAGGAATGCATAGCTGCCCATCTGAGACTGCAGTGTTGGATGTTATCACAAGGTGTCGCTGTGGGAAGTGCTTCCCCTCCTCTGTCTTTTCCCATTCTACACATTGTAGTGATTAAAAAGAAATGCTAAGAAAATACTGAAAGAAATTAAATAATTTAGAGTACAAAGATCTGATCCTGTTGATTCTAAGTTGAATCTGTCAGTAACATATTTTTAACTTGAGATCTCCCATTGAACAAATAAGGAGAGTTTGCATATTATATCTTAGGATGTGTTTTTATTCTTTTTACAAAGTAATATTTCAGTAAAAGATGTGGAAACATGGAACAAATCTATCATCGTATTTATAACACTGTATTAAATCTTGTGATAAGGATATAAAACAGTAGAAAGAAGTATTTTTTAAACAAATTTTTTTATGGTAAAGGACAGAAGCATACAGCCAGGTGCCATGGCCCTGCTGCAATTCCAACTGCTCAGGAGGCTGAAGCAGCAGGATCACAAATTCAGGGTCAGCCTGGGCAACTTAGAGAGATCCTGTCACAAAATAAAATAACTAAAATACAGGCTAGGCGTGTAGCTAAGTGGTAGAGTACTTGCCTAGCATGAGAGAGGTACTGGGTTCAATCGCCTGTACCAAAACCAACAACCACAAAGAAGCCCATCACAATGCTGCAGTTAATGCACTTAAGGTTGAAAAACAAATGCACAGAGAGAAGCCGGAAAAGGGGAGTGAATTTTTAATGTCCTTTTCCTTTTTTACTTCATTCATAAGCATTCATTCCTATGCATTTATTTTTTCTTTCATTTGCCAAGAATATTGAGTACACACTGTGTGCCAGGCACTGAGGCACTGAAGTTACAGCTAGAGAAAGCTTCTCTGGAAAATTAACATTGTAACAGAGAACTGAATGAAGTTTCTATGTAAAGTAGGTAGATATCTAGAGGAATAGTGTTCCAAGCAAAGGAATGGAAAGCACAAAATTGATATGATAAACATGTGCTTGGTGACCTTCAGGAAATACAAAAGACCAAGAAGGCTAAAGCTCAGTGGGCAAGGAGTGTCAGGAGATGGCATCAGAGTGATTACAGAAGCCAATCCTTTTCCAATTTAGGCTTCACCCCCATACCTGGTGACTTTGTCCCAGAAAGTTCTCCTCTCTCAATTTTTTCTGTGGCAGATATTCCTGACAGAGATATCAGTCCAAATTCCCTCTAGGCTAATTTCAGAGGGGCAGTGTATCATGGTGGTTACATGCATGGCTCTGGTACCAAGCTTCCTGGGTTGAAATCCTGGCACTGCCACTTTCTAGCAGTATTACCTATGCCTGAGCTTCTCTTTTATGCAATGGGACAGTAAATGTTGAAATGACTGGATGAATTACAATGCTCAGAACAAAGTCTTGCCTAAGACACTGCTCAATAAAGGCTAGTTTCATACTGAGAGGTTTCCTTCCCCTGCCCTAGCACTATAAAAGCTGAAGAAAACCAGCCTTGTCCTTAAATTTCCCTGCATACACTTTGTTTGTTTGTTTTTAAAGAGTCTCTTTTGTGATAGTGCTAATGTGCATTTAACTCACTTCAAAATGCCACCCAAATGAGGGAGCTTCTATTAAGATCTCTGTTGCTATTCCCAGACATGTGGCAGAGACATCTGGCACATGCACAACTTAGTTCATTCTCTTTCCTTGCTGCTGTTTTTATAATGAAAATGTAAATGATGGCCCCATGAGAGTATTAATCCTTTGCCACTCTTTGTATCCGTCACTAAAGGAAGAAAAAAGAGCATAGAAAACGCAGATTGGGGTAAATCAGTAAGGATCCAAGACAGACTCCTTGTATGAAGTAATGGAGGACTAATATAAGCAGGCCTCACTTTGCATCAAATATTTGTTCCTGAAAAGTGGCACATAGGAATAGGATGTTCCTATTTTTTAAATGACTCTGCAGTGGACACTTTTAAAATAAAACGAATTAGTCTCTAACTCAAATGTTCTGTATATTTAGATTTATGGCTCTCATCTTCATAAAGCAAAGATAACCAATTACTAAAGAAACTCAGATTTTAAAAGATCACCAAATAACTCCTGTTAAAAACCTGTGTGTGTGTGTGTGTGTGTGTGTGTGTGTGTGTTTTCTTCTGAGAGAGTTTTCAGAATGCATTTGATTTTTCATCCTGAAGTTGATTACTTCTCACTGCCTATTACAGGGTATACACAAAGCCTCCCTTTCTTGTGCTGACTGTCATGAATGCAGTGTGTATTCTTCTGCAAAAGAAAGCTAACTGGGCAACTGCAAAGCTGCTTCTTTCAGAAACTGGTTTTCTAAAGAAACTGATTAATCTTGACAAGGACAACATACCTGATAAGGTAAACACTTGCTCCCTAATTAATGCATAATAGATGCCTTTCATATTTATAACCTATGGAGTCAAATAGAAGTATTAGAATTGGAATTCTGTATTAGAAGTGAAAAAAACTTTCAAATAAAAACTTTTTAAAGGAAAAAATATATTAGAAGCAGAAGACAATGATGAGATTTAGAAAATCAGAGAGCAAGCTGCATAACCAAACTTAATAGATTTCCTGGAAGTGTCAAGGAAAGGCAACATGTCCCTGAAATTGGAAAAATATCATGTCTCTAAATCTCTTTAAATAATAAAGATTAGCAAAGTAACGGGACAACAGTTGGAGAGAGTCTTTCTGGGTGGATTGCAGTACATTATGAGCACATAATGAATGCATAAAGGTGTTTAAGATTTATTTTTATTTGTGTAACAAGTGTTCATATAATAGCATGTATAAGACATTGTTCTGAGTGCTTTACAAATATTAATCCATATGTGAGGAGATGGGAAGTACAGATTAAGGCATTAAAAATTTTAAATAAAATAACTCTGGCAATTCTATTGGAATTTCCTATATTTGCTATAGCAGATTTAATTCAAAAGAACATAAATTTTCTGGAGAACATCCAGTAAGGCCAAAGTCCTGGACAAACAGCAGATTTTTTTTAAGAGAGAGGTGAGAGAGAGAGAGAGAGAGAGAGAGAGAATTTTTAATATTTATTTTTTAGTTTTCGGCAGATACAACATCTTTGTATGTGGTGCTGCTGAGGGTGGAACCCGGGCTGCACACATGCCAGGCGAGCACGCTACGGCTTAAGCCACATCCCCAGCCCCACAAACAGCAGATTTTAAGACACCAGTAGAGTGAGGTAGGCCAGGTTGGACAGGTGACTCTCATAAAGAGAAAAAAACAAGATCAGCCAGAATAAGCAAGAGGTTACAGAGGCCTGGACCAAGACACAGTACATGGAAGTAGAAAGAAGGCCAAATGCCACCTATGTAACCACAGGCTAGTAATGCCAGGAGCCCCAGAAGCTGAAAGGTACTAGAAACCTACCTACATCTCTATTTCAGACTTCTAGCCTCCAGAATTGTGAGAGACTTAAAATGTTTTAAGTCATCCAATTTGTGATAATTTATTATAGTAGCCAAAAGGAATCTAATGCAGATTTTGGTACAAAAATGTGGTCAATGCTATATCAAATGCCTAAAAATGTGAAGTTTGATGACTGAGGATGGGAGAATATCCAAACTGTGATATTATATTAGCAGATGAACTGAGAGCTAAGATCATAAGCAGACTAATTGCAGCATTACTAGCCTGTGGTTACATAGGTGGCGTTTGGCCTTTATGAGTGGCACTGTCCTGGACGAAAGGGTGAGTGATCATTAAGTCATTCAATAAACATTGAAGGAACATCTTCCTTCTAATAGACATGAGGACAGAGTAGTTTATAAGACCAACCTATTCCTTCTGTTATAACAGGGAAGATAGATATTAAATTATAAATTAGACTGTTAACTAGTATGATGGTGATCTGTATTAATAGAAAGTACAGGGTTGTATATGAATAATGTGAATTTTTAGCAGAATTTAGTGTCAATATCCATATTGTTCATGAATTAGTACAACAAACATTTACTGTCTGGACAATAATTAGCAAATATGATCCCCTATGATTTTGTTTAGGTATATTTTTTAAGCTAAAAGTAATTAATAGCTCATTTAAAGAACAAATGTTGGCAAGAATGTGGGGAAAAAGGTACACTCATACATTGCTGGTAGGACTGAAAATTGGTGCAAACACTCTGAAAAGCAGTATGTAGATTCCTCAGAAAGCTTGAAATGGGACCACTATCTGGCCCAGTTATCCCACTCCTTGGTATATACCCAAAAGACTTAAAATCAGCATAATTATGTAGCCACATCAATATTCATAGCAGCTCAATTCACAATAGCTAAGCTATGGAACCAACCTAGGTGCCCTTCAATAGATGAATGGATAAAGAAATTGTGGTACATATACACAATGGAATATTATTTAGCCAAAAAGAAGAATGAAATTATGGCATTTGCTGGTAAATAGATGGAACTGGAGAATATCATGCTAGGTGAAATAAGCCAGTCTCACAAAACCAAAGACAGAATGTTCATTCTGATATGTGGATGCTAACCCATAACAAGGGGAGGTAGGGGGGAGAAGTATACAAGCTCATTGGATTAGACAAAGGAGAATGAAGGTAAGGAAGGGGGAGATAGGAATAAGAAAGACAGTAGAATGAATCAGACATAACTTTCTATGTTCATATATGAATACACGATAGGTATAACTCCACATAATGGACAACCACAAGAATGGGATCCTAATTGGAATGGGTTGTACTCCATGTGAATATAATATGTCAAAATATACCCTACTGGCATGTATATCTAAAAACAACAAATAAAATATTTTAAAAGCCTAACAGTATGTTAAGTAATAATAAGAAACAAATAATTTGAGAATGGACCACTTGGCATCTAAATTATTCAGGAAGTGGTTCTGTTCTTCAGGCAAGAGAGGAGTTGCCTGGTTGGAAAGGCCATATTCCAAAAAAAGCCATATTCCAAATATGGCTCCCAGAAAGAGATGAGAAATTCTATATACCTAACTCAAGGTGTTAACATTTAGCTGAAGTGGATCTATGAGCACATGACACAGCTAAGTGAGAGATCATCCTCAGTGGGCCTCAGTATGCCCCAGGCCATCCCATCATCTTGGAGTAGTCAAACCACTGAATGAGTAGTCAAACCAGTGAAGGTTGTGAGGACAGAACATAGTCATCTCAAAATGGAGTACACAGGGGACTTCAGGCCTCCTTGTATACCATATTTCCAAAAGCTAGAGTTCCTTTTGAAAAACCATAGCAAAGCTACTGAACAATAGCAGTAGCAGTTTTTCAGTAAAGAGGGTTTTCTCCTCCTGACCTAGGGCCATTTTGTAACCTAGACAGATATGTCTGCTTCTGCAATTAACAAGTAGTTGAGTCTTTTTTATAGGAACTAAAAAATTCATTCATTCTATTGTACATTGGGGAAAACTAGATCAATAATATTTCTTTCTCATGTAACATGTATATTCTCTCTAGGTTTTCCTGAAACTGAAAAAAATTTTAAGCTTGCCTGATTTCAACCCAACCAAGCTTGCTCTGATTTCTGTTGCTTGCCGCTCTATGTGCCAGTGGGTTATAGCTTTGAACAACTATCATGAAGTACGGAAGGTATGCTTTTTCTCCTTAATCTCTGTGATGATTTGAAAGTGATATACCAAAAAGTTCCAGAAATTATTTTTAAAATGAACTTCTGTGGAAAGAATGCCTAATGAAATCCATTTTAATCAAATACAATATACTAACTCACACAGATGTCAAGTGCTCCTATTACATTTTTCTCTGACAACAATCATGTATTATTTTATTTATTTTAGTTACCATAGTAAGCTACTTTATATCCCCTATGCACACATAGGAAATTCCAGGAAAGTTTATTTTAACGGTTGACACTTATAAATATCTTTCATGGTTAGTGGCATTCTTAATAGTAAACTTGACTTTTTCAATACCTAAATATTCTGGCATTCTATTTAAGGTGGTAGTCCCTAAACAAAACCAAGTGGCTGAAGCTCAAAGCGTTCTAAAAATTGCACAACAAAGGTTGGCTGAAAAACAGAGAGGTTTACAGCTGGTAAGAATTTTTTTACTTGTTAAATTCTCAATACCTTTCTGAAATATACAAAAATACCAGAAAATAGTTATTATCTCAGGGCACTGAGGGGATAGCTCAATTGCAGAATGCTTGCCTAGCATATGTTCATCCTGGTTCATCCCAGCACCACCCCCCAGAAAAGTTATCTCAGTAGAACTTATTAAAGAAAGCTCTTTGTGTCTGCTAAAACCTTCAATATGTTAATTATTAACATATTAATTTGCAATAACATTTTAATTTGCATTTTACCAAATTTCTCCCAGGAAATCTTTAGAACTTTAGTCTACCAAATATTAACCAGTACCCACATGAATTCCTAAAAATCTGTATTTAGCCTGTTTCTATAGTTTACTCTTTTACTTTATAAGACATTTTTATAAGACATTTCTTTTTTTTTTTTTTTACATTTTAAAGATTTTTATTTTCATGAACATATTATTTTCATTTATTTAATTTTTTTTTTATTGGATGTTCACAACTTTACAAAGCTCATGACAAATCATATTTCATAAATTAGAATCAGTTGGGTTATGAACTCCCATTTTTTCCCAAATACAGATTGCAGAATCACATCGGTTACACATCACATTTTTACATACTGCCATAATAGTGACTGTTGTATTCTGCTACTTTTCCTATCCTCTACTATCCCCCCTCCCCTCCCCTCCCATCTTCTCTCTCTACCCCATCTACTGTAATTCATTTCCCTCCATGTTTGTTATCCCATTCCCCTCGTAAACTCTTAAATGTAATTTTGTATAACAATGAGGGTCTCCCTCCATTTCCATGTGATTTCCCTTTTTTTTCTCCCTTTCCCTCCCGCCTCATGTCTCTGTTTAATGCTAATCTTTTCTTCCTGCTCATCCTCCCTGTTCTGTTCTTAGTTGCTCTCATTATATCAAGGAAGACATTTGGTATTTGTTTTTTAGGGATTGGCTAGCTTCACTAAGCATAATCTGCTCTAGTGCCATCCATTTCCCTGCAAATTCCGTGATTTTGTCATTTTTTAGTGCTGCGTAATACTCCATGGTGTATAAATGCCACATTTTTTTTATCCATTCATCTATTGAAGGGCATCTGGGTTGATTCCACAGTCTAGCAATTGTGTATTGTGCTGCTATGAACATCGATGTGGCAGTATCCCTGTAGTGTGCTCTTTTAAGGTCTTCAGGAAATAGTCCGAGTAGGGCAATAGCTGGGTCAAATGGTGTTTCCATTCCCAGCTTTCCCAGGAATCTCCATACTGCTTTCCAAATTGGCCGCACCCGTTTGCAGTCCCACCAGCAGTGTACAAGAGTACCCTTTTCCCCACATCCTCGCCAACACTTGTTGTTGTTTGACTTCATCATGGCTGCCAATCTTACTGGGGTGAGGTGGTATCTTAGGGTGGTTTTGATTTGCATTTCCTTGACTGCTAGAGATGGTGAGCATTTTTTCATGTACTTGTTGATTGATTATATGTCCTCCTCTGAGAAGTGTCTGTTCAGGTCCTTGGCCCATTTGTTAATTGGGTTATTTGTTATCTTATTGTCTAATTTTTTGAGCTCTTTGTATACTCTGGATATTAGGGCTCTATCTGAAGTGTGAGGAGTAAAAATTTGTTCCCAGGATGTAGGCTCCCTATTTACCTCTCTTATTGTTTCTCTTGCTGAGAAAAAACTTTTTAGTTTAAGAAAGTCCCATTTGTTGATTCTTGTTACTAACTCTTGTGCTATGGGTGTCCTATTAAGGAATTTTGAGCCCGTCCCCACAATCTGTAGATCGGAGCCAACTTTTTCTTCTATCAGACGGAGAGTCTCTGATTTGATATCTAGCTCCTTTATCCACTTTGAGTTGACTTTTGTGCATGGCGAGAGGAGGGGATTCAGTTTCATTTTGTTGCATATGGATTTCCAGTTTTCCCAACACCATTTGTTGAAGATGCTATCCTTTCTCCATTGCATGTTTTTAGCTCCTTTATCAAATATAAGATAGTTGTAGCTTTGTGGTTTAGTCTCTGTGTCCTCTATTCTGTACCATTGGTCCACCCGCCTGTTCTGGTACCAGTACCATGCTGTTTTTATTACTATTGCTCTGTAATATAGTTTGAAATCTGGTATCACTATACCACCTGATTCACACTTCCTGCTTAGAATTGTTTTTGCTATTCTGGGTCTTTTATTTTTCCATATGAATTTCATGATTGCTTTATCTATTTCTACAAGAAATGCCATTGGGATTTTGATTGGCATTGCATTGAACCTATAGAGAACTTTTGGTAATATCACCATTTTGATGATGTTAGTTCTGCCTATCCATGAACAGGGTATATTTTTCCATCTTCTAAGCTCCTCTTCAATTTCTTTCTTTAGGGATCTGTAGTTTTCATTGTATAGGTCTTTCACCTCTTTTGTTAGGTTGATTCCCAAGTATTTTATTTTTTTTGAGGTTATTGTGAATGGAGTGTTTTTCCTCATTTCCATTTCAGAAGTTTTGTCACTGATATACAGAAATGCCTTTGATTTATGTGTGTTGATTTTATATCCTGCCACTTTGCTGAATTCATTTATTAGTTCTAGTAGTTTTTTTGTAGACCGTTTTGGGTCTTCTAGGTATAGAATCATGTCATCCGCAAATAGTGATAATTTAAGTTCTTCTTTTCCTATTTTTATGCCTTTAATTTCTTTCGTCTGTCTAATTGCTCTGGCCAGTGTTTCGAGAACTATATTGAATAGAAGTGGTGATAGGGGGCATCCCTGTCTTGTTCCAGATTTTAGAGGGAATGCCTTCAATTTTTCTCCATTCAGAATGATGCTAGCCTGAGGCTTAGCATAGATAGCTTTTACAATGTCAAGGTAAGTTCCTGTTATCCCTATTTTTTCTAATGTTTTGAACATAAAGGGATGCTGTACTTTGTCAAATGCTTTTTCTGCGTCTATCGAGATGATCATATGGTTCTATAAGACATTTCTTAAATGTCTGGATTTAAATTAAAATAAAGTATCATTATTAGAACTAGAACTAGAGTTGATATTTATCCCTATTATATATCCCTATTATTTCTGTACTTCATATACATTCTGAGAGTAGGTGAAGTAATATAATTCAAAGATGGCAACAGTCCATTGACATCTTTTGGTCTATATAGTCTCCCCTGCACACATACATGTTTTGATGCAATTATCTACATTCAAAAATCTATGAATTTCATTAAACTCTGAATCCCTATCTTCTCTTGAAAACTCAGATCTGGCAACCCAGCCTGTATTCCCTATATTCATAGTTGGCTATGATCAATCCCTAATCCACTTCAAGCATTTATGCTACCTTCCTGGTCTCACAGGCATTTCTTGAGAACTCAGTTATATAAATAGTATTGGACATTTTTGAAGGAAATAAACAAATTTGGACAGAATTTGTTTTATGTTGATATATCATTTTATTGCTAATATTTTATCTATGTAGTTTTACTTTGATAGGTGCTGATAACAGCTAATATTTTTTAATGCTACTGTGTTCCAAGCACTATGCTAGTGTTTTATATACATTTTCTCATTTAATCCTCAAAACAATATCCAGAACTAGATATTTACAAATGAGAAAACTAAATTTGAAAGATTTGGTTAATCTGTTCAAGATCTCCAGCTACCAAAAGAATGCTGCAAACATTCTTAGTAGGGTCTGTCTAATTCTAAAACCACATGTTCAACTACTACAGTATAAAACATTTCTATTAAGGAGTGATATTCAAAATATTAAGCAACCAGGGTGCCAGAGGCACCAACCAATCAGAATGGATATTTGTCATGGGCAAGAACAGAGACCTACATCTGAGTTTGTAGAGGGGTATGGAGACAAGGTGGGCAATGGGGGGGGGTGTGGAGGTGGGGGGAGATGTTCTTGATGAATAGGGCAGCAATTAGTGTTCTTGGTTTTTCTGTTTCTTAGCTTTTTGTTTTGTTTTGTTTTTATTGGTGTATTATAGTTATACATAATAGTTTTGGTTTATTTTGACATAATCATACATGCATGGAGTTTAATTTACTTTATTTCAGATCCTGGTACCCCCTACCCCATTTCCACCTCTACTCCCTTCACCTATTCTCCTTCCTCTACTCTACAGGTCTTCCTTTCACTCATTTATTTATTTATTTATTTTTAATTAATGCTTTATAGATATACATTTGCTGCAGTATATTTATGCATGTACATAGCATAATCTTGTCAATTTTATTCCACATTTCTTCCCCTTTCCCATCCTATCAATCCCCTTCCTCTACTCTGTTGATCTTCCCTATATGTTTATGACTACCGAATCCCACTTTTCTCCCCCTTGCTTTCCTCTAGCTTCTGCATGTGAGAGAAAACATTCGACCCCTTGATTTTCTGAATCTAACTTATTTCTCTTAATTTGATGTTCTTCAGTTCCATCCATTTACTGGTAAATGACATTTTATTCTCCTTTATGGATGAGTAAAACTCATTGTGTATATATGCCACATTTTATTGATCCATTCATCTATTGACAGGCACCAGGACTGTACCATATCTTGACTAGAGTGAGTTGCACTGCTATAAACTTGATGTGTCTGTATCACTATAATATGCTGATTTTAGTTCTTTGGATATATACCATGGAGTGGGATAGCTGGGTCATATGGATGTTCCATTCCTAGTTTGTTTTTGTTTTTGTTTTTTGGACTCTCCATACTGTTTTCCAAAGTGGTTATATTAATTTGCAGGACCATCAACAATGTATGAGTATACATTTTCCCCCACATTTTTTGCCAGCATTTATTCTTATTTGTATTCTTAATAATTGCCATTTGACTGGAGTGAGATGAAATCTTAGTGTAGTTTTGATTTGCATTTCCCTGATTGCTAGAGATGTTAAAATTTTTTTCATATATTTGTTGACCATTTGTGTTTCTTCTTTTGAGAAATGTCTGTTTAGTTCTTTTGCCCATTTCTTGATTGGATAATTTATTTCCTTGGTGCTAAGCTTTTTGAATTCTTTATATATTCTGGATATTAATCCCTCCTTTGTCAGAAGAGCAGATAGAAAATTTTTTCTCCTGCAGATTCTCTCTTCACTCTCCTTATCATTTCCTTTGCTGTGCAGAAGCTTTTTAATTTGATGCTTTCCCATTTATTGATTCTTGGTTTTATTTCTTAAGCTTTTGGGGTCTTGCTAAGGAAGTCAATGCCTGTCCAATATGTTAGAGTGTTGACTTATGTTTTCTTCTAGCAGAACAACTAGTATTCTTACTTGGCTCTATTAAGGAAGTAAAGAACTAAACACAATAAAGCAATTAGATTTAATGAACATTTACAAAATACTCTACCAACAACAGAATACATGTCCTTCTGAGGGGCTCATGAGAGATTCTCCAGGACAGATCATATTTTAGTCCACAAAATAAGTCTCAATAGATTTTAAATTGACAGATAGCATATAGAGTAGATATTCTGATCATAATAAGGTGAAATTTTAAATCAATAACAGGAAAATTCAAAAATATATAGAAGTTAAATAACATACTTAAAAAAATCAGTGGGTCAAATAAGGGAAATTATAAAATACTCAGAGAAAAATTAAAATGGAAATACAATATACCAAAACTTATGAGATACTCCAAAGGCAGTGCTTAGAGAGAAATTTATAATAGTAAATGCCTACATTAAAAAAATATCTCAGGGCTGGGGATGTGGCTCAAGCGGTAGTGCGCTCGCCTGGCATGCGTGCGGCCCGGGTTCGATCCTCAGCACCACATACCAACAAAGATGTTGTGTCCGCCGAGAACTAAAAAATAAATATTAAAAATTAAAAAAAAAAGAGAAAAAATTAAAAAAAAAAATATCTCAGGCTGGTCTTGTGGCTCGGCTCAGTGGTAGAGTGCTTGCCTAGCACATGTGAAGCACTGAGTTCAATCCTCAGCACCACATAAAAATAAATAAATAAATAAAAAGTTGCGTCCATCTACAACTAAAAACTACATAAATTTTTTTTAAAAAGATGATCTCAAGTTCAAAACCTAACTTTATACCTTAAGGAACTAGAAAAAACAGATGAAACTCAAAGCAAGCAGAAGGAAAGAAATAATAATGATTAGAGCAGAGACAAAGTAAAGGATAGAAAAACAATAAAATCAATGAAACCAAAGGTTGATTTAAATAAAAAAGAAATGTCTTCAAAGCTAACACACCTCTATTTTAGACAAAAAGAGAGAAGATAGTAAAATCAGAAATGAAAGTGAGACACTACTACTTATAAAGATTTTTTTTAAAAGAAGATTTTCTTAGTCTTAGTCTTCATACTACAAACAACTAATTACTCATCAACAAAGTAGATGATATAGAAGAAATGGAAAAATTCATTGAAACACTGAAAGTATCTAAACTGACTCAAGAAGAGAAAGAAAATCTTAACAGATATATAATCAAAATAAAGAGGGCTGAGGATATAGCTCAACTAGTAGAGTGCTTCCCTTGCATGCACAAGGCCCTGGGTTCAATCCCCAGCACCACAAAAAAAAAAAAAAAAAAAAAAAAAAGAAAGAAAAAGAAAAACAAAAGTCATGGAACAGAATGACTTTACTAAACATTTCTACTAAACATTTAAAGAATCATCACCAGTCTCTCAAACTCTTTTAAAATTGTGAAGAAGAGGCATTACTTTGGCTTAGTCTGTTTGGGCTGCTATAATAAAATACCACAAAGTGAGTAGTTTATAAATGCCATTTAGGAAGCTAGGAAGTCCCAAGATCAAGATGCCAGAAGATTCATTGTCTGGTGAAGGCCCAGAAAGATAAGGCAGAAAGGATGAGGGGACTTTCTTGGTCTTTTTTATAAGACCACCCATTCCATTAAACAAGGCTCCACACTTGTTTACTGGAATAATAACCTCCCAAAGGATTCACCTGCTAATATCACCATATTCAGGGCTTGAATCTCAACACATGAATTCAGGGGGCGACACAAACACTCAGTCTATAATACTTGCTAATAACTAGAAAATTCAAGAGATTGCAAACACAACTATAAGCAAAAAGAGATTTTGCTAAGGTTTACACATTAAAATTAACATTCAATAGCAGTAGTTTTCCTACCAGTCAGAAGACATAATGAAAGAAAACAACCTCATTTATAATAGCAACCAGAAATATAAAATATCTAGGAATGAGCTTTATTACAGAATGTGCAGTATCAATATAAAATATTATAAAGCTCAACCAAATAAAACAATATTCAAAAGATT
This sequence comes from Spermophilus citellus, assembly GCF_964194105.1. Lineage (NCBI taxonomy): Eukaryota > Metazoa > Chordata > Mammalia > Rodentia > Sciuridae > Spermophilus > Spermophilus citellus. Next base: position 112,440,266 of record NC_138187.1, on the reverse strand, counting down.
TTAAGTTCCCTATATTAATCCATGAACTTGGTGTAATTACAGTTTAAATGCCAGCAGATATTTTTGGAATTTTTCAAAATAATGTTTTAAATATAATGATTAAATGTAATAAAATTTTCAAAGTGCAAAATAAGCCCTAGATAAAGACAAAGAACAAAATGGAGAAAATATTTGCAAATGCATATACATCAGATACAGTTTCATAATTTTTAAAATGCTCAAACAAAATATTAATAGTTCAACAGAAAAAATATTGTCAAAGAATAAAAAGAGGCAGTTTATAGCCAGTGAGGACACTTGCTGGCAGATGTGGCAGTTGTGTATAGGGTTGTGCTACACCAGGCTGACTGCTAGGTATAAACTTGTATTAAGCCTCAGCCATCATCTTTCATGACATCAGTAACAACTACCACAGTAACAGTTAACTTCCTGAACACTTAACATGTTCTGAGAACTATTCTAAGCATTTTACCTGTATTAGTCAATTTAATCCTAACATCAACTCCAAGATAAATATTATTGTAACCCCCCACTTAACAAATGAGGCACAGATATTTCAGGTACCCAATGACTAACACCTACCCAAAGAAAGCAGGAGCCCACCCTCAGACCTTCCAGTCACTCCTCAAGTGCAAAAATTATAGACATCTCAAGTGTTCAATTTAGTGGCTAGGTCCTATACATTAATATTTAAATAACTAGGCCATGAATAACAAAGGAATGGTTTCCTCAGTGGAATCAAAACAAATGAAATGAGCAAGCAAACAAAAAACATATATAAAAGTACAAACAACTTAATAATTATTATGGGTAAACCAGGAATAAATTCTAAGTTATTAGCATAAGCATGCCCAAAGTATTTAATGTGTATGTTTTTGTGAACTATGGGTGTGTGTTCACATATGTATGTGTGTGTGTGTGTGTGTATAATATATATGTGTATATAGACACACATATACATATGTATATATGTATATATATATGTGTGTATATATACATATATATTCACCAATATGCATAAATATATGTACATATATATATATATATACATAAATGTACATATATATTCACCAAGCTAATACCTTTAAAATAGGATAAATTATAAATTACAGTAAGCACAAGTCTGTATATACAATTAAATGAATATACCAGGTTCAAGTCTACAGCTTTCCATTACTATAACAAAATACCTGAGATAATCACCTTAATAGAGGAAAAGGTTTATTCTGATTCATAGTTTCAGAGGTTTCAGTCTTTCAGTCCATGCTTGCAGCAGTGCTTTTGGCGTATGGTGGCACAGTACATTATGATGGGAGCATGTGGCATAGGGGCTTATGATCACTTCATGGCAACTAGGAAGCAAAGATAAAGAGGAAGGGGGCCTGGGTCCCAATGTCACCTTTAAGAGCATGCCCCCAGTGATATAAGTTACTCTCGTTAGATTCCACCTCTAAATGATTCTATCACCTCCCAATAGTGACAAGCTGGGGACCAAGCCTTCACATTATTGGCCTTTGGAAGACATTCCAGATCTGCACCATTGCATCCTGGCTTCAAACATTTTGAGAAGACATAAAAATTTTCAAAACTAAAAATTACAATAGAAAGGTTATTAAGACTGTAAGACCATAGCTCATGAGACAACAAATGGCAATTTGTGATTATTCCTCAAACGACTGCTACAAAACAGTTGCATCAGTCTGGATTTAACAAGACTAGAAATTGGTCAGGATTTTAAAGAATGCCTACAATTTACATCCCTTTAAGGGAAGAGCCCAAGCATAAGGGAAGAATGTGATTTGGCAATCCCAGAAACAAGAAAACTTAGAGAACGCTTGGGAGGTATAGAATGAACCAATGTGCTGCAGAGTTATAGAATTGGGAAAGAGTAATAAAAGAGATGAAACTGGGATGGAAAATTGGGCCCAGATTGTGAAAGCTTTCATTGACTGGGGCAAAACTCTTCAGTCAATTACTTAGAGAAGAGGTCACCAAATTCTTTGAAGCTGAAGTGTTGTCAAGATATTATTTTATCAGCTAATCCTAAAAATATGTTTTCTATGGAAATCTTAGGGATAGTTTAACAGTTCCTTCATTCCATCATCCTAACTAAAAAACTCATTCATGTCTCTGGTCTGCTCAGTGTATTTGGACTAAAAAAAAAAAAAATGCCATTTTCTTTAAGAAAGAACCTAGATATGATATAAAATTTTCTTTGTGAAAAAAAATATAAATCAGAAAGTGATGATTCTTCAAATGCTAGGATTCCAAGAAAGTCTATTGAGGAAGGGAGATGGTATTTTGAAATACAAAGTTTAATATCAAAAGGGATCACTTCATTTCTACAGTGTACATTTTCATTGATAATATAATCCATCCAGGATGTGAAAATGAAATGGTTCCACTCTATATTTAGACATAAATAACAGATAAATTCTTGAAATAAAATGAGAGTAAGATTGTTTCTCAATAATAAATCCATTGTGTTTCAGATTGAAGAACACTTGCAGTTTCTGCAGGCGGCCTACAAAGATATTGTTGCTGAAAAACAACTATTAGCAAATCGGAAAAAACTGGTCACCAAGCGCTTGCAATGTGCAGCTATTTTGCTGACTGTCCTAGACGAGGAGAAGGCATGAATTCCCTTGGTTTATATAGCCATCATTAATTTTTTCTGGACTCAACAAACCTGATGCTATTTCAGTGCAGGCTATGTTGCATGTCTCCTAAAACTGTCTCCCTGTCAAACTTCTTATCTACTTCAACAACATATTCACTAGATAAAAGAAAGGAATCTTGTTGAATTAGTCTCATAAGAGAAGTAAACAGACTGCAAAGATCTGAGCTAGTTTCTCTTATTCTTAAAATATCAGCACATTGGGCTGGGGCTGTAGCTCAGTGGCAGAGTGCTTGCCTAGCATATGTGAAGCACTGGGTTTGATACTTAGCACCACATAAAAATTTAAAAAACAAATAAAATAAAGACCTACTGTCTATCTACAACTACAAATAAATTTTTTTGTAAATATATATCAGCACATTTGTGTCTGATGAGGCCCAAAGTGAACGGTTCAATCAGTATGTCATGAGTTTTCCTTCCCTGGCACTAGACAAACCCAATTTGAACACAAGAAAGAGGGGGGCCAAAAACAAGGTAATAGCTTTAGGATGGAAAAAAGACATTTTCACTTTTGTCTGTCAATCTTCTGCCACCTTTAATCTCATTTTTTTTCTTTCTCATCTAACTAATTTGCCTCCTCTATATCTCAAAGGATACTCTAAAACTCAAGATAATTTAGTTTAATTATTTTGATAAATGCATATCATGATGATTCTTCCACAAGGGAGAAGGAGATTCTTTTTTGCAATCATGCCAGTCAAAAGGAGATTACAGCACTCAAAAGTTGACTGATGTTCCTGAGTTTTGCTGACAGGCAGGGGAACATCATTAGTACTCCAGATTTTAAACTTCCAGAAGAAAGGGCTCTTGCTTACTATGCTTTATTCATTGGCCAATCAAGGATATATATTATTGGAGAAGGAAGCTCTGCAGCCAGAGAATCTGAGTTCAGATTCCAGCTACACCTATCAGAAGCTTCGTGATCTTGAGCTAGCTGTTTAACTTCTCTAAACTTCTACTTCTTCATATTAAAGTGAAGTCAATAGCACTTGTTTAACAAAATATTGAAGGTGTCAAATAAGATTTCAAAGTAAAGTGTCTGACAGATGATTAAAGATTTGGTAAATGTTGATTATTATTACTGAATACCATTAATAGCATAGTGAATTGAGATTTTCAAAATTACCCTGCTTTATTACACAAAGGATTTGAAATGGCTGTATATCTCAGTAAATATGAAACTATTGACAAACCCAGGAACAGGACTAGAATTCCTCCCAGAAAACAATTCATTTTAAAATGTTATCTATAATTAGCTTTCATACAACTACAACTAGAAACAGTTATATTAATAGTAATGATATATCCAGATTGAAGACCATCATTAATGGTCTTCATCATAAATGTCTCATCATAGTATATTTTCTATCCACTAATTCCTTTTATCTTAATATTTAGGCTCGGTGGCAAGAAATAATCAATCACATCGATAACAAGCTAGAGAGGATCCTGGGTGACATGCTGCTATCAGCAGCATGCATCGTCTACAGTGGAGTTTTAACACCAGAATTCCGCCAGCTGATTGTGAATAAATGGGAGAAATTTTGCGTTGAAAACAACATTTCCTTGTCTTCCAACTTTTCTTTAATTGAAGCAATGGCACAAGAACCTGAGGTGGTAATATATTTCTGTTACCCAGCTAAGTGGTTATTATTGTTGTGGGGGATTGGATCTTTTCCCAAAAGTATTTGCATAACTGAAAGTATTGGAGTCTCTTTCAGGCTTTACTTTTTAAAAATTTATTTATTTATTTTTGCATTACAATTCTTAATACACCATTAAATCATAAGTTATCATATCTCTGATTATATATAAGGTACTTCTTTTTTTAACTTATAACTCTAATGCCTCAATTAGTTATATCTGTCCTATTTGTCACCATTTGAGCAAAATTTAAACAATATTGTCTCCATTATAATCTTGCTTATTTCTCTCACTAAAATGCCTTTCACTAGTAAAATTAGTGAATTTATTGAACCCTAGGGAGCATTCTTAGCTATAGCACAAAATATAGACCTACATTTATCAATTTATCAATACTTTTCATCTATTTATGTAAATTCTATGCTGATGTCTAGAAGATAAAAAAGAAATGTACCTACTTTTTCTAACCCTCAGAGAATAATTTTCAGTTGGTTTCCTCACTGATAACTCTTCTTAAATTGACTAACCAAACTATGAATTTTCAAAAGCAAATATTGGCTTCTCATTTTCATAATTCTAATAACTAATTTAAACCCAAATATGTCAGTTATTATGTTAGATTTAAATACTCCAATTAAAAGTCAGAAATTTTAAAGCTATATAATAGTATAAGCTAAAGTACAAAACAGAAACCATATATTGTTTAGAAGGGACATACCTAAAACAAAAGTTGAAAATCAGAAACTTGGAGAAAATTTACCATAGATTTTTTTTAAAGGACAAAATAGACTTTAGGCAAAAAAAAAAAAAAAAAAAGATTACTAGAACTAATTAAGCTTTCTTTACTTTAAGAATTGGTTTAATTCTCCAAGAATGTTAATAATTCTAAATTTGTACCTAATAACATAATTTCAAATATTAATCAAACCTTTACAGGATTATAGAGGAAAATAGACAAATCTATAATAATAGTGAAAGATTTTAACACCTTTTTTTCTATAACTAATAAAGCAGAATCACAAAATTAGAAAGAATAGAGGAGATTTGAACAGTGTGATCAGAAATAGACTTAATGGAGGGCTGGGGTTGTGGCTCAGTGGTATAGTGTTCGCCTACCACATGAGGGGCCCTGGGTTCGATCCTCAGCACCACATATAAATAAATAAAATAAAGGTATTGTGCCCAACTACAACTAAAAAATAAATATTAAAAAAAAGAAATAGACTTAATGGAAATATACAGAACACGATAGCCAGTGCCTACAGTTTGCACATTCCATGTAAACACAGGTAAAACACTGCCAAAGTTGACCATATGATGGACCATAAAACAAGTTTTAGCAAATGCTAATGAACTGAAATCACACAAAGTATGTTGTCTAACGAAAATGCAAGTAAGCTAGAAACCAGTATTAAGATACCTTGAAAATCCTTATATTTTGAGAAATGATGAAATATATTCCTAAACTAGCCATAAGCCAAAGAAGAAATCAGAATTGAAAAAATGAGGCATTGGTGAAATGTTTCCTTCTAGATGATGTATGTAACAAAGAGATGACCATTATCAACACTTGCATTTAACATTGTACTAGGAATAGTAAGGCAAGGGGAAAAAGACAGAATTAAAAAAAGAAGACATGAAAAAATACAAATTTTTGCAGATATACATTAAAGTTTAGACCTGCTATTCAGGTCTAAGGGCTCTCTCTGGAATATAAAAAGAACTACTAGAAGTCAGTAAGAAATAAAGACATATACAATCTAGTAGATAAGTGAGCAAAAGCCTTGAGCAGGCAGATCACAAAAAGGAATATCCAAATAGCTAGCTAACATATGTAGATGCTTAACCTCCATAAGGGGCTCATTAGGAGTATTCAAATTAAATCCAAAATGAGACAGATACCACATTGCAGACTACCAGATTGACAAAAATGTGTAAGACTGGAAACTATCAAGAGTTAACAAGGATATGGAATAACAGAAATTCTCAAAACTGATGATGAGAATGTAAAATGCTATAATTATTTTAGAAAACTGCTTTTCACCACTAATATTTAAAATACATCACCCTATGACCCAACTTCACGTCCTAGATTTTTACCGACAAGAAATGCATACATAACTCTATCAATAGACATTTAAAATTTATTATAAAATAATAAACTTATTTATTATTCTTAATAGTGAATGACTTGAAACCATACAAGTGCCCTCCCCAGCAGAATAGATAAGTAAATCTTGGTATGTTGATAAAGTGGAGTTCTTGACACAATGAGAATGAATAAATACAGCTAGACAACATGGATGGAGGCAGACACCCAACAAAGGGTATAAGATTTCATTTATCTGAAGTTCAAAAATTAGCAACACTGTATTGTTCAGGAATATATAACTAAGTAAAATGAGAAAGAAAGGAGTGGAGTCAAAAGAATGATTACTTTTTGAAAATAGAATCTCTGGGGCTGGGGATGTGGCTCAAGCGGTAGCGCGCTCGCCTGGCATGAGTGCGGCCCGGGTTCGATCCTCAGCACCACATACCAACAAAGATGTTGTGTCCGCCGAGAACTAAAAAATAAATATTAAAAAATTTTAAAAAATATATTAAAAAAAAAGAAAAAGAAAATAGAATCTCTGCTTTGCTATTGAGTTCAGGGTGCCTATTCCTCTCACCATACCAACCTTCACTCCTGTCTTCTTTGCCTATATTCAAACATGGTCTACATTCCAGTGACAGGAACACTTGCACTTTTCAGAATTTTTATCATCTTTTATATTTCCTTTTATGCAGACTTCAAGAGTATGCAGTTCATCATAGTAAAGCATCCCTGATTTCTCCAGAGAAGTCCTTGCTACCTTTTGCCAGAAGGTTCCCGATGTCTCGTTCCTTCTCCTACATCCTTGAGCTTTCTTGGCCTTTTTCTCCCAACATACTGTTTTCTGTCATGAATAGGCATGGAGTCAGCTTCTGAGTCAAACCCTAGCTCTGCCTCTATGCTGTCACTATGATCATGGTCAGGGACCTAACCTTAGTTCCTCCACCTGAGAAATGAGGGCATTCATAGTAATTTAACTAAATCACACACATATGTGCTTGTCAGGTGGTAGGTTAGAAATAGAGTAGCTGTTATCATATTTGTATAACTTTATATTATTGCATGTTTTGTATGTGCATTAATATCTAAGAGCCTTGGAAACAGCTGCACTCTCATATTTTTATGTCTCCCACAGTATCTTTTTGTGATTGGGCCCTGTAAATGTCTTTACTGATGAACAAAAAGGTGTAAGTTAGTGAATAATTACCATTTAAAAAATTTCACATCCACGTTTCTTTAAATTGTTCATTTCTTTAGTCTTTTGAAAGATTATTTTATATTCTAAAGGCAATGATTCTATACAGTCCTTAAGTATCCCAGAGTATACTAAAGATGTGAAGAATTTTATGAAATCTCAAAGTACTAATGGTTTCATTCCAGATACGCCAATGGCATAATCAGGGGTTACCTCTTGGTCAGAACTCAATAGAGAATGCCATCTTGATCAAGAATTGCCAGCAGTGGCCACTGATGATTGACCCACACAAGCAAGCACACAACTGGATCCAACAGATGGAAGGACCTGGGCTGCAAGAGCTCTCTGCTGAGGATAACAATTACTCCAAAAAGATTGAAAATGCTATGAAAACAGGAGAGAGTGTCTTCTTGAAGGTGTTTGGACAATATGACCTAATTCCCTATTTCCAGCAACACATGCTATATACAATGAGCATAAAGACTAAAAATTTTAAGTGATAGGTAACTCTGTCAGAGAAAAAAATTCATATATATATATAACATATGTACACATTTAATATCTACAGTGAGTTTTGAATGTTCAGTTCTCTTAGAGCTGTCTTTCACTCCAGGTATTCAATAAGATTTAAATGTTTAAAATAGTAGTGCTTTCAACTGATTTATCTAGGATCATTTTCTTAATTATATCTGTTTTGTTCTTTGCTTTTTGTTTTATTTTTCAGAATCTCCCTGAAACATTTTCTCCAGGCTTGATGGCAATTCTGAAGAAGGATATCTATCAGAAAAGAGGGCAATATTTCATAAGAATTGATGACTATGAGATTGAATACAATTCCAAATTTAGGTAATGTCTCTCACAGTTAAATTGTATCAAATGTCTATATTTTTTTGAGACAGATAATTTTCAAGGCCTTGTATTTTTGTCCTGATAATCTCCCACCTGTCTGACGGCAAAAGTAAAGTTGCATTTTGAATATGCTTTTTGTTCGTGTGTTGCCGGCAAGTAACACTCATCCGTGTGCAGAATAAAGAACAGATTTTTATTTATTGAGTCAGCCCAAACCAGTATTTTTCAAACTGTGCCCAATGAAATCTGTGGGTTTCTTGAAGAATTTCAGAAGCTGAGCAGAGAGGGTAACAAACACTGGCCATGCTTTATCCAGAGCTCAGTTTGTTCCACTTGCCTAACATACTTGGGTGGGACAAGCTTTTGCTGCTTTAGAAAACAAACCCATATTTAATAGCCATGCAAAAAGAGATATTTGCCTAGAGATAAAAATATTGTACCCATGTTCCCAGATGGAACTGGCCTCTTGGAAACCCACTTCCACTAGCTAACTTCATAAAGAACTTATTATGAAGTCGAATTTGATCACCACAAAAATATGATTCCCAAGAAAATAAAATATTTGAGTTGTTCATGTTTCATTCTCTTCTTGTAAACAAAGATACCAAAAAATCAGTTTCTCATCAGAGGAGTGCTGGGTAAGCAAGTTATCGGCAAGGGAACCAGAATATTTGAAGGCTGCAGATTTGAAGCCAGTTGTGCTGCACTCCTTCCCAGTAACTGTGTAGCTCCTCCCCAAAGGGTCTGTTTGGCTGTGTACACTTTCCCCAGGGCAGGGCTGCAGTCTTGCCTCATTCTTAGAATTCTCTCTCCTAGTGTCTTGTTCTGTTAATAAAACATTTTCCCAAGTTATGTTCCTCAAAACAGCATTTTCAGGGATTTAACAGGTATCACCCAAATAAAAGGTATCCAAGGCTTTTTTTAAAGCAGTGGGTTAAAGTTAAACAGGGACTTTCTGTTAGGAATTTTAAAACCTCCCTATTCATTGAACCCTTTCCTGAAAATAGTGTCGCATGGAATAACCCTTTGGAAAACACCATGTTAAACCATGCTTTTTTCTCAGTGGATACACTGTGATTAAGTTACAGCTCTAGAAATGCACATAAAGCTACCTTTTCCTGAATTGACAACCTGTCCTCATGTTCGAAATGTGTGCATTTGAGGAAGAGATAGAGGACACTGTTTAGAAGACAGACTTCAAGAACAGGTGCCCTCTTCACTTTCTGGCCTTTGATATGGGCAACTTATTTAACCTCTCTTAGCTTCAATTTCATCCTTTATAAAATAGATTGAAGAATTGTCCTCACTTTATTTGATTGCTACTCTTAGGGCCACCACCCTGTTCTAAGCCACCTTCATCTCTCACGACCTAACTTCCCATTTTGCTACCTCCCACCTCTGCCCAGGTTGTTCTCAGGACAGCAGCTAGAGAGGACACTTAAAAAGATCATATCACTTCTCTGCTCAAATCCCCTAATTGACTTCTCTCATTCAGTGTAAAAACCAGTCTTTAAAAATGGCCTAGTTCCAGATCATAACTCCTACTCTTTAGCATTTTTCTTTACTGTGTCCTCATGTTTAAATATGGTCTGAACCTAATTTATGACTGTGTTTTTTAAAGTCTTAAATAGAAACTTATTAACACAATGTAAGTTGAGAGACTACTTTGTTTACAAGGCTGAATAATACTAAAAATTAACCTTGTCTACTTCCAGGAAAAAATGTTTTGCATTATTAAGTAATTTTGTTTTATTTTTCTCCTTCTGTATATTCTTGAATAACTGGTATCTTTGTTGTGTTTAGGTTATACTTATCTACAGAAATAGACAATCCCCATTTTCTTCCATCAGTTTATAATTTTGTTACTATGATCAATGTCATAGTAACATTCCAAGGTTTGCAAGATCAACTCTTATCTACTATATTAAGTCATGAAGTTCCTCATTTAGAATATCAACGCTTCCAGGTTTTAGACAGTATTTCTCTTGGTGCTATAACTAATGAAGAACTGGAAGAAGAAACATTGAACTTACTACAGAAATCACAAGGTAAGAGCAGCTGTTTAGTGAGATTAAGAGACCTTGAATGAAGATCAGAATAAAAAGTTGCAAAGACCAAATTTTGAATTGGCACCAAAAATTTTCACAAGATAACTGATTAATGTAGGCAAACCATCCCATTTCTAAGCTTAAGCATTGTGAATATCATAGGATGTTGGCCATCTGAATCTAAGATTAGGACAAATCTTAGAGATGCTGGTTAGTTCCCACCTAGGCTCCTTGCCCGTATTTCAAGTACCTGATACCTATAAAATGTCTAAACTTTAGATTACAGAGACAAAAGATTGGGTTTTCCCCAAGTTTTAATACCAAAGGATCTTTTAAAAGGAAACAATTCACTGATTTTTAATTTATGTCATTAAAATACGCTGCTTATTAAAATAGCAGTAGAAATTTTTTTCCTCTTCCCTGTAAGAAATATCTAAAAATTCATAATCATTACAGCATCTAAACTTAAATTTAAGTTAAATTCCTGGGTCACACTGACATATCTGCTCCTAATTCAACTGTAATAAAATATAACAATATCTAATAATGGAATTTTTCTGTTTTAACTTGTGACTCCTTAGGACTTCAAAGTTTCTCATATATTTTAGTTCTCAATTAAGTTTATTGATAAGGAGTAATCTGTATATTTTATTTCTCTTCTTTCTTTCTATTTTTATTACAAATGCCCTGTAAGTACACCACAAACTTAGTAACTGAACATTTACAGGTGGAGCCCTGATTTGTATTTACTTTTAAAGTTCTCTACACAATTCTAATTTTCATTACTAATTAAATATTATTTTTCTAATCTAAAAGGCTCATTATCTAAGATGCAAACCCAATATTACCAGACACTTTAGTAAAATAAGCTGAAAACTAGTTTTTTAAAAGATAAATATATAATATATAAATAATAAAACAGTAATAATGATATAATTTTTGAAGAAGAAACAGAGTTTGGTAGGGTATAAAGTTGCCATACCCAGGAGCAATATTGTGTGAGCCCCCATTTCCACAGCCTTGGTCCATACTCAGTCTCTTGCTCCTCATCCTGACCACCATTCACCAATGCCACAAGGGAGCCAAACCACTAGTGGAGGGCATTCTCTAAGACTATCTAGAACTAGAACCATGAACTTTGTGAGAACGAGGACAGGTCTACCAGTTTCAGTGCAGTGATGAATTTAAGCCTTTCCTTCCCACATTATGGCTACAGAACCCACAACACACACACAAAAAATATGTATCCCTCCACTTATATATTCACCTTAATATAGGATTGCCTTCCTCAACAAAGTACTGCAACACCAGCACTTAACTGAGATCTATGACCAAAAGAGGAATGTCTATCATATGGAGTTCTAGTCTTGACTCAGTAAGATCTACTGGGAAAGGGACCCAACATGGTGGCCAGCGAGGAGGCAGCACTTTCAATGCCTCCGCGGTAACAGGATCAGAGAGACTCATCAATACACCTACATGCGTCCTGCTGAGAAACTTCTAGCAAAATTCCGCTGAAAGGAGACCTGCCGGGAACTAGTAAGTTTAATTGGAGGTGTCAGCTTGTCCCAGACAACTGAATCTCGGCAACGCAGAGCAGGGGCACAGTCCCGCCGGCCGCCGCCAAATGGCCGCAGCCCACACGTTGCAGCGAACGTAGGAGCGGGCGCTGCCTGCCTGGGCCCCCACCGGCCCGGCTCTGTGAATGACTGCTGGCTGCCGATAGGCGGCCGCTGCCCACACGTTGCAGTGAACTTAGGAACGGGCGCCACCTGCCTGGGCCCACGCCGGCCCAGCTCTGTGAACCACCGCCGGCCGCCGCTGGACGGCCGCTGCCCACACATTGCAGCGAACGTGGGAGCGGGCACTGCCTGCCTGGGCCCCCGCTGGCCTGGCTCTGTAAGCCGCTGCCGGCCGCGGCCCACACGTTGCAGCGAGCTTAGGAGTGGGCGCTGCCTTCCTGGGCCCACGCCGGCCGGCTCTGTGAACCGCCGCCGGCCGCTGCCCACACGTAGCAGCAAACTTAGGAACGGGCGCTGCCAGCCTGGGCCCACACCGGCCCGGCTCTGTGAACCGCCGCTGGCCGCCGCCAGACGGCCGCGGCCCACACGTTGCAGCGAGCTCAGGAGCGGGCACTGCCTGCCTGGGCCCACGCTGGCTCGGCTCTGTGAACCGCCGCCAACCGCCGCCCACACGTTGCAGCGAACTTAGGAACAGGCGCGGCCTGCCTGGGCCCACGCCCGCCCAGCTCTGTGAACCACCGCCGGAGGCCGCCGGACAGCCACTGCCCACACGTTGCAGCGAGCTCAGGAGCGGGCGCTGCCTGCCTGGGCCCCTGCCGGCCCGGATCTGTGAACCGCCGCCAGCCGCTGCCCACACGTTGCAGCGAGCTTAGGAGCGGGAGCTGCCTGCCTGGGCCCCCGCTGGCCCGGCTCTGTGAACCGCCGCCGGCCGCTGCCCACACGTTGCAGCGATCTTAGGAGCGGGCGCTGCCTGCCTGGGCCCACGCCAGCCCGGCTCTGTGAACCGCCGCCGGCCGCCGCCAGACAGCCGCGGCCCACAGATTGCAGCGAGCTTAGGAGCGGGCGTTGCCTGCCTGGGCCCCCGCCCGTCCGGCTCTGTGAACCGCCACCGGCCGCCGCCAAGCGGCCGCTGCCCACACGTTGCAGTGAGTGTGGGAGCGGGCGCTGCCTGCCCGGCCCCTGCCGGCCCGGCTCTGTGAACCGCCTCTGGCGGTTCGGAGCTGCAAACGACCACCCCCCACCTGCCAGCCCGGTGCTGCAAACGACCCCCGACGGGCTCTGCGAAAGGCCCCGCCCACATGGCAAACAGCAGGAGTGGAGACCCGCCCAGTCCGGGAGGAAGAACTGCTGCACAGTGATTGACTCCGGCCTACTGAGAGGAGAAACTTGGCCCGGTGGGCATAGCTCCATCTACTGGAAGAACAGCTAATTGAACTCTAGGACTGCATTTATAAATTTTTTTTTCTTTTTTTTTTTTTGCTATCTTTTTAAATGTTTTTTAATCCATTTTATTTTATTTTATTCTATTTTTTAATTTCATTTTTCATTTCTATTATTATTATTTTTCTTTAAATTCTTTTTAATTTTCTATTTTTTTTCTCTTTCTTTCTTTTCTTCTGTCTTTACATTTCTTTTCAATTTTCTTATTCCCCCTTCCTTGAATTCTACCTGCTTACTCTCATTCTCTTTAGTGACTTCCTCTGTTCCCTTCTAATACCTTTCCTCCCAAGCATCAAATAAATTTGTAGGAGTAAACAGTAACTCAGCAGTCAAACAGAACAAGAAGCAACATGAGCAGCATGAAAAAGCAAGGAAGAAAAGGAGTGCAAACAATGCAGGGCAGCCTAAATATTCAGGAGGATATAGAGTCATCAGAAAAATGGTCATATAAAGAACTCAAGGAACACCTTAGACAGATGGAACGGAACGTTAAAGAGGATACGAAACAGCAAATTCAAGCAGCGAAAGAACACATTGAGAATGAATTACATAAACAGATAAAAGAAGAAGTTAAGCATCTTTATCAGGAGATAAAGATTATAAAAAAGAATCAAACAATAATCTTAGAAATGAAGGAAATTATAAACCAAATTAAAAACTCAAATGAGAGTATCACTAATAGAGTGGAGCAAGTAGAAGCCAGAACGTCAGATAATGAAGAAAAAATATATCATCTTGAAAAGAGTCTAGCCAACTCAGATAGGCTGGTTAAATATCACGAGAGAAACATCCAAGAGATATGTGATAACATAAAAAAACCAAATTTAAGAGTCATCGGGATAGAAGAAGGGATAGAGATTCAAACCAAGGGAATGAGTAACCTGCTAAATGAAATAATTACAGAAAACTTCCCAGAAATAAAAAAGGAAACAGATATACAAATTGTAGATGCATACAGGACACCGAGCATACAAAATCACAGTAGACCAATGCCAAGACACATTGTTATGAAGATATCCAATATAGAGAACAAAGAGAAAATATTAAAAGCTACAAGAGAAAAGAGGCAGATTACATTCAGGGGTAAACCAATAAGGTTAACAACGGATTTTTCATCACAGACGCTGAAAGCGAGAAGATCCTGGAACAACGTATTTCAAACACTGAAAGACAATGGATGCCAACCAAGAATTCTGTATCCAGCAAAATTAAGCTTCAGGTACGACACCGAAATAAAAATCTTTCATGATAAACAAAAGCTAAAAGAATTTGCAGCCAGAAAACCAGCATTGCAAAGTATCTTGAACAAAACACTGCACGAGGAAGAAATGAGTAACAATAACCAAAGCCAACAGTGGGAAGTACCTCGGTAAGGACAGACAGTGGGGGGAAAGCTAACCATGGAGAAACAAACTAAATTTAAAAAAAGGAGAGATAAATAATCAAACATGGCTGGAAGTACAAAACATACATCAATAGTAACTCTAAACGTTAATGGTTTAAGCTCTCCAATAAAGCGACATAGGCTGGTAACATGGATTAAAAAAACAAATCCAACAATATGCTGCCTCCAGGAGACACATCTGACTGGAAAAGACGTACACAGGCTGAAGGTGAAAGGTTGGGAAAAAATATACCACGCACACAGTCCTCGCAAGCAAGCAGGGGTGGCCATCCTCATATCGAATAAAATCGACTTCAAGACTAAATTAATCCAAAGGGATAAGGAAGGACATTATATACTGTTAAAAGGAACCATTCACCAACAAGATATAACAATTATCAATATTTATGCACCAAATAATGGTGCTGCGACATTCATAAAACAAATTCTCCTCAAGTTCAAGAATCAAATAGACCACAACACAATAATTATGGGTGACTTCAACACACCTCTCTCAGCATTGGACAGATCCTCCAAACAAAAGTTGAATAAAGAAACTATAGAACTCAATATCACAATTAATAACCTAGACTTAACTGACATATATAGAATATATCAACCATCTTCAAGTGGATATACGTTTTTCTCAGCAGCACATGGATCCTTCTCAAAAATAGACCATATATTTTGCCATAGGGAAACCCTTAGTAAATATAAAGGGGTGGAGATAATACCATGCACTTTATCCGATCATAGTGGAATGAAACTGGAAATCAATGATAAAAGAAGGAAGGGAAAATCCTATATCACATGGAAAATGAACAATATGTTACTGAATGATCAAAGGGTTATAGAAGACATAAAGGAGGAAATCAAAAAATTCTTAGAGATAAATGAAAATACAGACACAACATATTGGAATCTATGGGACACAATGAAAGCAGTTTTAAGAGGGAAATTCATCGCCTGGAGGTCATTCCTCAAAAAAAAGAAAAACCAACAAATATATGAGCTCACACTTCATCTCAAAGCCCTAGAAAAGGAAGAACAAAACAACAAAAAATGCAGCAGAAGGCAAGAAATAATTAAAATCAGAGCAGAAATCAACGAAATTGAAACAAAAGAAACTATTGAAAAAATTAACAAAACTAAAAGTTGGTTCTTCGAAAAAATAAATAAGATTGACAGACCCTTAGCCATGCTAACGAAGAGAAGAAAAGAGAGAACTCAAATCACTAACATATGGGATGAAAAAGGCAATATCACAACAGATGCTACAGAAATACAGAAGACAATTAGAAATTATTTTGAAAACCTATATTCCTATAAAATAGAGGATAGTGAAGACATCGATAAATTTCTTAAGACATATGATTTGCCCAGACTGAGTCAGGAGGATACACACAATTTGAACAGACCAATATCAATGGATGAAATAGAAGAAGCAATCAAAAGACTACCAACCAAGAAAAGCCCAGGACCAGATGGGTATACAGCGGAGTTTTACAAAACCTTTAAAGAAGAATTAATACCAATACTTTTCAAGTTATTTCAGGAAATAGAAAAAGAGGGAGCCCTTCCAAACTCATTCTATGAGGCCAACATCACCCTGATTACGAAACCAGACAAAGACACCTCAAAGAAAGAAAACTACAGACCAATATCTCTGATGAACCTAGATGCAAAAATCCTCAATAAAATACTGGCGAATCGGATACAAAGGCACATTAAAAAAATTGTGCACCATGATCAAGTAGGATTCATCCCTGGGATGCAAGGCTGGTTCAATATATGGAAATCAATAAATGTTATTCACCACATCAATAGACTTAAAGATAAGAACCATATGATCATCTCGATAGACACAGAAAAAGCATTTGACAAAGTACAGCATCCCTTTATGTTCAAAACATTAGAAAAACTAGGGATCACAGGAACTTACCTCAACATTGTAAAAGCTATCTATGCTAAGCCTCAGGCTAGCATCATTCTGAATGGAGAAAAATTGAAGGCATTCCCTCTAAAATCTGGAACAAGACAGGGATGCCCTCTATCACCACTGCTATTCAATATAGTTCTTGAAACACTGGCCAGAGCAATTAGACAGACAAAAGAAATTAAAGGCATAAAAATTGGAAAAGAAGAACTTAAATTATCACTATTTGCGGATGACATGATTCTATACCTAGAAAACCCAAAAGGGTCTACAAAAAAACTACTAGAACTAATAAATGAATTCAGCAAAGTGGCAGGATATAAAATCAACACACATAAATCAAAGGCATTTCTGTATATCAGCGACAAAACTTCTGAAATGGAAATGAGGGAAAACACTCCATTCACAATATCCTCAAAAAAAATAAAATACTTGGGAATCAACCTAACACAAGAGGTGAAAGACTTATACAATGAAAACTACAGAACCCTAAAGAGAGAAATTGAAGAAGATCTTAGAAGATGGAAAAATATACCCTGTTCATGGATAGGCAGAACTAACATCATCAAAATGGTGATATTACCAAAAGTTCTCTATAGGTTTAATGCAATGCCAATCAAAATCCCAATGGCACTTCTTGTAGAAATAGATAAAGCAATCATGAAATTCATATGGAAAAATAAAAGACCCAGAATAGCAAAAGCAATACTAAGCAGGAAGTGTGAATCAGGCGGTATTGTGATACCAGACTTCAAACTATATTACAGAGCAATAGTAACAAAAACAGCATGGTACTGGTACCAAACCAGGCGGGTGGACCAATGGTACAGAATAGAGGACACAGAGACTAATCCACAAAGTTACAACTATCTTATATTTGATAAAGGGGCTAAAAGCATGCAATGGAGGAAGGATAGCATCTTCAACAAATGGTGTTGGGAAAACTGGAAATCCATATGCAACAAAATGAAACTAAATCCTCTCCTCTCACCATGCACAAAAGTTAACTCAAAATGGATCAAAGACCTTGATATCAAATCAGAGACTCTGCATCTGATAGAAGAAAAAGTTGGCCCCAATCTACATATTGTAGGGTCGGGCTCCAAATTCCTTATTAGGGCACCCATAGCACAGGAGTTAATAACAAGAATCAACAATTGGGACTTACTTAAACTAAAAAGTTTTTTCTCAGCAAGAGAAACAATAAGAGAGGTAAATAGGGAGCCTACATCATGGGAACAAATTTTTACTCCTCACACTTCAGATAGAGCCCTAATATCCAGAGTATACAAAGAACTCAAAAAATTAGACAATAAGACAACAAATAACCCAATCAACAAATGGGCCAAGGACCTAAACAGACACTTCTCAGAGGAGGACATACAATCAATCAACAAGTACATGAAAAAATGCTCACCATCTCTAGCAGTCAGAGAAATGCAAATCAAAACCACCCTAAGATACCATCTCACTCCAGTAAGATTGGCAGCCACTATGAAGTCAAACAACAAGTGCTGGCAAGGATGTGGGGAAAAGGGTACACTTGTACATTGCTGGTGGGACTGCAAATTGGTGCAGCCACTTTGGAAAGCAGTATGGAGATTCCTGGGAAAGCTGGGAATGGAACCACCATTTGACCCAGCTCTTGCCCTTCTCGGACTATTCCCTGAAGACCTTAAAAGAGCGTACTACAGGGATACTGCCACATCAATGTTCATAGCAACACAATTCACAATAGCTAGACTGTGGAAACAACCCAAATGCCCTTCAATCGATGAATGGATTAAAAAATGTGGCATCTATATACCATGGAGTATTACGTAGCACTAAAAAATGACAAAATCATGGAATTCGCAGGGAAATGGATGGCACTAGAGCAGATTATGCTTAGTGAAGCTAGCCAATCCCAAAAAAACAAATACCAAATGTCTTCTTTGATATAATGAGAACAACTAATAATAGAGCAGGGAGGAAGAGCAGGAAGAAAAGATTAACATTAAACAGAGACATGAAGGGGGAGGGAAAGGGAGAGAAAAGGGGAATTGCATGGAAATGGAGGGAGACCCTCATTGTTATACAAAATTACATATAAGAGGCTGTGAGGGGAATGGGAAAATAAACAAGGAGAGAAATGAATTACAGTAGATGGGGTAGATAGAGAAGATGGGAGGGGAGGGGAGGGGTGATAGTATAGGATAGGAAAGGTAGCAGAATACAACAGTTACTAGTATGGCATTATGTAAAAATGTGGATGTGTAACTGATATGATTTTGCAATCTGTGTTTGGGGTAAAAATGGGAGTTCATAACTCACTTGAAGCTTATGTATGAAATATGATATGTCAAGAGCTTTGTAATGTTTTTAACAACCAATTTAAAAAAAAGATCTACTGGGATGTGGAGAAACCACTGATTTGTTCAGCATGTTCAGAAACTATCTAAAAAACAAAAAGAAAGAAACAAACAAACAAACTAATATTTTTATAGCATAAAACTACCTTAGATTTCAGAAATGCTTATTTTTGTGCCTTATAGGACTTCACATTTTGTCATAAAAATCCCAGACTACCAAAAAATAAAGAAAGTGGAGAAGGTAGTGAGGAGGGTATATTAGTCCCTTTTTTGTTACTATAATGAAAGTCTTGAGACAGGCTAACTTTATATAGAAAAGAGGTTTATTTAGATCACAGGCAGGAGTGTATGTGAAAGGATCTGATCACATTGCCAAGAAGGAAGTTGGGGATCAGGCTTGCTCTTATAACACTTCATTCTTAAAAGAGCTCAGGGGTCCCATGAGAGCTACGCTTCTGAGAATATCTCCCCCAGCAGACTTCTCACAAGGCCCCACCTCTTAAAGGTGGCTCTGTTTTTCAGCACCATCACACTAGGGACCAAGTCCCCCAACCCAGGAACCCTCAGGACAAACCACTTTCAAACCACATCCAAACCACCACAGAGGGTGTGCCTTTCCTAACTTGAAAAGTGCAAAAAATCTTTGACTATTGCTATGCCATTGTCTTGACCCAGTTCTAGAAAGAGATGTGTGCTAGCTGGATAACGTTTAAAAGAAGTTTGAAACTCATATTTTGTAACCACATTTATTTAAAAAAAATAAGCTTAAAGTTCATTATATCTTATGTTAGCAACAGGCAAGTCCTCACTTAGAAGTGTGTTTGTTTACTATGAAATTTTAAATACACATCTATGCCTGGAAGGATCTGACTTTATTCCTTTCCTATGTTAATTACTCTTAACATGCTCTTTCTTTATAACATCTGAATAAACTATGCTTCTATTAATGATAAAACTAGGTAGCTACAAGGACAAGGTTTCCATATGTTTCCTTATAAGACTGTAACCATCAGTTGGTAACCCCTAGGGAGCAAAACAGCTAGGTACTATGTAATATATGTAAAAGGTAACATCATGGATCTAACAAGATTCAGAAGCACAGCCTCTCCCATTTCATGGACCACTTATGTAACAAATGTCATATTTTGGTAAAACCTTTGCATAAGTTGGAAAAAAGATAGGTTTAATAAAACAAATGGATATTTAAGTTGTTAAATTTAAGATAACACATCAAAGCACTAAAAGTAATGTTTTTTCAAAAGATGAGTTCCAACCAATTAATGGCCAAGGAATCAATTTCAATTCTATTTGCTTAATAAGATAGACTAGAATACAAAGTATCACAGGACATCACATGAAGTAATAATATGCCTGTTATTTTCTGGAAATTTAATTTTAATTCTCTTATGTATAGTGGTTCACTGTGTAAATGTATTCTACATGATAGATGGTTCCCTATTGTATGCCTATAATAAAAATAGAACCCATAAATACTAAAATAATATCAAGAAGAGATGAGAGAGTAGAAAGTGGGGCATAACATAAAAGCCCATCTTCAGCATAAAACCAACAAAGCCCAAAGTAAAAATTCTTATGTAAAGAGTACAGAGTGACATTTGGAAAAGTAAGAGGCTCAAAATAGCCAAAGCAATCATCAGCAAGAAAAGTGAAGCAAGAGGTATCACAATACTAGACCTTAAATTGTCCTATAGACCTATAGTAACAAAAACAGAATGTAGACCAATGGTAGAGAATAGAAGACACAGAGCAAAACCCACATAAATACAGTTATGTCATGAAAGAGTAAAAGAAACTGAAGTTAAAATGTAAAGGACCAGGTATTGTTAAGTTTCTAAGCTACACTAAAAGCCTGAAATTCCTGTAGCTGTTAAGACAATTCCCAGGACTGCCCATTAGATATGTGTCAAAATCCCCCCTGACCACTTAGTTGCTTAACAACCTGGACCCAGTGCAGCTCAGCACGTAGGCACCTCAGGGTCTAAACCAATCAGTTTGAATGTATACCCCGCTTTAGGACTGACCTATCACCCCCGCCCAACCTGTCCCTGCCAATGAATGTGCTAATCATGTTTGAGAGTTGTTGTTCGATTTTCCCCTCGCCTCATGATGATTTGCTCTGATGTATGCAAAGCCCCCGCCCTCCCCAAAAAGTGTACTTAAGCACTCCTTAACCCCTGCTCGGGGCTCTGGGCTGCTTTCCCTCCTTGAGTGAGCACAGAGCCCCAGCACGCTGGATCTTCAATAAACCTCCTTTTGCTGTTGCATGAGTCGGTCTCTTGGTGGTCTCTTCCTCCGTCGTTTGCCGGTCCCTTACAGTCATACTAGACATAGGTGCCATAAATATACATTGGAGAAAAGATAGCTTCTTCAACAAATGGTGCTGGGGAAACTGGAAATCATATGTAATATGATAAAATTAGACCCGTATCTCTCACCCTGCACCTAATAGAAGAAAAAGTAGGCACAACTCCATGTTGGCTTAGGGACTGAATTCCTCAACAAGACTCCTAAAGTGCAAAAAGTAAAATCAAGAATCAATAAATGGGAGGGTATCAGACTAAAAAGCTTCTTAACAGCAAAGGAAACAATCAAGAACACAGAGAGAGAGCGTGGGAGAAAATCTTTGCCACGCACACCTCAGAGTATTAATCTCCAGGATATATAAACAACTCAAAAAATTTAACACCAAAAACACAAATAACCAAGTCAATAAATGGGCAAGGAAAATGAACAGACTTCACAGAAAAATAAATATGAATGGTCAACAAATATATGAAAAAAAAAAGTTCAACATCTCTAGTAATTAGTGAAATGCAAATTAAAACTACACTGAGACTTCATCTCACTCCAGTTAGAATAGTAAAATCTATGAGGATATGAGGAAAAAGGCACACTCATACATTACTGGTGGGACTGCAAATTGGTGCAACCACAATGGAAAGCAGTACGGAGATTCCTAAGAAAACTTGCAATGGAACCACCATTTGACCCAGTCATCCCATTCCTTAGCATATACCCAAAGGACTTAAAATCAGCATAATATAGTGATACAGCCACATCAATGTTCAGAGCAGCTCAATTCACAATAGCTAAGCTGTGGGACCAACCTAGTGCCCTTCAAAAGATGAATGGATAAAGAAAATGAAGTACATTATACGCAATAGAATATTACTCAGCCATAAAGAAGAATTATAGCATTTGCTGATAAATGAATGGAACTGGAGGCTATCATGCTAAGTGAAATAAGCCAATCCAAAAGAACCAATGACCAAATGTTCTTTCTGATATATGATGCTGACTCACAATAGGCGGTATGGAGGGAAAAGTGGAGGTTCACTGAATTGGGCAGGGAGAAAATGAGGGAAGAAAGGGAGGATGGGAATGGGAAGACAGTAAAATGACTCAGACATAACTTTCCTATGTTCACATATGAATACATGACCAATGTAACTCCACATCATGTACTAGCACAATAATGGGAAGTATCATACATATTCTATGTATGTATGATATGTCAAAATATACTCTGTCACATATAACTAAAAATAACAAATAAAAAAGAGTACAAATGAAGAAACAGGTAATTAATATTACTACAGTTTTTATTTAAATTCACTTTTTTGTTTCTGTTTAGGATGCATATTAGATGATGAGGAAATGGTAGATACCTTAAGAAAATCCAAAATAATTTCAAATGAAATTTCAAGACACAATGAAGCAACAGAAAAAGAAAAAAGTGAAATGCAAGCAACATATAAAAACTACCTCCCCATTGCTACTCGAGGTGCCCTGCTCTACTTTCTAGTGGCTGATCTTACACAAATCAACTGCATGTACCAGTTCTCCCTGGACTGGTTTCATCGGGTTTTTGTTTTATCAGTAGTTTCCAAAAACAAAGAACAGGAAAGTGGCTTGAAAAGGGAGAAAACATCTCTGAAAAATGTTCATTTGATTATGAATACCTCAGAAGAACCTAACTTGGAGAGAGAAAAAAATTGTTTAGACAAGCATGTTAAAAATGCAGTAGATGTGTTGACAAGAAATATTTTTAAGGTGAGATGTTCTTTAATGTGAATTTTGCATACTTCTTTAATCTAACTGGATTAGTCTAACCATTATATTTTTTTTCCTCTAGGTGGTTTCTTCAGCTCTGTTTAATGAACATAAACTCTGCTTCTCCTTTCGGCTTTGCACTGCAATCATGCAAAATAATGCTAATGGAAATCTAATGCAGGATGACATTGGATTCTTATCAGAAGAAGAATGGAATATCTTTTTATATTCTGGCTTATTGATAAATATTAAAAGTGTACTACCCAAGCCTAGACTTAATAGTAAGTAAAAGTAATTTGTCTGGATATAGGAAAAAAAATTGAAAATGTCTTTCTTTGCAAAATACTAAAATATCTCCAAGGTGCTCCAAGTCACTGCTTCTATAATTGATTAAATTAAAGTAGATTGAAATCAAGCACAATGCGTATTTTATCACTGTACCTCCTAGTTGGTGGGGGGTACAACTGGTGCTCACTAATTCTTGAATTAATGAATAAATAAATAACAAGTAGTATGGTTATAGCAGGCCTAATATGCAAAGCAGAATATCTAATTGTAGTCAATAGGAATGAATACACACACACACACACACACATACACACACACACACACACACACACACACACGACACACACCAATTAGATACCATTAGGAGTTAAACTTTACCCCTCCTAAATTCAGTTGCCCTCACTTTCTTATGAAAAAGCCTTGAAAATTTGAGCCACAGCATATTTGTCCAAAAAGCTTAGACAAGATTCTTTAGCTATTGAATTTTTCCACATGCTCCTGTCTTGTACATTTTATATCTACAATGGCATAAATATTATGGCAGTAAATGCATTCACACTGTTGTGCTGAAAAATAAGAAATAAAAATAAAATAAAATAAATAAAAAATAAAGGAAATCTGATATTCACAAGGGGGTAGGGAGTGGTGGTTTGTATTAAATTTTGTTGACTGTTTGGAGATCATTACAAAAACTAGGAATCAGAATAAAAACATGAAAAGAGCTACTTTTAAATATACCAGAAATATGGATAGTCCTCTGTTGTGTGTGTGTGTGTATCAAAGCATGATGCTTCGTAAATGTTTGATAAGTAGCCACTTATAGCCATTGAATCAACCAATGTTCTTGTGGATTTATTATGATTCTTTTGCTTACATAAGAAAGAAACTATAACAGTAGCTTAAACAAAAAATAAAAATAGAAAGTTCTCCAGGGATTCTGTGGCATTTTAGAAGCAACCAAAGAAAAATGTAAACATCAAACATTGATATGAAAACTATTAACATAATAGTAATCATTTTTAACATAACTCAGTTTTGAACAAGTTGGCAAAGTAGCAAGAGAAAAGTGACTCATGTATACAAGGTAGCTTCTAGGGGATTGCCAGCAGATTTCTCAGCAGAAACTTTGTAGGCCACAGGCAGTAAAATGATATATTCCAAGTGCTGAAAGAAAAAAAAAAGTGTCAACTAAAAATACTATATCTAAAAACTATCCTTCAAAAATGAAGAAATTAAGGCTTTCCCAGAAAAACAAAAATTTAGTTTTCTACCTTTACACTTGCCCTACAAAAAAAAATGCTAAAGGAACTCTTTCCATTGAAACAAAAGCACAGCAGTCAGCAG
This sequence comes from Spermophilus citellus, assembly GCF_964194105.1. Lineage (NCBI taxonomy): Eukaryota > Metazoa > Chordata > Mammalia > Rodentia > Sciuridae > Spermophilus > Spermophilus citellus. Next base: position 112,415,418 of record NC_138187.1, on the reverse strand, counting down.
ATATTGATATCCCAATATCAGACAGAGTCTCAGACACTCATAAACATGAAATTATACAAAAATATTAGGTTCTCCAATAAAAGTATAGAGGAACGTAGTTACTTTAATGCTTGTAAATTAAATGACAAAAACACTTTTAACTATTCTATAATTATGTTCATTGATAAACAATGTAATTTATGACATCAATACTGTAAGATGTATAAGTAGAGCTTGAAAAGAGTTTCTATATATGACGAAAGTTAAGTTGTTATCAGTTTAAATTAGAATGCTATATTAATAAGGTGTGCAATGGTAACTGTCAGATCAGGCGAGGCGGTCAGCAACCCAAGGAGGCAGATTTAAAAAGGCCGCTGAACGAGCCTTTATTGAGAAAACCACTCCTGGGCGGAACTCGATCAGACCCACAGAGGGAACAGGAGAAGGGTCTGAGGAGAAATCGCGTGGAAGCTCGACCTGACTAGACTTTTATGGGGCTTACAGCATGAAGGGAAGGGCTTGGGACAGGAAAAGGTGTTTTTAGAGTCCCTTGTCCCTTTGGAGTTGGTCAGGGGAGTTGGCTGAACTCCAGGATTGGCCAAGGGGTCATGCTGATTGACAGGTGTTAATCAGGAGATCTCGCTGATTGACAGGCATTTCCCCCAGCACCTGATTGATGTTCCTTTCCCTTGTGGGCTGCTTTGTTCTAAGTCACCACCAAGTCACCACCACTGACCTAACAGTAACCACAATGAAAAAAATATATATGTGCATATATATATCATATACACAAAAGGAAAAATAAGAGAATCCAAATGTATCACTATAAAAATCAACAAAACATTAAAAGACAATAAAAGAAGAGGCCCTTATTGTGAGGCTGTTGACTTATATAGGCTTTCAGAGAGATGCTGCTAGGCAGTTGATGGCTCTTGTAATTCAACCTGATTTCTAAATAGAAGCTGGATTCATCTGACAGAGAAGAAACTAGAACCAGACATGAGTCTCACATTCCCAGTGTGGACTTCTTTGGTGCTGTCAATCCTAGATACACAGTTGTGAAGACGACATTTTTTTTCTTTTGTGATTATAAGTTTCATGAAAACAGGATACCTTCCTTATTCCTAATATCTAGCCCAGAATAGATACTCAAAAAAATATTTTGAGAGATTCAAGATGGCAGATGAGAGGAAAGCTGCATTTTCATTTGCTCCATGGTTTAGGTTTAAAGCAGCAAGAGTACTGCTCTCAGCAAGGTGGATGAAAAAGGGAATTCATTGAAATTCAATATCAAACAGAGTCTCAGACACTCATAAAGTCAGGTGCATGAATGAAAAACTGCATTGGAGCTAAGTCAGTTGCAGCAGTAGTTGTGATGCTGGTAAACCACAAAGGCAGGGTATAAAACAGAGAAACACAATGAACAAGTTCGGCATAGAAAAACCTGAAAATCAGAAAAGCAACCTGAACTTATCTGATCCAGAGGCTGCACAGCAAACTGGTGTTTGAAAGTGCTGTGTTTCTCACCTGGCAAGTAGAGACCTGAGTCAGGAGCCATCTTGCGGAGGCCATGCTGCAGCTTTCCGCTGAGAGAGCCCAGGAGATCATAGCAACCATTGCCATACTGTCCTGGCAAGCACTATCATGGCCTAGTGTGTACCTAGTAGAACATGAGTGAAACAGGCACAGAGACTGTACCCAGGGAATTGAAGTCAAAAAAATAGAGGGGAGTGCAATGCACTTTCCCTTTGAGTCTGTCTGCCATGTGACCAACTGTTGGAAAACTGAACAGGTGAGTGTGAATATACTCAGGGACTAAGCCCAGGAAGAACATATTCCTGGGCAGCAACATGTGGGGACATGTGATTCCCCTGCCCTCTGAGAAGAATTCTTGGGAAGCTCCTGAAAGCCAGACTGCCAGCACAGATTGGCATCTGCCTGGCCCTAGGGGTATGTTGATCTAATCCCTTAGGAGCAAATATACCCACAAAGCCTCTTAGGCCTGATTAGACCTAAGCTGTAGCTGCCAGAACTCCCCTTATAGAACCCTGCAGCAGCCTCACTCTGGGAGTGCATTAATCTGGTCTTATCATTAGGGTATCTAATTGGGGTTCAGGTCCTTGTTGTCCCAAACAAAGAATTGAGCAAGAAATACAGAATTAATAGGAAAAGTACAGATTTATTGGAGGTATAGGTGAGAGTAGCACTCCATAAGGTAGAGAGGAGTGGGCCAAGTGAAAAAGAAGCCCAAGGTCCCAATGTCTAGAAATTAGTGTCTTATATGCCAAGCTCTGAGGCATTCTTTTTCCTATATAGGCTGTGTTGAAGATCTTACTCATTTGCTTCCATTGGGTACCTTATAATACCTGATTAGAATATTGTCCAATTTTCCCCCATTGGTTACTTCAGAAAATCTAATTAAAATACTGTCCACTTTACCCACATTGGTCATTTTGAAATATCAGACCTGTAGTGGGAGTCATCATGATGATAACTTCTCAATGGTGGGAGTTGTTGTGGTAATGAGACTCACCATAAGAGAGACGTGATGATTCGTCTCCCTATATTGTCCTTTGGTGGTATATTTTTCTTACATCCTGCCTCCACCACCTTGGCATCCCTGAATTTGTACTTAACATTAGGACATAATTCAATTAATGGCATTTCCCATTCTATCCTGGTGAGAAGGGAAGCTGAGAGCTATTTCAAGCAGTTTTAGTTATAGGCCACTCCATCTGGCAGCTCAGTGAGCAGAAAGAGTGCTTGCCCTTGCTAAGCATCTTTCATCTTTTCCCCCTTTTTGGTTCTTGTTTTTCTTTTTTCTCCTTTTTAACATTTTTTATAATAGTTCTTTTTCCTTGCCTTTTGAGGATTAGGATTTTAAGTTTGTTTATTTTGATCTGGTTTGGTTTACTTTGGTTGTTTCTACTTCTCCCCTCCCACTAACAGCCAAATCTCTTGTTCCGTTCTCTCTCCCTTTACTTTGTTTTTCCTACTTTTTCTCCTTTTTCCTACTTTTTCTTCCACCTGCTATATCTCTTCTGCATTTCTCTGTTCACATTTTGAACATTCTAAACTTTCTTCTACTTTCCTATCACATTTTCTTTTCTCTTTATTCACTATATCTTACCATATTTTAGAAGTATTTGGCTTATATTACTTTTGACCCCAACATTCATGTTGTTGCAATTATTAGTACTGTGGATGACATAGTTTACATCTAGTTAATGCCAAATCTAGTTCATGGTTATCGTTTTGGATTGCTAATCTCATCATTCATGTTTTTGCAATAATTAGTGTTGTAGATATCATAGAAGGCACTGGGTATTTATTTTAATACTGTATATTGTTTCAATTGTTTCTACTGTTTGTTTCCCCCTTTTCTGTAAGGTACTGGGAGTCTACAAGCACACTGCAAGTTCACAGGGTAGAGACTCTGCTGCTTAACTAATCCTAGCCAAAAGACAGTGCACCTTGCTCCACACATAAATTAGCCTCATTCAAACTTCAACTATAATACAATGAATAAATAGAGACAAAACCCCAAAACTAATAACCAGGCCCCAAGTTAGAACAGCTAGGAGGAGGGCCATTAGGCCCCACTCATGAACATCCAGCAAAAACAAAATTAACACAAAGTCAGTGAACACCACACTTATAAGGGATCTCAATCTAGACACTTTGGCCAAAGAAAGCTGTGACCTAAGGCCCACACATAAGAGCAGAAGGGTAATCCCTCCCAACAGAGGCATAAAATCCAACACAGGAACACAAGAAATACTTAAAAACAAGATAACATAATACCTCTTAAGGTTTGTAATTCACCAGCAATGACTCCAAAAATATTGAAGTAAATGAAATATCAGATAAAAGAATTCAAGAGAATGATTATAAAAATGATCAATGATTTCCAAAAGAACGCAGAAAAACAACTGAATGAATTAAAGAAGTCAAAACAGGGTGTGAATGAAGAACTCAATAAGGACATAGAGATATTGAAAAAGTACCAAACAGAACTCTTGGAAATGAAGGGCACAATAAATAAAATAAAATGTTCACTCAAAAATCTAAGAGTATACATAATGCCACAGACAGAAGCTCAGAGCTGGAAGACAAAGTAGCCAGCCTTGAACATTCAGACTGTACTAAAGAAAAGAAAATAAGTAACCATGATCAGAATTTATAAGAACTCTGGGAGAACATTAAGAGACCAAATTAAGAGACCAAGAATCATTAGAATTGAGGAAGGTTGTGAGATGCAGGTTAATGGAATGGATAACTCTTCAGGGAAATAATATAGAAATTTTTCCAAATCTTGAGAGTGAGAAGGACATCCAGTTATAGGAGGCATTAAGAACTTCAGGAGATAATATCAAAAAAGTACCTCTCCTTGACACATTATAATTAAAATGCCTAACATACAAAACAAGGATAAGACTTTAAAAGCTTCAAGAGAAAAATGTCAGATCACATTTAGAGACAGGTCAATCAGAATTACTTCCAAATTCTTAGCACAAATTCTAAAAGCCAGAAGGGCTTGGAATGATGTGTTCCAGGTCCTGAGAGAAAATAACAGTCAACTAAGATTGCTATATCCATCAAAGTTATCCTTAATAAATCAAATGATACATTTCAAGATAAGCAAAAACTAAAAGAATTCATGATTATTAAACTGGCACTGCAGAAAATACTTAAAGAAATGCTTCACATAGAATAAATAAAAAACAAACTGCAGAACTCACAAATAAACAAATAGGAATTAGTAATAACAATTAATGCAATTGGTCTCAACTCTACAATTAAAAAACACAGTCCAAAATCAAGACAGAAGACTGGGTACATTCACGGCAGTGGTGTAATATCCCATGCTGTCTGCATCTCTTCTCCTCCACCTCAGTTTGGCTAGCTCAGGAGAATGGCTTTATATATGTAGTCATTGCTGGAGGCAAGCTTCTCCACCAGCTGTCTGAGGTCCAGGGCCTCAGGATATCTGCCTCTCACCTGCTCCCAAATCTTCAAGATCATCATGATCAGGATGTAAGAAAGATGTGCCTGAACTACCACCTTCTGTGCTGGCCACTTCCCCAATCTCACCAAGGCCCCTATCCAGATGGATTTCTGAAACAAGCAATGGAGATTGATGGGTATCACACCAAGGTCATATTTGGTCTTACTCAAGGCAGGAATTGTGTCTGGTAGTCCCATGGACTCCTTCCAGTGTCTAGCCCAGTTCCTAAATCATCTAGTACATCCACTTATGGTACACAACAGGACAAGAATGATTCAGAAAGAGCATGGTACAGCACTACTGCATAAACACACATGCTGATGTCTTTGTGTATAATATGACCAACATGGCTATTCTTCATATCATACCATCTTGGATAGAATAATACCAACAACATTTGCTAGCAAATCATATACCACAAATTCTTATTAGAAGAATTGTGATTTGAGAAGTACCATTCAGGTAACCACAGAATTGGTACAAAAATTTGCTGACACACACATAATGCCTTTGTTTGAAATCTCTGCTAAAAACCCCAATGATAAGGACCAGGTGGAAGCCATATTCATGACCTTGGCTCACAAATTGAAGAGCCACAAATCATTAATGCTTAGTCAACCCCCCGATAATAGAATTATCCTGAAAACTAAAGCAAAGTCTGAAAGAACATGCTGGTGCTAAATAACAGCTTTATTTTACTGTATAATTTTGGCTAAGTAAATGCTTTTGAAGAATGACAGTGATGTCTTAAGATTTAATCTCAAATATGAAGGACCATCCTGACGCCTCACTGTCTATCATTGTAATACATATTACTTTTGTATTGTATATCTACTTATACAATTTGTTACCATGGCAACACAGGGAAAAGTTGATTTTGAATGAGATTGAAAGTGAAGCAAAGATAGGATGAATCACATCTTTTCATTGGGAGCCCACTGAAAGAGGCCTCAAGTGAGAGCCTGCTGGAATTGTAAATCAGTAACTGTTCACTCCCAAGATCCTGGGATTGAAAGATAAATATGATTTAATATGCACCTACTGATATCTAAGTTATATTTGAAAGCAAATGCAGTGACTACATAAGGTGTCTTATATATTATTTTGTTACCTTTAAATGGTGAAAAACTAATTGAAAGCATCTGAGGCATTAGAACATGGGATGGGAATTGGTGAAAGGGATTCCTGGTATCACTTGTTCTCCCCTCACCCCATGCAATTTAATGTCCAAGTGCTGGATGAACTCAACTTGCACTTGAATTGTAGCTGGGAGGGCATCGTTCTAATTGCTTTGAGTCTGTGTGTCTGTAATAGTATTGTGTTATCAATTTTTAAATGCTTAAAATTCATGGTACAATGAACAATTACTTCAATTTGAAAAATAAGTAAGATACTGAAAAGTGTCTTTTCTAACATCAATGAAAAGAATGCTTTAAATTTTTTACCTTAAATACTTCTATTTTGAATTTAAAACTTTGCACATAGCTTCTATCTACATAAGTGGAATGTAAGTTCTGAACTCAGCTGCAGTGTGCATGTTCACTAATTCTGGTAGCTTACTGCTCTTGATAATTTTAGATGAAATTAAGCCAAAAGATAATTTCACTTAAAATGTTTTCAGAATGTGGGAAACCCAATTAAACATGTAATCTATTCTAGTTTAGGACTTGCTGTATATTTGTTTTTTAATCATTTGGGTGATCTTAACTGATTATTTAGTTACAAAAACAAAATCATTCTAAAGTAAACTGAAAGTAATACTTATAATAAATAATTGTTCAGTTTTAAGTATCAGAGTTTGAATTGGCTTTATTTACATTGAGGAAGATTACTCCATTTTTCTTAATTATGCTAGAATTAATAATTTAAAATCATTTTACTTTTATCTCAATTAACATTGATTTGTAACCATTTTTATAGGAACTGGAGTAGTTGTGATGGGTGTATTCATTTTTTAAAAAAAGAATCTGTTTATTGCTTTTCAAGACATTTTCTGAAGTGGAGAAAGAAAATTTATATTTTCCAAGCACTGTTATAATGATTTTTTTTTTAATATGGTGCTGAGGATCGAATCCAGGGCCTTATGGTGAGCACTGTACCTCTGAGCCACAGCCCCAGCCCTATCATGATTTTTAAATGAAGTAATTTAACTTTCTTTTTGTGAGACATTAATAACAAATGTCCTTTACAGCTCTAAGAAAGGACTTATTTTTTACCTTAATATTTTTAAAAATTTTTTTTAAAATATTTGTACCACTTACAACAACTTAGCATTTTAATGTTTAGTATGTTATCAGTTGAGTGGGGACAAAGCTTTTAGGTATATTCTAAAATATTTATAAAACGTTTTATTAACTGATAAAATCAGTTTCAAAATGGTAGTTGTCTAACAAGAAAATATTAATTTTTAAAGCATAAATCATACATTTTTTAAATCTGTGCATTTATATTAACTCAACTTTAATTAAAATATCATACGTGTGTGTGGACTATGTTGCACATCGCAGCCTAGTGAATAGAATAATCTGGTGTCTGGGAATTTCCAGGGGACACTTCCTCTGGTTGACTGCACAGACATTGTGAGCCTATTCAAACTCTCTCTGTCAAAGGTCCCACACAGCCCCTCTGAGATGGGGTAATCTGACCAGATGCCAATCAACATGCTGACTGCAAGACATCAGGAAGCAAAACTCCACCCTTGAAACCTTACCCCTGTCTTTGAGGTACCCCCTTAAATAAACCACAGGAGTCATTTTCTAATTGTCTAGCTCCAGCTCCTGAGTGGGCTGGATCTATCAGGGGCTCCATCTTTCAAACTATCCTTTCTGACTCTTTGTCTTTTGTTCTTCCCTAATTATTCTAGACTTTAATTTCTCAGGAGGTTTATCCCTCTGAGCAGGCAAGAATTCCCTGGTGAGGTGCTGGCCACCCCACAATACAACATCACTAAACATCAGAGTAAAGCAAATCAAAACCACAGTAGGATACAACCTCATACACATTAGGATGACTACTACAAAACACACACATACAAACACAGAGAAAATATCAATTATCAATGAATATGTAGAGACATTGGAACTCTTGTATACTCTGGTGGGATTATAAAATGGGCAATCACTATTGAAAACAGTAGGGAGCCAGACATGGTGGCACACACCTCTAATCCCAGGAGCTCAGGAGGCTGAGCATGAGGATCACAAGTTCAAAGCCAGCCTTAACAACTTAGCAAGGCCCTAAGCAATTTAGCAAGACCCCGTCTCAAAATAAAAATGGCTGGGGATATGACTCAGTGGTTGAGTGCCCCCTTGGGTTCAATCCCTGGTACCAAAAAAAAAAAAAATGAGAACAGGATGGAATGTCATCACACTATTAAAAGTAGAACTACTATAATGATTTAGGAATTGCACTCTGGATATATATATATCCAAAAACTTGAATGCAGAGTTTGAAAGGATTATTTTCACACCTGTGTTCATAGAAGCACTATTGACAACAGCCAACAAGTGAAAGCAGCCCAACATCCCCTGATGGATGAATGGATAAGCAAAATGTAGTATAAATACACAATGGAATGCTATTCAGTCTTTGAAAGGAAGAAAATTCTGTCACATGAATTAATCTTGAGAACTATTACTGTATGGATGTGAGGGCGTACCCCCACACACACACACACAGAAACACAAAGTTTCTGTGTTGATGCAGCAATATTCAGAGATAAAATAATTAGATTATGAGAGCTTTAACCTAATCCGTCACTTTAGTTTGAAGGGACTAACTGGATGGTAACATTAGGCAGGTGGGGCATGGCTAGAAGAGGTGGTTCACTGGGGATCTGCCTTGGAAAGGTACATCTTCCCTGTGGTTCCTTCGCCTCTCACTCTTTCTGCTTTCTGACCACAATAAACAGAGCAGCACTGCTCCACCACACCTTTTGCCATGATGTTCTGCCTCTCCTCAGAACCAGAATAATGGAGTCAGGCCACCATGGACTGGATCTCCAAAACTGTCAGGCAAAGTAAACTTTTCGGTCAGTTTTGGTCAGTGAGGAAAATCTGATTAACACAAGGGCATTATGCCAGTGAAACGAGTGAGTCATGAAAAGACAAACAGCTATGATTCCTCTTAGATGAGATATCCAAGGAAGTCAAATTCATAGGAACAGGAAGTAGAATGGCGGTTGCCAGGACCTTGGAGGAGTGGGGGAAGGGGAGTTGTTGTGTAATGGGCAAAGAGTTTCAAACTACAGAAAAAGTCCTGGAGTTCTGTTTCACAACATTATGAATATATTTAACACTAGTGAACTATGTACTTAAAATACTTAAGATAATCAATTTTATGTTGTGTTTTTACCAAAGTGAAAAATAATTAACTTTTATATAGTTCATTTTGATATCCATGGTTTGTTTCTTCAACAACAGTATTTGTTAATCATCCACTTTTGTAACGATTGACTGAAAGGTGAAGGATTTATTTCTTCTAATGGGATTATTTTTCCTTTTCTATTAGGCATATTTGAAATATGTAAAGATCATCATCTTCAGTGGCTGCCAGATTCAAGGTGGAAGCAATGCCAATATGTCAGCAGCCAGCTGGAACCATTTTTACTCCTGTGCGAATCTCTTGTATCAAATATACCGCAATGGAATGCTTTTAAGAACAGCAAGGCCATATATTCTCTAATTAGCACACCATTCTGTCCAGAAAATGATTTATCAGAGGAAAGTAGGAAATCACCAGGAGAAAGTAAGAAAGCATTCGGTGTTTTAAGTGTGTGTGCACATGTGTGTGTAGATTTTCAACTTATAAATGCAGTTCCATATCTTATGAAAAAAATTGTAAAGTGAGGCAAAGTAAACTTGTTCTAGGCACATGTTTCATTAATGTAACCCTCCTAGTAATCCTGTGAAGTGACTTTTTTCACATTTTTATTGGTTCTTTTTAGTTATACATGATGGTAGAATCCATTTTGGTATAATTATGCAAACATGGAATATATCTTATTTTAATTAGGATCCTAGTCTTATGGATGTACATAATGTTGAGATTCACTGTGGTATATTTGTACACATACTTAGAAAATTATGTCAGACTCATTCCACTCTTTCTCTCTTCCCTTCATTTCCTTTTGTCTAATCCAATGAACTTCTATTCTTTCCCTCTCCCCACTTGTTGGGGGTTAGCATCCATATTTCAGAGAGAACATTCAACCTTTGGTTTTTTTGAGATTGGCTATTTCACGTAGCATGATTGTCTCCTGATCCATTTACCAGCAAATGTTATAGTCATCATTTTTATGGCCGAGTAATATTTCATTGTGTATATATACCACATTTACTTTATCTGTTCATCTGTTGAAGGGCACCTAGGTTGATTCCACAGCTTAGCTATTGTGAATTGAGCTTCTCTGAACATTGATGTGGTTCCATCACTGTAGTATGCTGATTTTAACTCCTTTGGATGTATACTAAGGAGTGGAATAATTGGGTCAAATTGTGGTTCCATTCCTAGTTTTTGAGGAGTCTCCATACTCCTTTCCAGAGTGGTTCCATTAATTTGCAGTCCCACCAATAATGTATGAGTGTACACTTTTCCTCACTTCCTAACCAACATTTATTGTTACTTATTTTCTCGATACATTCTGGTTGGAGTGAGGGGAAATTTCAGTGTAGCTTTAATTTGCATTTCTTTAATTGCTAGAGATATTGAACATTTTTCATACATTTGTTGATGGTTGGATTTCTTCTTTTGAGAAGTGTCTGTTTAGTTCCTTTGCATGTTTATTGATTGGGTTATTTGGGGGTTTGGAGGTGTTAAGTTTTTTGAGTTCTTTGTATATCCTGGAAACTAACACCTTATCTGAGATTTTTCCCCTTCAGTAACTCTCTTCATGCTGTTGTTTTCTCTGCTGTGAAGAAGCTTTTTAGTTTGATACTATGCCATTTGTTGGGTTTTTATTTTGCTTCTTGTGCTTTAGGAATCTTGTTGAGGAGGTTAGTTCCTAATCCAACGTGTTAGAGAATTGAACCTTCATTTTCTTCTAGTAGGTGCAGGATTTCTGGTCTAATACCTAGGTCTTTGATCTACTTAAAGTTGAGTTTTGTACATGGTGAGAGATAGGGGTTTAATTTCATTCTGTTACATAGGGCTTTCCAGTTTTCCCAGCACCATTTGTTGAAGAGGCTGTCTTTTCTCCAACGTATGTTTATAGGGCCTTTGTCTAGTATGAGATAACTGTATTTATGTGGGTTTGTCTCTGTGTTCTGTTCCATTGATCTTCATGCCTGTTTTGGTGCCAATACCATGCTATTTTTGTTATTATAGGTCTGTAGTATAATTTAACATCTGATTTTGTGATGCCTCCTGCTTTGCTTTTCTTACTAAGGATTGCTTTGGCTAATCTAGGCGAAATTTTTCCAAATGAATTTCATGACTGCTTTTTTGCTTGTTCTGTTTCTATGAAGAACATCATTGGATTTTAATAGGAATTGCATTAAATCTGTATAGTACTTTTGGTAGTGTGGCCATTTTGACAATATTGATTCTGGCTATCCAAGAACATAGGAGGTCTTTACATCTTCTAAGATCTTCTTCAATTTCTTCCTTTAGTATTCTGTACTTTTTCGTGTAGAGATCTTTTACCTCTTTTGTTATAGTGATTCCCAAGGATGTTGTTGTTGGTTGTTTGTTTGTTTATTTGAGGCTATTGGGAATAGAATAGTTTTTCTAATTTCTCTTTCAGATGATTCATCACTGGTATATAGTATTGCAGTTGATTTTGGAGTGTTAATTTTGTATCCTACTTACTACTTTGCCGAATTCATTTATGAGTTCTAGAAATTTTCTGGTGGAGTTTTTTGGGTCTTCTAAATATGGAATCATGTCATTGGCAAGCAGAGATAGTTTGAGCTCTTCTTTTCCTGTCCATATCTCTTTAATTTCTTTCTTTTGCCTAATTGCTTTGGCTAGTGTTTCAAGAACTATGCTGAATAGAAGTAGTAAAAGAGAGCTTCCCTGTCTTGTTCCAGTTTTTAGAGGGAACTCTTTCAGGTTTTCTCCATTTAGAATGATTTTGGCCTTGGTTTTGCCATCTATACCTTTTTCAATGTTGAGGTATGTTCCTATTATCTCTAGTTTTTCTAGTGCTTTAAACATAAGTGGATGCTGTATTTTGTCAAATGGGATTATTAAGAAACTGATAAGAAATTAGATATTGTGGAGATGATAGTTTTAATACACTACACTAGTTTTGAAACTTAAATCTAAATAAGCCTACATATGCACCTCATTTTATAAAACAAATATGTTGTTCTAAAAGTTCCCTGGAAGTGGACCTCACTTTCAATTTAAATGACTTGCTATTTTTATCATATCTTTTCTGTTTTCTTCTTCCACTTTGAACTCACCTCTTCTGTTTTTCCCTGCCACTTCCATCTGTTTCATCCCCACTTGAGTTACAATCTAATTTGTTTTCTTCCACATTTTTTTTTCATTTTGCTTCCAGATTTTTACTAAAATGTATAATTACTTGTGCAATAACATAAGCATTCTTACAAGTTTTCTCTACTCTTATCTCTATAGGAGATAGAATTCCAAAAGTGGAAATGCTGATCAAAAGTAAATTATTATTATTATTATTATTATTATTATTATTATTATTATTATAGCTGGGATTGTAACTAAATGGTAGAGTGCCTGCCTCAAATGTGTGAGGCCCTGGGTTCAATCCTCAGCACCACATCAAAATCAATAAATGAAACAAAGATATAAAAAAATAAATTATTTTTTATTAATAGTTACTTCCAGGTTGATTATTGAAAAGTCTATGTTCAATTTATATTTTCACCAGCAATATGAATATCTTTTATCCAATTGAGATATTGGTCTTTTTTTAAATTGTGCCCATCTGAAAAAACTTAAAATACTTGAGTTATAATTTCCCATTATTAGCAAGCTGAAGTATCTTTTAAGATGTTTGCTGGCAATTTGAGTTTGCCTACCCCTGTTTTTCTGTAGAATTTGTAAGAATTCTATTAATGTTACTAATAACTGACTTTTTGTGTCTTTAAATGTTTTTCTATACCTTTTCATTTTCTACTAGACTTGTTTATTGTATATGTACTACACAAATGTTCAAATTTTGTTGATCACATGTTTCATGCTTTTTGATTTCCAATTCTAATTTGAGAATATCCTTCCCTCATTTTCTCTCTGGGTCATTGTTGCTTTATTTTGTTGCTTTTGTCACTAATCTACCTGGTACCTATAATTTATTATAATTTAAGATCTTTAAACAGTGCTTTTTACTTAAACAGTCTCTATATTAGATTTATTAGAACCTTTTGTAAAGTGAAGATGGTTTTATTTTGCAAATAACCCCAAATTTATCCATTTGTAGCTAAATTGTCACATACCATGGGTGCTTTTTTTAAGATCAATAAACCAATATTAGCCTTATTCAAAAGAGCTATTTTGATAATGAAAGTTGTATTTAAAATTAGACTTTGGGAAAATACCATAGAAATAAAAGGTAGGTGAAACTTATAACTGTATTTGGGATAGTTGGTAACAAAGACCAGAAGGCTCTCAATTTGCTATAGACTGTGATGCAGCAGGACTCCGTGATGGTGAGAAGAAGGGTCCAAAAGAGATATGATATTTTTTTGAAACTTTTGATAATCTTTGTTGCATTTCCATTGGATTCTCATTTCCTGTGTAATTGGTTAGTTTATATATATTGAAAGAACTCACATTTGCAGGAACAGATTATAAAGTGTTGGCTATGCCAGGCTTGGTGGCTCCTTCCCTTAATCCCAGAAACTCAGGAGTCTGAGGCAGGTAGATCACAAGCTCAAGGCCCACCTGGGCAACTTAGCGAGACCCTATCTTATAATAAAAAATTAAAATGAAAATCAGCAGTAGACTACCCCTTGGTTCAGTCCCCAATACTGAAGAGAGGGAACTCTAGATATACCCTTTGCTTTCTCCATTTTTCCCTCAGCTGCCCAACATTTTATTATAGCAGCCACTTCAGCTGGACTAAATTGGAATTTAAATCTACCTTAATGTCTACTGCTTATGAGGTACAAAGGATAGTTAGTAATGCACCAAATTCTATAGAAACAAAGCTCACTTTAAGACAATCATGTCCTTTTTTAACTTCATAATTTTATAATAAAATTTTGTATTGTGACATCTCTTATTGATACAAAGTATTTGATTGTTAATCTCAGTTTCTTTTTCTCAATGACATCTAGGTGAACTTTTGAGTGAAAATGAAGAAATGTGTAATCCTACAACTTTTCCCTGGGAGAAACTCACTCCATTTCAAAGACTTATTTTGGTAAGATGTGTTATGAGAAAATATTAATATTCCAGATGTTTTTAGTGCTTTTAGTAACTTAAACCCTATAAAATTAATATTTTATAAGCAAAAATATTGATTTCTGAGAGCTAACATTTGATGAATGTTAACATTAGAGGGAAGCACCTACACTCCACTCACCCAGAATGTCCCTTTCATGTGGTGGGAGTCCAGTTAGAAACACTCCTGCATCTCTGCCCACTTATTTGCTCTTTCCTAGAGAAGGGGGGAGGGAGACTTATAAGACAGATAAATTTGAGACATTAATTGAGAGTACATGGCTCAGCCCTTTCTTCCTTATCCCCTTTTGGGTCTACCTTGGATGCCAAGAGCACATGTTCTGTTCTGCTTCTCCAAGCCATAAATTATAGGATTTAGACCCTGTCCTATAGAGGTAGGTTGATGGCTTCCCAGCCTTGCTGTGACAGGTAAGTGTGTCTAGTTACAGGGTTCAGTAGCAGGAAGTACAGTGTTGCCTCACACCTATACCACCCCAAATATGTTCTTTATTATTAATAAAGGTGATACTATGCCTGACTCTTCCAAACTCAATTGCTTTGGAATCTGGTTGAAGGATAGAAGGTTGATAGGTTAGGCATAAGACCTAAGATATAGAAAGTTTAGTGTGTGTTAAGCATTGTACATACATTATGTTATTTAAAGCTTTTAATAGTCTTAGGGGATAGGCAAGATTATTTCTCCCATTTTACAGGTGATCCAAGGCTCAGAAATAGCCTAATAGAGCCAGGATTGATCGCAGGCAGTTTGACTCTGAAATCTATACTCTCAGCAGTCACATTATATTATACTTTCCAAAGTAGATCATCCTAAATTCATTCTGACTACCTCAAAAAACCTTTTTTATTTTCACATTTACCTTTTGCTTTAGTGAGGGGTAAACTCCTCATTTCATTCCTCTCTTGACCTCAACTCTATGTAAATGCCATCCTGGACAACCAGTAATCCTCCTTTTGATTTCTGCCTTAAATTCTATTCTTGCAACACTAATTGCCACAGTCTGGCTGCAGCAAAATTACCTGGGGGTGAGTGACGAGGAACTTGTGAAGGTTGATACAGCAGAAGTGGGAGCCGTTCATTGTAGGACAGTAGGGGTGTATATATATACATAACTAATTACACACAGCTTATCTTAATTAACATAAACTAGATATAGCAGTCAACCAATAAGGAATCATCATCTTGATTACACACAGCTTAACTTAATTGACATAATCTAGACACAGCAGTCAGTCATTAAGGAATCTCTATCATCTTAATGGCTCACTGGTGTTACTTCTCAAACCACTCCCTCTGGCAAAATGCCAGGTGCCATCTTGACTTGTTTATGGACCCTAACAACTAATATTCACTGAAGATAAGAGATTGAGGGGGGGAAAAAAGGCTGCATCTGGCTTATAGATTTGTTTTATCTGGCCTGCAGCTTTGTCTTTTTTTTTCCAACTTTCAAGTGCAATTTATCATGAAACAAATGGATTTGAACCTAAAAAGATCTTCTGTAGAGAATTTCCATCTTAGTCCAATTTGGGTTGCTGTAACAAATTACCTTAGAATGGATAATTTATAAACAAAATAATTGTATTGCTCAAAGTTCTGGAGTCTGAGAAGTCCAAGATCAAAGCTCTTGCAGATTCAACATCTGGTGAGTGCTGCTCTCTGCCTACAGGTGGTTTGTTCTTGCTTGTCCTCTCATGGTGGAAGAGACAAACAGGCTCCCTCCAGCCTCATCATAAGGGCGCCAAGTCCATTCAAGGCACCAGAGCCCTCATGGTCTAGTCACTTCCTAAGTCACTCCCCACCACCTTAGTACTATTGCACTGGGGATTAGGGACCAACATATAAATTTTGAGGGAACACCAACATTCAGACAATAGCAACTTCCAAGTTTTTAAGTAAAAATATCTAAAATAAATTTCATATATTATGTTTAAGTTCTGTGTACTCATATCTTTTTATTAATTACTTTTTTATTTGTGCATTATAATCCTACATAATAATGGGGCTCATTGTAACATCCATACATGCACATAATATAATTAGGTCAGTTTCACTCCCCAGTGCTTCTTCTTCCCCTCCCGGGCTCCACGTCCTCTACTCTACTATATGTACACTTATATCTCAAAGTAAATTGTTTTCTACATTTTTTATTGTGATAAAAATATACACAGTTTCTTTTATTTCTTATAATTAATTCCTTTTACCCCTTTTTAAGTATGCCATTCAATGTCATTAAGTAGAGTCACAATATTATGTAGCCATCACCTATGTCCATTTCCAGAACTTTATCTTCCTCCTAAAAAGAAACCCTGTACCTGTTAAACAGTAATGCCCCTCTTCCTCCATCTGACAGTTGTTGACAACTCCATTCTACTTTTTGTCCAGTGCTTCAATATTTGTCTTTTTGTGAATGGTTTATTTCAATGAGCATAATATTTTCAAGGTTCATCTATATTGCAGCATGTGTCAAAACTTCCTTCTGTTTTAAAACTAATATTCTGTTATGTGTATGTATCACATTTATTTATCCATGAATTCATTGATGGAAACTTGGTTCGTTTCCACTTTTGGGCCATTGTAAATAATGCTGCTATGAACATCAGTATATACATATATGTTTGCTTTTTGGTTTTGTTTTGAGACCAAAATTTGCAAATTGATAGATTTCATATAATAATCAAGATTTCTGAGTTTATTGAAAAATTTAAAGATGAAGCACTACTGAACCCACCATCCTTAATGGCAACAAGAGCTAGAGCTGAGGAATGTCAGTCCCATCATCCCTGCTGCTCCCTGTTACTTCCCAGCACTGAAGTTTTATGTTAGTTGCCACTTAGCATCATATTTGCATTTTTATTTTTCTTATGGAAGAGAAATTTTTTCTTCTACCCAACCCATTTCAATGATGTATATCATCTCTCTGACCACTGGATACAGATTAATACCTCTACATGTAGGTCAATGGCAGTTATGATGACATGAAAATATATTTATGCTATATTAATTGACAAATGAAAAACTGAACAATCTGTATACGACAAGGAGGATAAATAGGAAGATGCTAGAAAATGTAGAAAATGTCTATAAAAACATCACAACCTGGATGCATTGGTGCATGCCTGTAATCCCAGCTGCTTGGGAGGCTTAGGTAGGATCGTGAGTTCAAAGCCAGCCTCAGCAAAAGTATGGCACTAAGCAACTCAGTGAGACCCTGTCTCTAAATAAAATACAAATTAGGGCTGGGAATGTGGCTCAGTGGCCAAGTGCCCCTGAGTTCAATCCCTAGAACCCCCAAAAAAATCACCAGAAAAAAATAGTAGTATCTTGGGACTTTTTTCACTTTTTATACCTTTTTTGTATGACATAAATTTTATTTGGCAATATATATTACCTGGAAAAATTAATTAGATTTTAAAGTCTGTGCTACATTGTCTTTCTCCAATAAGCTTCTGATGATTTTATTTTATGAACTAGAAACTTTATGAATTTAGTGGTTTTGTTTTCTAAATAAAAAGTCAGAAGATATGAATTAAGAAAATGTTGATTATACATATTAGGACACTGGGCCTGACCTGTGAGAATCAGAAATTGAGACTGCCATATCAGAGATTAAATTAAAATATAACAGAAAAAAAAGTGACCCAGAAAAAGACAGTGTGTCAAAGGTCCATGAGGGCAAGGACTGTTTTATTTTCACCTCTCTGCACTACTACAGCCTACTGGACTGAAAATACTAGGGAAAGATGTCAATAAGATAATTGCTATATTAATTGACAAATTAATTTACTTGCTATATTAATTAACAAAGCAAAAAATGTATTGATATAGCAATTGCTCTATTAATTGAAAATGTCTTGTTGTTAATAAAAGAGCTAGTGAAAGGAAACAATCAAGAGCATGAAGAGAGGGCCTACAGAATGGGAGAAAATCTTTGCCACCTGCATCTCAGATAGAACATTAATCTCCAGGATATGTAAAGAACTCAAAACTTACCACACACAAAAAAATCATCATCATCATTATCATCATCATCATCATCATCATCATCATCATTATCATCCAGTCAATAAATGAGCAAAGAAATTGAACAGGCATTTCACGAAGAAATGTGATTGATCAACAAACATATGAAAAAATGTTCAACATCTCTAGCAATTAGAGAAATGCAAATTAACACTACACTGAGTTTCTATCTCATTCCAGTCATAATGGAATGAATACAAAAATACAAGCAACAATAAATGTTGGCAAGGATGTGGGGGAAAAGGGTACATTCATACATTGTTGATGGGACAGCAAATTGTTACAACCATTCTCAAAAGCAGTATGGAGATTCCTCAGAAAACTTGGGATGGAACCACCATTTGACCCAGCAATACCACTCGTCAGCTTACACCCAAAGGCCTTAAAATCAGCATAATATATTGATGCAGCCACATCAATATTCAGAGTAGCTCAATTCACAATAGCTAAGCTGTGGAACCAACCTAGGTGCTCTTCAACAGATGAATGGATAAAGAAAATGTGGTACATACATACAATAGAATATTACTCAGCCATAAATAAGAATGAAATTATGGCATTTGCTGGTAAATGAATGAAACTGGAGGCTATGGTGCTAAGTGAAAAAAGTCAACCCCAAAAAACCAAAGGACAACTGTTCTCTCTTATGTGTGGTTGCTAACACACAACAAGACTTCCTTATGTTCACGTTTGAATGCACAACCAGTTAAACTCCACATCATGTACAACCACAAGAACAGGATCCTAATTAGAATAAGTTATATTCCATGTATGTATAATATGTCAAAATACACTCTACTGTCATATATTTCTAAAAAGAACATAAAAAAAAAATAAAATAAAACCACAAAAAAATTATTAGAGCTAAAAAAAAGAGAGAGAGCTAGTGAAATTGAATTCAACAAGGGGCTGTGGTTGTGACTCAGTGGTAGAGGACTTGTCTAGCCCGTGTAAGGCACTGGATCTGATCTTCAGCACCACATTAAAAATAAATAAATGAAGGTATTGTGTCATTCTACAACTAAAAAAAAAAAAATTTAAAAAGAAAAGAAATTTAATTCAACAAAATTCCATTTTTTTCTCTCTTTTCTTGTTCATACCTTGGAAAAAAGGAAGGAAGGAAGGGAGGGAGAAAGGAAGGAGGGAGGGAGGGGAAGATAGAGAAAGAAAGAAAGATGGTGGGCGGGAGGAAGAAAGAAAGAAATCCAGGCAAGGAAGGAAAGTCCTCAGGTTAGAAATTACAACCTTGGAGGGCTAGGGAAGTAGCTCGGTCGTAGAGCCCTTGCCTTGTATATGTGAGGCCCTGGGTCTCATTCCCAGCACTGCAAAAACAAAACAAAACAAAAACTACAACAGTGGAAAAATGTAATGAATGCTTGATGGATCAGGAGGAGCCTGTAGCATGGCGGTGACAAAGGATAATGCTCATATTTGGAAACCTGGATTCTCAGCAATGATGGTGTCATGGGACCACACATAATCATTTATGTCACTCACCTGAGTCTCATTAATTGGATTTACTGAGTCTGGGTCTAAATCTGTCTCACTCTGCTACTGGATCCCAGATTGTTTATATGCTGCCAATTTTTATTTCTTAAATTATTTGTCACATTTAATTAAAATTTAAATTTAAGATTGGTTTTCCAAAAGGTCACAGAAGAAAGTTCTATGTAGTTATTAAATGTATTATTTTAAACCTGAAATTGCCAATATCAGACAGTTTTACACTTACAAAAATGGCAATTTCCTGTAGCTCAACCCAGTATATCTACACAGATCCAAAGACACATACAGTTTCAACTTTGTTTTACCTAATGGAGATCTGAACATACTCAGAAAGAACATAGTTTATGGTCATTCTGTATAAAAATAGCACATAAATAGTTTATACATCAAACAGCTTTGAAATTTTCAATGAATTCCAATAAGCTCTGAGCTTCTGTTTACTATAAATATGCTGTTTCCAAAATATTTTAGTTCACCTAGAGTTCTTTTCAGTTCTTTTGTTCTATTTGCTTAAGCTTACCAAGATTGTGCTATTTGTCTTCATTTTATTAATGGCAGAATTACTACTCTTCCAGATGAGTAATCCTGAATCTTCACACTCCAGCACCATGGAGTCTTTTTGGCTCTAAACATAGACATCAGAGCGGAAGAAAAGTAGGAAAAGTCTCTTTTTGTAGAATCAGGGAGAACAATTGCACCTTTACATCAAAACAAGATCTTCTTCTGAGTGTAGAAGGGACAGAGGCTCAAGGTGGCCCTGGAATCAGGAAGGACCACATGAGGGTCAGGAGCATGGTGGCAATTTTTCCATCAGATAAAGACCCTTTCTCATTCAGCCTTCCCAACATGAGGAATACCAGATAACTCTCAGTGAAAAGCCAAGTCATGAACACTTCTTATTTTTATTTTATTTGACCATGGGGAGTATATCCCTGGGTGGGGATTTTTTAATTTACCTTTTCTTCCATGTCTTCTCTTTCAGATAAAGATTCTTAGACCAGAACATTTAACGAGTGCAGTGAGAACATTTGTAACTGAAAAAATGGGAAGTGAATTTCTTCACGGAGCTGGAATTAATTTGAAAGAATCATATGAAGAATCCACTGCCAAAACTCCATTGATCTTTATTCACTCCAATGGTAAGCTCTTCCTGGAAAGTGAAGGTTATGATAACAGTATGAGTCATCAGATATGAAGAAGTAGGTTCAATGTCAGGTTAAACTCTTCTTAAAATAGTTTCCTACTATTTAAACATTTTGGAAAAGGGATTGGTTTAAACTGTATCAAGGTTTAATCTTTCCACCTATAGTCCCTGGGGCTCCATAGACTGAGGCAGGAGGATCTCAAGTTCAAAGCCAGCCTCAGCATCACTGAGGAACTAAGCAACTCAGTGAGACCCTATCTCTAAATAAAATACAAAATAGGGCTGGGGATGTGGCTTAGTGGTCAAGTGCCCTTGAGTTTTAATCTCAGATTAAAAAAAAAGAAAGAAAGAATCTTTTTTAAAAAGTATAAAAGAACAAAGAAGAATAAAACTTCCAGTAGATGCTGATCCATAATGAGGATCGGGGGCATGGAAGAATGGAAGAACTTTGAATTGGATAGAGGGGAGTGAGGGGAGGGGAGGGAGTATGGGAGTTGGAAAGATGGTGGAATGAGGCCCTAAGTACATGTATGATTGCACTAATAGTGTGACTCACATCGTGTACAACCAGAGAGATGAAAAGTTGTGCTCCATTTGTGTACAAGAAATCAAAATGCATTCTGCTATCATGTATAGCTAATTAGTACAAATAAAAACAAAACTTCCTGGACACACAAACATGGAAAAAATCTACTAGTGCTAATTTTCTGTGCAGAAAATACCTTCCAAACACAGAGTATTGATCCAAAAGTTGGGATTACCCTTATGTTTATTAACTGTTTTAATTAACATTGACTTGTACAGAGTATATATTGTGAAATAATCTACCAGAATTGGCCCTTTATTACTCAAAACTACATAAATCCTAAGTATTTTCTTCTAAGCAAAATACTTTATCTTCTCATCTTCATAGTCTCCCAGTGAAATGTGTCTTTAGAATTCAACATTTTCAAACTTTCCTTAGGCAAACACTAGAATGTCTCCCTCTGCAGGCTTTCTAATGGGGAGCCTGGAATGTTTCCACATAAAGCACCTAGCTTTATACCACACACTCTCAGAAACTTTGCTGTCTATTTCTTTTTTTTTTTTTAATCCTAATTGGCTTCATTTTTAACTTTAAAATCAGGTAACACTTCATTCCATAAAACAGAATCAGTTTTCCTATGAGCCAAGCACTCATCAAAAATAATTTGATGAGTTAACATTAGATTATTTATATTTCTTACACAAAATAAGGACAAAGGAACTTCACTATTTCGCCATTTGAGAATGGCTGTTCTCTCTCCAATCCAGATTTCTCTTGGAGGACCACATGTGTCAGCTTGGTTTGATTAACTCCATGTTGTTGTCCCCCACCCCACCCCCGGAATATTGTCTCTGTTGAAAAACTGGCTTCACAAAGAAGGTGGCAGCAGGAAAATTTCAGAATCCAAATCTTAAAAATAAGTCTTGGGCAGTGGGGGGGTTATTTTCTGTCTTGGGGGTGGGGGATCATCCAGTGTCCGAGGCCTGGGGACAGAGGCAAAGTCCCCAGTGGCCCATCTAGGAGATGTCACTCTCAGTAGCATCTGGTGTCCTGACCTGTGCTTGCCCAGGATGATGGTGGGTAAGGAGCAGCAGGTCACAGGGGCCCCCTGACCCTCTGTGAGACAGAGCTCTCCCTGGGCAGACCCCGGGACTGAGGGTCAGCGGCCAGGGCACAATCAACAACTGTCCCCACCTGTGGTCCCTGAGGTCCTGGGGCAGGGATGCAGTAGGCAGCCAGTGTCACAAGACGTCCCTGTCCCCAGCCAGGCCGGGTGCCTGGCTAAGCGAGGAGAAAGACAGTGTCCCTCCTCAGGGCCTGGCCCCTGCGCCTGGTCTCACTTCCTCCCCGGCATCGCCTGGAAGGGGAGGAAGTGACACCCAAGGGAAGGCCAGGAAGTAAGGCTACCATCACATTCAAGTTCAGGGTGCAACAGCTCAGTCTGCCCCCCAACAGGCCCCATACTCCACTCCTTTTCATGGGGCACATCCCTTCTGAGAATCACACCCTGTCCTTTATAGGCACAAGGACCCAGAGACACGTCCATGTTTAGGCCCTCGGATCCGGAAGTGCCTCAAGTGTCCATGTTTAGGCTCTAGGACCAGAAGTTCCTCAGACATCCATGTTTAGGTCTCTGGATCCGGAAGTTCCAAAGGTGCACGTCCATGTTTAGGCACCCGGATCTGGAAGTGCCTCAGGTGCACGTCCATCTTTGGGCTCTCGGATCCGGAAGTTCCTCAGTCCTCCATGTTTAGGCCGTAGCATCCAGAAGTTCCTCAGGCACACATCCATGTTTAGGCCCCCGGATCCAGAAGTTCCAAAGGTGCACGTCCACGTTTAGGCACCTGGATCCGGAAGTGCCTCAGGTACACATCCATGTTTAGGCTCTAGGACCAGAAGTTCCTCAGGTGTCCATTTTTTGGCCGCCAGATCCGGAAGTTCCTCAAGCGTCCATATTTAGGCCCGGGATCCAGAGGTTCCTCAGGTGCACTTCCATGTTTAGGCCCCTGGATCCAGAAGTTCCTTGGTGCACGTCTATGTTTAAGCCCCCAGATCTGGAAGTTCCTCGGGTGCATGTCCATTTTTAGGCCCTGAGATCCGGAAGTTCCAAAGGTGCACTGTCCATGTTTAGGCACCCGTATCCGGAAGTGCCCCAGGTGCATGTCTATGTTTAGGCTCTAGGATTGCTGTCTATTTCTTGAAGACTTAGCCCAAGATGGTAGCTAGAGCTTCAGCCATCACCTCATGTGCTAAACAACAGCATGGAAGAGAGGAAGAGGGTCACACCTCTTCCCTTCAAGAAGATACCCAAAGTTTTACACAGTGCTTCTATTTCTGTCAAAACCTTTTCACAAAAACCTAGATGTCCATACTTAGCTGGAAGATTAGCTAAACTATAATATTTTAGCAAGGTACACAGTTATCTCAAGCAACCCAGGAGTACAGCTAACAAAAGAGGAAGGGGCAAGAAGATGAAGGAGTAATCAACTAGTACTGCTTTAGTAAATATTATTATACCCATATGTTAGAAAGTGGCAGAGACAAAATGTGAATTCTGGGCTCCAATTCCAAAACCTGTAGTCTTTCCACAATTGGCTACACTTCTCTCACCACCAGTCAATAAATTCTGGATTGTGGGTTTTTGTTTTGTTTTGTTTTGTTTTGTTTGTACTGGGGATTGAACTTGGGCTTATCCACTGAGCCACATCCCAGTCCATATATATATATATATCTGGAGCTGGCTTTGAACTTGTGATCCTTCATATGAGCTCACGGTTTTACGTACCTCTCATTGTTACACAGGAATTGACCTCACCAATATTCTCCTGAGATTTGCACAAGAATTAAAAGGAACAACGGAACACGTGACCATGATTTCCTTGAGTCATGGCCAGGCAACCAAAGCAGAAGACCTCATTTTTCAGGCACTAACTAAAAGGCATCAATGGGTCTTCCTGCAGAACTGCCACCTTGCAGGGTCATTCATGCCAAGGCTCTGCACCATTGTTGAATCGTAAGAGTTTCATATTTATTTATAAGGGATCAGATGAATTACCAAAACTAGGGAATGCATAAGCAATGATAAAATAGTGTGTTGGGCTCCACAGAGGAAATTTAAGCTATCACATAGGTGGATTCTTAGTTCTTGCAGAAGAACTAAGAATATAGGTTTTGATTAGGAAAAAAAATGGTCTCTTTAGTTTTTGTTTGCATTTATCACTTTTCTCTTTTTCTCCCAGACTCTCACTCTCAATAGATAGATATGTATGCCATATACACAATATATATGCCAATGTATAGATTAGCAACATAGTTTTTAAAATAGTATATGATTCCAAGCAGCACAATATAAGGCCTGATATCCACACTTATGATGGTCTGTATTTAGTATCTATTCTTATTTTCCATAAGTTCAGCCTTCGTTTTTGCAGTGAATTGACTGCTATACTTTGAAAATTTCACAATGTGTGGAATTAGTAAGGTTTTAACCAATTATATTGTACAATGTTTTTCCTCCAAGCTTACTTTTTTGTTTTACTTTGTATGAACAACATTGTAGAGTAAATGTGTGAAAATAAGGGTCTCTTCATGCTGTTATTTTTATGCTTTGTGCATATGCAAGGAAACTATAAAACCAACTGCTGGAATTAAATTTCCAAATCACTTTCCTTATATCATTCATGCTGTTCTCAGATTGTTATTCTGTTAGCACTTTTTCCCCCTTGTGCCAGGGATTGGACTCAGGTGCACTTAAACCTGAGCCACATCCCCAGCCCCTTTTTTTTTTTTTTTTTTGTATTTTATTTAGAGACAGAGTCTCACTAAATGCTGAGACTGGCTTTGAACTCACGATCCTTCACCTCAGCTTTCCCAGCTGCTGGGATTACAGGTGTGTGCCACCACACCCAGCCTTTTAACACTTTAAAAACTATTGAAAAGTATTTATTTTTCTCATTTACTCTGTCACTTCAGAGCCAGAAGACAAACAGTACTTATACAATATCAGTAGATACATATTTTAGAAGATAACACAATAATTTCTACCATGTTTTTCATTTATTATTCATTTAAAAAGCATTTATAGGGCATCTGCTATTTGCCAACTATCATTCCAGGTGCTGGAGATATAGCATAGACCAGACAAACACTGTAGCATCATTTGCATTATCATTAAGGTAGAGAGGGACAATTCAATAGCAGAGAAAGATGTCTTATTAAAAAGAGAGAGAGAGAGAGAGAGAGAGAGAGAGGTGCTGGGGTTGTGGCTCAGTAGTAGAGCACTTGCCTAGCATGTGTGATGCACTGGGTTCAATTCTCAGCACTGCATACAAATAAATAAATTAAATAAAAGTTCATCAACAACTAATATATATATATATATATATATATATATATATATATATATATAGAGAGAGAGAGAGAGAGAGAGAGAGAGAGAGAGAGGAAGATACATTTTAAAAAGAAAGAGATATTATAGAAATGTTCCTTGGAACAGAACTTCAAAGTCTTAATAAGAGTAATTCCTGATACATAACATTTTCAATATAATCAGTGTATGACTGATAGAAATTTATTCTTATAAATCAAGCCTTTAAATATTTAAGACTACCACTATAGGAACTACAGAAAGAAATATTTCTTAAATTTAGGAACAAAAGAAATAAGTTCATGATCTATTGCCAGGGTGAAAACATATCAAGCTAGAAACAATATATACAGTGTAATTTTATATTTGAAAACGAGAGTGGGTCAGAAGGAGGAAAAAAGAGAAAAGTGTACTCAAACCCACCTAGTGGGAATACAGGTAATTTTTATCCTTTTATTTAAATTTGCATTCAGTGATTTTTTATTTTTTGCTTTTATTGTTTGGGGTTTTTTTTTCTAAATTTTTAAAAATAATTTCAGATTTGCTGAAAAGTTATAAGAACAATACAAACCCACCCTTCCCTCTTCATCTCTATTTCCCAATTTTTTACATTTATTCTCTCATTTCTTTTATATACATATATATGGAGTTTTTTCCAAATCATTTGAAAGCAAATTTCCACTTGACCCCAAAAAACTTCACTGTACATTAATTGATTATCTGGTCAACAGAACTTAGTCAGTTAGAACTTGTCCCAATATCTTTTATTGCAAAAAAAGAAAAAACGAAAGTCAGGCACAGTGGTATGTGTCTATTTCCAGCTATTTTGCTGAGGCAGAAGGATCACAAGTTTGAGATCAGCCTCGGCAATTTGGCGAGACCCTGTCTTAAAATTAAAAAGAAGGTCTGGGGTCTAGCTCAGTGATAGAGCACACCTGGCTTCAATCCCCAGTGCTGCAAAAATAAAAATAAATAAACTCCTTTAAAATGAAAGGGAAAAAGTTCTGATTCAGGTTTCTATGTTTGCTTTTTAACTCCACAGTTCCTCTTAAACATATTTAGTCAAGGCTGAGATGTCCATACCTAGCTGGAAGATTAGCTAAACAGCTCAGTTGTAGAGTTGCAGAGCACGCACTTAGCAAAGCCCTAGGTTCAGTCCCCAGCATTGGATATGCAAAATATTTTTTATCTATAAGGGAAAATGCTTCTTTCTCCCCTATTCATTCATTCATTTATTATATCACTATGAATTCATTGATTCCCATTTTATTCAATGAATAAATAAATAAATAAATAAATAAATAAATAAATAAATAATAAATTCAATCTGTTACTATCATTTGATTTATTTTGATGTCCAGTTCTCCTAGATTTAACCAATGCAATTTGTTCTTAATCTGTAATTTCTTACAAGTTTTTTTACAATATAAAATGAGTATATATAGATTTTTGTATTTACAAGAGGGAAAGCTACTTTTTTGTGGGCCAGGGGGTGGTACTGGGGATTGAACCCAGGGGCACTTGACCACTGAGCCACATCCCCAGCTGTGTTTTTTTATTTTATTTTATTTTAGTTAAAGACAGGGTCTCACTGAGTTGCTTATTGCCTCACTTTTGCTGAGGCTGGCTTTGAACTTGCGATCCTCCTGCCTCAGCCTCCCAAACCGCTGAGATTACAGGCATGCACCCCGCACTTGGCTGGAAAGCTACTTCTTAAAAATGGGAATTGATGAGTCTTGTACAAATTCTTGTACAACAAGAAAGTTCGTATGATAATATAATAACATCTTTGGCACTAAAATGATTCCTAAGGTTACTTCAAACGTTAAAATGTTATGACTCTAAGAATATGTTTAGATTTTTCACATTAAAATATTTATACATTTTTTTTTTACTTTGCAGACTTAATAGAAGAAATGTGACATTAGACCCTGAATTTAGGCTCTGGCTAAGTTCAAAGACAGACAGTTCTTTCCCAGCCCCCATCCTTCAAAAAAGTATCAAGGTAAAAACAAAATATAACCTATTTTAATACTGCTTGAATGTAAGTCATCATGCTTTCATTACTCTGAGTTAAGAAGAAGAGTACTACTTCCAGAATGCTGAGTGTCTGCTTTGTGCTTTGCCTTGTGCTAAGGACAGGAGGGGAGCTAAAGTAGTAGATGAGATCTCTGCTTTCAAATAATTCACAATTTAGATTTTTTTTCAAACAAAGATGTTAGGCTTCCAATTATTATAAGTTAAAATATACAATTTTTTACTTTTACTTGTCCTTTGTAAGTTGCTTAGCACCTCGCTTTTGCTGAGGCTGGCTTTGAACTCTTGATCCTTTTTCGAATTTCTATTCCACTTATGGAATTTTCATTTCTTTTCTGGAAAGTTCTAGCAGAAAGCAGACTGAGGCTATTTACCAAAAAACTCTAAAAGGATATTGGAAACTTCTATTCATATCCCCCCCCCAATATTGAGGTTGAGTAAATACTAAGACATAGTCAATTCTGTTAACCAAGGTTCCAGGTGACCAAAAGAGGAGAACGAGACCTAATAGCAGAGAAACTGACCAATGGCATAAGCAGAGTGCTATGCTAGACACATGTCTGCACACACTTCTGACTTTAACAGAATTGGGGTGGGATGGAGGACATGAGGGGCATGAGGTACTTCCTCATAAAGACCCAACTAGTATGAGAAAAAATTAGATTCACTCTTGAAATTAGAAGTTTCTCCCTATCACACTCTTCCCCATCTCCTGTGTACTCTTTTTTTTTTAAGAGAGAGTGAGAGAGGAGAGAGAGAGAGAGAGAGAGAGAATTTTTAATATTTATTTTTTAGTTCTCGGCGGACACAACATCTTTGTTTCTATGTGGTGCTGAGGATCGAACCCGGGCCGCTCGCATGCCAGGCGAGCGCACTACCGCTTGAGCCACATCCCCAGCCCCTCCTGTGTACTCTTACCCAGAGCCGCTTCCCAATACTCTTGCCCCCAGAGCAGGCTTCAGAATATGGATTGGAGAAATCCAACATCTCCCATTTGACTTAGGATATTCCATTTGTCTCCCAGGGTCTGGCAGATTATGACCTTAAACTACCTTTATCCTTTGACCAGGAGTTGGGAGTGTTGGCAGGGACAGTAGAGGTAGCAGGTGCAGGGAATTAAAGGATACCAGAGAGGAACAGAGAGCTTCTGGAGGTCTTTTATTTTAATTAGGACTGTTGCTCTGATTCTACTGTAAGATCCCAATAGTTTTAATTACTGCATATGTAAAATTGTATGGGATTTTGTCATATGCCATTATCCATACAGACAGAGATGGCAACTTTCTTAATACATAAATAAGAGTACCTACAAATAATTAAGGAAAACACTAATAGCTCATAAAAATGAGCAAAAGATATAGGAGGTCAGTAGCCATGAAAAAAGTAAAAAAGTTCAGCCTCTACACATCAGAGAAACACAGATCAAAATGACAAGATACCAATGAGACAGCCCATCAAATTAACAAAAATTAAGGATAGTTATGATATCGTTAGTGCTATTAAGGGCACTAAATAACCATTCTCATACAATGCTGACAATGTAGGATCAAAAAGAGATTAAGCCATTAAACTAGAGGGAATTTTTATATATTGAAAAGACAGAGGGGATAGGTAAGGTAGCAGAATACAACAATTACTAATAGGGCATTATGTAAAATTGTGGATGTGTAACTGACGTGATTCTGCAATCTGCATTTGGGGTAAAATTGGGGGTTCTAACACACTTCAATCTAATGTATGAAGTATGATATGTCAAGAGCTTTGTAATGTTGTGAACAACCAATAAAAATTTAAAATAAATAAATAAATAAATAAATAAATAAAAAAGAAAAGACAGAATTCTAAAATTTCATATAATTTGATGAAGTGATCTACTTCTAGTAAAGGGTCAAATATATTATGGTGCATTTATGTGATAAAATAAAATGCTGTCACAGAAATCAAATTCCCCCTATCATCACACTCCCTTCATCCCCTTCCCCTCTCCCTTTCTCCTCTTTCACTTTCCCTTCACTTATAATTCTTAAGGGGTGGGCAGAAACCTGCTTTAGAGACACGAGAAGGAGTTTCTCAAAAGAATCAGTCACGGCAGTCATCAAACAACACTCTGAATATTTTCTCATTTCTACACATTCAGGATTTTTCTGAGCAAAGATCACTGGGAACCTGCATTCAAGGATGCTTGAAAGGCAAATATGCCTGGGAAGATAAAGAATATCTCATCCACTGTGCACTTCCCACACTTCCAGATCTATTTGCTCATATTCTAAGGGTAATAGATGTAAAGAAGCCTGTCGTCTCTCTCTCTCTCCTGAAGCCATTGCCTTGCATTGTAAGGATAATGAAACCCAAAGCCATTTGCTTACACTCCAGGCTATAAAAACCTAGAAACCTGTCTCTTCCCCAGAAAGAATTTGTTTACATTCCAAAGCAAAAGTCTATCTATCACCCCTGAAGGGGAAGAGATGCTACAATACCAGCCATTCTATAAGAACTTCAAGTTACAAAGTTCCAGATTCTCTCCCATAGTACAAACCCCACTCTACACACCCAATATATTTGCATGTGGCCCTCAGTACATAACCTGTGGGATACCGGCAGGGAAATGATATGAGCCATTCTGTGAGTAAATAATCAATTTGATCCTTGATTCAGAAGTTTCATGTCCACACACATATGTGTGTGTATATATATATACACGTGTGTACATGTATGTATATATATACATATATGCATATACACTCAGTTTTATATGACGTATACATATCCACGCAATTATTGTACATGTTATGTATAATAAACATAATGCATTTTTTATTTGCTGATGAATATGGATATGTGTGTGTGTATGTGCTTGGGTATGTGTGTGTGTGGGTGTGTATAAACTGTGTAAGTCAGGTAACACTTCAGACCCTTCAGTTTCAGATTTAAAAAACAGACTCTCAAAAACACCTCTGATTGATTCCCTCTCCACATCACCCAGTCTCTCATCATTTCAATCATTTTGGTTAAAACAATCAACCAGATGGTTCTAAATGTAATCAAAACAATTTAGTAACACCAAATCTGTTGCTCTCATTTTTCATATGTGTACTGAAGAACACTTTGGTCAGTTAATCCTGTGATTTGACACCCGCTGCGTCTGCAGCTATCGCCCCTAGCTGCCATCCGTGTGTAGGTTTGCACTGCAGGAACCCTTCATTGTCAAACATTCTAAAATGCTGTTCCCCAAACCCTATGCTTAAGCAAACAGAAGTGTTTTTAATAACAATGCTGTACTCCTCATTTTAAAATGTGAACTGGAACAATATAGAAACTCTGGAACAAGCCTATTACAGAAATTTTCAAATGGCAAAAGAATAAACAATATTTTTTATTTGCCAGTGAATGTTCAAAAGAGTTACATACTTAGCTCTCATACCAGTGCTACACAAAAAGAATCTACTCTCGGCCCAGTGCCTGCTTCTCTATTCACATGGCATTTTCATTCCCATCTGCTTTAAAGATTGCCATGGAACCTACCCAGGGACTGAAAAGCAATTTGCTTCAAATGTTTGGTGGAAGTGGAGAGGTGACAGAAGAGATATTTGAAAACCCCAACTGTGGACAATGGTGGAAAAAAGTATTATTCAGCCTATGTTTTTTCAATGCTGTGATCAATGAAAGAAAAAATTATGGTACATGGGGCTGGAATATTGCTTATAAATTTATTTCTTCAGACTTGGAGGTAAGTGAGGTCTCTTCAGAACCAACAATAACAAATGAATAACAATAAGTTACAAGCTAAGAGCCTACTGTGTGTCTCCATATGTACTCAGTGTCTCACACAGTGGTGAGAAACAAACCCTGTAACTAGGCAAAAAAGGCTAATGTTTAAAAACAGATTCTGAAGCCAGCATTTCTGGAATCAAATTATAGCCCCACCCCTTACAGCCGTACAAGTATTTAATCTGTTGGGCAGGGTAATTAACCCTTCTGGGTCTTAGATTCCTTGGTGAAATAAAGCAGAGCAGGAGGGGAATAAATGTCCTACCCACTGTACAGGGCCACTAGAAAATGCAAACTAGTTAACAGAAGGAAGCACAGAGAACTGTGCCTGACCCACATAAAGTCACCCTAAAAATGTTTGTCAGTATTTCTTGTTCAAATAAAGTAAAAGAGAGATTGTTACAATGACTCATTTTGGAAAGGGAGCTTAGCTTAATACCCTCTATAGAACCTCCTGTGTGCTTTCTTGCAGTGTGTTTACTTTATCATTAAAGTAGACAGGTAGTAGCCCCTGTTTAAATGTTTCCCAAGTTAATTTTCTCACAACTATGCTTTCAGCACAGACCATTGCACCCTTGACTACCCATTCATTTATACATTAGAGCAGATTTTAAAACTTTTCTGGGAAAATCTGGATCACCTTCTCTGTATCAGGCTTTTCTGGGTTTTGTGTTTTGTTGTCGTTAATGTTTTATTATTTTGTTTTGTTTTGAGCCCAGCATATTGCTGCAGGCTCAACTGCCAAAGTAGATGTTTCTGTGCCTAATCAGGAATATAATATAAAAGAGCTACACTTTGGAGATCTGTCAAAGAATATGAACTCACACACATTTCTGTCCAGACATATTCAAAGCTTAGGCAAGACAAACAATACATTGGGAAATTCTTGTGCCATATATTAGACACTTTGGTACATAAATAATTGATATATTCTTTTTATTTGAAAAAAGGAAATGAATTCAAGGAAAAGAAAGGTAATCTTTAGTAGAAACAATATGTGTTTTTTTTATTGTTATCTTCAGTGCTAGAAATTGAACCCAAAACCTTGTATATGCTAGGCAAGCACTCTACCACTAAGCATACCCCCAAGCCATTATGTCTTTAATTAAACAAAGAAAATAAATAACACCTTGATCAAACCATCAAAATTAAGAGGGAGGAAGTTAAACAATAAAATAAAATAAGTCATAGCATAAAACAACATGAAAGGAATATTATCAGTCATTTTATTAAATGAACTACATTCCCTCATTAAAAGACAAGAATATTGGTTACCAGACCCAATGTATGCTATGTATAATAAATATAGTTAATAAACAAACCTTGAAACTACCAAAGAAAGAAACAGAAATTTTAAAAAGCAGGAATGGCGATATGAATGAGTCAAAGTGGACTTTAAGCTGAAAAAGCACCAAAGAGAATGAGCTGGGGGTGTAGCTCAGTGGTAGAGAACTTGCCCAGCATGTGTGAGCTTCTGGGTTCCAGCCCCAGCACCACCAAGGGGAGAATAAAGACAGCACCAGATAGGTGAAAGAAAGAAAGAATTTTTAAAGAATATTTAACAGTCATAAAATTGTTAAGAGTGCTTTCTCTTAATATAAGGAGCACTTTATGGAGTAATTAAACCTCACAATCATTTAAAGGATATAGTATTAGACTTATTTTATAGTTGAAATATAGAATTATGAAGCACATAATTTAAACATAGATGGTATGAAAGTTTGTGTTCTCAGGCTGGGGTTGTGGTTCAGTGGTAGAGCACTTGTCGAGCATGTGTGAGGCACAGGGTTCGATTCTCAGAACCACATACAAAAAAATGAATAAAATAAAGGTTCATTAACAACTAAAAATTTTTTTTAAAAAAGTTTGGGTTCTTGATCATTATGTTAAATGTCTGTACATCCATCAGACAGTAGAATAATATTTTATCAGTGAAAAGGGAAATCACAAAATACTTCGAATACAATGAGAGACAACTCCATATTTAAAAAGGACATGACAGTAAAAAAGCTATACTTGTGAAAAAATAGGGCCTTAAATGTCTTCATTATTAAAAAAAGAAATATGTTAAATTAATACTCATCTTAAGAAGTAGATAATAGGGCTGGGGATGTGGCTCAAGCGGTAGCGCGCTCGCCTGGCATGCGTGCGGCCCAGGTTCGATCCTCAGCACCACATACCAACAAAGATGTTGTGTCCGCCGAGAACTAAAAAATAAATATTAAAAAAAGTTCTCTCTCTCTCTCCCCTCTCTCACTCTCTCTTTAAAAAAAAAAAAAGTAGATAATACTAAGGAAATAAAGAATAAAACCAATATTAATGAAGTGTACTAAAATAGTAGAAGGAAAAAATTCAAATTTTAATTTTTGATCCAATGAAATTTTAAATGAAGTCATTGATTTCCTAAAAAATATGAATGATCCAAATTGGAAATTTTCAATCAACCAATTGCCATTAAAGACATTCAGAAGACACCTTAAGGAGACACCTCACAGCTTAGTTCACTCTGAACTGTAACCAATGGCATTAATGCTATTTAATCAAAATACACTCTACTGTCATGTATATCTAAAAAAATTAAAAATAAAAAATGCATTAAGATGAATAAATAAAATAAAGTATTACAGACCTTAGAAAAAGATGGCAATCTCCCAATTCCTTTTATGAAACCAACAGAAAGGTAATAGTATATATAAGAACTATAGACTAATTTTATTTAGGACTTGAAATGTAAAAATTCTCTATAAAGTATTCATAGATTTCAATTATGAATCAAAAGAATAATGTACTATGATAAGTTGAGATTAGTCTAGGAATGTAAGAATGACTCAATACCTGGAGATCTATAATCCTAATTTATATGACAAACAGATGTAAAAAAGTTACTGTGAATTTTGGAGCCATTTCTAATAAAAACTCTGAAGAGTTAGGATTAAAGGAACTATTTAAATATGACAAAGACTATCAAAACAACAGTGAATATTATTCTAAATAGTGAAACACAAAAAATTGTTTCAAATAAAATCTAGAATCAGACAAGGATGCACATTATTACCTTTATCATTCAATGTTATCTTACAAGTTCTAGGACATGCATTGAGATGAGAAAAGAAAATTAGAAACCCAGAATCATAAAAGTAGGAATATTTGATTATAAAAACTTTTATATGAAAAATGGTGAGCAAGTAGTCAATAGACAAATAACACTTAGGATAATAGTTGCAATGCAGATTACTGACAAAGGGTTACTATCTATAATATAAAAGAACTCTTACATATTAGCAAGAAAAATACAAACATTCTAAAGGAAAAATAGGCAATGTACAGAAAATTTTAAAGACCAACTGACATAAGAGAAGAAGCTCAAGAAATCCAGCACCAGGTAAAATACAAAATAAACTAACAGAAATTTTCTACCTAATAGACTGGCAAAAAAAAATTTAATTAGTTGTCCTTCAATGTCATCAGGATGAATTGGTTCCAGGAATCCCCTCAAACGCTAAAATCTGAGGATGCTTATTGTTTCTTATACTATAAAATAATGTAATATTTGCACAAAACCTACAAACATGCATATTCCTCTCTCTCTCTCTCTCTCTCTCTCTCTCTCTCTCTCTCTCTCTCTCTCTCTCGTGCCAGGGATTGACCTCAGGGATATTAACCACTGAGCCACATCCCCAGCCCATATATATATTTTTTTCTTCTTTTCTTTTCTTAACTTAGATACAAGGTCTCCCTAAATTGCTGAGGCTGGCTTTGAACTTGCAATTCTCCTGCCTCAGCCTCCCCAGCCACTGGGATTACAGGTGTACACCATTACACGTGGCCTTTCATATATTTTAAATCATCTTCAGATTGCTTATAAGACCTAATACAATGTAAGCTCTACGTAAATCATTGTTATAGTGTGCTGTTTAGGGAATAATGCAAGAAAAAGTCTGCACTTGTTCAGTACAGATGCTTTTGGTTTTTCGGAGTTTGGTTCCATTTTGTGGAATATTTTCAATCTGTGCTTGGTTAAATCCATGGATGCAGAATCTACAAATTACAGAGAACTAACTGTTGACAAGCCATCTCCCATTAGTGACAGGAATGAGAGAACAGTGGCAAAGAATTCTTTCACGAAGCAGAAATAATGAATTGTTCCAGCTACTGAACAATGATAGCCAACATATGTTTTCCAACTGCAGAACAGTGTTACACTAAACTAGTATTTGTGGGAGCAAGGAGACAGGAAAACAGAAAGATGGGGAGTCAAAAGAGAAAAGGTAGAAAGGAAGAGAAGGGAAGATAGGAAGGGAAAGAATGAGAGAAGAAATCAATCCCATTTATATTCATCCACTATGTGCATTCTACTAGTTACACTAGAATATCTTTGTAAAGACACCCAAGAAATTGTTACCAATGTTGGCCAAGGGAGGAGAGCTCATAGCTAGAGAACAGGGTAAGGGCAAACTTTCTTTCCCTTGTTTACCCTTCAGTACCTTTTGAATTCAAAACCACAGGCTTGTTTTGTCTGTTCAAAGAAGTAATAATAATTAAATGAAATGGTTCAACTGTCAACAACAGAAAAAGAGCTAGTGGATAAATGTATATCCAAATCTCCAAATATGCTTATTTCTCTTGCTATTTCCATATTTTTTTATTTTGAACTTTTTTTTTTTTTGGTACTGGGAATTTAACCCAGGGGTGCTCAACCATTGAGACACATCTCCAGCCCCTTTTATATTTTATTTTGAGACAGGGTCTTGCTAATTTGCTGAGGCTAGCTTTGAACTCGTGATCCTCTTGCGTCAGTCTCCCCAGCTGCACAGAATTGGGACGCTGAGCCCGGCTCAATATACATTTTAAAAAGAAAATACATGTAGCTGCTAAGAGTTGTTGGTTTTATGTTAAAATGTCAGTTAAGCTAAAAACACACACTGAAATAATAAAGCCTAGTGGATTTTCTCAAGTTTTCCATAAAGGTCTTGGCAAATGTCCTGAGTAAAGAGTCTGAAATTCCGTGGCCATCTGTGCGCTACTTGATCGGGGAAGTGATTTCTGGCAGCCGGGTTACTGATATCTGGGACAAGCGATGCTTAAAGACACTCCTCTACAAATTTTGCAATCCTGAAGTGCTGAAAGATGACTTCAGTTTCTCTAGTGATGCGGTAAGGAAATTTATCTTATGATTTTGCCCAATCATTAACTAACCATTGTTGCATTTTAATGTTCATTTTAATGGCTTTTATTTAATTTTAAATTCAGTCTTACAAAAGCAATTTACCCATTACTCTATTAAACATAACATTACAAAGGAAAATGATGGAAAAGAAACAGTCCATGAAATCTGAGAACCTAGAGTTATAGCATACAAATCTGGCGGGAGACACCACCACGCACCTTGGACTGAGCCTAAAGAGAAAGTAAAGACCACATCAACCCTACTATGTGTGTGCCTTTTGATCCAAACCATAACTATTATTTTCACATTCCTTTCACAGATTTTACTAAAGTAGAACTATTTGTTTAAGCTCTATTGCATTCATTATCCATGAGTATAGTTAATTGAGCAATGAAGGGTTAGAATCACCCTAGTCTTTTAACACTTTTTCCCTTTTTCTCTCTTTTGCCAAAAGAAGGTTAGATGTATGTAATATATACTTTACAATACGGTAGCCCCAGATGTTGCTTTTGACAGAGTGTTTAAAATATACTATATACAATAAGAAGAATGTTCTGTATAAAATTTCATGGAGAAATATTGCCTTCATACATTAGTGAAAGTAGGTGTCTCACTCCGGCAAAAACTAACCAAGTGTTTAAATTTTCAGATATGTCAACACATACCAGAATCCGCAAGCATAAAAGACTGCATACACATTATCGAGTCTTTACCCGAAGATGATTCACCCGAGATCTTAGGAATACACCCTGAGGCCCAAAGGAGCATCAGGGAGATCCAGGGCCAGAAGTTCATCGAAAATCTCATTGCCCTGCAACCAAAAACTACCACTGACAAACTCACGATCAAGTAAGAAAGCACTAGGAAAAAGTTTAGTCAACAGTGATTAAATATTTATTTGGAGATATACAGTATAGAACTTATAGGAAAGTATAAGTTACATGGTAGAGAAACTAAATTCTTCACACACATTACTTACAAGCATGCAGAAGTTTGTTAAATGAGTGACCGAATTGTACCTGGTAAGTAGTATCTTAAAAATACATTTCTTTAAATGTGAAATTTGCATATTTAACTCTGTAGACTAGAAAGGGATAATCATCATAAGTAACAAGCAATGTTCTCAAGAACTAGCCCTGCACTTAGAGGCCTGTGTGTATTATAGCTCTATTCGTTCTGTATCTGAGGTCATATGGCTTCAATATCTTTACCGATAAATGTGGATAATAATATCTGTCTACCCATTGAAGCTGTTTTGAGGTTCAAATGGAATAACACATTTAACCCAAATACCCAGGCCTCCTCAGCCTATGGCTATAAAATAAGGTGAGGGTTATTAATGCCAGCACTACAGGGCTCAAGCCCCAGTGGTTTGATTGTCAAATGGATGATCCTTGCTCTTCCTTCCTGATCAAAGTGCCCCAGATGTCACAGACATCTCCTGTGACACTCACTCATAGCTGCTCAGGAAATAGGTCACATGCACACTCCTTCTTCCTCTCTGCCTTCCTAACTAGACCCAGCTTCAAATCCCACCTGCAGCCCTTGATTTATGGATTTAAGGAAGCCAATGAACTCCTTCTGTCTTAGGTTCTTCATCTCTGCATCAGATCATAACAGTGCCCACCACACCAGGGCTGTTCTGAGAATCCAGTGAGTTTCATATGCAGTTAGGTTAAGCTTAGAAATCCAGTCTCTCCAATAGTGACAAAAACAGCATGGTACTGGTACCAAAACAGGCGGGTGGACCAATGGTATAGAATAGAGGACACAGAGACTAATCCACAAAGTTACAACTATCTTATATTTGATAAAGGGGCTAAAAGCATGCAATGGAGGAAGGATAGCATCTTCAACAAATGGTGTTGGGAAAACTGGAAATCCATATGCAACAAAATGAAACTGAATCCCTTTCTCTCGCCATGCACAAAAGTTCACTCAAAATGGATCAAGGAGCTTGATATCAAATCAGAGACTCTGCGCCTGATAGAAGAAAAAGTTGGCTCCGATCTACATATTGTGGGGTCAGGCTCCAAATTCCTTAATAGGACACCCATAGCACAAGAGTTAATAACTAGAATCAACAAATGGGACTTAATTAAACTTAAAAGTTTTTTTCTCAGCAAGAGAAACAATAAGAGAGGTAAATAGGGAGCCTACATCCTGGGAACAAATTTTTATTCCTCACACTTCAGATAGAGCCCTAATATCCAGAGTATACAAAGAGCTCAAAAAATTAGACAATAAGATAACAAATAACCCAATCAACAAATGGGCCAAGGACCTGAACAGACACTTCTCAGAGGAGGATATACAATCAATCAACAAGTACATGAAAAAATGCTCACCATCTCTAGCAGTCAGAGAAATGCAAATCAAAACCACCCTAAGATACCATCTCACTCCAGTAAGATTGGCAGCCACTATGAAGTCAAACAACAACAAGTGCTGGTGAGGATGTGGAGAAAAGGGTACACTTGTACATTGCTGGTGGGACTGCAAATTGGTGCGGCCAATTTGGAAAGCAGTTTGGAGATTCCTGGGAAAGCTGGGAATGGAACCACCATTTGACCCAGCTATTCCCCTTCTCGGACTATTCCCTGAAGACCTTAAAAGAGCATGCTACAGGGATACTGCCACATCGATGTTCATAGCAGCACAATTCACAATAGCTAGACTGTGGAACCAACCCAGATGCCCTTCAATAGATGAATGGATAAAAAAAAATGTGGCATCTATACACAATGGAGTACTATGCAGCTATAAAAAATGACAAAATCATAGAATTTGCAGGGAAATGGATGGCACTAGAGCAGATTATGCTTAGTGAAGCTAGCCAATCCCTAAAAAACAAATACCAAATGTCTTCTTTGATATAATGAGAGCATCTATGAACAGAGCAGGAAGAGCAGGAAGAAAAGATTAACATTAAACAGAGATATGAGATGGGAGGGAAAGGGAGAGAAAAGGGAAATTGCATGGAAATGAAGGGAGAGCCTCATTGCTATACAAAATTACATATAAGAGGTTGTGAGGGGAATGGGAAAATAAACAAGGAGAGAAATGAATTACAGTAGATGTGGTAGAGAGAGAAGATGGGAGGGGAGGGGAGGGGGGATAGTAGAGGATAGGAAAGATAGCAGAATACAACAGTTACTAATAGGGCATTATGTAAAATTGTGGATGTGTAATCGATGTGATTCTGCAATCTGCATTTGGGGTAAAATTGGGGGTTCATAACCCACTTCAATCTAATGTATGAAATATGATATGTCAAGAGCTTTGTAATGTTGTGAACAACCAATAAAAAAAAGAAAAAAGAAAAAAATAATAAAATGTAATTATGATACGAAAAAAAAAAGAAAAAAGAAATCCAGTCTCTCAATTGATAAATCTAACATATTTTAACAATCACTTTTAAAAGGTCTTTGAATAACATTTGACCCCATTATAGACTTAATCAAACATTTTCAAACATATTCATATGAAGTTAATGGACTTCTGTTGCCTTCTACCAGAACTTAAGTTTTTCAATATTTTTTGTAAATCTAATAAATAAATATCATGAACCTTTTCTTAATTTTTTAGATTTTTTTGTATGTGGATGGACAGCATACCTTTATTTTATTTGTTTATTTTTATGTGGTGCTAAGGATTAAACCAGTGCCTCACAAGTATTAAGCTAGCACTCTACCACTCAACCATAGCCCCAGCCCAAATATGGAGAATCTTAAATTCTTATTCTTCTATCTCAATCTAGCACCTTAAATCGTGATTTTTTTTTGTTTGTTGTTTTTTAGATATATATGACAGTAAGGTGTATTTTGACATATTTTACATTCATGAAATATAACCCATTCCAAATAGGATCTCATTTTTGTGGTTGTATGGTATGGAGTTACACTGGTTGTGTATTCATATATGAGCTAAGAAAAGTTATGTCTGATTCATTCTACTGTCTTTCCTATTCCCATCCCATCTCCCTTCCCTTCATTCCCCTTTGTCTAATCCAATGAATTTCTATTCTTTCCCTTCCTACCCTCCCTTGTTGTGGGTTAGCATCCACATATCATAAAATTCAGCTTTGGGTTTTTTTTTTTTTTGATTGGCTTATTTCACTGAGCATGATATTCTCTAGTTCCATCCATATTCAAGCAAATGCTATAACTTCTTTCTTCTTTATGGTTGAGTAATATTCCATTGTGTGTATACAATTTCTTTATCTATTCATCTGTTGCAGGGTACCTGGGTCAGTTTCATAGCGTGGCTACTGCGAATTGACCTGCTATAAACATTGATGTGGCTACATCACTGTAGTATGCTGATATTAAGTCCTTTCGGTATAAACCAAGAAATGGGATAACTGGGTCAAAAGGTGGTTCCATTCCAAGTTTTATTAGTAATCTCCATACTGCTTTCCAGAGTGGTTGCACCAATTTGCAGTCCCACCAGCAATGTGTGAATGTACCTTTTTCCTCTCATCTTCGCCAACATTTATTGTTCCTTGTATTCTTGATAATTGCCATTCTGACTGGAGTGAGATGGAATCTCAGTGTAGTTTTAATTTGCATTTCTCTAATTACTAGAGATGTTGAACATTTTTTGTGTATTTTTCGACCATTCATATTTCTTCTTCTGTGAA
Organism: Spermophilus citellus; assembly: GCF_964194105.1. NCBI lineage: Eukaryota > Metazoa > Chordata > Mammalia > Rodentia > Sciuridae > Spermophilus > Spermophilus citellus. The sequence continues at coordinate 112,373,873 of NC_138187.1, read as the reverse complement.
GTGCCTGTTTTTTGGTTTTTTGGTGTTAAGTTTTTTGATTCCTTTGTATATCCTGGAGATTAATGAGCTATCTGAGGTGCAAGTGGCAAATATTGTCTCCCATTCTGTAGATTCTCTATTCATGTTCTTTTTTTTAATTTTTTTATTAGTTGCTCAAAACATTACAATGATCTTGACATATCATACATTTGATTCAAATGAGGTACGTAATCTTATTTTTCCATGTGTACAGATTGCAGGATCACATTGGTTATACAGCCACGTTTATACATAGGGCCATACTATTGTCTATTGAATTGTGCTGCCCTTCTTATCCCCCCTCCCCTCCCCTCCCCTCACCTCTTTCTACCCAATCTACTGTGACACGTTTCTTTCTCTTTTTTCTTCCCCCTCACACCATCTAATATGTAATTTTGCATAACCATGAGGGTCTCCTACCATCTTCCGTGCAATTCCCCTTCTCTCTCCCATTCCCTCACACCTCTCATCCCTATTTAATGGTAATCTTCTTCTCACGCTCTTCCTCCCTGCTCTGTTTTGAGTCGCCCCCCTTATATCAAAGAAGACATTCTGCATTTGTTTTTTAGGGATTGGCTAGCTTCACTTAGCATAATCTGCTCTAATGCCATCCATTTCCCTGCAAATGCCATGATTTTGTTGTTTTTTAGTGCTGAGTAATATTCCATTGTGTATAAATGCCACATTTTTTTATCCATTCATCTATTGAAGGGCATCTTGGTTGGTTCCACAGTCTAGCTATTGTGAATTGTGCTGCTATGAACATTGATGTAGCTGTGTCCCTGTTGTATGCTCTTTTTAGGTCTTTTGGGTATAGTCCGAGAAGGGGAATAGCTGGGTCAAATGGTGGTTCCATTCCCAGCCTTCCAAGGAATCTCCATACTGCTTTCCAAATTGGGTGAACCAATTTGCAGTCCCACCAGCAGTGTACAAGTGTACACTTTTCCCCACATCCTCACCAGCACTTGTTATTGTTTGACTTCATAATGGCTGCCATTCTTACTGGAGTGAGATGGTATCTTAGAATGGTTTCAATTTGCATTTCTCTGATTGCTAGAGATGGTGAGCATTTTTTCGTGTATTTGTTGATTGATTGTATATCCTCCTCTGAGAAGTGTCTGTTCAGGTCCTTGGCCCATTTGTTGATTGGGTTATTTGTTTTCTTGTTGTTTAATTTTTTGAGTTCTTTGTATACTCTGGAGATTAGAGCTCTATCTGAAGTGTGAGGGGTAAATATTTGTTCCCAGGATGTAGGCTCCCTATTTACCTCTCTTTATTGTTTTTTTTTTACTCTTTTTTTTTATTGGTTGTTCAAAACATTACATAGTTCTTGATATATCATATTTCACACTTTGATTCAAGTGGGTTATGAACTCCCATTTTTACCCCGTATACAGATTGCAGAGTCACATCAGTTACACTTCCACTGATTTACATATTGACATACTCATGTCTGTTGTATTCTGCTGCCTTTCCTATCCTCTACTATCCCCCTCCCCTCCCCTCCCCTCCCCTCTTCTCTCTCTACCCCCTCTACTGTAATTCATTTCTCCCCCTTGTATTATTTTTCCCTTTCCCCTCACTTCCTCTTGTATGTAATTTTGTATCAACGTTAGAAGAGGTAATATCTGCAGCAGATGGAATGTCAGATCTTTATTGTTTCTCTTGCTGAGAAAAAAACTTTTTAGTTTGAATACGTCCCAATTGTTGATTCTTGATTTTAACTCTTGTGCTATAGGTGTCCTATTAAGGAATTTGGAGCCCGACCCCACGAGATGGAGATTAGGGCCAACTTTTTCTTCTATTAGACGCAGAGTTTCTGGTTTGATTCCTAGCTCCTTGATCCATTTTGAGTTAACTTTTGTGCAAGGTGAGAGAGAGGGATTCAACTTCATTCTGTTGCATATGGATTTCCAGTTCTCCCAGCACCATTTGTTGAAGATGCTATCCTTTCTCCATTGCATGCTTTTGGCACCTTTGTCTAATATAAGGTAGTTGTAATTTTGTGGATTGGTCTCTGTGTCCTCTATTCTGTTCTATTCATGTTCTTGATTGTTTCCTTTGCTATGAAGAAGCTTTTTAGTTTTATGCCATCCCATTTATTGATTCTTGGTAAATCATAAATTTAAATTAATTTCTCCCTCTAAGGTTTAAGAGATCCCATTCTGTTAAACATTACAAATATTTAAAATAATAGCATTCCTTAATACAGAAATATTTTTCCAGAGTTGTGATTCTGTTAAACCTAATTATACCTAATTATAAATCTTTCCAAAATTGAAAAACACTTATGATGGATCGATTTTATCATTTTGCATGATTTTTGAGTTTGCCTTCTCAATTCACTTGAGTTTGGAATAAAACAAGAGTTCAACCAAAAAATGAATTAATTCTTTTTGTCAACATTGATAGGATCCTCTGAACATTTTTCACAGCTGTTGTGACCATAAAATAATTCCATAGTTCTGTGAGATGCTGGTCACATCACCCACACCCTTGGATTTCAATTGCACACTATCTAGTACATCTGTGTACTTATAGATTGAGTTTTACATTTCTTTAGCTCTTAAAATATGTGTAAATTTTTCCCATGTGCCTCTGACATCTTTGAGCCTCTTGGTATTCTGCACTCTTACAGTCTTCAATCATTGTGGGCCATAACTCTTATTACAATGACATTGGATTGACTTCTGTCTATGGCTTAGGGTTTAGATTGATTACTTGATTGTACCATCCAAGTTCATCCTACTGACACAAAATAAAGATAACTGAAATCCCACTTCACTGACTGAGTGAATATATACTATTTCTTCGTGTGATATGAGGAAAACTTAGGCACATCCCAGTCATGCAACCTCTGTTCAGAATCTATAGAAACTTGCCTATAGGACTTAATTCAAACAATCTAAGGCATTCAATATGATTGACACCTTTTGACCTTTCAACTTACCTTTTGAAGCCACCGTGGATGAATTCTACTGAAAAACCCAACTTTTAAATCAGAAGAAAAGTGTGGCTTCAGCTGGGGCTGTAGGTCAGTGGTAAAGCCCTTGCCTAGCATGGAGGAAGCCGAGGTTCAATCCTCCTTACTGAAAAAAGAGAAAAAAATCAAAGTGTAATGACAAAATAAGGAAATATATTCCCTCAGGTGATTTGTACACTGGCCCAGAAGTGACACTGCTGGACTAAATACATAGTGCTAATATTAACACTTACTTTGAAGGCTGACATGCATCTGGCTTTGTGAAAAAGAAACCTGAAGTGTTAGGTGAAAAATCAATCCCCACTAATAAAAAGAGCAACAGAGAGTGGGCCCCATTCCCTACTCATCCAGAAAATGTCTAAGGAGCTCCTGTCTGCTTCCCGGCCCTGGTTTCCTCATCTTTGGAATTTGATGGTCTTGGGTAGTCCCACAGCCTCCCCAGGACCTGTACACACACTGTCCTCCGGTCACCACCCACTGAGTGTGCCATCAGGAAACCCTTTATGTAAACACAGGGATTTGACAAGCAGATGAACTTCTTAGAAGATGCTTCAGCATGATGTCAACTTGCCCTGCTTTTTCATGCCGTTCATGAAGAGGTATTCAGATGACTGTTTTTTAAAGGAATCCTAAGAAAACTTTGGTTTTTTGTTTTGTTTTGTTTTGTTTTGCTGTAGAAAATGCTCCAGCTTCCATAATTCTTTATTAAATATTTGACAAGTCGAATCATTTTTTACAATGACTTCACTTTACCACATTACTCTTTTGCTGTCAGGAAAACAATCGACTGTTTCTCTTTAGCTCTCTCAAGAAAGAAAAGCAAAAAGGACTTGTTCTTGAACAAAACTTTTTCTGTATCAAATTCAACCTTATTTTAAAGCTATTCTGATTGTGAAAATGAGCATTATCCATAAGTTGTTTTAAAAAAAAAAATCAAGGTAGTTGGTTTTGTTTGACCAGATAGTACTTGGCTTCATTTTAGGAGATGGGTTTGTAATAAAAAGTTATGAAACATTTTTAATTATTCATTTGTTGTTGTTGTTGTTCTAATTAGTTATACATGATAGTAGGATGTATTTTGACATATTATACACACATGTGTTAAGGCAAGATTGCAATAAATCACCAAGTCGATCTTAAAGCAGGAGATGGAAACTTTATTCACCAGGTGGCGATCCAGATCCACCAGCTGGCGGGCCAAGGGATAGGGTGCAAGTCTACACCCTTCGACCCCCTCCCGGGGTTTGAGTACACCTTTTATAGTCCAAAACCATACTAAAGCATAAGTGTGGCTTCAGCTGGGGCTGTAGGACAGTGGTAAAGCCCTTGCCTAGCATGGAGGAAGCGCTCAGACATTATGAGATCTAAAATCATAAGCAGAAAAGAGAGTGGGCCAAAACGTCCCTTGTTGTGTACAAATTAAAGAATGGTTACTCACATCTAGACAATCAATCTCTGACAGTGTACATTGTCCAAGAAAAATGGGAACCAAAGAGAGAACACTTTTATATTGTATAAGAATTGCCATTTTGTGTTGCCTAACATGCTATGCTAAGCAACTGTTGATGGGTACAGAGGTGGGGCTTTCCCTGGAAGAAGCGTTTCTTACATGATATGGGGTAAATGGAGTCTGTTTGGTCATTGCCCATACAGCCTGGCCCATAACATAAGGAGTGTAACTTCTCATTCTTCTGGTTTTACATGAGGAAGAATTACATTGTTCATGTGATCATATATGCACATAGGATACTAATGACCAATTCATTCTATCATCTTTCCTATTCCATTCCCCCTCTCTTCCCTTCATTTCCTTTTGTCTAATCCAAAGTGCTTCTATTCTTCTCTAACCCAGCTCCCTTATTGTTAAACTGGTATCCATATATCAAAGAAAATATTCAGCCTTTGTTTTTTGGGGATTGGCTTATCACTTAGCATGATATTCTCATGATATTCTTAGCAGATAAAGGAATCCTAAAAAAACTTTTTAAATGCACATTTTCTTACAAATGTCTAAAAGTCATTGGTCAGTTTTGTCATCTGTGAAGTGTAGTCAGTGAGCTCCATGGTGTCCATAAAATCTTTCATCACACAGGTGTGTGGTTCTGTAAAGCTCTGTTTCCTTTTCTATTGGGCTGAAACCCAAATATATCAGTCATTGTGGATTAGACAGACCCATGTCACATTCCTCTCATGGTTTCCTTTGCAGTCCTCATCAGAGTAATAATGAACTCATGATAGAAATTGTATCTGACCTACTGAAGCGGCTGCCGCTGACAGTGGAGAAAGAAGTGTGCCCCAGCACATTGAAAAGTCTCCTGTCCAGCTCCATTTGGGAGTCTCTCTATAAAAATGTCAAAGGTGAGCATATGATCTGAACTCCTTCCTCTTACCTCAGCCTCCTCAGGAAGAAACTCTGCTGTCAGAGGAAGGCAGAGTCAGGAATAAAGTACAGTACCACAGCTGCAAAAAGGCTGAGGCAAGATGGGAAGCCAAATCTCCACTCTAGAGATAGGAGCAGAAAAGAAATTGATGGTGTCATTTGGGTCTTCACAGAGACCAAAAGTAAAGCAAACAAGAAAGCAGCAACTCTGCTGGGGAAATTCTAAAAATCTTTCTAGGTCCCTGTTCTTTCTGGCTCTGTGTCTCTGCTCTCTGGAACAGCATCTGGAACAGCAGGGTTGAGATGAATCCTCTGATGGGAGAACTCTCAATACTGAGAAAGTAAGACAAGGAAGGGCAGGCCCAGAGTTGCCCAAATTAGTTCCAGGCACAGCTCCAAGGGGCTAAATTCCTGGACTGGGGCAATTTCTGAGTTAAATTTTAACATCCATATTCTAACCCAAAAACAATTCATTTGGAAACAAACGTTGAGCAATAGTCTATCAAAATAGTCATGCACCTCATAATGACATTTAAAGACAGATCATATATGTATGATGGCCCCATAAAGTTATGTCACCTGGTGACACCAGAGTCATTTTAATTTAAGTAAGCACACCCTATTGTTTCATAAGGATGAAATCTATGGACGCATTTTTCAGAATTTGTCCCCACTGTTAAGTGAGACATGACTGTGGTACTGAAATTTTTGAGTCTTGATCAAGGTTCATCAAATAAGGGATTTCAGACTAAATCCAGTCTTTTATACAACTGGCAAGCTCAAAGGAATTTTTATATTATTTAATGGTTGAAAAAAAATCAATACTTTGTGACACATAACTACTATTTGAAATTCTGATTTGAGTGCCATAAGTAAAATTTTATTGGGATATGGCCATTCTTATTTGTTTAACTTTGTCTATGGCTGCAAGAGGAGAACTGAGTAATTGCAACAGAAATGATGCCGTCCATAAACCCTAAAAGATCTGCTATCTGAACTTCTACAGAAAATGTTTATCTACCCCGGGTAAAGACACATGAAATTTCTTTAACTTTCAAATCCTGTGTCCCTCTCATGCAAAGCCTCTTTTTAATCTATAACATATCAAAGTTTTATCTCTTTTTTTTTAATTCCAGGCCATGATCCCCTTATCCATTGTGTCTTAATAGTCTTTTTGAACCAAGAAATAGGACGATTTAATAAGCTATTAAGTGTCATACACAAATCTTTAAAACATCTTCAACTTGCTCTAAAAGGAGAGAGCATCCTCACTCAAGAACTGGAAGAAATATACGACTCTCTTCTCAATACAAAAGTTCCCTTACTGTGGCAGGTAAGCAATTACCATTCCCTGCTTACTTGCTTGCTTGAAAGAAACATCCAGGATCCAGGAAATGATTAGGTTAACAATGGTACATCTGTGTGGTGAAATTCTATGCAGTCATTTAAAAATGCTGACATACTTTTGATATGAGTACATATTCATACAACTTCTGAGAGGGCAATTTGGCAATTCCACTTAAATTTGCCTTAGAAATATTTATCACAGAACCAATTATAACAATATAAACAGGTATAACTATAACAAATATTAACAATATAAATTGTTATAACAATTATGATAATATAACAATATAATAATTCCTATAATGATTAATAGGAATTTGATTACATAAACTGTGGCACATCCAAATTGTGAGGTATATGCTGATATGGAAAAATATCTCCAAGATGTCTTATTAATTTGTTAAAGTTTTAGAAAAATGTCATTTTTAAGGATTATAAACTATGCCTATGAAGGCATATATTTGCTTATAAAAAGCACATCTCTTTAGGCCAGATGCATGCTTTTAATCCCAGCCATTCAAGAGGCTGAGCCAGGAGGATCATAAATTCGAGGCCAACCTCAGCAGTTTAGCAAGGCCTTAAGCAACTTAGCAAGACCTTGTCTCAAAATTAAAAAAAAAAAAAATTTAAAGGGCTTGGATAGGACTCAGTGGTACAGTGCTTGCCTAGGATGTGTGAAGCACTGGGTTAGATTTCCAGCACTACATAAATAAACAAAATATAGGTATTACCAAAAAAAGGGCCAGGAATGTGGCTCAGTGGGTTAGTACTCCTGGGTCCAATCCCCAACACCCCCCCACCAAAAAAAAAGCACTTATATTTTACAATCAGGAAACACAACTAAATGCTTTGGAAGAAAAAGCTCAGACAATAGTAGTTACCTTGTATGAAAGAGACTCATGGGTCTTGTGTGGGGGGGAAAAAGCTTTCATTCTACATCCCATGTTGTGCTATTTTTATTTTTTGCCATATTCATATTTTAGTGACTGTAAAATTTTCAGTGTTTGCAAAGACCATGTAAGTTTTTTTTTCCCTTTGGATCACCTCCCAGTGAAAAAAAATTTTAAAAAAAAACGTTTTATTAAAAAAAATTTAATATTACTAAATGCATCAAAGAGCCTAATAAGAGAATGATGGGTTAACAGGTCAAAAACTGAGAGGAGCCTGGCACCATGGTGACACCTGTAATCCCAGCCACTTGGGAGGCCAAGGCAGGAGGATTGTGGGTTCAAAGGCAGCCTCAGCAAAAGCAAGGTGCTAAGAAACTCAGTGAGACCCTGTCTCTAAATAAAATACAAAATATGGCTGGGGATGTGGCTCTGTGGTTGAGTGCCCCTGAGTTCCATCCCTAGTACTCAGGGAAAAAAAAAAAAAAAAAAAAAACGCCTAAGAGGAAACATGAACACAAAAAAGTTGGGCAGAGCACAGCAAGTGTTTTGCTCTGAATATTTGCTACTCCTGGGGAGGAAAACTTTCAAAGGAATGAGAATGGTATTTTCAATGTATTCAAAAAATTAACTTTAATAACACAAAACTTTATATGAAATAAACACAAAAACAATACATACAAAACTTTTGTTTTGAAAATAAAGGTAAAATAAAGCAGACCAAAAGAAGAGAGGTACATAAAATTCATCCTTAACAAAACTAGAAACTCTGAAATACAAGAAAGAATGAAGAGGGTAAAATGGTCAGAGAATTGGTAATCAATTATGACAGAAACAAAACAGTACTAATATCCAATGGGATTTTTTTTTTCTTCTTAGAGAAGCACTGTTAATTTTGAAACAAAAGACCAGGAATAAAAAAACAGTCAGCAATAACACATACACCAGAGTTGGGAATGTCTGGAATTTTTAGGTGTTATATTATCAAGAAGGAGGATAAAATTAGTAATGAACTTTACACTTTGACAAATTACATATGCATGATATAATTACCAAATTACCAAGGTAGCCACTAAAACAATCTAAACAAAATACAGAACCTTTGAAATAGTAGATTAGGGGGAAATACTCCTTATATTATTATGTGAACTAAAAAATTTTTTAAGATTCAAAATTTTTATACAGTTGATCTCTATATTTTAAAAGTATATAAACCCTTGCATATAGATATCAAGAGACATATACAAAAATATTTACAACATCATAACAGTAATGGCTGGATTTCCCATTCAGAACCATGAGCCAAATCATCTCTGTTCTTTATAAATAATCCAGTCTGTGGTGCTATGTTTTTACAGCAAAAAAAAATGGAATAAGACTCCTGCAATGAAATATTACTCTACTTGCAAAATGACTGAAATACCAACACTTGCTATACAGATGATCTTAAAAAAGAGTGGTTCTAGAGCTGGGGATATAGCTTAGTTGGTTGGGTGCTTGCCTTGCATGCACAAGGCCCTGGGTTCAATCCCCAGTACCACCAAAAAGGAAAAAAAAAAAAAATACAGTGGTTCTTGGGGGTGGGGTTATGACTCAGTGGTAGAGCACTTGCCTTGCATGTGTGGGGCACTGTGTTCAGTCTCTCAGCACCACATAAATTAAATAAATAAAATGAAGATATTGTGTCCATTTACAACTAAAAAAATTTTTTTGGAAAAGGGCTGGGAATGTGGCTCCATGGTTAAGCACCCCTGAGTTCAATCCCTGGTACCAAAAAAAAAACAAAGAGAAGAAGAAGAAAACATGTAGACAGGTTAAGAATCAGAGACAATTATAATTCTTTAAAATTGAATACAGAGCCATGCTCGGTGGCATACACCTGTAATCTCAGCTGCTTGAGAGGCTGAGGCAGGAAGATTTCGAGTTCAAAGCCAGTCTCAGCAACTTATCAAGGTCCTAAGCAACTTAGAGAGGCTCTGTCTCTACATAAAATATAAAAAGAGGGTTGGGGATATGGCTCGGTGGTTAAGCACCCCGGGATTCAATCCCCAGTACAAAAAAAAAATTGATTATAGACAATGATGAAAAATTGAAATGTGGAAGCTGTAAAGTTCACACATATGAAGTCCTTCACAGGACTTTAGAATCAGAAAGGACCTTAGGGATCCTTTATTCCTGTGCCCTTATTGACTATATAAAGGGATCAACAGAGGGGCTTTGCTGCTTGCTAAGAAAGCTAACTAGTGAAAGTGCTGGGCTCCCTGCAGCAGTTATGATGGGAGAACATGGCCTAGTTGGGAGACTGTAAATACAATTACGACAGACAACTGCATGTCTGACAGACTGACAAGATCTGGGATTAGCCAGATGGAAGGATATGTCTGGCTTGGACATTTAGGCAGACAGAGACTGCCATTCAGAGACTATGTGAGCAGAAAGAGATGCTGTTGGAGGAATAATGACAATGTGAAGCAAGACGTTGGTTTCATCAGCCTAGCAAAACAGTGAAACCACAGCCATGGTGAAGTCCGGGAAAGGGACTGCGAAGCAGCAAGAGAAGAGGGCAGTACTAACCTCAAGGGAGGGAAGGAAAGGAACCAATGAATGGGGTCTAGAAAAAAATAGAGAATTCAAGAGAAAAAGCGAAGGAGAAGGAAGTAACCAGTTTAACCAAAAGTGGCAAAGGATTTGTACCAAATAAAACAGGTGTAGGGCGGGGATTGTGGCTCAGCAGTAGAGCGCTCTCCTCGCACGTGCAAGACCCTGCATTCGATCCTCAGCACCACATAAAAAAAATAAATAAGTGAAATAAAGGTATTGTGTCCAATTACAACTAAAATATAAATATTAAAAAATAAAAACGGGGGTGGGACACCATGAATATGGAAAGTTTTTATAAAGCCACTGATGACTTCTAATGTAGAGCAATAATGAACAGGAATCAATGAAGGACTTCTCAAGAAGCTTGACCATAAACACACAAGGACTTACGGACCCCCTTCCCCGTACACTCATTGTAGCAGACAAGTTAGAGGCTTCTGTATTTAAGATAAGAAGAGCGTGTTCATAACTGGATGGAAGCCAAGAGGAAATGCCCCAGAAAGGCAGACAGAGCTGAGGGGCAGGGGTCAGCTTGGCTCAGAACTGGAAGGAAAAGGGAAGGACCAGACTGTGGGTGGGGGCTCATAGAACTTTGCTCAGGGGAAATCTGGGAAGTTGAAAGGCTCACACCCAATGGCATGTGAAAATAATGTCCCCAGAGAAGAGGAAAGAGAGGTGAGGGGATTATTGAAAGAATTTGAGAAGAGTCAGGAAAGCCTTAGCCAGAGTGGAAGCTTCCAAGGGTTTATTCAGTAAAGATAACCCTGTTTCTCCTGGGTATTCATTTTCAGACTTCTCACTATGTAAAAGTGTTCATTTCAGTTGGAAAAGGACATTCTTCTGCCAACTTTTTTCTCCCTGGCAATTGAGTCTATTATAAAGTTTACAGAAATGTTCCCAATGATCCCAGAGGCAGATCTACAAAAAAAAAAAAAAAAAAAAAAATGACATAATTGTCTTTAAATCTCAACAGAAATATGCCTACAAGTCATGCAGGTCCCTAAGCTCCTGGGTTAATGATCTCATGCAGCGACTGGATTTCTTCAATACCTGGGCCAAAGTGGCTTACACTGCAATACATCGTCGGTATGAATGAAAACTGCTTTGTTTCTTCCTTATTTTTGCTAGAGCTTAACAGTTTATGAACTAATTTCACATGCTTGGTCTTTGGGTTCTCAGAGTAACATGTGAATTAAGGAGTAGATGAATTCTTGTCTTCCATTTAGGATGAGAAAATGGGGATCTTGGGAGCTGAGAGTCCATTCAAGGTCCCTAAACTCTGAGACAGAGATAAGGACTAGCAGCCAGAACATTTTTTTCCATTATTCTACGCAGTGTCCTAAGAAACATATAGAGAGAAATATGAAGTGATATATGAAAAATTTGGCTACATGTGATTTTTCCATGTATTTTTGGTCATAATAAAAGCAGTGTGAAGGCCTGAGACTAGCTACCATTGACCAAGGGACTCACAGAGTATCAAGCCTCTTTCCAAGAGCACTGCTGTTCCTAACACACCAAGTATCCTAGTAACCCCCATCATCCTATTTCAGAGATGAGGAAGTTGAGGTGTATGAAGTAACTTTCCCAAGGTTTCACCAGTAGAAAATGGAAGTATTGAGGTTCGAACCCAGAAAATCTGGTACCAAAGTCTGTGCCAGGCTGCCTCTTAACCATTTAAGTATAAAAGAGTGTTAGAACAAATGCAAACACCAGACCACATCTCTGGGGATTCTTTTGGAGAAGTCTGTAACTCAGAAACAATTGATAAGACTCCAGAAGGCCCAGCCAGGTTCCCCACTGTAATAATGCCCTGTGTTACTCAATTCCATGGACTTCCAACCAAATCGCTTGTCTTCCTTTTCCCCTTACCAGCTTCAAAGCATACTTGGTGCCCATTAAAGTATAGCACAAGAGTCCTGAGTGGGAGGGAATTGAGTGGGAGGAATGGAGCTGGAGATACAGCTCAGTTGGTAGAGTGCCTGCCTCGCATGCACAAGGGCCTGGGTTCAATCCCCAGCAGAGAGAAAGAGAGAGAGAGAGAGAGAGAGAGAAAGAAAAGTGAAAGGATGAGAGCCTGGAGGGACTGGAGGAAATGGCCCAGGTCACCTGCAGGTATGCAATTATTATGTCCTTATGCACCTCACCTGGTCTGCTTCTCAACAGGTACATGAGATTCATCACAACTTCAAATGAAACTGCTTTATCACCTAGTCAAAGCTTCACATACCTTCCTGAATCAGAGTCTGATTTCTTTGAAGGATTTCCTGCAAGATACTGGCTCCCAGCTTTCTTCTTCCCACAAGGTGAGCATTAGAAACCAGGATCAGCCCTACACTGGGCCCAGTATCTCCACAACTCCTCACCCTCTTCACAAGAGGTTTAGACGACAGCACCTATGCCCTGGCAGGCACCAGGGCCTCTTCCCTCCTCTCTCACTTTCTTTCTTCATCAAAATAGGCTTACCTTTGTCAGATCTCACCTGTACCTTGGCAGGTCACTTTCTCATCTCTAGGCTATGATTCAGTGATGTCAAAGACCCTCCCTGAGACCACTATAACTTAGGAATTGATTCTGTGCTTCAGTTGTTTATTCATTTGTTGATAGATGGCTGAATGCTTGCTAGGACTGGGACCCCACCTGCTCAGCAGAAAAAATTGACCAGGATATTGTCAGATCAGGCGGGGCAGGCAGCAGCCAAAGGAGGCAGATTTAAAAGGGCCGCTGAACAGGCTTTATTGAGATGTCACTCCTGGGCAGAACTCGATCAGACCCACAGAGGGGACAGGGGAAGAGTCTGAGGAGAAACCGCGTGGAAGCTCGACCGGACTGGACTTTTATGCGGCTTACAGCAGGAAGGGAAGGGCTTGGGACAGGAAAAGGTGTCTCTAGGGTCCCTTGCCCCCTTGGAGTTGGTCAGGAGAGTTGGCTGAACTCCAGGATTGGCCAGGGGGTCCTGCTGATTGACAGGCGTTAGTCAGGAGATCTGGCTGATTGACAGGCGTTTCCAACAGCATCTGATTGATGTTCTTTTCCAGCCGGGCTGCTTTGTTCTAAATTGCCACTAAGTTGCCACCAAGTCGCCACCGACCTAACAGATATTGCCACAATGAGTGATCAGGGATGTACAGGAAGTTGTAAAGAAGCAGTAGTAGACTAGAAGCTTCAGGAGGACAGGAATGGGTCTGTTTTTATTGCTGTCATATCCATAGAGCCTAATACTGTTACTGCTGTTTACCAGTGACAACTTGCTTCCCCGAATGCTGAAGTATAACACCAGAGAAGCACACGAGGCAAGTATAGAGTGGAAAGTAGAAGGCTTTATTAAAGGACAGCTTCGACTTCTCCCCAAGGAAGAAGGGGACCCAAAAGGCAGAATCCGTGGAAGGGGGAGGTCTTCCCTTTTTTAAAGCTAAGGTCTTCTTTCAGCTTTCCCACATTCATGTCTTTGTTTCCCTTTATCTTGCAGGTGGGAAGGCCCAAAAGGTGGGAGATAGGTGGGTGGAGGAGTAATCTGAGCAGGAAGGGCCTGGGGCAGCTTTTTTTTTTTTTTTTTTTTTTTAAAGAGAGAGTGAGAGAGGAGGGAGAGAGAGGGAGGATTTTTAATATTTATTTTTTAGTTCTCGGAGGACACAACATCTTTGTTGGTATGTGGTGCTGAGGATCGAACCTGGGCCCCACGCATGCCAGGCGAGCGCGCTACCCCTTGAGCCACATCCCCAGCCTGGGGCAGCTTTTGATTAGCACTTCCCTGTTTGCTGGGAGCTGCTTCATTAACACTTCCTTAGGATGGGTACTGGGCCTTGGGGACATTAACATTTCAATTTCCCCAAGTGCTGCTCTGGTTTCCTGGACTCCATTCTCAATAATGGCCTCCATTTTCTTTATTTTATTCAATATTAGACCCCATTTACCTAACTACACTACCTATCTGTAAATCTGGCTTCAATACTCCCCCAGCACCAGCAAAGTTCTCAATAAATATTTGCAGAATGACTAGATGTGTTTCTGAAGGAACATATGAACAAATCAATACTTTTGGAGTATGAAACATGGGTACCTTAATTCAGGGCCTGGAAGGAAATAAATGACTTTTAAAATGAGACTTGAAGGTTACTGCCAGTTAAGTGTTCTCCAGGTGGGGATGGAAGAAGAGGAGAATAATTAAAAGCACTTCCACAGTATTTATGGGGTGCCAGGCACTGTTCCAAGAACTTAGTATAAATTAAGTCATCCAATTCTCGTGACAATCTTTGGAGTCTGTTACTATTATCATCCCTATTTTCAGATAGAAAAATCTTGGCCCATATGTTGTATGACTTTAGACAAATAAACAACAAAAATACTGATTAAGCTACGATTTGAACTTAGCCTGCCTGACTTAAAATGTCAAGTGTTCATCCATTGCCCAAAACTGAGAATAACATCTGTATTGGTGATTATTCCAGAGTCCAGAGGTAAGAGAGAGGAAAGCAAATTAGAAGAAACCAAATGTTCATTATGATCAGAGCAAAAGACCCACAGAGGGAGAATGGTGTAGGATGAAGCTGGAAGGATGGGTCCAGGAACCCTAAAAGTTGATGCCACCCTGTGACCATGGGAGCTATTTAATGTGTTTCAGGCCAGAAGGGTCATGAACAATAGCTACAGGAAGGAAGAAGGGCAAGGGTGCACTGGAGGAGTACAAGGCCAGGTCCCAGCCATCCAGGGAGTCTGCTTTGCTCAGGGCAAGAACTTGTGGTGCCCTGCAGTAGGGTGACGGTAGGGGAAGCAGAGAAGAAGTTGCGTAGACAGAAATTAGGAAAGAGAACCAACCAGACTCGGTGTTTGAAGTGATGGGGTGCAGGAGAGACAGATTGAGCAACTCTCAGGTCTCTGGCATAAACAGTTGAGTGGGTGCGGAAATAAAGGACACAGGGAGAAGAGCTAACTGGGGTTAAAATGATGGCCATGTCAAGTTTGAGATGTGTTTGTTGGTTTTCCTGCTGCACATAGCCTTGCTCTGTGTGACCAGGGGTAAAATGACCACCATCCACTAAGCAACCACAGAGAAAAAAAGCGCCTTCCTCCTCCCAGTGTCCATATGTCACTTTCTGACAAAGATTCTGGCGCACTTAGTCTTGTCCTCACTCTGGCCCCATCTTTTTGCCAAGATGGCGTCAGAAGTGGATATAGGATCCAAAATTTATAACTCCCCTATTCCCACAAAAATATGGGGGAACAGGGGCTAGACCTACAGAAAAATCCACGTTCACCTCCACTAGGAGGCGTATGCACTTGCTAGACTAATAGCACAAAGACCTAAGTGAGGTGAGTGCACAGGTCTAGCCTTATCTCTCTTCCTTCCTGACAGCTTCTCCACTCTTCTATCTCCATGAGGGAAGGGGTGTTGCCCACCCCTGAGGGAAGTCCAGAGACTCACAAGGAAATTGTTGGTATTTTTCTTCAAAGCCTTTCTTTCTGCTGTGCTTCAAGACTATGGAAGAGCCCAAGGAATCTCTATGGATGGCCTCACTTTTACCCACCATGTGACTTCTGACACCAGTGACATCAAAGACGAGGAGCTCTCCATAATTATCCAAAAGAAGCTCAACACAGTCAGGAGAGCCTTTAAGGTACTGACAGGATTGGAAAGGGTAGTTGTTCATTCCCTCAATGAACCTTTATTCAGTACTCACCACCTGCCAGGTAACCAGAGAGGCAGACAAATAAGGCACAGAGCTCTTCAAGTCCAAATGCCATCCAGCTGCGCCCGGCAGCCCACTTATTCCAGAGCTCAGCCAGGTGGCAAGCAAAATCTCCTCCCACCCGCAACCAACACTCAGCAAACACAGTGAAAGGATGGCCAGGAAGACACCCAGGCTGGGAGCGGTGGCCATGCAGCCAGCCATATGCTCCGGGTAATCCCAGCCCTGCTGTGCTGTCACCACCCACTACTTGAAGGCTTGTGCTTACTAAGTGCCAATCTGCTCTAGGAATCTACTACTCCAGGATCCACACTCAACCACATTAAAGATGAGCTTATCACATTTCATTGTTTTAAACAACCTGTTAGGATTTTGAACAGTTTGCTCAAAATCAAGAAGGAATCGTTGTCTTTCAAATATCAGGGGTTTCCATCTAGAAACATAGTTGTTCCATTTGCTTAGGTCATTTACATCTTTCAGGAAATTTTGTTTTCTCCACATTGAAATTATCTTCAGGTTATTTTCTTAACAGTTTTCTTACAATTGTTGTTTTTTGTGAATAGGATTTGTAGTACTGTACAATTGGCTCTTTGTCATGAGTCTTGTACTTGGGGTTAGTCAAATTTGAGGTTAAGGGCACAGTCTACCCAAGACTTCTAACACCGATAGCTAGTTTAGGAGTTTCCCAAAACAAATTTCAGGTGTAATAATTTATTAGAAAGACTCACAAAACTTCCAGAAAGCTCTTTTGTGAAGTTCCTGTTTGAGACTTTAGCCAACTTTTGATTGGCTAGTCTTTATCATATTGACTTGTTGAAGTTCTTTATAGATTCTGGAATAAGCCTTTTGTCAGGTTAATATATAGAATTTATCTTCTCTTGGTATGTGACTTTCCTTTTTATTAGTGTTGTCTTCTGCTGAACAAAAATTCTTTGTTGTAATAAAGTCTGTTATATCCATCTCCTTTTTAAGTCCTAAGAAATCTTCCCATCGCAAGGTTACTAAAATCTTCTTTTGTTATCTCTGGAAGTTGTATGACTTTACTTTTCATATTTATGCTTCTGGTCCACATTGAATTGAGTTGGTGTATTGTATGAGGTGGAGTCAAAGTTTTTTGGGTTGCATGGTAGTACCCAACTGACTCAGTCTCATTTTTCTTTTATTGAAATGATGATCCTTACCCCACTTTAATTTTGTCGTAGATCAAATAATTGTCTATCCCTGGGCTTGTTTCTGAGTCACTAATATGTTTCACTGATGTGTCTGTCTTTGTGCCGCAGTTCTATTTTAATTATTGTTGCTTTACAGTATGTATTCATACGAAGTCCTCTAGCTTTGCTCTTCTTGACAGTTGTCAATTGATTTTTAGAGAATTGACATCTCAGCAATATTGAGACCTTTTTATAATACATTTATTTGTAGATAAAAATAAAAAATAAAATAAAGATATTGTGTTTATGTGGTGTGGGGGATCAAACCCAGTGCCTCACACATGCTAGGCAAGTGTTCTACCACTGAGCCACAACCCTGGCCCCAGCAATATTGAGACTTTTAATCTTAAATATTTAGTTTTTCTTTTTATTTCTCTAGCTTATCATGTATTTAGTTCTTCAGTTTCTTTCTAGTACAATGTTCAATAACAAGGTGATAATGGACATTCTTGTCTTTTTCCTAAGACTCTGGGAATAGCCTTCACTATTCCACCATTAAGTATTACATCAATTATAGGCTTCTTTGTAGATTAAGAAGGTTGCCTCCTAGTCCTAGTTTGTCAAAAGGATTTTTTTTAAATCATAAGTAGGTATTGAATTTATTAAACACTTTTACCATGTCTACTGAAATAATCAGCTGGTTTTTATCCTTTGTCCTATTAACATGGTAGACGATATAGATAGATGGATCTCGAGTTTATTTTGTTAAGATATAATTTCTAAATTAAGATTGTTTTAAATAAGAATGAAAGCTAAATGTAATGAAGGATCTTTTCGGTATCTCTGGAAATAATCACATGACTTTTTACCCTTATCAATGTGCTTAACTATATCCAAAGATTTACAGTGATCAAATCATCTTAATTATAATATTTTATTCAAAATTTTGTACCAATATTTAAGATTAGCTTGTAGGATTCAGTAGTGGGGTGGGGTTGGGGGAACGGAGGGTATATTGTTTTGTTTAGGTTTTACTGTGTGCATTACTGGTTGTGATTTCCTGATTTCCTTAATCTAATTCTATCATCCATCTTTAGAGATCTCATAATTTCTGGTCTACTAGGGACACATCTTGTTTCCAGTGCTGTTATGAGTGTGTCTAGGGATCTGGGGTCATGGGAGGAGGCCAGGGCTCATGCTGTTCAGTCTCTTGCTCCAGTCCTGGTCTTCCTTTTCTTGGCACGCATCAGACTGCACTTAGAAATGACTCAGAGAACATCTAGAGTGATTGCAGGTTGGAAACCTTTTCAGAAGGATGATACTGGGAGAATCCATTCTAGAAAAGACTTAGAAGAGAACTATTTAAAGGGGTGATGCATGAAGAACTAGACTCTAAATCTACTAGAACTCCAAAGGAGTGCCAGCCACAGAGGCTTCCAGGGGGACTCACTGAGCATCAGGGCATCCACTTGATCCAAATTGCCCATGGTGGATAGCACAGCTTCCATTTGTAGACAGTAAGTGCCCTGTTCCTGGAAGTTTAGGAAAAACAAAGTGACCACTAGGCAAGGATACCAAAGTGGAAGAAATTTAAAGTTCAGATGTGTTTTGGACTTGAAATTTGTCCAATTGTTTATCAATTCATTCACTCAAAAATATGTGTGCAAAACTGTGCTAGCTGTTGGAAATGAAAGATGAACAACACAAAGCCACTGGCCTCCAGAAGGTCAGAGCCTACCTGACCTGTCATGATGGCACCAAGGCCCCTTACCAACCTGCACTCAGCATTTATCGTGTGTCAGAGACGCATAGGCTCTTTACCTGCATTATTTATGAAAAATTGTCAGTTTTATAGGCCAGAATTAAGGTTCAAAGAGCCCAGGCATGGCTTTGACTCCAAGGCTAGCCTGCTCTTCAGCCTGTCCAACACCTTCCTACACAACCCAGCAGACACAACGCTCAGGGAGGCAGGTTGCTCTGGGCCTTCTTCTCATGCCTCATAGAGACAAAGGGGGTGGGCTGCCCTCCCAAACTTGCTTTTTGTCTCTATCCATCTAATCAGATGTTCTCAGTTATTTCTGTTTATCCCACGAATCAGATTTGATTTAGGTAAATTTCCTTTCATTCATTTTGGTTAGCTCTTGTGAGAATTAAGTCACCTCATCATGGACTGTTTGCAAATTACTTACATATTACGTCTTTTCTCTGAAAAACCCATGCATTCCATGTCCAAATCACACAAGTATAAACAAAGTCAAATGCATGAGAGTCACTGCTCCCATGTTGTATATGAAAAGACAACACTAGAGTCAACACAGTGTATGAAACTTAGCCTGTACGTTAAAGTCAAGTCATTACACAAAACAATTCCCAGTAAGTCTTTTATAGAATGTGCTTTATATGAATTCACCTTGCACCTCGAGGCAGGTCACATCCAGAGTGGATAGCTGAGTCACCAAGCACAGCACAGGCTGTTCCACACTTCATCTCTGTGCCAACAAGCTGGTCTAGGAGAGCTGTGTCCATCCATCTCCTCAGAGAACTGCCGGATCATAGAAGGCTGAGGCCTCCTGCGCAGCTTAGTGCTCGGCCACTCAGCACCTCAGGTGCAGCACACCTGGAGAAGAGCAGGTGGCTTCACCAGCCCCCAGGCACTCCTGGAATTGGAGCTGCTGGCAACTCCGTTTTCTGCTTAACACCACTCGTCAGAAATTCACTTCACCCTTTATTATTCATTTAATTTCAATCAGATATGATATAGAACCTTCACTGCCTCTTTTAAATTTTCAGAGCCCTACTGAGTAATGTAGCCACCATGGTAGAGGTAGGTGACAAAGTTTGAGCCTAGTAAAACGAGCTCATTTTACAACTGTTCTTGATTTCTTCTAAGAAGCTCAGCTCAGGATTACAATTGTAGAAATATGGGGTTTTCCTGTCTGAAAATACTTGTCAATTCAGGATCAGCACTAGAAAGCAGACAAAAGCCTACAATTCTAAATGCTCAGAATGGGAAAAACTTGGGACAACACACCAGGGATGGTCCCACGCTGGGATGGCATCTCCTCAGGGAGCTCCTGTTAGGCTGGGGACCTGCTGACACCATCTCTCTTCCATCTCAGGGCTTGGATTCCTCTCATGAAGGAGTTCATATTTTTGGCTTATTCCTTGAGGGAGCACGATGGAATCATGAAAAAAATATACTAGAAGACTCGCTGCCTCTTGAAATGTGTTGTGACTTTCCCGACATATACTTTATGCCAACAAAGGTAATCACCCAGCTGTTCATCAGGAAGTCCTGATCTTCTAAGCTCCCCCTCACTAAGACACACCTCTCCTCCTACTCCCCGGTACCCGCAATCTCAAGGGGAAAATGTGATAGCTTCAGACCTCGCACGTTTAAAATAGCCCCGAGATTGCTAAAATCTGAAACAGATGCTGTATTAACATTCAATGTTATTTCTCTGTACTACAAAGCCATGGGAATTCCTCTAAATTAAATTCCACACATGCAAGTACATTAACTTACACATTCAATCCTTACCGTATCCCCTGGACTTCATGTAGGGAAAATGTGAGCTAACTGGTTTTGAACTATGCAATTTGATTATTGGATTTTTTCTCTTTCAAGATTTCTACTGAAACACCCAATGCTTCTAACCAGACAGATTCAGAACTCTATACTTTTGAATGTCCAATTTACCAGACACCTGAGAGGTCAAGAATTTTTACCACTGGTACTAGTCTACCAACAAACTTTCTGACATCAGTGTATTTATCAACGGCAAAACCTCCTAGTCACTGGATCACCATGCAGGTGGCATTGCTGTGTGAGAAGAATGAATGAAAAATAAACTTCCATACCAAACCATTTGAAGTTTTGACTCTTTATGCTGTCCAGACCCTCGAATGTCATCAACACCCTTCCTAATGATGAGTGGTCAGCTAGACTGGACAGGTGCGCAGTCTCTTTCATCTGTAGGTGAGGACATCACTATGTGGGGGAATCTTAGAGCTGCCTTTTGTTCTAAACTCATCAAGACCTAATGCTCCATGTCTGCAGCTGGGCTCTCGTGCAGGTCAGCAGGTTTGACTTAAACCAGCAAAGTTATTAGGGCATATTTCTCAAAAGCTTTTAACTCAAGTTAGTGGTTTGTGTTTTATATAAAATGCAATACACGTCCTTTGGAATACTCTACACTACTGGCCTACAGACTTCTAAAACAAAATGGAAGAGCCTTCCTTACTTAAAAGAAATGCAGCCTTGGTTCTGACCTCACTAGACTACAAAAACAAATCATGAGAATTCCATAAACAGGATTGATATATCTAAATGTGTTTCTATGGGAAGAATCTCCTTAACTGTACTCTATAATTGTAACTATCATTTTGGAACACTTTGGAACACTAACAAGAATTCCATTATAATCCTCAGACACCCTGCTCTGTACCAGGTGAGCATGCCAGCCAAATTTTACAGCTTAATAACAGCCAGTGCTGAGACTAAACTCACCCAGGTTTGCATTTCTAAAAGGAAGGACAGCTATAATTCAAGGTTTCATTTTATTATCACTGGACTTTGGCAATGGACATACCCCAAGTCACACATGAAGATAATAATCCATTCTCTAACATAAGGAGGTGGAAGGGTGGGACTTATACCACAAATTGGACTCATAAACAGCCACAAAATGTTAATATGTACGTACTTGCTTTCTGGTCTAGGAAACTATACTGTCTAAAAACAACAGTAGGAGCATAACTATAGAAAAGAACTAAGACAGTCCCTGTCTCTTAGGAACCAAGGAGAAAATGATAAAGTGTACAATTTTATCAAAAGATAGAAGGTGGGGTCTCATTAGTTGCAATTCATTTGCTAAAAGTTTTTTAAATTATCCAGGATTTGTTAAAAACAACCCATACTTTCTGGAAACCACCAATACACAAGGCCTTTTCTTCAAACAAACAGTACAAAATTAAAGACCTTCAAGATATGAATCCTGTGCTAGATTTTTAATCAGCACAGATTCTGACACACACACACCTTCTGCCACATTATGGGATGACAGGAGGAAGAATGAAGAACTGACTCCGTCTGATTTCCTCACTGAGCTCAGCCTGAGTGCTGCATTATCAGCTGGAAACCCAAATGGGCATCAGGCACTGTCTTAGACATAAATGCCTTTCTTAAAGGATGTACTGTCTTTAAATAAACACAAATGCCTCTATGACTAATAGCTATTCATTTGAAGGTTATTATTGAATATGCAATAGTTTTTAGCATTTCTCAAACTCCAAATCCTAAATACACAACCATTTTCCGGGAGTTACCCACTCCCTCACCACTACCCTTTCAAGCTCTAACATTGTGACAGCTTCAATATAAACAGCAACTGGCCAAGGGACCCAGTTTGCCATTTGGATGCCCAGTGATCCAGGAAGGTCCCAGAGGAATAATCCTAGAAAGAGCAGGGGGCGGGGAGGGTTAGTGAAGGATTTGTCTTGGTGACAATAATCCCAAAGTTGCAGGCAAAAATAAAATAAAATAAGGATCAAAGTAATCAAAGCAACATTTTTATTTTCAATTTTATTTCCAACTTAAAACTTCATTATAAAGCTTGTCAAATAACATGTCAAAAGCAAAATTAAACCAAACTGTAGCTGATGTCCAAGCACTGCAGCACTCATCTGATAACAAACCTTTTTCGTTGCCAGGAAAAGAACTGAATGTCCTCCATCCTCCCCCAAAACCTCCCTGTTATCCAGCCCAGAACCTGCTAGAACACCACTTTCCAATACCAGGAGAAAAGCATAACTTAAAAAAAAAAAAAAGGCAACAAAAAAATTTGCTTGCATACATCAGTACTGATAAAACACTGACAACTTCACCAAAGGAACAGTACAGGATACAGAATGCTAGAGAAAACCAACTCCATGATCACATTAACATAAGCTAGGTTATAGATACTTCAAATTGCAGGGTAGGATGAACACTGCATATCTAAATGGCTCATATATAAAATGTAGAATTAAAACCCAAACATACACTATAAGTATTACATTCCCCTATGTTTAAGATACTGAGAACAATTAGTTCTTAATACAAAAGTTTGGTGAATTTGCTACTGTTCCATTACAGGACAATTAATAATAAATGAGACTACATCAACTTCACTAGAATTTAAAGGTTAAATTTCCTTTATGCACATCTATTAAAAGAAGCAATTTTAAGTTAACGCCTTGTTTTCAGATAGTACTCCTTTCAAGGTTTTGTGGACATAAAGGACATGTGGACAAAATACAGTATAAACTGCATGAGCTAAACAGTAGCAAAATCACTGTTCAATTTAAATGAATAGTAGCAAAAACACTGTTGAATTTTAAAGTCAAAAAAATATATAAAAATAGTAGCCTTAAATGGCAAATTTTCGAACACCAATGTTTGTAAAAAAAATGTTTAAATAGTAATGTTTCTCCAAAAATATATATTTATTCTATTTTTTCTATTTGTAAGAGTTTATAAAGGCAAACACACACCTGCAATTGAGGTAGCAAAGCCAAATTCACAAACTTTGGATTAAGAAAAAATACCTTTCCTATGTTTTAAGAGCATCTTCTATACAATATTAAATGAATTCTAATTGCTTCAAAAATTTTAATTCACATGTATTACTTTACAAAACTTAATTTAAAATACTGAAAATGTTTTTGTTAAAAAGCTACTTTAGTCTTGACAATTATCTCACATTCAAAATACTGTACAGAAAAATCTGAAGTCACCATATATTACATAAAAATAAGCTATGTATGTACATTTTCAAATGCAGTTTCAGAAGTTGAAGTTAAGCCAACTGCTACCAATGGGCCTCTTTAAACAGTGTCTGCTCCTAGCCTGCCATCACTCTCCATGTACAGCGAATTCCTTTAAAAATCACATAACTTGTAAATGATTTAAAGAGAAGCAAATGAAATTGTTTTCTTAATGCAATGAAACACAAATGTATTCTAAATGGAACAGTATTTTCACTTAAGAAAAACCAACTGGCAAAAGGGAAAAAAAATCAAAATTTGGAATTAAAAACTATAAATATCAATAGTATTCTTTTCAGTGCATTTAAGACTAGCTTTGTTGTTGTTTTTTTTTCAAATTTTTAAGGATTGAAAATTTCCTATTAAAGGCAAATTCCAACATTGTTATTTGTATAGTTCCTGACATTGTTATTAATTTAATAAAAATATACATGGCTATATTAACAGACATACTACTTGGCTCTAGAGTCCTGACTCAAAACTTACAGATCCTGTCAGTGCAATGAGAGTTTGGATTTTTTTTCCCGTTTTCACAAATGGAAGCCTAAACAATGGGAGCATTTTTAATCACCAGAACAGAATCAGTAAATGTACGGGAAGATGCGGTAGGGCACGCACTGGCAGTATTTCTCCCACGCCAGGCCGTACTTCTTCTTACACTGGTGCTCATCGCGTGCTTCTCGGTGGACAAGCAAAATGGTGAAGTAAATCACATAGAAATAAGGCAGGATGTGATTAAAACCTGTGGAAAATAACAGTCAAAAGCATTGGACATTTTTATTTTCCCTACACTGCAGTTTTTCCTGCCTTTCCTCAAATTCTCTAAGAATCACAGTTTTCCAGAATCTATGTACTCTGTGTAGAAAAAAATCAGGCACAGTTTAAAACTCAAAATTTTTTATTTGTAGAAGTTCAAAGTAAAACTTCAGGCTCTGTGAATCCCAATTCCCCACAGAAACGGGGTAAATAAGTTGTTGCATAGACAAAAAACCAGAACCCAGCTCAGGAGGAACTCAGCTGAGGCAATCCCAACCCACCACTGTCAGCAGAAGACTCACGCTGACCCCTGCCCACTCTGTCCCAACTAAAGACACACACACATCTTTCAATGGGCTGAAATGCTTACCACAAGGCAGGGACCATGCCAGGGCCATGATGAGATCACCCAAGTAATTGGGGTGGCGAACAAAGCCCCACCATCCAGAAACTAGAAGATTTTTTCCCGTAGAAGTATGAATGGTTTTTAAATCTATATAAAAACAAAAATACATTTTAATGATCTCTAAAAAAGAGACATAAAATCTTCATTTAATATTCATCATACAAATATAAACTACTACTTACGAGCAAGCTTTGGATTAGTGGGATTTTTCCGGAATTCATTCTTCTGAGAATTTGCACACCGGAAGATTACATATCCACAAACTGTAATTTTAAAATAGTTTTTTGTTAATTTAGATATAACCTAATACATAAAATTATCTGTAATTTCTCTCAGAAATTATTTCAGGGCTCTGAGGAAATGTTCAAAGCAGAGAACATTCTGATTTTTAAAAACAATTTGAAAACTCTCAAGCCCAGAATGTGAAAAAGCAACTCTTCAGAAATCTCTCTCATTATATACCTTAAAGGCAAAATGCAATCATATCCCCAAACAAAATGAAATCTAAGAAAGCCCACGACAATAAAATCAGTGCTAGAGTTTAGTGTAAGTTAGTTTTGATACCTAACATGAACACTTTATTAATAAAATAAACACCAGCTTAGAACCAGTACCACTACAAATCTATGTGGAATCCCACTGCAAACCTACAAGTTGGTAGCTTTATTTAAATTTCAAAATGTTGACATCAACAGGCCCTGACTTACCTATTGTACTGTCGGTCCTGAATAAACAGAAATACATCTATTCCGTATTTTTAGCTTAACTGTAAAATATATAATACTGCTTTGAATAACACACAGGCACACCAATGGTGAAACCAAATTTTTTTTTTTTTTTTTGGTACCAGGGTTTGAACCCAGGGGTGCTTAACCACTGCCCTTTTATATTTTATTTAGAGACAGGGCCTTGCTAACTCGCTGAGGCTGGCTTTGAACTCATGATCCTACTGCCTCAGCCTCCCAAGCTGCTGGGATTATAGGCATGTGCCACCAAGCCAGACAAAACTAAATTTTAATTTGCACCAACAACTTAGATTTCTTCTTTTACCATGGACACTGATTAGGCTAGCAAAACTAGCTATAGATGAATGAAGTTCAATGCTTATCTTGCACAACCTCTGGTGGAGGAGTTTAATAAATGATTTAATGACAAAGGACTAAAGAAAATCTATCCTGAAGTGAAATGTATGACTGGGCCTGGCAGGCTTCCAGCCAAAGCTAAACTGGACCCCTCACTTCCCAAACTCGCTTCCCTCTCCCCACCACTCACCCTGCTGACATGCTCCCTGTCCATCTCCATTCCATTATTTTTTTCCAAGCAACAGAACTTTCTGGCAATGGACCTTTATTTTCCTTATTTATGGGTGGTGCTGAGGATTGAACCCAGTGCCTCATGCGCTAGGCAAGCTCTGCCACTGAGCTACAACCCCAGCCTGTTCCCACTAGTCCTAGGTACCTAAAACTCCAAGCCCCACACTGGCGTTCACCCACATGCCTCAGGCCACAATGCGTCTTTTCTCCTGTGAGAATATTCTGTGAGCTTTCTGAGGGCAAGACCAATCTTCCCATTTTTAAAATAACGACTCAGAAGAGTAGGCACTCAACAGAAAAAATAAATCATGATTCAGATTTTTAAATTTTTTTTTCAAATATTTATTTTTTTTTTTAGTTTTCGGCAGACACAACATCTTTGTTGGTATGTGGTGCTGAGGATCGAACCCGGGCCGCACGCATGCAAGGCGAGCGCGCTACCGCTTGAGCCACATCCCCAGCCCCCAAATTTTTAAATTTTAAAACAAGATGTTTTGTTTAAATATTATGTTTAGAGACCTACTAAAGAACAGACACATGAAGCATCCATTGTCTGCACAAGATGCAGAATCTTTTTATTACTCATCCATCACAAATCACTTCAAACCTGAGCTAATCATGACCATTTAAAATGGCACGTTACAAACAGGTAGATACTAGGGCACAGCAGACTTGGCCCATAGCACATAGTTACCCAGAAGCTGAGCTTAATACTCACGTTTCAGAGCTATAATCCCAGCAGCTACAGGCCAAGATACCTCATGAGGGTGAGTGACTAAGTAAAAGGCTTGGAAGCTATAGATAAACGGAACCCACACCAAATCTCCAAAGGCCAACATAAATCCAAACCCATCGTGGATGATGTCCATGGTCGTCAACACGGCTTCCTGTAAGGACATAGACAGGGGAAGGAAAGAAAAAGCTTCCAAGTTTAAAGTATTCAAATACTGTGCTAGTATTGTCAAATATGAAGGGCTCTGGGAGGGCACATCAACCAAAATTTTGTTAAAAAACAGGGAGCTATTATTCCCTTGGCCTGCACTCTGCTGTGCTCTACCCCTAGTCCACAGCCCTGTAACAGCAGACCCCAAAGGGCCCCTCCACCCGCTTTCCCCTCCTCCAACCACAGATCAGCCCTGCCCCCTGCAGCCTTCCTCCCTCCATTTCTCAGATGCCCCTGCTACTTTACTTGTCCAGTCTCTCTCCACTGAACCATAACCCTCCAAAAGTGGGGACCATGTTTTCATCTTTGTCACCCCAGCACAACATGGAGAAGTGTTCAAAATGTGTCTGAAGAAGGAATAATGAAATTGCCAGTTCCCTTTGTTTCAATTCCAGGGGCACCAATCTAATTTCTGATCATCACCTGGCTTTTCTTTCCTTCCTTCCTCCCAGCCCCACTCCTCTTCATTACTGGGGACTAAACTCAGAAGCATTCCACCACTGAGCAACATCCCCAATCCTTTTTCATTCCAAGACAGGATCTCACTAAATTGCCAAGGTTAATCTCAAGTTTGCAATCCTCCTGCCTAAGCCTCCCAAGCAGCCCACCCCATCTGGCTTCTCATATGCATTTTCCACAGAAGAAATAAGCTACCTGGTAACATGGTCAATTGCTTCACCCCTCCTGGTAAATTAACAAAAGTGAAATCCTCTCTGGGGGGTTGTCTAGCATGAGCATATTGCTAGAGCCAGATCACCTCAGGACCTAGACCCAAGCAATCCAGACACCTCCAATATCAAACTCACCCAGCCTGGCGAAGGAGACCTCTAAACTTCAGTGTATGCTCCTGATGTAGAAAGATTAGCTAGTACAAGCTCTATTGAAGGATGTGAGTTCTAGTTTTAAAAGAAAAGAGTGATACCTCAAGAGCTTTATTTTGTCCCTAGAAAGAATGCAAAAAGATATCAACCCTCAAGACCTGGATCTGGTCTCCTGGTACAAAACAGGATAAAGGCGGTTCTTTTAAAAAGGGACCAGACAAAAGCAGATGCGGATAACAGCCAGGGCCCAAGAGGGTGGAAGTGAGAAGGACCAAAGCCTAAGCACCCAATGCCAGGTGGGCAGGACTCTCAGGGGCACCCCTCCTGGAGCCTCAGGACAATCCCAAGACAGGCTCCTCCTGTCGTGTGTACTTAAACTGGCATTCTCAGTTTTTCTTAAGGTGAGGCAGTTTCATATAGAGGAATTTATACCAACTGACCTTTCAAGAAAGCTATTAAGCATCTGCTAATTACCCGTGGCTGAAGAAAATCATAAAATCAAGTCCCTTCCTGGAGAAGCTTGACAGCTGAGACAAGAAGATACACAGCCAACAACCTCCCAGCCCAATCCCCCACCCCGGGGCTCTGTTAATGTTGCCTTAAAGAGCTTTGCCTTAAGATGCAAAAGATTTCCAAATCTACCACAAGACAGAAAGCATGAAGGAAGGGGCTGGGCATATAGCTCAGTGGGTAGACTGTCTACCTCACATTCACCAAAGCCCTGGGTTCAATCCCCAGCACCACACACACAAAAAACAAAACAAAACAAAAAAAAAAGAAGGAAGAAACTAGAAGGAATCATTACTGACAACCAATCAAAAACAAATCTGAGGTGAGATAAAGCAAAAGTGAAATATCATTTGTGAAATGTTATCTATGTGTTCCTCAGGAGCTACTACATCACAGCAGACAGACCTACACTGGCAATACCAAGAGTTACTCTTTTAATTTCAAAAGCACACTTTATTTGGGGTGGATCTGGAATTCATGCTAAAGGACTTGAGTATCGAAGGCCATCACCATCTCCATAGCACACAAAGCTCTGAGCAAAGTCTATGCGAAGGGGTGAGGGAGTTCAACAACAACCTGTAACCAGGGGTAACATCAATCCCTCTACTTATAAATGAGGTTTGTTGAACTTCAAAGAGGTCCTAATCCTCCTAAAGAAAAGGGGACTGGAGTTATAGCTCAGCGGTAGAGCACTAGCACTTGCACTTGCACTTGCCTAGCACGCGGGAGGTCCTGGGTTCCATCCTCAGCACCACATAAAAATAAATAAATTAAATAAAGGTATTGTGTCCAACTACAACTAAAAAATAATTAAAAAAAAAAAAAAAAGATGAACAAGAGGATTACCAAAATATCAATACCAAACTTTCAAACTCACTCTTTATGGTTCTGCATGGAAAGCCAAAATTAAAGATCAGCCTCAGGAGAGGGTAAGGAAGGGGAGAAGTGCTGATTCCAAAGGAGAGGAGATTTCTCTCCAAAATATCAGCTGAGTGTCATAAAAACTTATTTTGGGACATAAGAATGTAGGCCTGCCAATTTTGTTTTTAAAACTGAAAGAAAACTTGTAATATGGAGAAGGTGATTGCAAAGATACCAATAAATATAATAAAAATATATCTAACATAGGGCTGAGGAAGAAATGCTTTCTAAAAGAAATATGTTCAGTTGAGACAGAGAAGACCAGCAAAACATTTAACAGCCTTCATGCCACAGAAATCATTAGTGGCCTATCAATTATGAGAATGGCCACAAGTTGGAAACAACTTTTGAAATAAAGCTGGTCTCCTCAATGTATCTTGATTTCTGATTTTATAATCCATCTGGTTAGAGCCTCACTTTCTATTTTGAAACATGTTTCAAAATAGAAAGTGAGGCTCTAACCAGATGGATTATAAAATCAGAAATCTTCCTCTTTAGCTTCCTCTTGACAATCCAAAAGCAGCATTCTAATTAAATGATTACCAACTTCCATGTGATATAGTAATTAAACAGTTAAATTTTAGTTATGTGAATCGGTCACTACTCAAAAAAACAGATGCCAAGATCTACTAATTTTAAATACTTACAATATTATTTTTAAATAAACACTTGCTGACACACATGGATGTGTGGCCAAAAGCCTAGAAACCCGACATCGGCCCTGCTCAGTGCGGCAGCTCCACGCCCTCACACAGTGGCACTTCCCACCACCTCACAGCAAGCTGGAGGAGGCTGGATTCCCCCTCTTTGTGTGCAGACAGCAAGACTCCCAGAGATCAGGTCATTCACCCACTGTCAAAGCCACCGGACTCCAAGGCCTGGGCTCCTAAAATTAATTACCTCGTTCCAGAGGGCGTCCACCACATATAGGAGCTGGAAACTGTTAACCAAAATCATTGCCAAGGATGGAGCAGCACGGTTCTGTACTTTCATTTCAGCCAAAAGCATCACTAAGTTAATAACCACCTGAAATAAAAGAGGGAAATATAGTCTCAAAGGACCTTCCCAAGATGCCAAGCACTACACAGAGGAAGAAGGAACCTCCCAGCCGAGAAGCCCAGACACTGCCCTAACCACGAACCCTCCACTGGGGACGAGGTATCAATACCGGGAACCCCTGGCCACAATGCACTGAGGATATAATGTCACTTCTGTGCTGCTCTTGCCAAAATGTATAACCTCACTCCAATCATGAGAAAATACTGGACTAACCCAAACAGAGGGACACTTATAAAATAACCAACTAGTATTCTTCAAAACACTGTCTCTCACTAGAGACAAGCAAAGACTCAGCAACCACTAATGTTAACTTGCTGTTACCAATCACCATACTATGGTAGATCAGATGTTAACACTATGGGAAGGGGAATGAGGACAGCAAGAGACCTCTTTATTTTCATAACTCTACTGCAAGTTTGAAATTAGGCTTTTTTTTTTTTTTTTTTTTTAGGGCCAGACACGGTGGCACACCTGTAATACCTGTGGCTTTGGAGGCTGAGACAGGAGGATCAAAAGTTCAAAGCCAGCCTCAGCAACAGGGAGGTGCTCTGCAACTCAGTGAGACCCTGTCTCTAAATGAAGTACAAAATAGGGCTGGGGATGTGAATCAGTGTTCGAGTGCTCCCAAGTTCAATCCCCGGTACCAAAAAAAAAAAAAGGCTTTTTTTAAAAAGAGAAGGAAAATACATTTTTTTCTTACATTAATTCATCTACACTCTCACTTTCCTACATAAAGGTAAAATGATTTTAATAAAAATAAAATGAGGCGGCTGGGGATGTGGCTCAAGCAGTAGCGCGCTTGCCTGGCATGCGTGCAGCCCGGGTTCGATCCTCAGCACCACATACAAACAAAGATGTTGTGTCCGCCAAAAACTAAACAATAAACATTAAAAAATAAAATAAAATAAAAAATAAAATGAGGGGCTGGAGTTGTGGCTCAGCGTTGGTGTGCTTGCCTTGTAAATGCAAGGCGCTGGGTTCAATCCTCAGCACCACATAAAAATAAATAAACAAAATAAAGATATTGTGTCCACCTACAACTAAATTATATATATATTAAAAAAATAAAATGAAATGAAAGGGGCTGGGGCTGTAGCTCAGTGGCAGAGCACTTGCCTAGCACAGGTGAGGCACTGGGTTCGATTCTCAGCACCACATTAAAATAAACAAGTAAAATAAAGGAATGCTATCCATCTACAACTACAAAAATTTTTAGAAAAATAATTTTAAAAAATAAATAAATAAATATAAAGTGAAAATATTATAGAAAACACTTTGTGTTAAATAAACAGAATATGGAAAGCTATAATTATTCCTAAAAACACAGTGCCCACTTGTTACTTTAAAATTATCTACATTTCTTTCTAAATGCAAGAAAATTTTCTATTATTAAATTAAAAAAGTAAAAAAGGACATACCCATCCAATCAATCCGGGACGCAATTCACAAAAGTATTTGAGATCAAAAGCACCAATTCGAGGATTTAATTCGCGGCCAATGAAGAAATCATAGACAGCATTTCCTGAGAACGGAAAAGATTTTACCCAAACGGTGTTCCAAACGAGGCTCTAAAATCTCATAGCCACCTATTATCCAGGGGTCCCAATTCAGCTGCCTACAAGAGCCTAGGAAAGTTCTGGTGGTAAAAGGTAGGAGGATCCCACAGTACACAGGGAGCTGGGGATGCAGCCTCAGCAGAAGGGCACAGACTACACCCTTTGAAGGCCCCCATTTTGAGGGAACCAGAAGTTCTTCAAATGTACAATTTTTTAAAATAAGCAACTTTATTAAAAATGCTTAAACAGTTTAGATCAGAATCAACCAAAGTATTGACTATTTTAGACAAAATAATGTTATAAATTGTGATTCTCAAAAGTTTACAAAAGTATTTATTGTCATCAAACCACTAAAGGAACAGAAAAGTATAAGAGAAAAAAATTAATATTTTCGGGCTGGGGATGTGGCTCAAGCGGTAGCGCGCTCGCCTGGCATGAGTGCGGCCCGGGTTCGATCCTCAGCACCACATACAAACAAAGATGTTGTGTCCGCCGAGAACTAAAAAATAAATATTAAAATTCTCTCTCTCTCTCCCTCTCTCACTCTCTCTTTAAAAAAATTAATATTTTCTTCTAAATTCATTTTTCTTTAGCTTTTTTTTCCCCATCTTTTTGTTTTTTTATATTTCTCTTCTTTTCCCATAAAATGAAGCTAGAAGGAAAACGTGGGGGGGTGGGGGGCAGTCATCTATTCAAGTCTAGAAATGGCTGCAGAGGGCTCTGGCATTCATCTAACCCACGATTCACCACTGCTCACCAGCGCTGGCAGGAGACAGTTCATCCTTGGGTGCTTTCCAAGAGCGAGCGTAGAGGTAAATACTCAAGATCACTGAAAAAATAGTGGCTGCAAGGGCAAACTGAAGGAAATGGTTGTACACATAATAAAGCTCAACACCCCAGAAGAGAGATGTTCCGATGACTGCAGATGTCAAGATAAATGCATAGAATCCTTTAAGAGAGAAAAAAATGGGATGGGGGGGTTATATTAACCCAGGGCTCACATAAAATTTACATCGTTATATAACAATGCAATGTGTTGGTTTTGGTTCTGGGGTTTATTTGGTTAGTTTGATTTGAAGACAGTGTCTCATTATGTTGCCCAGGCTGGTCTGGAATTCTAGAGCTCAAGAGATCCTCCCACCTCAGTCTCTGAGTACCTAGGATTAAAGGTATGCACCCTGGCACCCGGCTAATGCAGTGTCACTTGTCTTACTTTCATGATTCTGACTAAATAGACACAAATCTACAAATAAGCAATATCTGAGGTGTAATCCTCAATACCATAACTCTTGTACAATTTTTCAAATATTTTTGCTTATAATGAAAAATAAAAAATATGCTATCATTATCTGCTTTTAATTAAGGGAAAGCTGAAGTTCACAGAAATTCACAGTTAAGAATCTCAAAATGCAGGGCTGGGGTTGTGGCTCAGTGGTAGAGTGCTTGC
This sequence comes from Spermophilus citellus, assembly GCF_964194105.1. Classification (NCBI taxonomy): domain Eukaryota; kingdom Metazoa; phylum Chordata; class Mammalia; order Rodentia; family Sciuridae; genus Spermophilus; species Spermophilus citellus. The sequence goes on along the minus strand of NC_138187.1, from coordinate 112,340,280 downwards.
CTCGCACATGCAAAGCCCTGGATTCAATTCTCAGCACCACATAAAGATAGATAAAATAAAGGTATTGTGTCCAACTACAACTAAAAAATTAAAAATATTTTTTAAAAAAGAATCTCAAAATGCATTTAATACAAACTCTCAACCCAAAATCAGATTTTTTTTTTTTTTTTTTTTTTTTTTTTTGGTGCTGTAGAATGAACCTAGGGCCTTGTGCATGCAGGGCAAGCACTCTACCAACTGAGCTATATCCCCAACCCCTAGATGGCTAAATATTAACAGAGCTTGGCCATGCACATAAAATCTAATGTCATTACTGAATGGTAAGGTAATTTTAGTTGTTGTAAAATTATAAGTATTTATACTTGAATTAACTTGTCAATAACGGCTTCCAAAGGTTTTAGTCATATTCTACCATCTAGAACTAACATTCAAGACCCCCACCCTCAGAGTGCAATCAAACAACCCTCTGGTAAAGCTGGGGTGTGAGGACCTAGCAGGGACATTCACACACACAGCCAGATTAGAAAGCAGCCTTGAGACTCCTTGAACTAGTCCTGTTGCCGCTGACCGTGAACTATTTTGTCTTTTGGCTGGAGAAATAGTTTTGCTTATGGGAGCCAACTGCCTGAAAGCTAAGTCATCAAATTGGATAAATATTCAAACACAGAAAAGAAGTAGACCTTATTTACACTAGAATTCTAAAGTCAAAAGCTTTCATAAAGTGAAAAAGTAATTTCTAATTTATTTACTACTTATGTCCTCATTAGTTTATTCCCATGAATATTTTTAACTTTTAAATATATTCATTCAACTCCCATAAAATTTAAAAGAAAAGAAATGGTGGATTAAAGCAGTTTTTTTTTGCTCTCTAGCAGCTATGTGGATTAAAAATAATTATTTGAAATTTCTTAAGTGGCAAAATCTTATGAAAAGAAATTTCTTAATACTGCAACCAGAATAACCAGAAGAGGAAGGTTTTTTTTTCCTTTTTATTAGAGCTTATAGTTATACACAGTAGCTGAGTTCATCTTTTTAAAAAGACATATAAATGAAAATATAATCTCCTCTACTTCAGTCTACTCTTCCTCCCCACCCTTTCTCTCTATTCTCCTATTTCTTTGTGATACCTGATTCCCCTCCCTTTTTCCCTTATTTTACTCTAGCTTAAAGCAATCATTCCTAAGGGATCAGGCAACTAGACCAGAATTCCATGTCCAAGTGCTAACTAAGTCTCTGTGCGACACCCCTCTAAGGGAAGGAAACAAAAGCAAAACAGCATCACTTAGAAGGAAATAAACTATATCCTAGAAAGAAACCCACAGAACACTAATATCCTGAGACCTGATAGCAAAAAGTAAACCCATCTTTCCCCAGACTCCACTTCACTGGCTGGGAACACACAACCAAAGAGAAGGGGAGTGTCACAGATTCTAAAATTTGTTTCATTAGCAAGGAGTTTGGTGAAAGCAAACAAAAAGTCTGCCAGCATCAGCAAACAAGTTTTAAGCACCCACCAGCATCTGGCACTAAGCTACAATAGATGCTTCTCATGACATTAAAAGGCAGGAGGCAGGGGCTGGGAATGTGGCTCAGGCGGTAGCGCGCTCGCCTGGCATGCGTGCGGCCCGGGTTCGATCCTCAGCACCACATACCAACAAAGATGTTGTGTCCACCGAGAACTAAAAAAAATAAATATTAAAAAAATTCTCTCTCTCTCTCTCTCTCTCTCTCTCTCTCTCTCTCTCTCTCTCTCTCTCCTCTCTCACTCTCTCTTTAAAAAAAAAAAAAGGCAGGAGGCATCTAAAGTATCTTTGCTTCCCTTTTCGAACCCAGTAAAGTGATTTCAGATAGACTAGATGCTGGATAAAGCACTAAACAAAAAATATCCAAAGTTAGAAAAAAGCATGGACAGGATAAAAAGACATTCAAACAGATACAGATAAGGGCTGGAATCATAGCTTAGTGGTAGAGCACTTGCCTAGCACGCAGGAGGCCTGGGGTTTAATACCTAGTACCACACACACAAAAATATATACATACACAGACCAGTTCCTGACTTAAGTGGTTCAACTTACAATTTTCCCACCTTCCGTGGTACAAAAGCAAAAAACATTCGGTAGAAACCATATTTCCAATATGGATCTCTTCCCAGGCTAGTGGTGCTATTCTCTTTGGTGCTAAACTGTGCCAGCAAGCCAAAGCTCCCAGTCAGCCACACATCACAGGGTGAATGACTGCCAGGCTCCAGTGGACTGTAACTAAGATAGGATGTTAGGTAGATTTGATGTATTAAATGCATTTCTCCTTCCACTATTTTCAACTTAAGATGGGTTTGTGAAAACATAACCACATCTTAAGTTGAAGAGTATTTGTAATATAGTTCCCAAGAAAATAAAAACACTCCATTTAGTCTAGTAAAATACTCATTAAAAGATTACGACATAGACACGTCATAAAATCAAGTTAATGGTACTTTATCAAAGTCTTCAAATGGCCAAGTTGGACTGATCCCCCTCAGTATATACTCCTACACCGCGGTAAACGCCCAGACCAACAGGGGGCGACATCTGCCCATTTCTCAAGCTGCTACGTGGGACCACGTCATCCTGCCTTGGTACCCACATCTGTGAGCACCCACTAGTGCCCACTCATCTACTGGCACCAAGAGAGCAACAGGGAACACAATCAAGCCTCAGCCCACACAAGTACATTCTAGCGTGGGGACCCCAAAGAACAGATAAATACACTGATGTGGGAAGGCAAACTGCCAAGAGAGAACAATAAAATAGGGCAAGGGAAAGAAAGGGACCTAAAGGCTTCTCTGAGCAGAGATGTAACAAAAGTAAAAAAAAGTAGCTATCAGACATTTGGGGGAAAGTTTTCCAGGCAAAGGCACAAATTCAAAAGACAGTTCAGACCCAGGCAGCTGGAACCAAGTGAGCAAGGGCAGGAACAGCTCCCAGGGTGAGAGTGACCAAGATGGCCACACCATCTCAGGCCATGGGAGTGCTTCAAATGATGAAACCCTAGACAAGTACAGTATTTTAAGTAGTGCTAATGCTGCTAAGAAAACTGTATATTGTTATATATTGTGTGCATATACAAATATGTAACAACAGAGTACGGCCAAAGCATAGTCCTATGCGGACATTTAAAAGGATAATTTTTTTTTTTAATATAACTTAAGATGTACACTTGTGTCAGCCCTATCAAAAGTAATTAAAGCTGGACGGTATAAAGGAAGGGTTCTTGTGTGAGAGTGCATACTAATAATGATGATCACAAAGGATTCTAGAGTCACAGGTTTGTCCTGAGTCAATCTGAGCCTGATCTCAGACATACAAATCTACCTAACCTCCTCCGTAGATTAACTCAAGCTGTTTTTCACTGACATGATTGAGTTACTGTCTTCGTGGTTTTCAGAGTCTGGCTGAAATACTAATTCCTTTTGTGCTAATAGTTTACAAAAAAAAAAAAAAAAGTAGTACTAGTAGTAGTAGTAGTAATGCTTTTCCTGTCTTGTTTACTGTTGTTTTAGCATGATCCCTGCCATATAATGCCTTGACTAGTTACCCACCAACTGCCACCATGGACCTCTGGGTCTGCCCTGATATTAAATACCAATAACTGTCCATGCCCCACCTGACAGAGGTCATTTCCAGCAAGAGACAGCTTGGAGATGTTGTTGCTTACTTTCCATAGAAATGTAGAAATTGACAGTGGGGAAATGTAACAGTGGTCCATTTTATGCTTTGACTATAACCCTTGCTGCTCTGCCACTGAACATTTCTCTCCTTCTTGCCCTCTTACTCCTCCTCTTCCCTAATTTTCCCCCTCCCTAATGTCAGGGCGAACAGGATTACCTTTCTTCTTCATCCTAGGCAGAGTTATCTGTCCTTGAGCAAACACCCACCACAGGAATGAAGTAACTCAGAAGATCACAAAATGACTATCTCCCAAATTAACAAGTGAATTATACCTCTGGACAGACAACTATAAAATGTAGCCTTTGAACCACCTCTTTAAAACAAAACCCTTCTTAGGGCTGGGGTTATAGCTCCACAAGGCCCTGAGTTTGATCCCCAGCACCAAAAAAAAAAAAACACCCTTCTCCCTGATGGGCAGAATCACAGCCTCTGGGACAGGAGTCCCCTATGTTTCTCCTTTGCTAGCAAAGCAGTAAAACTTTTTCCTTTTTCAAAAAAAAAAAAAAAAAAAAAGTAGGTACAACTATAATGCACCAATAAAAAAATGTGGAAAGAAAAACATAAGAAAACTTGATAACAGGAACGACTGAGGTGGCTGTTACTTTTCATGGCATAAGTTTTATACATTGGCTACAAGTATAAGTAGTTTATTTGTATGTCCTTCAAAACTGAGAGATAATTTTCTATTGATTAGTGTAATCAACTGACAGTTTAAGGAGTGCAACTCCTTAAATTTTCAAGTCAACTTGAGTCATTTAAAAAAAAAAATCACCATTTAATCTATACTTGAGTCTTCTTCCATCAACAAGAGGGGTTCCTTCTGCAACCTGAAAAGAAAAAAAATTTTAATTAAAAAAAGTACATTACCATCCTTCCTATGTATTTTGATATAATCTTCTAATATAAATAATATATCTTCTAATATAAGTATGTAGTCTTCTAATATCTCTTAAATTTCACTATGCCTAAGAAAGAGGATATCTCTTAATAAGAAAATACAGTAATTTGTTGCAGAAAAATCTTAATGGCAAGTCCTTTGATGAAGCAATTCCACCCTCAGGAATTTATCTTAAATATAAATGGAATTAACATCTCAGTGTACTAAGAACACTGCCAACAACCACTCTTCCCAAACCATCCTATGTACCACAAGACTGAATGTGCTTAAATACCTTTACATCTGGGGGCTAGGGATATAGCTCAGTTGGTAGAGTGCTTGCCTTGCATGCACAAAGTCCTGGGTTCAATCCCCAGCACCAAAAAAAAAAAAAAAAAACCTTTACATCTGATGAGTTCCTACCTCAAGAATCTTCAATTGCTTAAGCCCCACCACTCACAAAACAGAGTACAACTGACTGTCTCACATTTGCAAGGTCCTTGCAATTAGGCTCTGCTCTACTTATTTGTCTACTATGTCCAGTGTGCTATTTGGTATTATGCCTGTATAACTCAAAAGAGTTGTCTGTTACACATACATACATGCTCATCCAGTTAATAACTCCATGTGATTCTTTTATCTCTAATAAGCAACTGTGAGCATGCTCCACGGACTGGAACATTCTCATCTTTTTACCTGGCATTACTCACAGCACGCAGAACAGTGATTCCCACAAAGTACTCATGAAATACAGGACTTGAACTAGATGAGTGAAACGTCCACTTGCCCAGGGACAGCCACAATGTACTCCCCAAAGTAACTACTCAGAAATGTAGTGGCTCTTTTAAAATGTAAAATGCTAATACAGTATCATGTGCCTGTAGCCTTTTTTTTTTTAAAGAGAGAGAGAATTTTTAATATTTATTTTTTAGTTTTTGGCGGACACAACATCTTTGTTTATATGTGGTGCTGAGGATTGAACCCGGGCCGCACGCATGCCAGGCGAGCGTGCTACCACTTGAGCCACATCCCCAGCCCGCCTGTAGCCTTTCATTGGCTATCAAAAGGAATCCAAGAGCAGAAACACATAAACTGTCTTGAGATCATAGGATTAGCAAACCCCACCTGATAATGTCAAATGATCCTTATCTATTAAAGGTGTTTGGTAAATATTGTCAGGCCTTAGCCTGTGAAAACACACACACACACACACACACACACACACACACACACTCGTACTTTTTAGTCACTTTGGTCAGTGTGTGGGAGGGTGTGTGTGTGGATGGATACATAATTTTATCCACTGAAACTGCTTTTCTTAATAAATCATCATCTAGTTCAAACTAGCCATTCCCTAAATTAATCTGAGTTTGACTGCAGAGTCTTATTCAAGGTTCATTGGCACAGCTGAGCCCACAGCATTCAGTCTGCAGCTCTAGCCCAGCACTGGCACTCACCACCCCTAACAGAACTGATCCTTTGGTTTACAGCTGGCAAACTTGCAGAGCCCTAAGAATAAGATCCTTAAATAAATTATTTATTGCTTAGGGAATCTCATGTTCCTTTAAATATATTTAAGTCAAGTACTCTACTGAAAGAAGAGAATGGGAACAAATTTAAAGGATATTACATGAGTTTGAAAAGTACATAAAATGTTCTTGACAGTGAGCTTCTGAAAGGGATAAAAATTAAAAACTCATCCTATTTTTTTAAAAAGTAAAAGAGAGAGAAAGTCCATTGAGCTTAGCTGCCTAACAATTAAAAAGCCACACCTGGAATGACAAGTACTGAGGGTAATACTGTTTTCTGAGCTCCCTCCACCAAGAGTCAGGCTAATTTGAAAAATAGCTTGTTCTTTTTATTTGGTTTGGAAAGTTACACAGGAAATTTCAATCAGATTTTTAAAGCTCCATTTAATAAGCAAGTATTCTAGAGCACAGGAGTAACTAAGGAAGTTTTGGTGACTATGTCCAACAACAGCTTAAAACTAGTATAAATTGTCTAGAAAACATAAAAGAAAGGTATGCAAAAATCTCATCATATTATGCTTTACCAGCAAAAACTTACCTTCCCAATTGGCAACAAGGAGAACAGAGCTTGAACAAAAAACCATAGTAGGTAGATTCCACATACTCTGGTTTCCCATAAGTCGTACAAATTTGGCAAAGGAGGGGGGAATTTCAGAAGACTGGGATCTTTCTGTTTACACATCAACAGCAACAGGAAGAGGAAGACAGGCAGGCCAAGCATGATGAGGGTCACACCTGCAAATAATTAGTGAACATTAAAGGTTCAAATTTCAATCCAGTTTATTTATTTAATAATCACCATGGCACATGCCTGAAATCCCAGTGACTCAGGAGGCTGGGGCAGGAGGACCAAATGTTCGAGGACAGCCCAGGCAATTTAGTGAGCTCCTGTCTCAAAATAAAAAAGAAATAGGGCTGGGGATGTAGTTCAGTGCTAGAGTGCCTCTGGGTTCGATCCCCAGTACCCACCCCACTCATAAAGAAAAAATCATTTGGGCTTCTTTATGGTCTGAAATCAATTCCTAACATACCATCAGTAAATCCTAATCTCTCCCTGTCACCTCCAATAGGCAAGCAACCACTGACATTAGAGTAACAAGAAGAGTACAAAGCTAAATCCCACCTCAGAAATTAACCTCTAAAATGTTTAACCTCCAGGGACTCTAAGAGCAAGAAAAATGAAACACTAGCAAACTTAAGATCAGAACATCTGAAAATATTCAGTCTAATCTTAACAAAAAGACTTTATATCCCTAAATTTGAAACAACTAAAATACTGTTAAATTCATACATTCATGAAATGTGCCCACAGATATTAAGTGATGGCTGGACACGATCTCTAAGAGACCAGTTGGCCAAGGGTTATAACTTACAAAATATAAAGCAATTGCATCATGCAGGATTTTAAACAATTTAGCCAAGAAGTATTTTCTTCTACTAGCTCATAAAATGTCATCGGTTCCATCTATTTAATGATCTCAAGGCTCTGCACACTTTAAATCTCTGACCCTCATATTGAACCTGTCTAGCAGGTAGAGTAGAACCATGACCCCATTTCATGCCTGCAGCTTGTTCCCACTGCTCCTGCCAAAGTCAAGCCCTGCCATCTCAGGTCTGAGTATCAGGAGCTCTCTGTTCCTAATCGATCATCACCTTTCCTATACATAGCTCTCAGGTCAAACTTCCTTTATCACTTCTTTGAAACAGCACTATATTTCTTTGCTCAAAACCTATCAATGGACAGACTGCTGAAAGTTTCAATACAACCACTCCAACATCCTTTCTACTCCATTTTCCCCTGCTCCTAGCTCAGGCCTTTGCACTTGCTGTCCTCTGGAAGGCTCTTGCCCAGTCCTGCCACCTTGCTCATTCTCCCACCTGCAGAATTCTTCAGAGAGAAGTCTTTCCAGAGCACCTCACAGCAACTACCACTCACTCACCGGCTGCCCTCCTGAAGCCCAGTACTGATGCCTACCAGGTACTCCTCCAAACTCCAAGTCCTTCTTCTGTGGGGTGGTCACTTCAAAGGTTCTTGGTGATGTGGGTCCTTTAGTAACAACTTTTTCTTCCTTAGAATCTATTTCTTTTAATTTGATCTCTTCTCTTCTTGGACGAAGACTATATTCTGTTGATATATAGCTACCATCTTGTGACAAAATGAATCTTTCCTAATTAAAAAATAAGTAGTATTAAATATCTATAGTGAATAATGATCAAAAATTCTACTACATTAACTAATTTAACATTTCAATACAGCTACATTCAATAAATTTGTTAAAATATATTCATTCTTGGGGCTGGGGTTGTGGCTCAACGGTAGAGCACTCGCCTAGCATGCATGAGGCACTGGGTTCAATCCTCAGCACCACATGAAAATAAATAAATAAAGATATTGTGTCCACCAAAAACTAAAAAAATATTTAAAAAAAATAAAATAAAATATATTCATTCTTAATTTTAGGAACTGTAGAATAAGAGTATAAAATATTATGATTTCCAATGTGCTTCTGGAGGGAATGTCACTTGAACAAAGAAAAAAATATTACCCGGTATGAAGGAGAACATTTTCATACCTGTGTGTTTTTACGAGGTATATCATTCCTTTCAATGTGTTCAGGCTCCCCATTGTATATGCTGATGCTGTTTCCAAATGGCTTCTATATTGAATATAAAACATTTTAATCAAAAGAACTGGGATTTAAAAGAAACATGACGGTAACCAACAAATTACTGCTAAAAAACCAAGCAATAAAATAAGTCAAAGGCTTATTTCTAATCCTAGAGAATTTCAGCCTCCTTTTATTAAAAAGGAAGAGGGAAAATAAATTGTTTAGAAGACTTTCAAAAGATTGGACCTTAAGGAATAAAACTGTACATAGATCTTTCACCTTCAAATGTAATTTGACTGTAAGTTATAATTTCATTGTCAGATACTCTAATATCTGTTGTGAGGGGCAGATAAAAGGAAAAATTGGAAAATTAGTTCCATAGTAGGTCAGTTTAAAATAATGAAAAAAGGGGCTGGGGTTGTGGCTCAGTGGTAGAGCGCTGCTTGCCTAGCATGCATGAGGGCACTGGGTTTGATCCCTGGCACCACATAAAAATTTAAAAAATAAAATAAAGGTCTTGTGTCCATCTACAACTAAAAAAAATTTTTAAGAAAAGGGGCTGGAGTTGTGGCTCAGTGGTAGAGTGCGTTCCTCTCATGTGTGAGGCTGGGTTCAGTCCTCAGCACCACATAAAAAAAATAAACATAAATAAAGATAGTTTTAAAAATGAAGAAAAATATATTCATTGTCCCAAAATAGCCAATAATGGAAAATTTAAAAACAGTAGGTATACATAGACTATTACTAGTAATCTACAAACTGACTATTTTCTGGATGTTACTATTAGTATTTACTTAACCTTAAATTTCCCCTTTCTACACATCCCTTTTCTCAATTCAGCTTCTTAAATTTTTTATCAGACTGAACAGGGGATGTGATTTAGTTTACAAAAGATTTTTCAGGCAATGTGCAGCTGAAATCTGTGACTCTGCTCCTTTATACTAATAAATCCCCAACCCCCCAAAAAATCCAAGTGTATCTTTGGGGAGAACAGTTGGCAAAGTACAGTCTTAATACAATACCAAGTTCTTCCTGAGCAATGATAACATTCACTACATACTTAAGTTTACTAAAGTGCCACTAAGCCACTTAGCAAATAAAATCACTTAAAAGCTACTCTCAATTTTCCAGTTTTTCAAAAATCCAACATATAATCTAAAGTAACCACAAACATAATACTGTAACACCACTAGTCAGCTCTGAATTCTGTTGACTGCAAATTACTTCTCTTAGTTAAACGAAAAGATTCATGGAGATGGAATACTGGATACAATGAGGCAATTACTGCTGAGCTACATACAGTAGACCAGGGCTACTACACACAGTAGACCAGGGCTCTCCTGATGAGGAGCTCTACTGGTAGGTATGCTCTTATGTCACTGGACTAGAAAAGTACACAGCAAAAGTGTAAGTCCCTAAATATTAATAACGAAAGTGTAACAGAAAACAATGTGGGGGGTGGGGACTGGCATTGTGGCTCAGTGGTAGAGCGCTTGCCTAGCATGTGTGAGGCACTGGGTTTGATTCTCAGCACCACATAAAAAAATAATAAATAAATAAAGTTATTTTTTAAAAAAAGTATTAAAAAGAAAACCCTGGGGAGATGGCTCACTGGTTAAGGATCCCTGGGTTCAATTCCCTGATACCAAAAAAAAAAAAAGGAAACTGACCTTAAAAATTACATTGCACCTGTATTATTTATGGTATATCCACACTTATCATACAAACAAAAAGTTGTGGGAAAATAACACCAAAGAGTTACTACCAGTACTTTAAAATTTTAAAAATCTGACTAAAAAACAGTATGGAAATAGTCTAGTTCTTTAACATTATTAAAAGTATGTGCATCTTATACAGAAAAGAGGTAATATTAAGTGAATGGAATATAAGATAAATTTTACTGTAACTCTTAAAATATTTTCTACTTGGTCTATCAATTAAAATATTCGTTGTACAAAGTCTACAGGCTCAACACACCCTGATATTTCCAAAAACACACTCTGAAAGTCATTCCATTGAAATGATCATCTCTGAATAGGAAAAGTGGTCAAATATAATGATGCCGAGAGAGGAAGAAGATGCCTCTATAACATGGTTTTGTCTCATCATTTCATACATGAACTAGTAAACATGTATTGAGTTTTGGCCAGGCATGGTGGTGCACACCTGTAATCCCAGCAACTCAGGAGGCTGAGGCAGGAAGACTGCAAGTTCAAAACCAGCTTCAGCAATTTAGCAAGGCTATAAGCAACTTAGTGAGGCCCTAAGCAACTTAGTGAAACCCTGTCTCAAATAAAAAATTTTAAAAAGGGCTGGAGATGTGGCTCAGTAGTTAAGCACCTATGAGTTCAATCCATGGTACCAAAAAAAAGTATTAAAACTATATCCATTTCAAATTTAAACATTACTTTTGTAAAGACCATAATATTGGGGGCTAGGGTTGTGGCTCAGTGGTAGAGCACTTGCCTTGCATGCATGAGGCCATGAGTTCGATCCTCAGCACCACATAAATAAATAAATAAATAGATATGTGTTGTGTCCATCTACAGCTAAAAAAATATTTAAATAAATAAAGACCATAATATCAAATAACTCTTCTTACAACCCAATAACATTCTTTTTTAAATATTTGAAAGAACCATATTTTCTATGTCAAACACTTGTTTTCTATATAACCTTCCACAGTCATCACCTTAGATTTGATGTCTAATATTTTAATGTCATTAACTACAAATAATTTGAGTAAACATTTACATAAAGGGAAGAGACAAGATTTTGGACCAATGACATAATGTGTAAGTACAAACACAAGTACCAATATGAGTGGAGTCAATTTTACTTCCAAAATTTCCCTCCTTGTTTCCTTAATGTCAGGCTGGTGGGAAGCAGAGGCGGATCTTCGGGAATTCTTAGGTGTTCGACCAGGGGATCTGGAGCGTGATCTTGACCTACTGCCTCGGCTGCCTCGGCTCCCTCGGCTCCCCCGGCTCCCACGGCGTCTGGAGGGAGAACTGGAAGTTGAGCCACTTTTCCTTTGCTTAAAGGATGTTAAAGGCTAGAGGGGAAGAAGGCAGCAAAAATCTTACCACAAATCATAATAGAGACAGTCAAACCAGAAGAGGACAACAAAGCCCATTAAAGGCTACCACTAACTCTATAGCCACCATGGGAGATCTCAGGATCTGAGAATCAGTGGGATGGGACCAAGAAACATGCTGCAATAATAATCCAGTTCTTATGAGACAAATGCAGCCTCTTCATCCTTAACTGTTCTTTGAAGGTATTTCCACGAAATGCAAATATTTGCCCAATTAGCTGCATATATTCTCAATAACATATTCAAAAATAGGTTATAGGGCTGGGGATAGAGCTCAGTTGGTAGAGTGCTTGCCTTACATGCATAAGGCCTTGGGTTCAATCCCCAGCATTACCAAATAAATAAATAAGGGGAAATAGGTTATAAATGACATTGATTAAAAATAGGATAAGACAAAAGAAATTGTATTCAACCAAAAAAACTAATCCCTCTAAAACACACAAGTAGATCTTGAGGACAAAATACAAGTTTGGATTGCTTGGCACAGTTTTACCCTGTACTAACCTACTCCAAATCACCCTTCCATTGCTCCTAGGGATCTAGTGCAAGGGACTGCAAGCTAGGCCTTAGGCCAAATACAAACCACTCATTTTTTTTGGTGTGTGTAGCTCTTGAGCTCCAAGAATGGTTTTTACATCTCTTAAAATGACTGCAAACAAAATCAAAAAGAAAATTTCCTGGTATAAAAATTATCTGAAATTCAAATTTTGGTGTCCATAAATAAAGTGTTATTAGGACACAGCTACTTCCTTTTCCTTCCATACTGCCTGGAGCTGCAGAAACTGCATGGCCTATTAAGCCTAAAATATTTACTAGTGCAACAAAGTGTGGTCCACAGGCCATTGGTCCAAACTATTTGTCACTGATCTGCAACAAGTACCAAAACAGACTAGAAGTATAGATATTTTTATAGCATTCTGACAAAGTCATTTCATGTCTATGGACTCTAATAAAAACTTTGTAATCTTTTTTTCCCCCTAGTAATCCAGTTTTATGGCATCTAATATAAATATTTATACTCAATGGCTCATTTATTTTAAAGCCAGAGTCCTCACTAGATAGGTGGAAAAGCCATAGACCGGTTTCAAATCTAATTAATGTCACTTTCCTGATGACATCCTCAGTGTTTAGGATGAAGTCCAAACCCCTGGAATGGAATATTAAAAATTCCTCCAGTCTGGCTCCTGCTACCCCTCTTCTGTCCCCCAAATGCCACATCCTTCTGGCACTTGGGCACATGCAAATCCTACCACCCGCCAAGCCTTTGGATGCAGCCCTTTCTGCAGAAGCCATCTCCACATTACCTGAGTTTTTTACATTGTTCTTAGCACACAGCTTGGGTGTCAGTCTCAGAAAGCCTCCCATGAAACCTAGGGCCCTTCCCTACCCTTCTACACTCACACCACCCATGGAAAACTCCAGCCTCAGAATGGATCAAACCCAGAGACAGTCTAGGTAAAGATATGTCTTCCCCAGGAGCCTACAGCTTCTTGGAAACCAGGCCCTGTGCCTCATTCATACATTCCCAGGGCCAAAAACAATATGTGACCCAAAGCAGGAGTTTGATCACGTACCTCCCAACAGTCAGGTAGGCTACCCTGAACTTAGAAACCATACCTATGGTTATTCCCACTTCCTGGCAAACCAAAGGAGCTCTTACCTTGATATCACTCTCTTTCAATTCAAGTTCAGTTCCATCTTTGTATTTGACGGTGTAAAGCTGGGATTTGCCATCATGGCTCAGAATTTCTACTTCATAATAAAGTGAACTCCCAGGCCACCGACCTCTTACCACTTCACCATCGGCAAATTTCCTACTTGGCATTTTCTAAAATTAGTCTAAACAATTTTAAAGAAAAAAAAAAACTGAGTCAATAGATATGCTTATACTTGTCTTTTTTCATAGGTAGATCACTAAAATACAACTTTCCAGAATTGTTAGCTTGTCAAGATTTTAGGGCCAAGAAGGCCTCCAAAGGAGAGAGTATAACAACTCCTTAAAGATGAGAAAACTGAAGTTTACAGATAACTGTTTTGTCCTGGGGCACAAAAATGTGAGTGAAATGGCAGGACAACATAGAAGCTGTTCTTTCAGTTTCATTGTATCTCATTTGGAATCACTACTTAAAGGATGACTTGACCATTGTAATACATGTAACTGACACTAAGGATTAATAATGACAACACATAACAGGCACCAAACAGTTTTACTATGCAAAATGCTATCCACCTACAGTCATCAAAAATTAGGGCATGATCTTACAAAGGAAACATTTTCTGATTTGTAGGTCTGCATTATCTTTCAAAGGTTTAAAGAATACATTTAATTACATTTTTAATAAATTACCTTACTCATCAGACGGAAAAATAATTCCAAATCTACAATGGAGAGTAAATTTGGGGTTTATTTCATAAAGTTCAAATCTTAGAACTGAAGACCAAAAGCATCTCAAGTAACTGCACATCAATCATCTACCTAGACCAGCATGGACCTGGGCTTCATCCAAGTTCCTCTCTCTTCAGACTACAGTAGACATCAATCCCAGTGAGAACATTCTTTCCCACTACATCAAAACACCATACATGAAATCTCATTTACATTTCAAGAAACCACAACCTTCAAGAATTGCCGTTTTTTGCCCCTCTTTTTGAAATATCACTTGGGGGTTGGGAGCTTCCAGCTCCTAGATAGTGATGTTTCTCCATCCCTTGACCAGCAGATTCACAATTCCAATGACAAGACCAGTGCTTCTGACCCATCTCTACCACCAAAAGAAGATAGCAAGAGAAATGTGTTCTCTCCCTCTGCGTGTCACCAACTAAGCAATTCTCAATATATCATCCAAGCACATAAATATACATTATTCACCGACTTCTAACAAGAGCTGTTACCCAACAGTAACAGCAACAGAAAGTTGCATTACCTACCTCTTTTGAGAAAAAGAAATCTTTCCTAAGTACATTTCTTCATTGTTAATCATGTGAGAAAAAACTTAACAAGCTTCACCAGTTTAGATAGACTGTCTCTAAATTGGTATATGAAAGAAAATGCAAGTACTTATCTGGTGATTAGAGGATGTCAGTCAATTGGCACATTAAAGAGACTGCTTTCTTCCTAATACCTGAGATAGCATCACTGAGATAATAAATAGGTTTGGGCTTACAGGGGGGAGAAGAACCCAGAAGCTTTAGGAATGAAGTCAGCTCTGGCTGAGGAGTCACCTAAAAGGCACTTGGGAAGGGGGAGGCACCTGTGCAGAGGAGGAGGGGCACAAAAAGGGAAGGTGATAACAGCAGCTTTGCCAATTTCAACACTGAGCTCAGAGCCTCCAAGTACAAAAAAAAAAAAAAAAGAGGAAGGAAATGTGCCCTCCTTCCTTCTTCTCTTGTGCCCCTCTCCACCACACTCTGTCAAACCTCCTTTATTAGTAGTAGTTCTCCTACATTGGTCAACCAAGTTGAAAAAGGACAAGTACGCGTCAAGCAACACTTTATAAACTTTTGAAACAGGACTTTCAAGACTTTGGGACTACCTGACTGCATTTTAAAAAGACACTTGAACAGATTCTTTCTGCCCCTTTTGAAAATTTCATTCATTGTCATTTTTCCATTGTACCTAGTATATACCATATTAACAACATCTGTGCAATTCTGAATATAGATAGGTCAATGCCAAAAAGGTTTTTCTGTTATCAATGAGATATATATTTTTAGTTCAATTAGGACATCTAGTGGGTATCTTTTGAGTCTCTAAGCTTAATTTAAAACAAAACAGAGACTTAACAGGGCTGAGAATGTAGCTCAGTAGGACAGCTTGTGTTTAGCATGCACAAGGCTCTAGGTTTATCCCGGTACTACCAAAAAAAAAAAAAAAGACTTAATTGAAAACTGAGGCTTGACAGTGGTCTTTCTTATTGTGGTGGGGAAAACAAACAAAAGAAGCCAGCAGGATCCTTAGGAGATTGTTTCTTTTCTATCAATTTCCAAAAGTTAAAGACAGAAACATTATAGGCATCCACACTTTGCATAAGATCCACACCCAAATGCCAAATGCGGTGCTATGATGAAATCATATCTTAATATAATCTCCTGCAAGAGTGAAATAACCAGAATAGGATACAAAAGATCCAAGACACTATGGGTCATTATGCATATATATGTGTCATTAAGCTCTCACCTAACAAAGTCAAGATACACAGATAGGCCTCCAAGGGTTTCAACCAAATGCATTTGCAAAGATTGTTTACCGAACACAGTGTCTGCAATCTTCAAAGACCAGACATACTGACCCTCAGGCTTTTCTCTTTAAGACAGATGCTGGCTAACTTCGGTGTCAATTGGCACTAGAATCCTCACATATTTCAGTTCCAGTGTGTTACTATTTATCAAGATGACATTCCCTGCTGCTATTCTCTACTGATGAGTGATACAAGGGTCTCTGGTCATCTTTCCTTCACTTTTTCAAATCAATCTAACTGCAGCAGAGAAAAAGAAGTTCAAAGGAAGTTTGTTAGCGCTCCTTCAATATCTGAGCCCACTAAAGGCTTAGTAGGTAAAATGCAAACAGGAACCCATGGCCTTGCTGTACGCCCCTGCTAAACCATGCCACAGAAATGCCACCTTCTCTTTAGTAATGCAATCTTCCCTAAGTAATACGCAAAGGCAACTCACTATTCCCTCCTACTCATTCTTTCCCCTCCCCCCCAGACAACGGTCAAAACTAAACTTAAACCGGACTTGATACCCAGGGGGTCCCACTGCTCTTCTCTGTACAGTGTGTAACTACAGACATACACGCGTTAATGTGCAAAGTCCAAAGAAGTCTGAAAACTCTGGCTTTGCCCAGGGGCAGTGCCTCACGCAGCAGGTGAGTGAGCACACTGGCTGCAGGCTGAACCACTGAGTCGTTCACATAGTGGTCCTGCCTAACTACTTTGTCCTTGCCCCAAAATGGCCAGGCACTGTGACTCCTCTTCAGACCTCCTAATCTCCTTGGTGAAGCTCCTGAAACAAGGCCCTCTACAATCAAGTGCTTACTAAGTGCCCCTTAAGCCACTGGAAGTGCGAAGTCGGTTGTCACTATGAAAAGAACATTTTTAAAGCCTTAAAAATGTGAAAAAGCAGGATCGTGCTTTAGCAGGAGCATGCCAATCTGCCTAAATGTCTGTTTTTCAGACTGTCCGGGTGACAGAATTCAACGTTTTTCAAGTGAAGCCCTATAACTCGCCTTAAGTCATCAAATTGTCCTGTTCACAACTGTCCAAGCCAGTGACAACCCGCCCCACTCAGAGCTAACTTGTGCACCCAACTTCCCGGTCCTACTGGGCCGCCGCGCCATTCCTGCCTCCCGAGGGGCACGAGCGCCAAGCACCCGCTTATCTGTCTCGAGGCGCTCCCTAGGACCAGACGCCGGACGCGTCGGGGCGGGACAAAGGGTCCCACCAGCCCTCCCCGCCAACACCGTGTCACACCAAAGCGCGCGTCCAACATGGAGGGAAACGTCCGCAATTTAAAACCCGCGGCACCATTTCCGCAGCCAGCTGTCTGGCCCGGCCTGGCCCGGCCTGGCCCGGCGCGGCCCGGCGCTGCTGCAGCCTAACCAGCCGTCGTCCCAATAGACCAACAGACCGTCAGACCGTCAGACAAGGAGGAAGCCAAGAGGCGAGGAAGGAGGACGAGGCTGCCGATCCAGGCCCAGTGCCCAGGAACCCGGACCCGCCGGGGGTCTTACCCCGCTACCCCTCCGAAGCCGCACCGCGGGCAGCGAGAAGCTGGGAGTGGGGCGCGGGTCGGGGTACTCACCTGCGCCGGGACCCGGCGGGAACACGAACCGCTCCGGGAGAGTCGCCCAGCAGCCACCCGGAGGCGGTTCCGCGCGCGCGACGCTGCCGGGCCGCGCTCTCGCGCCCCGCAGTCCCGAGCCGGCCGCGCGCCTCCCCCGCCCCGCCCCGCCCCCAGCGAGACCATCCAGGGCTCACATTGGCCCCTCGGCCTTTTGAATCCTCCTGGCACTGTCGATTGGCGGCGCGCCGTGGCGCGTCCTCCTCGCCCCGCCCCGCGGCGAGGCTGGGTAGGTGGTGTATGTCTGGGGCGGGTCCGCGGGCGGGTCTGCGGGCGGGTCCGCGCCTGTGCGCCTCGAGGCCTGTTTACCCTGCCTTATCTCCGCCGCCCAGGCGCCCGCGCAACCCACGGATCCAAAGCACTCTCCACCCTTTTCCCTCTTGGCGCTCAGCACAACCTCCTGGCGATGCGCACTAGAGGGTTTGGAGTGCGAGATGGCATCGCGAAAGAAACACACACACGCACACACACACACACACACACAGAAAATCTAAGTAGAATGTTGGCATAGCGGTAACTAAAGATCCGAGCTGCACGGTGCTTCTCTCCAAAATACCGTGTGTTCTCACCGCGCAGAAGCCTCTGGACCGAGCTTGGCTCCGAAGGCCACGAGGGGCTCTTTTGTCTTGGTACTCCCTGCGCCTGGCTAGAAACAGACCTGAGCCGAAGCTGTCTGGGCCAGTGGTGGAAGGGAAGGGTGATGAACTATGTCCCACCGACCGTTCCTCCTGACAACTCGCAGGACTCTCAGGGAGGGCTTTGCTTTGCTTTGTTTGCTAACTGGGGGTTGAACCCAGGGCACTGTGCTAATGCGCTACATCTCCAGGCTTTTTTTTTTTTTTTTTTTTTGCAACTGGATCTCGCTAAGTTCCTGAGGCTCACTGAATTGCTGAGACTGGCCTCGAACTTTACGATCCTTCTGCTTTACCCACCGAGTCACTGAGATTATAGGCGTTCGCCACCACGCCTCTCTAGGGCACTGTTTTTAAGGGGAGTTCTGCTGAGATCTGGTAGAAATTCTCAAAAACTCGGGCATGGAACAGGAAGTTCCCACCTTTTACAATGGAATGCCGCTTGACCTGCAACCCACGAGCCTCGTTTTAATTGACCCTCAAGACGCTGAGTCGTGACACTGTTGACTCAGAATCTGTTATGGATCCTTTCCCTCCCCTACAGCTTATCGTTATTGGTTAGTTGGTTTCCTTCCTTTGAGGTCGAGAGTTCAGAAAAGTTCATTGAAGTTCCCTGTTTTGCAGTGTGGTTTTAATCAAAGTATTTCTTAACATCCCTTACTAAATATTAGTAAGTGGATTTCTGTTTTGGAAGCACTATCCTTTAAAATACAGAGAGCTCTCATGTTCTCAGTTACAACTACAAAACCCCAGGCTTACTGCTGAAGAAAAAGAGAATGCCATTGAGCTTTCTCCTTCCTTCACATCCACTGTGAATGATTTCATCAGAGCCCTTCCTGAGAACTAGATCTGACACAATTGTCATCATTGTCATTGAATTTGCCCTCGATGAAAATCTGAGCTACAGAAATGTACACTGCACTTCAAAGTCAGAAAACCTTTGTGGATTTTGACAAACCCCTAAGGTTGCCTAAACTCTTAGTGTAAAATATTGCAAAACTCTACTCAAAGAGTTTTGCAATAAATAACAAAAGTGCTATGGGACCTTAGATAGATGTTATTCCTAATAGCCAACCAGTGCTTTTCTCATATGTTCTACCCAGAAAAAAAAGATTTCATGGGATTTCCCCTAAGGCACATGTTTCCTGGATCATTTCCATTTATGAATAAAAGAAGACGTATTTAAAGAAACTTCATTTTGAACATTAAGTTTATAAAGTCTTATCATTAAAAATAAGGTTAAAAGATTGTAAATTACTGAAGTCAGTTAACATTACACCTTATAAATTATCTACTAAAGCCTTTTTTTTAAATAGAACTGATTTTGACATCAGTGAAACTAAGAAGTAATTATTATTTATTTCTAGTTAGTGGACTAAAGCCAACTGTGAAAAATTAGATAAATATCTAGACTACTTTCTCAAATAAATGAACTGTTGTATTTTTCTCTTCTTCTTTTCTAAAAATACAAAAAGCCAGGCATGGTGGTACACTTTTGGAACTCCAGTGATTTGGATGGCTGAGGCAGGAGGATTGCAAATTTGAGGCCAGCCTTAGCAATCTAGCAAGATCCTGCAAAAATATTTTTTTAAAAAAATTAAAAGGACTGGGGATGTAGCTCAGTGATAAAGCACCCCTTCCTTGGTTCATTCCCCAAAACCACACACAAAGACTACTAAAAATTGCTTAGGTTTGGAAATGGAGAATGTTCAGGTAACAGTTCTCAGAAAGATGCTTGTCAACCACAATTAGTAAGCTGTGAATTTTCAGAATCTATAAAGTAAAAGTCACTCAAATATCCTTCTTGGCATTACTGCCCCAGTTATGTGATAAGTGAGAAATGGGGGAGAAGCATACCCCTCAGCACTGCCACTAAAAACCAGTCAAAAGACACACATGGGGCCAGGAAACCTTAATAGATGAAACATAGAAGCCCCAAGTGGAATGTGTTCCATGGGGCAATGATTTGACCCTGATCCCCAAAGAATCTGGGCTCTCAAGATTGAAGCGTCTCTTTCAGGGAATAGCTCTAGGTAAAATTTCACCCATCATGAAGTCCACTTGGATTCATTTGGGACTTCTATATGCTAGAAACAAACTTCTATATGCTAGAAAAAGAAGAAGGCCTTCATTTATAACGTAGAAATACCCTAAAAGTCATCTAATAGTAGAAATAAAATGTACCACATTGCCTCTCAAACCAATTTGCAAAGTGCAGGGCTTCTCCAGGTGTGGTCTCCACTCAGCAGGTCAGCAGCACCCGGTAGCCCATTTCAAATGCAGATATTCCTGGCCCATTCCTGACCTACTAATAGATGACTATTAGATGACTTTTAGGATACTTCTACCTAATAAAGAACACCCGTAGAAATAAAACATTTCTACGGGTGTTCTTTATTAGGAATGGTTTCTATTCACATAGAAATAAAGCTCTGGGGCGCGGGTCGTAGCTCAGTGGTAGAGCGCTTGCCTAGCTTGTGTGAAGCAGAGGGTTTGATTATCAGCACCGCATGAAATAAATAAAAAGATCCATTGACAACTAAAAAAAGAAATAGAGCTCTGGTTAACATATGTTTATAACATCCAGCTCAAGGGTCATGTTAAAAATTTTTATTTCAAACATCTACATAAGTGCAATAGGCAACACTTACTTCTCCCCACACACTTTTTCTTAATATTTAGTTGTTTAAAACTTTTTATTTATCAATTCATTCATACATAAATTAGAAAGCATTTGAATGGATAGATACCTCTATCTTTGACTTCGATGGAGAAACTTAAAATTTGATTATGGTATGGGTACCTTAATGCCATAGTAATTGGAGAAAGAAATGAAGGAGCAGGATCTGTGTAATGTTGCTAATAATAACTAACATTTATGCACTTCTTCCCTCCACAAGCTGCTGCTCCAAGTGCTTCCTGTATTGCAACTGATTGCACCTCACAACAGCTGTCTGAGGTAGGTATATTTTATAGTTGAGGAAACTTAGGAGGGACAGGGAGACTTCCTCAAGGTGGTCTGGTTTCAGCGCCTACAACCAAATGTACCACACTGCCTCTCAAACCAATTTGCAAAGTGCAGGGCTTCTCCAGGTGTGGTCCCCACTCAGTAGGTCAGCAGCACCCGGTAGCCCATTTCAAATGCAGATTTTCCTGGCCCTTTCCTGACCTACTAAACCTGAAGCCCCTGTTGGTGGGTGGGGAGAGCCATCTGAATTTTACTGAGCCCTCCAGAGGATTCTGATATAAGCAGGCTTGAGTTGGAGAGTTCACGGCAGAGAAAGGTGAGGGTGATAGTAATGATCTTTCCTTCACTGTTTCCTATCTGGGACCTTCAACCATGTATTTGATTTAAAGAAAGAACCACAAGAAAGCTGCTCCAGCAAGTTTGTACAGCACCAGAGTGTCTTCCCATAGGGCTGATAATACACTGAGCCTTACACTAAGGCTCCGGACCTGGTGGTCAGGTGAAAAGAAACCAGCAAACAGGTAGGTTTAGGGACCCTCAGGGAAAGGGGATAGGTGCCGACCATGCTCTCTCCCACTGTGGTCAGGGCACCCAGCTGCACCTTAGTATTAACTAAGCTTTGGCAAAGTCCACTTTCTTCAGCTTCATGAAAATAGTCTTTTGCGAACTGTAAGACAAATGCATTCTTTTAATAATAATAATAATAATTTTTTAGTTATAGATAGACACAGTACCTTTATTTTATTTATCTTTATGTGGTGATGAGGATCAAACTCAGTGCCTCACACGTGCTAGGCTAGTACTGTATCACTGAACCACAACCCCAGCCCTGAACTAATGTATTAAAGTGTCAAATGATGGTCATTTACTTTTTATTTAAAAGATAATAACTTAAAATAAAGGTTAAGAAGGTTTAAACCAGATCAGGACACTGAGAATCAGAAGGGTACCCCAAGGAGTCCTTGACAAAGCCACACTTCAAACCAAGATCTTCCTGACTCCAAAGTATATTTTCCCACCATACGTTCTAGAGTAGGTACCTGCATTAGCAGAAGGTCAAATAAACAACCTTGATTTACATCCTTCCTGCAGGCTGGAAAGAGGAGTAGAATTCAGCACCTGCAGGAAAAAATTCAGTGGACCACAGTAGAATTCAATTCTGCAGGGGAAAAAAAAAATTCAGACTGTGACACAACACAGGAGAGACATTCAAAAACTCCTGCCTCCTGCTCTCATGGATGTTTGGCAGGCTTAGATCCCTCTGTTCCTTTCCATGCCTGTTATCTTTCTTACCCACTCTACCCTCCAACTCTCTAAAATTCCTGGTGGCTCCATAGACATGCCTTTTCTTTCCTATTGCTTGGAATGTCTCCTCCTCATTCCAAGAGTGGCCCATTTCCAGTAAAACATGTTCATGTCACTGCATCCCCACTGGGCATCCACACTCCGGAGGGCAAGAAGCATATTTTATGGTTTGTTTGGTTTTTTTACTTTTTTGTATGTGTCCCTATTAAATTCATAGATGTTAGTTTAATTATGCAAACTTGTCTTTTTTGTTATTTTAGTTGTAGATGGACACAATATCTTTATTTATTTTTATGTGGTGCTGAGGATCGAACTCAGTGCCTCACACGTGCAAGGCAAGTGCTCTACCACTCAGCCCCGGTCCCAGCCCAACCTTGTCTTTTATGTTCTCCTAAAAACCAGACTAGTAAACTGTGTTCCTTTCAGTCCTGTTACTGAGTTTCCACAGGCTGGATTAAAGAAAGAAGCAAAAAAGCTTTCCCAGCACCAATTGTTCCCATCAACTGAAACACCTTTCTGTCTCAGGTGTCTCTCTCACCCCCGCCACTGGCCCTGCTGCGCAGAGGTGGGGATGCTACCTCTGCTCTCCTAAATATCCTTCTCTCCAGTTTGGTTTTAATCTCTGCACCTAATCTCTCTTAATCCAGTAAATTTAATTAAATGTTTCCTTTAGATTTACTGTGTCTTTCATGGTAGGGTTTAGACCCTGAACCAGGCACCTGATTTGTCTGGGTAGAGTTGTTAAACTGTGAATCCCCACGGGCAGCCTTCCACCCTGACCTTCTACCCAGTCTGCACTTAGAGACAGGGGGGAGCTCCTGTATGGAATGTAACATATAATTACCATGCTGATTTACTTCTGGTTGAAGATAAGACTCCTTAGATGTTTCTTCTGCTGTTTCTCCAACTGTATCACTAAAGCTGCACCCTACCCTTTAGGAGAAGGGCAAAAGGACCATAGTTTGCATCAGATGGAAAAGGGGATGGAGAGAAAGGGGACTGACATTTGATGAGGCCTGTTGTGTTTTGCATTTCTTATCTCAACTCTATGATTGAGGTATTTTTCCCACTTCTAAGATAAGAAAACTGAGATTTAAAGAAATCAACAAATTTGCACAAGGTTACACCCACCAAATGAATTCTAAGCCAGGATCTAAGGAATCTAAGGATTCCAAAATGGATGCTTTTTCCACTGTTGGGCCCATCTGCTCTATCCCCGCCACCAGGAGTCACACAATGATCCCACTGTCCTGGAGAACTCTCAGGCTGATCAGAATATAGCTCAAGGAGGTTGAGTCTACATCTGGGGGCAAAGAACACTCATCCCTGCTCTTATGAGAACATGGTGTATGTGAACTCGCCCGGTCACTCACTCCTTGATCCCTTCCTCCATGACTCTGTCACCATGGGCTGGTCTGTTTAAATTCTGATACCTTATTCTGGATCCCGTGGTATTGCCTGTATGTCTTCCTTTCCAGGAACTGTCTAAGAATATTCACTTTTAGGTAACAAAGGCAGGATCACCTAATCTTTGTACTATTCTTAGTACAGTATCTAATGCAATTAAATCTGTTTAAAACATGTTTGAGCGTGATGACAAAATATTTGAGATGATATTTAAAATCAGATTTGCATAATTATTCTTCATTCATATTTCTTCATTTTACTTTAGCAAAAGCATCCTGATGATACAATGTAAAACTTATTTGGAGCATAGGAGTGTATTGAATTGAATTGAATATTCACAACATACATGCTGTGGATAAGTGTCCTCCAAAGGTCCAGGTGTTAAAGGCAGGGTGCTGGTGGAAGGTGGTGGACCTTTAAGAGGTGAGGCCTAATGTGAGGTTTTAGTTCATTGCACTGTGATGGTGAAAAGGGTAGTGGGACCACTATCTTCCTCTTCTTCTCCTTCACATCCCTATCATGAGTGAGTAGTATCTTTGTTCCACCATGTGCTCCCGCCATGATGTGCAGATCACCACAGGCCCAAACAGTACCAACCAACCATGAACTAAAACCTCCAAAACTATGAGCCAAATAAAACCTTTCCTCTTAATAAGTTGATTTATTTCAGGTATTTGTTACAATAATGAAAATCTAACTCAACGTACCTATAAAAGTGACTAGAAATATGTATCAATGTTCTATTTTTTAAAGAGATGAAATAAAACTGCAACATAAATTTATTTGAAAGTTGTACAGAGTTGGCCTGATGCTACTTAACAACTCTAAATATTACTTGGCATGAGTATTTTAGCCAGAACAAAATTGCATATTCATACCAAGTTCTCTAAGATAGTCTTGCTTGCTTTTTTTTTCCTTTTTTAATATTTATTTTTTAGTTGGACACATATCTTTATCTTATTAATTTATTTTTATGTGGTGCTAAGGATGGAACCCAGGGCTTCACACGTGCTAGGCGAGCACTCTACCATTGAGCCACAACCCCAGCCCCAGCTTGCTTGCTTTTGATTTAGAAGGCTACGAATTCCAGTGGTTCCACTACTGTGAAAAGCAAGTAATGTTACTCTGAATTGGGAATTCTCCTCAAGGTAATTCATCTTGTCAAACAAAATTCCATTTTCAGGTCTACTTTAAGTTTACTTGACCAAACAGGAATGGTTTTGGCATACTTGGATTTCTAAAACAATAGTATTTCCCTTTGTAATATATGGCAATTTTATCTTGGACCATCCAAGAAGATACAGTCTTGAGAGTACCAAGAGTTCAAACTTATATAAGTTTTCCTGTAGCATGAACCTACAAAATAACCTTATCATAACATACCTCAAAATGTCTGGGTTTATTTGTTGTTGTTATTGTTTTGTACCAGGGATTGAACCCAGGAGTGCTTAACCACTGAACCTCATCCCAGCTCTTTTTTTATTTTTTATTTTTTGAGACAGGGTCTCACTTAGTTGCTTAGGGCCTTGCTAAGTTGCTGAGGATGGTTTTGAATTTGCAATCCTCCTGCCTCAGCCTCCTGAAAAGTGTCATTTCTACAAGCATAGAGCTCCTCCCTTTATTTATATATTTATTTATTTATTTTGGGTACCAGGGATTGAACTCAGGAGCAATCAACCAATGAGTCACATCCCCAGTCCTATTTTGTACATTATTAGAGACAGCATCTCAGTGATTTGCTTAGTGCCTCGCTTTTGCTGAATCTAGCTTTGAATTCATGATCCTCCTGCCTCAGCCTCCTGAATGGCTGGGATTACAGGCATGTGCCACCATGCACAGCGCTCCTCCTTTTTAAAAAATGTCCATTTCATATATATATATGATGTTCTCTGTGTTTATTTCCCTGGCCCTAAAGATAATTCCTTTTGTTTGTTTGTGTAAGTCAAGGGTACACAGCGAGCGCTGGGACCATGGGAAAAATTGTGAGTCTTGCATCTTTGCTACTCTTGCCTGGAGGGGGCTCCTGCCATTAACCAAGGCAGCTACTAGGATTAGCTTTTCATTGCTGTGACCAAAATATGCCAGACAAGAACAACTTGGAGGAGGAAAGATTTAGTTTGGCTCCTAGTTTCAGAAGTGTCAGTCTGTGGTTGGCCAGCTCCATTGCTTTGGGCCTGAAGTGAGGCAGACATTACTTCGTGGAAGGGATGGAAGGGGTGGAAGGGAATGTCTGAGGAGAACTGCTCAGCTCACAGCAGCCAGGGAACAGAGAGGAGGTAGGTGAAGGGACCAGGGATAAGACATAATCCCCAACAGTCACCCCCAGGGACCTGCTTCTTCCAACCATGCTCCCACCTTTAGTTTCCCCCACATCGTAGTTGCCCATTCAGCTATCAATGAATTAATCAACTGATGAGGTCAGGACCTTCAGCCCCACCTCTAAACTTTGCTTCACTGGGGACCAAGCCCGTAAACACAAGTCTTGTAGGGATAATTCATATAGAAACCATACCCATCCTTAAGCACACTTTTTCTTCCCATATGCCTACTGGACAATGTATAAGCTTATAGAATAATCCTCCAGCAATGACCATTAATTTAATAGGGTATAGCTCCCTTCTTAAGTTTTCAACTCATGCAGTCAAATCAGGAATCCCTCTTAATAACAAATCTTCTTTATGATATTTAAAAGGGCAACCTAAATTCTTGTCAGTTACCTTCAAAATATACTGCTCATTAATAACTACTTAATAATATACTTAAATCCTACTAACAAAGATTCTCTACTTGATCAAACTTCAGCCAGGCTCCCGTGAGCCCTCTTCTTGAATAGGCCTCAACCTCAGCCTATGAAGACATAAGCATTTATATAGTTTCCAGCAGAACAAGTCTACACCCTTAGAATGATCCTATGTGCCCTTAAATTGGCTGCCTGAGAAAGCTCAAGACTGTCAAAAGAATTTGCTATTTGTTCCAACCTCTGTGGGAGGGGAAAAGCCTAACTTCCCCAGACACGGGTCAATTAGCAAATTTCCAAATTATTAATAATATTTGCTTCCCTGACTTTTCTGAGCGTTCCCTATTCCCTCATTCTCCCTTTAAATGACCAGGTGACCTCTGCACAAGCTGAAGTTCAGTTCACGGAGGACTCTCTTCTCTATTGCAATAGTATATTACTGATTAAAATCCATCCTTACCACGTTTAACTTGTTTTTGGCTTTATCTTTGATACCACCACTCTTCACTTAATAAAAAAAGATAAATAAAAATTATCATTTAAATGTTTTTAAATCAATTCAGTTATATCATATATGCTACGTTGAACCATACAGAATGCCCCTGGAAAACAAGAGTTAAGATGAGCACATCAGGACTGGGGTTATAGCTCAGTGGTAGGAGCGCTCCCCTCGAATGGGCAAGGCCCTGGGTTCGATCCTCAGCACCACATAAAAACAAATAAATAATTAAAGATACAACATCAAAAAAAATTTTTTTAAAAAAGAGATGAGCACATTACATTAAGAATTCCTTCTCAAAGACCAAATGGTATTTGTGTCGTGCATCTTTTCAGTACAACACAAAATAGCTTCATATGTAGCATAGCTCCAAATTTTGCTAATTTCCTTAAGCTGATGCTAAGGCCAAGAGAAATAACAGCAAATAAGTGAAGAACTCTTGCAATTTCCTAAGGAAATTGTGGCTTGAGGATAGCTTAAACATAAAATATTAAAAGGGTCCATTAATGTAGAAGCAAGCTATTATCTACAGTTACTTTTATCTCTGCATAAGTGGATGCAGAAAACAATCAACCTTCAAAATGTTTTCTTTTCCATGGATTGTCCTTTGTAGAGCAACAAAACATTTTTTCTTATGGTGAATGGGTTCACAATTGCAAGTGAAGCTATAGTTAACCCACTTGGGTTTCCGAGGAGGAAAGAGAAGTTTTAAACCATGGTCACTGTACAGTTTGGAGGGGCACATATTTTGGACACATCAATAATCAAGCTACAGTGCTACCTCTTCCTTTGAAATGCATACAGAAAAAGGACAACCAAGTCAGAACAGTTTTCTGTGTGTGTGTGTGTGTGTGTGTGTGTGTGTGTGTGTGTGTTGGGGGTTGAAATCAGGGCACTGGACCACTGCACAACATCCTCAGCCCTATTTAATATTTTATTTAGAGACAGAGTTTCACCGAGTTGCTTAGTGCCCCACTTTTGCTGAGGCTGGCTTTGAACTCGTGATCCTCCTGTCTCAGCCTCCTGAGCCACTGGGATTACAGGCATACTCCCCTGTACCCAGCAAGAACAGTTTTCTTTCAATTCCTAAAACACATGAGTGAAGAGCTGTAGAGAAACTGACTGGCAGAAAGGACAGAATAATAGGAAAAATGTGGACTTTGGAGTCAGGAACACCTGCATTTGAATCCTGGCTTCTCCACCTACCCTTGGTACTTAGGCAAGACACTTAAATTTTATTTTCAGATCATTTCCCCATAAGGTGGGAAATTTAAGCCCATTGTGAGGTTTAGATTTAAAAGTGATCAACACATAGTTCTGATTCATTGATTTAGTAATACATTCATTTAGCAAATGTATACTGGATTCTTCCTGGGTAAGAAGTTTTAGAACAAATTCTTTAAAAAAAAATTCTGAACAAATTCTAGGATTGCCTGGAATTTTTATGTTCATTAAAATGAGGAATAGGCTTATAAGGGGGGAAATGAAGCACACTGCTTTTGAGGAATTATTTAGACAAGACTTTTCAACAAGGATCCACATGGCTGTAGTACAATCAGATGTCTGGAAAAATTGGCGGAGCCAGCTGGCTGGTGTTTATAATATGGTGGGCAGGAGATGTGTCCCAGTTCCCAGGATTAACACTTGAGATTGGAAAAGCACTGTCGTACTGCTGATCCTAGTGGCACTGGACTGAATATAACTGAGTTCTCTGACATCCCCAAATTGGGGGAAAAAAGGTCTTTCCTACTGTCTGGAAAAATCTCAGAATCTGAAATTAATCCCCGACACGTATGTTATTGCCTGGGCCATGTGTGATTGTAAAATGCAACAGAACCTTGATAGGAAGTCCTTCAAATCACTTGAACAAGTTTTGTGCCCCCACTGTATACAACAGGGCCTCCCTGGGCCCTGCTTTTTAAATCCATTTTACATTTAGTGCTCACAGAATATGTACATGGCCTCTTGGACCTCACCCCCAAGTCTGAATCCTCTGAGGTGCCACCCCAGACTACCACCTGAGGCTCTACGAGGAAGCCACTGGCTTCAGATCAAGAGGGGAGGGCACTGTGCCAGGTTTGGCCCTCAGATCCTGCAGCTCCTTAGGGTGACTTCACCTGTGTCCATGTTGAAACGATCTTGCTTTGTCTTGCCAGAGGCTCCGGAGCATTTTATGACAAGTTTTTGCTCCCAGTTGCTAAGATTTCAGTCATTTTTAAATGTTTGCTCCTTTTGCCCTTGTGCCAAACACCCTTGGAAACTGAATCCGAGGCATTATTAATGAATGATGTCCCTGAGCTCCCTCTGCTGGCTCTGCATCAGCCACCTGCAGCAGGTCATAATGGTTATATTTCTCTGAAGAAAGAGCCATTTATCATCGACAAATGAAGATGGCGAAGAAGAAGAAAAGCAACCAAGAGCAGAGGGTTCTGAAAGGGTAGCTGGATGGCAGAGGATGTTCCTGGGCAGGGTTTATGGGGCCTGGGTCTGGGTTCTCTGCCCTGCCTTCAATGGCAGTTGGCACACAGCTCGGCCCTCCCCAGAACCTTATTGCTGTGAGCAGATGAAACC
Source organism: Spermophilus citellus (assembly GCF_964194105.1). Classification (NCBI taxonomy): domain Eukaryota; kingdom Metazoa; phylum Chordata; class Mammalia; order Rodentia; family Sciuridae; genus Spermophilus; species Spermophilus citellus. The sequence goes on along the minus strand of NC_138187.1, from coordinate 112,310,501 downwards.
GAAAGCAAAGGACTAGAACCCTTTTCGTTTGATCTGCACCTGGAGAAGTTCAGAGAAAATAAAACAATATCTGAACCCCCCTCCCACTCCCAGTTTCTAAACAGGAAGGGGAAAAAGAAAAAGAAAAAAAAGGTTTGCCTCACATGAGAATCACCCCAGGCAGAGAGGGACCAAGAGCCACCCCCCAGCATTATCCTTAATCTTTGGGGATCTGGAAGGGCCCAGGGAAGACACGCCACTGGGCACCTGCAGGGAGGCCCTGCCTGGCACTGTAGAGCCCCCAGAGGCCTGGGCAGCGGAAGGATGTCTTGGCTAAGGAAGGCATGGGTTGCACATCCTCTTCCAACTGGTGTCACCACACATCTGCATGCCTGTCCTGCTGGCCTCAGTCCAAACTTAATGCAGCAGTATTTCCTCACTTTACTGGTCTGTCTGTCCTTATCATGGTCTAAGCCAATGAAGCGGTTGCTGGATAGATCAAACAATAATACAAGGTAGAACAAAAGAGGATGAGAAAGGCAAAGGGCAGGGGAAGACACACCACCCTAGAGGGACAGGGTGTTTGCTGTGGAGACAGACATGCTCAGTGAGTTACATGACTATCATGTGTCAGTTCTACCCACGGGACTGCCCAGTGGCACTGGCATGCTATGACCACGCAGCAGGTGAGGGTGATAGAGGGTGGGCTGAGGGGAGGGCACTCCTGGGAAGCCAAGGTGTTAGCCAGGCCAGCCCTCAGAAGTGTGTGGTGTTCAAGGGTGAATGTAGGGTTGTATAACCAGCATGACTATTTAGGAAGGATGTAATGAAGAGGAGAGGGGGAAACAGAACTTAGGGAGAATTAGGCTAATTCTTGATCCCACCCACTGGGCCACACATGGGTGTGGTCATGCTGGACCATGGTAGGCCTCAGTGTAGGGGCTGCCAAGAGGCAGAGTGTTATCTAACACTAAAATGCCACTAAGAGCCCTTATTCTACCTGCAATCATTCTATTAATCCTTCCAACACTCCATGTAGTGAGGGTATTTGAGCCCACTGTGTAAGTGAAGAAACTGAGTAAATAACTCGCCCTGGTTGATGAGGGAGTAGATAGTGGAGATGGGAAGAGAGACCAAGGACACATCATCAGAGCCCGCGGTGCTGGATGTAGGAAAGAAAAAGAGAAGCTAGCCAAGAGCAGCTGAAATCCCACTTTGTTTGCAAAGCCTTGTTTATGGTGGGAAGTGTCTGTCGCGCCCCTCAGAGCCCCCAGTCATATTCTCAGTGGTATGGGTGGCTTCCTGTGGCTGCTGACTCAAAACTGTAAGCACTAAGTGAGCAACGCTTGTCAAATGTGACTTCCGTGTCCTCCTTGGTGTCAACTGAGGGCTGTGCACATGGTGTATTGAATACACACAAGAGTGACCTTTGCCCATCTGAACTTTCAAGACCTTTCTGTACTCTTTGTGATTAAAAATTAATAATAATAATAAAGATTTAAAAATTTAAAAACAAAAAACCAGCCTCCCTGGGGCTAGCTGACTCTACAGAAACCTAACTCCAAATTCTTAGGACCTTACATCTATCCAAAGTTCTTTATCTTAGCAGCTCCTTTTGGAACTTTGGCTATACCACTTAGAGAATAAAGCATAACAGATAACAGATATCCTTATTGTCATGCATAAATGTACAGTGAATTCTGTGTGTGTGTGTGTGTGTATGTGTGTGTGTGTGGTGCTGGGAACCCCAAACCAGGGCCTTGTATATGCCAGCTAAACACTCTACACCTCCAGCCCAAGAAAATCCACATTTTATTTCAAAAGCCTGGGGTAGGTGCAATTAGCTGGATTCGTCGCATCAGCCAGAGCAGTTGATTTTGAAGTTAGGGCGGTCTGAACAACTTAGCAGCACTGGAGAGTTTAATTTAGGGAGTGGCCTCTCACTATTGTTTGGACTTTGACTTTACATCCTGAAGTAAATGGTTGTTGCAGCCGGAAGTGGGCAGGGCTTGCTGCTCTGCCTGGTGGTTCGTGAAAGAAGAAACAGAGAAATCATAACCTCTGTGGTCTGGTTTATGTTGCAATATGAAAACCAGGAAGCTGATCGTATAGGAGGCTGATGTAAAGGTTAAGGACAGAGTGGAGCCCTTACCAGTTGGAGGCGAGCTACCTTTTGTCCTCCACAGAAGCACCCAGGTCCTGGCTGCTGGTAAAACTATAAGACTTTGGAAATCCTTGAAGCTTAGTGCAGGGGACCAAAAGTAGCTAAAAGAAAACACAATCGGAAGATGGTTCTTTCAGAGGCATCCTGCAAGTCCAGGGAGGATGAATGTCATTGCTTTCAAGGTGTCTGGGAGGCAGGGGGGTGGGGGAAGGCCTGAAACCCAAAGCAGCACCCTACAGCTCTCTGTGCCCTTAGATTCCCCACCTGCTACCTGACACACCTAGCTCAGCAGGTAAAGAAGACTGGAAAAGCAAGTCTAGTGGCGGCTCTGCCACACTTACTTGGGAAACCATCTGGATAATATCTGTCCACCTGGCTCCTCCTGAGTTTCTCAGGGCTCTTAAGGATTAGTCACCACTAACTAAATGCGATGCTGCACTTCCCCAGGGTGCAGTACCGTGTGGATCACTCCAGCCTGGGTTGGCGCCCAGGAAGGCTGGCAAAGGCTGTGTGTAAAACATCTTTTCAGACTGCAGCGCCCCCAGGGTGAACTACAGAGTCACTTTGATCTTAATTAGCATTCTTGGATATTAAAAATAAATACCCAAGTTCCCAGGGTGGAGAGAGGAATCCATGCCCCAGGAAAATCCCAGGAGGTAGTATTCCCAGGGGTTTGAAACAGGCTGGCCATCAAAGGCCGTGTGGCCCTTCCTCGGTCAACCAGGGTCACATCTCACCTCTGCCCAGCCCCACCAGGTGTTTCCTGGAAGCTGCCCCCCTCCCAAAGTTTGGCCTGCCGGACTCTGCTTGGTTCCTGAGAACAAAGAGGCGCTGTGTGTGGCCAGGCTGAGACACATGGGAAAGCCATTGCTGACTTGCTGGTGAAGATAAATAGACACGCCACAACTCCAGCTCCTGGAAGACGATGCCAGAGAAAAAATATTTTGATATGAGGGGAGGTGACTGTATCCATTGAGACCCCTCATTCCTAAACTTTGGGCTGTGGCCTAAGGGACTTCCAGTGAGTGGTACTGAGTGCTGGAGAATTGGTAAGCACATCCCAAGTCAGGTTCAAAAGGAGGTAGTTGGGTTTCTGCCTTGAGGGCCCTAGCTCTTGCCCATAGGGACCCCTTTCTACCCTAGGCACCTCCTTCCCAGGCTCCTGTTTTGACAGGATACCTGGGTCTGATCTAATCACAGTCACATGCACTCTTTAGGCTGTTTCCTCTAAGAGTGAGCGCATCCTGCCAAGGAGTTCCCCAAACATTTGGGGAAAGGCCCCTTCCCAGGGCAGAATCCTCCTGTAATTGAAAAGTTGCATTTTAGCCAGGTAATGCAAGGAAGTGCACACCTGTGATCCTAACGACTCAGGAGGCTGAGGCAGGAAGATCACAAATCTGAGAACAACCTGAGCAACTTAGTGAGACCCTGTCTCAAAATAAAAATTGTTTAAAAAGGGCTGGGGATGTAGTTCAGCGATAGAGCACTTTCTTAGCATGTGTAAGCTCCTGCCTTCAATTCCTAGGACCAGGGGTGGTTGGAGGTGGGGAGTTGCATTTATTTGTAATGATTCAAAACATTGTTGCCAGAAAGAACATAATAGAGGAGGCATTGCTGGGGGATTTTGTGTAGAGCTCAACCAGTCCCTGGTGCAGACCCCTTCAGGATGCAGAAGCAGCGGATCTGTAGTGTACTGATAGATGCTCATTCATTCAGGACCATGCATCAGGCATCACAATAGGGCCTGACCACAGTTCTAAGGAAGAGTCAGATGGAGTAACAATGGGGCATGGTACAGTAGTGCTCTGACAGAGCCCAGGAGCCCAGGGAAGAGGGCACTCATATCAGATCTGGCAGGTCAGGGATCTGGCACTCCTGTAAGAAATGGTACCTCATCTGGGATTAGGAATGCTTGGTCCAGCCACTTTGGCATCCAAGAGCAGCAGTGACTACTAAAGTAGCCCAGAGACAAGTGCTTCCCAGAAGAGAGCACCCACTCCTGGGTCCCTATTTTGGGTCACTCATTGAGAACTCAGTGCCATGGACCTGCTCTGGCACCTGCAGCTGGGCTGGATTGAAGGTCACTAAGAAGCCCCTTCTCCTGGGGATTCCCTGCAACAGAGGAATTAAAGCCTTCAGGAGCCAGAAGGTGGGCAGTAAAGCAGTGGAGTGAGAGAAACAAACCCACCCAGCTTTTGTCCTCATGACCACATGATCTAGTAGGGGAGGCAGGCTCTGAAAAGATGTTAAGGGTGATAGAGATTGAGGGAGGGGTGCTGGGGACCAAGATGGAAACACCTTCTCCCCAGGCTACCAGCAGGCAGGTTGATCCCAGGGACCTCATGTGGTCTAGCTCAATCGCAAGGGGGAGGGAGCTTGGCCAAATCTCAAGGACACATTCTGCTTCCATTGCAGCCTTAATTTCCTTAATCAATGCATAGAAATCATACATCAGATAAGAGAACCGTCTCTAGAATACGTAAGGAACTTATACAACACAATAATGAAAAGAAAAATAATTGTGTGAGTCAGCTTTCTGTTATGGTAGCAAAACACCTTAAACAACTTAAGAAGAGGAACAGTTTATTTTGGCAGTTTGGACATTTTCAGTCCCTGGTCTCTTGGCCCATGTTTCTTTAGGGACTGCAGTGGCTCAGTACATCATGGCAGAAGCAAATGATGGAGGAAGCTGTTCATCTCATGACAGTCAGAAAGCAAAAAAAAAAAAAAAAAAAAAAAAAAAAAACAGAAAAGAAGGGGCTGAGATCCCAATATCCTCTTCAAGAAAACACCCCCAGTGTCCTAACTTCCTTCCACTAAGCCCCACCTCTTAAAGATCCCACCACCTCCCAATAGCAACATTTTAACCTGTGGGCCTCTGGGGGACACTTCTCCAAACCACAGCAACAATCCAAATTAAAAAACGGACAAAGGATCTGAATAGACATTTATCCAAAGGAGATATGCGAATGGTCAATAAGCACATGGAAAGATGCTTGGCAAGTTTTTCACGTCTGGATCAACAAAATGAGATATATCTAAGGCCAAGTGTGGAGATGCACGTCTACAATCCCAGCTACTTACAAGGCTGAGTGTGGGGAGCCATTCTGACACGTGATTGGGTGACTCCCGTTAAGGGCCTGAGGCGCTCTGGCTGTGTCAGAGCTTTCCCGACCCTTTCCTAATGAGAGAGCCCATCCGTGTGGGGGTGTGCCTGACCACTGACCCCGGAGACCCAATCACTGACCCTGACCTTGGAGTGCAGCCCCCCCTCAACCTTCATTGGATGGAATTCTCCCCTAAATCTCTTGTTCCCCAAATAAAAGGCTACTCCCAGGCGTGTTCGCTCTCTCTCTCTCCTGCTAGCCCAGAGTAATCCTCGCTGCCCTGCTGGGCGGCTAGAGGTGGGAACCAGAGAGGTGAGCCGTCTCGGACCTAGCAATATAAATAAGGTACTGTCTGTGTGTTTTATTTCGATCTCTTCTAACTAACTTTATGCCTAGAACCTCATTAATGAAACCACTGCGCAGGCCGCGTGGTAGAGCTGAGGCAAGAGGGTGGAAAATTCAAGGCCAGCCTGGGCAACTTAGAGAGGCCCTGTTTCAAAAAAAAAAAAAAGGTGGGGAATGGGGGGGGAGGGGTGTAGCTCAGTGGTAAGGTTACAAAAGACCACATATTTTTATATGATTCCACTAATATGAAATAGCCAGAATAGGCAAATCCAAAGAGATGAATAATCCTTAGTGGTTGCCTAGGGCTGGAGGCAGAGAGCAGGAGAGAGATTGGCTGTTACTGTGAGCTGAGTTTCTCTGTGGAGAGATGAAAGTGTACTAAAATTGTTGGTGAAGGTGGTTGCACAACTCAAAATATACTAAAAATCTTTGAATTATTACATTTAAATGAATGAATTATATGGCATGTGAATTGAACCTCAATAAAACTTGTTGATTTTTTTTTTTTTTTGGAGAGAGAGGAATTATCCAGATGGACAGTAGGCAGACCGTTAAAGATGAGAGCCCAGTAAGAAGGTGACTGCAGTAGTTGAGGGTGGCAATGATGAACATCTGAGCCAAAACTGTGGCAGTGAATCTAGAGATAAGGGAGAGCCCTCAGAATTGAGCCCTGGTGATGGTAGTGGTGTGCTTGTGTGCATGTCTAGTGCGTATTTGTTGAGTGCTGTCCAATGGAATATCTTATGTACTTTTCACTATAAGATACTGTTTTCACCTGGGAAACCAAGTAACAGAGAGGCTCAGAAACTTGCAGGGACCACACAGCAGGTGGTGGAATTGAGACTGGAGCCAGGTGGCTCAGCTCCAAAGCCTGCACTCCTCTGGGGTTTCTGGGTTTCTGGGCTGGGGTTGAGGAGGAGGCGGTCCATCTCTGAGACACAGAATGAGGAAGGAGGAACAAGGACTAGGGGAAAGGAGGCAGTTCAGGTTTGCACATGAGGCATCTGGGGTGCTCTGGAGGGGTCGGGTATTGGTTCCTACAGTGTGCTGTTTTGGCGGGATGGAAGGGAGGACCCAGGGCAGGAGCAGGAGGAGGACGGCGGAGGGGTGAAAGGAAAGGCAGGCAGAAGAGGAGCCCTGCGCCGAGAGGGAAAGGCTCAAGGCTGCAACCATCAGACGCGGAGGAGGACTGAAGAGAGTCCCCGGAGGTCAGCATCGAGGGACACGGTCATATTCCACTGCGGGGAGAAGGGGACGAGAGGTGAGGAGGCTGCAGGGAGCGCACGCCCATTTCCCGCTGGAGGAAATCCTTGTCTAGGCTACTGGCCTCCAGCTCCCGCCCTGATCTTGTATCCGAGGTGTGGGGCTCCTGGGTCACCCTGCCTGCCCCGCAGCGGAGGAGGCGTCACCTCCAGTCTGTTATGCCGGTTTGGGAGCATATTCAGGATTTCAACAGTACAGTTGGCTGAGGTCTGGGGATTTTTTTTTAAGCTACAGAATTTTTTTCCATATATGTATATATTTTTTAGTTGTAGATGGGTGCAATACCTTTTTTGGCTTGGGAGGCTGAGGCAGGAGAATCGTGAGTTCAAAGCCAGCCTCAGCAACTGCGAGGCCCTAAGCAACTCCCTGAGACCCTATCTCTAGATAAAATACAAAATAGGACTTGGGATGTGGCTCAGTGGTCGAGTGCCCCTGAGTTTATTCCCCAGTACCAAAAAAAAAAAAAAAAAAAAAAAAATTCACCAGTTGGTGCCAACTTCTCCTCTTAGCAGAAATGCAGGGTCCACACCCTTTCCCGACCTCTCCCCATACCTATCCCTGTGGCCTCAACAAGGTCCCCACCCATGATTTTGGGTCAAGAAGCAATTCCAGAAGATGGGGGTATAGCTCAGTGGTTGAGCATGCTTAGCATGAGTTCCATCCCCAGAACCAAAAGTTAGGAGAAGAAGAACCTTCCAGACCCACATTGCTAATCAGTGTCTACTGGCTAGAAGAAGAAAGTGTGGGGGCTGGGGATGTGGCTCAAGTGGTAGCGTGCTCGCCTCGCATGCGTGCAGCCCGGGTTCGATCCTCAGCACCACATACTAACAAAGATGTTGTGTCCGCCAAGAACTAAAAAATAAATATTAAAAATTCTCTCTCTCTCTCTCTCTCTAAAAAGAAAAAAAGAAAGTTTGGGTCTCCCCCACCAGCATGGGGGTCTTTCCTGCACCACTGGCATATAGGCACTTCTGCCACTACCTTGCCCCCCAAAATCTTCTCACCCTCCCTTCAGCTGCTTGTCTCTGCTTGTCTCTGCATCAGCTGTTCTTGCATGGATGGTGAGAGCACAGGGAGCCTGCCTGGAGATAACCAGGAGAAATGCGGTTGCTTTTGAAGGTCTTGAAGGACCTGCCCTCCACTATTTGTTCCTCCTCATTTCAGGGGTGATGATGCTTGCGGGGGTTTGGAGGACAGAGAGTAGGCAGAGGAATGGCTGACCAAGGCCCAGAAGGGTTGCAAGGACACACAGAGGAAGAGCTTGAGCTTTGCTGCTCAGCTTCAAACACATTAAACCCAAATGGACCAAAGAGCAGTAAAATGGCCCCCTAAAGAATAACTCCCTGCCAAGTCTGGTGGTGCCTGGCTATAATCTCAGGGACTCGGGAGTCTGAGGCAGGAGGATCGTGAGTTCCAGGCCAGCCTCAACAAAAGTGAGACGCTAAACAACTCAGTGAGACCTTGTCTCTAGATAAAAAATACAAAATAGAGCTGGGGATGTGGGTTAGTGTTGAGTGCCCTGAGTTCAATCCCCAATACCAAAAAAAAAAAAAAAAAAAAAGAAGAAGAAGAAGAATAACTCCCTTAACTCCCTTTGTGGAGCCCTGCTGTGTCTTGGTAGCCCAGGCCACATCTGCTGTGCTCTGCTGATGGCCTGTCAGAGACTGCTGGCAAGTATCCCAGTCACTATGCTGTGACTCTGCATCAATTCCCACTCCCTGCTGGCCCCCAGCTAGGCCAGGTTGCAGCGTCTAGGGCCTGCTGGGCTCCCAGACCAAGCAAGAAGAAGCCACAGTGTGGAGAGCCATTCTGACACGTGATTGGGTGACTCCCGTTAAGGGCCTGAGGCGCTCTGGCTGTGTCGGAGCTTTCCCGACCCTTTCCTGATGAGAGAGCCCATCCGTGTGGGGGTGTGCATGACCACTGACCCCGGAGACCCAATCACTGACCCTGACCTTGGAGTGCAGCCCCCCCCTCAACCTTCATTGGATGGAATTCTCCCCTAAATCTCTTGTTCCCCAAATAAAAGGCTACTCCCAGGCGTGTTCGCTCTCTCTCTCTCCTGCTAGCCCAGAGTAATCCTCGCTGCCCTGCTGGGCGGCTAGAGGCGGGAACCAGGGAGGCGAGCCGTCTCGGACCTAGCAATATAAATAAGGTAACTGGGTTGTGTGTTTTATTTCGATCTCTTCTAACTAACTTAATGCCTAGAACCTCATTAATGAAACCACTGTGCAGGCCGCGTGGTAGAATTGGCGCCCACGAGGGGGGCATTCTAGATTAGTTAGATTGAGTGGGAGCGCGCGCTAAAAAGATAAGGAAAAGAATAAAGATAAAGGAAAATAAGGAATAAAGATAAAGATAGAGGAAGAGGTGACATTTGGGTCACAAAAGTACCTGGAGATATTGAAGGAAAGAGACGTTAAATTACTTAAAATGGGAAATTCTACTTCTTCGGATAAGGAAATGTATCTGACTATTTTAGATTGTATAATTAATCAGAAAGGAAAACAGATAAAGAAAACTCAGTTATTACAATTCTTAAAGATTGTAGGTGAATATTGTCCTTGGTTTTGTGACCAAGAGTCTCCAAATTTACTTACTTGGGAGAAATTAGGAAGAAAGTTACAGAGAGTCTGTCTTTCTACTGAAATACCTGGAGGTATAGAAAATATACAGAAAACTTGGACAGCCCTAGAAGTTTGTCTGTTTGAATATATGGAATATATGGGCCAAAGTTCGTGGCCCCCTGAAGACCTTTTAAAAGGCATTCAAAGAGCTATTAAGTCTATTCAAATGGAAAATCAGCCTGAGGCTAAGTTAATTTCCTTTCCCTTGAGCCGTTTAAGAACAAAAGCTTGAGCCACACACACACAAAAAAAAATAGAACAAAAGCACTAGGGACCAAAGTTAGAAATGTGAACTTAGACTCGCAGCCCCATGCGGAGAATTCAGATGGCGCGGATCAGCCCGCTTTCTCACCGCCGCCGGCATTTCCTCCTATCGGGAGCCCGGGAATTCCAGGAACGGTCGCACAGTGTGACGTCATCGCGCCGACCATGGGGGCCGCCATCTTTAATTTTACCGGAGCGGAACCACAGTTTCCGTACAAACCCCTAATGATTTTCAAGGCTTTTAAGAGAGATATATTAGCCAAAATGGGATTGTTATTAGTTACTCCAAATTCTATAAGATCAGTTAAAGAAGTTAATCAGAGGTATTTTCCTGGAGATGATAAGGAGACCTTTCAGGAAGAATATCTGTTTACAAGCCAGTCTCCACGACAAAGATTAGTAAATACTCCAGACCAAAATTTTTACTAGGGGCCCTGAGTACTTCCCCGATCCCTAAGACAGCTGAAAAAATCACGTGACTCACAGAGGAGCCTATATGGATTTCTCAGTGGCCCATCTCAGGGGAAAAGCTTAAAATAATTCATAGATTAGTTGAGGAACAACTTCAGGCTGGTTATATTGAACCAACACTTAGTCCTTGGAATACACCTATTTTTGTTATTAAGAAAAAGTCAGGAAATTGGAGATTACTACAGGATTTAAGGGCAATAAATCAGGCAATTCAGCCTATGGGATCATTACAGCCAGGGCTTCCCTCCCCCACAGCCATTCCTTTAGATTATAGCTTGATGGTAATAGATTTAAAAGACTGTTTTTTCTCTATAAGGTTACATCCTGAAGATTGTGAAAGATTTGCTTTCACTGTCCCAGCAATTAATTTTAAGGAACCTGTTAAAAGATACTGCTGGAAGGTACTTCCTCAGGGAATGCGTAATAGTCCTACACTGTGTCAAAAATATGTTGACCAGGCAATAGATCCCATTAGAAATAGCTTCCCTGATGCATATATTATTCATTTTATGGATGATATATTATTGGCTCATACTAATCCAGAAGTACTTTCAGAAATTTTTACTCAGTTAGAGACTTCACTTACAGCAATGGGTTTATGTATAGCTCCTCAAAAAATTCAAAAGGTATCTCCTTTTCAATATCTAGGTCAGATAATTCAGGGACGTACAATCTGTCCTCAAAATCTTCAGATAAGAGTTAAGGAGTTACATACCCTTAATGATTTTCAAAAACTATTAGGAGATATTAACTGGCTAAGACCATCTTTAAAACTAACTACTTCTGAGTTAAGTCCTTTATTTCAGATATTACAAGGAAATCCTTCTCCAATCTCTCCACGTCAACTAACTTTAGAGGCCAAGGCAGCCTTGAGAAAGGTTGAAATTGCAATTAAAAATGCACAGCTTACTAGAATAGATCCTAAAGAAATAGTGTATTTATTAATATTTCCAACTGAACATACCCCAACAGGAGCCATATGGCAAAGATTAGGAGTTATTGAATGGATTTATTTATCCCATTCCCCTCAAAAAACATTAATTCCTTTTCATGATTCTATAGCTCAATTAGTAATTAAAGGTAGGACTAGGATTTTACAATTAATTGGATCTGAGCCTGATATCATAATTATTCCATTTTCTGTTCAACAGACTAATTGGCTTTTTCAAACTTCTAGCTCCTGGCAGATAGCTTTTGCAGATTTCCCTGGCCAGATAGATAGCCATTATCCTCGTGATAAGATTGTACAATTTGCATCATTAACATCACTTATTTTTCCAAAGATTGTACGTTCTCATCCAATAGAGGAAGCTTTATCGGTGTTCACGGATGGTAACAACTCTGGTAAGACAGGTTTCTTCAGCCGTGTTCACACAGAGGTAATACAAACTTCTTATACTTCTGCCCAAAGAGCAGAGCTTCAAGCTCTGATTTGTGCCTTAGATTATTTTTCAAATGAGCCTATTAATATCTATTCTGACAGCTTATATGCAGTCGGAGTTACCAAAAATATTGAAACCTCAGTTATTGGATTTACTTTACTCAGTTATTGGAGTTATTTGAATTATTTCATAATTTACAAAAGACAGTGCTAATGCGAAAGTACCCATGTTTCATTGGACACATCCGTGCCCATACTAACCTTCCTGGACCTCTAGTTGCAGGTAATGACAAAATTGATAAATTAGTAGCTTTTTGTCAACAGATGTCTTCGTATGATTGTGCACTAGCTTCCCATTCCTTGCATCATCAAAATGCTTCTAGCTTACGTAAAAAATTTAGTATTACCAGAGAACAAGCTCGTCAGATTGTAAGCCAATGTCCTAAGTGTGTTATTCACACTCCATCTCTGCCATCAGGGGTAAATCCCTGTGGATTAAAACCAAATCAAATATGGCAAATGGATGTAACTCATATTCCTCAATTTGGTAAGCAATGTTATGTGCATGTCATAGTGGACACTTATTCTAGATTTATTTTTGCCACAGCACGTACTAAGGAAAATACTCAACATGTAATTTCTCATTGCTTAGCAGCTTTTTCCGTTTTAGGGTGCCCTATGCAGATTAAAACAGATAATGCTCCAGCTTATGTAAGCTCTTCTTTTCAACAATTTTGCCAAGAGTTTAAAATTAATCATAAAACAGGAATTCCTTATAACCCCCAAAGTCAAGCCATTGTAAAACGAGCTCATTTATCTATTAAGCTTCAATTACAAAAATTAAAAGGGAAAAATAAGATAGTGACTCCCCAAAATAGCCTTAATCATGCCTTGTTTGTTTTAAATTTTTTAAACTGTGATGCAGAAGGTCACACTGCTGCTGAGAGGCAAATGTCTCCCTCAGTAACAGGCCCCTTAGGCAGAGTTTTGTGGAAAGATTTACAGACTGGTCAGTGGAAGGGTCCAAACCCGGTAATAATGCGGGGAAAAGGCAATGCTTGTATCTTCCCAGAAGGCTCTTTCCATCCTATTTGGGTGCCTGAACATGCTATCAGACATGGAGGAGATAGAACCCAGACTCAAGCGACTGAGGATCGACCCGGAGGAGCCACAACCCAGAAGGAGGAGATATCAGAAAAGGATGAAGAAAAACCAGATTGAACCAGCCGAAAAGCTGATTTCGTGGAAAGATGTGAAGAAGCTGACAACCCAGGCTTCCCAAATACTTCGATGCCTAGGAAAGAACAGGACCCCAGTCTTGATGGTAGCGACAGTAATTGCCCTACTGGGCTGTCAGGTAAAAGGGAATCAAGTAGACACTTATTGGACATATTTCCCAGATCCACCCCTGGTACACCCAGCTGTGTGGACTGGAGAATCTATTCCAGTATTTACTAATGACTCATTCATGTTGGGAGGATTTACAGATACTCATATTACTCCCAATCATGTGACTAGATTTAATTATTCTGGCTACAGTGCCCAATTACCTTTATGTTGGTCACATGATAAACATGCTGGCTGTCTAAAAGTATCATTCGAAGAAAAGACAGCGATTGGCAAACCTAGACTGACAAATAATTCTATTTATGGGGACTTAAAACCTAATACTAGATCAGTAATTAAGATGGAACTTTCCCATAACAAGCCAGTCATTTCTGCAAAACCTCCACCGATACCCCACTGTCCAAATAGTTCTACAATTGAAATTGGCACCTTTCCTAAATGGATGGATTGTGTAAATACCTTTCCTGTACAACATAAGGTGTCTAAAGCTAGTGGGTATATTTTAGACTGGTCTCCAAAAATTGATAAGAGACAATTACGAAGAAATTCTGCTATGACACCTGCAGGATTTGTTAGTAATATTTTGACCTATAGTGAAGGAGGTATTCAAAAAGATATTTGGCGTTTAATTGCTGCCTCAGAATTTTTACATTTTACAGATAAACCTTTACCAAAATTTGTCGGCAAGAACTGTAAAGAGGGATCTTGCTATGGCTTAAGAGCCTGTGTCCAATCTCCTTATGTTTTAATTATTGGAAATGTAAAAGTTAAATGGATAGATGACAGATATATTGTTACTTGTAATAAGTGCAACCTAACTAATTGTATTTCTAGGTATAATGGAGGAAAAGGAGTGCTGATACTTCATCAGCCCTCTTTTGTTTTATTACCTGCTAATATTTCAGAGCCATGGTATGCTGATGCTGGTTTACAAGTCTTGCAGCAAATTCATGCCCAGCTAACAAGACCTAAGCGTGCTATTGGAGTCATAATTGTTGGTGTTTTAGCACTGGTCTCATTTATTGCCTCAACTGTCTCTACATCTCTGACATTGTCTCAGAATATTCAGCATGCAAAATTTCTTAATAATTTAGCTCAAAATACTTCCAAGGCTCTGCGTAATCAAGTAAATATTGATGAAAGGATTGAGACTAAATTAAATGCCTTAGAGGCGACTGTTATAAACATAGGTAATGAACTTTCAGCCTTAAAATTTAAGGAAAGGCTTAAATGCCATGCTAATTATAAGTATGTATGTGTTACAGCTGCCAAGTACAATGCTTCTCTCTGGGATTGGGAGAAGATTAAAAACCATTTATTAGGTATTTGGCAAAATAGTAATAATAGCTTGGATATTCTGGAACTTCATCACCATATCCAAGACATTCAAAATAATAGAGCTGATTTTTCAGATCCTTCTTCTTTGGCTAACCAAATATTGAAGGAGTTAAATGGATTCAACCCTGGAAATATTCTTAAACACTCCGCTTGGCACATTATTGGATTATTCTCTTTGCTGTTAATTCTCTTTTGTATTGTAACCATAGGATGGCGATTCTTCCAATCAAGAATCCAAGAACTTCAGAGAGTGAACCGCCGCCTCATTGTTAAGAAAAGAAAGGGGGAATATGTGGAGAGCCATTCTGACATGTGATTGGGTGACTCCCGTTAAGGGCCTGAGGCGCTCTGGCTGTGTCAGAGCTTTCCCGACCCTTTCCTAATGAGAGAGCCCATCCGTGTGGGGGTGTGCGTGACCACTGACCCCGGAGACCCAATCACTGACCCTGACCTTGGAGTGCAGCCCCCCCTCAACCTTCATTGGATGGAATTCTCCCCTAAATCTCTTGTTCCCCAAATAAAAGGCTACTCCCAGGCGTGTTCGCTCTCTCTCTCTCCTGCTAGCCCAGAGTAATCCTCGCTGCCCTGCTGGGCGGCTAGAGGCGGGAACCAGGGAGGCGAGCCGTCTCGGACCTAGCAATATAAATAAGGTAACTGGTTTGTGTGTTTTATTTCGATCTCTTCTAACTAACTTAATGCCTAGAACCTCATTAATGAAACCACTGCACAGGCCGCGCGGTAGACCACAGAGTAAATGTCATTGTCCCAAGGCCAGAGACAAAAGTCTTTGTCCCTACTCCCAGCCCCATTGCCTGGAGGAATGGTATGGCTTCCTTTCATGAAAAGCAGGGTAAAGAATGGCCCAGTCCCAGGCCACCCTGGACCCTGTGCCCTCAGGCCCTTTTCAAGGGGGTGGGAGGCAAAGGAAGGGAGCCTCTCTTAGGGGCAGCCAAAGGGCACAGCGGCTAGGATGCAGGGGATCCAAGAACTGAAGCATACTGGAGCTCCACTGGTTTGGGGGACCTGGATCCTTACAGGAGCAGAAGCTCAGGGGCCTAGGACACAGGACAGTGCTAAGGGAAGGAGGGTCAGGGTGGCCAGGAGGTGAGAGCCTGACCATGAAACCACGCCACTCACCTCCTGGACTCACTGCCAGGTGCGCTCCCTGACCCCTCATGGCCCAGCCCCTAGGAGAGCTGGAATCAGAGACTACTCTGGCCCCTGATCTTGTCCACACAGCTATCCTTCCTCACCTCTCTCTCAGACCAATTTTTGCTGCGTCCCCAGGCTCCAGTGATGGTGGAAAATCCCCCTCCCATAGCTTCCTCCCGCGTTCTAAAGCCCAATCACCTGAACAAATCCCAGTTCCATCCAGGGAAGACGCTGAGTGGCCAGCAGGGCTCATGCTCACCTGGGCAAAGGCGTCCTATTGAATAGGGGTGGTAGCCAGGAGAGATGGGGGAGGGTACACTGGTAGAGATGCCAAGGCTGAGGGGGTTATTTTGAATGAGGAAGAGGCACCAAAAATGCATCTACCTTTGGTGCCATCTTCTAGAGGGAGAATTCAGAAAAAGGTGTGGGCTTGGCTGGAAGAGGATGGCCAACTCAGGTGCAGGGGACACACTGAGTCTGAGCAGCCAGTGTAGCAGTGGACCATGGGTATCTAGTGGAGCCATGTTCTGTACAGAGGCCCAACTGGAGCTGGCAGCATCCAGGTAGGAAGTGAGGTCTTGGGGGTGCAGATCACCCAGAGCGAGAAAGCGGGGAGGGCTGGGGAAGAACCAGCCAGGAGCCTCATCTGCTGAAGCTGGCATAGTTAAAGGAGATAGAGCAGGAACAGCTGGGAAGGCAGGAGACAAACAGGAAAATGGGTTAAAGAGAGTCAAAGGAAGAAGAGAGTCAAAGGAGAGAAGAGGTCAACGGGGTCCAGTGTTGTCAGACAAGACAAAAGCTGGCTGGAGGAGGTGGAGGAACAAAGACGTAGAAAGAGCTCTGATGTTTTGGGGGAACAGTAAGCATGTGGAGTTGGCATGGTGTGTGACAATGGGGAGCCCTAGGTGTGTATAGGAGGTGAGAGGATCTCTAGGAGGCAGAACTGAACAGGAGAAAGGCTCACACAGCATGCTGAGCGGTCCATGCCTTATTCTGCAGCCTCCAGATCCAATCATGCCTGGTGTCTGTTTTTATGAATAAAGTTTTATTGGAACACAGCCCTACCTAGGCATGTGCATGCTGTCTATGGCTGTTTTCATACTGCAGTGACAGAGTTGCCCTTATGGCCTGAAAGCACTGTAGCTGGCCCTTCACAGAAAAAGCTCTGCTGCCCTCCGCTGTAGAGTGTTTCACAATGAGCGATTTCAAGAGGTGAGCAAGAGGGTCACATCTTACTGGCAGTTGTGGGGAGGCTGCATCAGAGGGGTAAGGCAGGGACATCAGGTACATGCATGGCTGCCATCCTAGCAGGAGCTGATGCCAACCTGAATCAGGATAGTCAGGACTGAGGGGTCTTTGCAGGACAGGAACAGCAAATACAGTCCTTCAGTTAGCACTGGCTGCCTGTAGCACTGGTTGAGAAAGATACTGAGGAGATAATTTGCCTCAGCAAGAAAGACTTCGCCATGTCGTTAATATCATGTAGAGAAAGAGCAGGGGAGGCGTGCAGGCACAGGATCTCATATTTCCTCCCAAACTGAGATGTCCATTTCCATTACACTGAAAAGAAATACTAAATCTTGGGCACTGGAATTTCTTCTCTGCTGAGAGAGGCTTAAAAATAAAGCATTCATTGTGGAATTCTGGAGATTTTCTTTTTCTCACTTTTAATAGCAGGACCTGGGAGGTTTGTCGATCTTTCATCCAAAGGCCCTGGCCTGCAATTCCATTCTGCATCCCAAAGAAGGAATTAATCGCCAGGTACACTCCTGCAATCCCAGTGGCTTGGGAGGCTGAGGAAGGAGGATCACGAATTCAAAGCCAGCCTCAGCAAAAGCAAGGCCCTAAGCAACTCAGTGAGACCTTGTTTCTAAATAACATACAAAATAGGGCTGGGGATGTGGCTCAGTGGTCAAGTGCCCCTGAGTTCAATCCTCAGTATCTCCCCCTGCCAAAAAAAAGAAGAGGAAGAAAAAGGAATTAATCATCTTTGGAGTGTGAGCTGGACACAAAGGCAGAAGGCAGTGGGCTTTGGCCAGCAGAGTCTTGTGGAGGAGGCTTGTTGGTCCCAGGAGAACTACAGCCTGCACAGAGCTGACGGGAGGCCTGGACAGTGACCAATAGGGAGAGAAGGCACCAGCCCTTTACCAGTCAACCCTCTTGCTTCTATAAGTCCTTATGGAAGGGAATCAGGAATGCTGTCCCAGAGGCACGCTGGGTGTGTGTGGTGATGGTCCTGAGGGCAGACAGATGAGAGCTTGAGTGGAAGAGGAAGTGGGATACAGGTAAGTGGGGCCAGCAGATGGAGCAGGAAGTAGGATCTGAAAAAAAAATGATGCAGCAACGCCCAGGCAGCCCACCCTGGGAAAGGAAGCACAGAGCTGCATCTTTTTCTGGGTGAGCAAAAGGAGCTTGGCCCAGTAGGGGGCTCCTGTCCCCATGTGAACATGGAGGTGCAGCTGGGGTTACAGACCCACCAAAACTCGGGCACCATGATGATGATCTTTCCCTGATTCGTGATGCCTCCTTTGAGACTTCTTTGGTTACGACTGCGCCATGCAACTGTGAAACAACTGCCTGGATGCAAGAAATGAAATAAGAGGAATGTGCCCTTCCTCCACCCTGGAGGGTCAGACAGGCCTTTGTCCTGAGCGGGGCTCTCAGAGTGAGAAGGAAGGATGGGGACAGAATAGTGAACTGAGTCTTTGAGCCAGGCAAGAAAGAATGAAATGACCTCCCTTAGCAGCCCCCAAAACAACCACTCAGGTTACCTGAGGGGCAGCAGGGAGGGAGGGCCTAGGGCTTGGGGTTGCTCTGGTAGGGAAGACCTGCTTCCTGCAGGGGTGTTCACACTGCATGGGGACACAGCATGGGCCTTGGACAAACCCATGGAACTCCCCAGTCTCAAGAGCAGTGAGAGGAATCCCTGGGCACAGCCCAGGACCACCCAGAAGGACCCTGAGGAGCGCCTCTGAGCACTTCAGGTGCACCCAGGCCTTCTCCCTGCGCTCCTGTTCCCCCAAGACCTTGGATTCCTGTATGAGCCCACCAGGTGAAGGGATCCCCAGAAATGAAGAGTAGGGGTAAGTGCAGGCTTGGATTCAGAATTCATCTAATTTTAGGGAAATAAGGGCTGGGGTTGTGGCTCAGTGGTAGAGCGCTTGTGAGGCACTGGGTTTGATCCTCAGCACCACATAAAAATAAAATGAAGATATATTTTTAAAATTGATGTAATTTAGGGAAATAATATCCAAGTGTTACAGAGCAGCTGCGCCCTCTTGGAGAGCTTCCTAATTGATATGAGGAAGTAGTCCATTGGCAGGAGGATGAGGAAGAATCTTAAGGGAGGAGATGCAGCTCAGTATCACCCCGTGTATCTTCTGTCCTTGACAGGTCACCTTTCAATGACGATCTGTGGGTCACTGGAGGGACCTTCAGGGGAAAGGCAGAGAGGCTGTTGAAATGCACCTGAGCGTGTCACTGTTGACACAGTATCTTCATGTGTTGCCTCAGTTCAGTGTCACCACAACCCCCACAGGAAACAGGCCTGCTTGGGGCCCTGCAGCTGCAGGGCTGGGGGACACCCAGGGTCTTGGGAGTGTTCTTCACTTGTCTCCACTGTGGCCCAGAGGGTGTGACCAACGCAGAGGTCATTAGCCCAGAGGGTGTGACCGACGCAGGCTGGTAGTGTTCGCGGCTGTCTCAGTCTGGCCCACAGATACCAGATAAGCACCCACTGCATGCAAGGCCTTTCTGGTCCCCTCCTGTGCTGAAGCTCTCCCAGTGCGAACGCTACTGAGACCTCCACTTTTGTTTTATTTTTTTGGTGGTAGAGATGGAACCCAGGGCTTCAGGTTAGGTAAGCCTTCTACCACTGAGTTACCCCCTAAAGCCTTTTTAAATTTTATTTTGAGACAGGGTCTTATTCAATTGCCCAGGCTGGCCTCAAACTCAACAGCTTCCTGCCACAGCTTCCTGAGTGTGGGATTACAGGCACGAGTGTTGACTACGGAGACCTCTAGATGACGAGGATGAAGCTCAGGACTCAAGCTGCACCTGCTGCAGAGACCCTCCCTCTCTGTGGTTTAGGAGAGTGAGATCACTTCCTGTCTCGCTTCTCTCTCTTTCAGTTGAGGTTGTGGGTGCTCTTGGCCCAGTGTAGATCCTTCAGAAGAGGAAGGGAGCCAGGGCAGGGTCAGCCAGCCTGTGGAGGAGCCGCTCTCCTGCCCCAGGACACAGAACAGAGCAGCATGGCTCAGCTCAGCCCTGTTCGGCTCTTCCTTCTGCCACTGTTCCTCCTACTTGTTGGCCCCCACCCTGGGAGCGGACTCAAGGTGATGAAGGAACCCTGGCAGAGACAGAGGTCTGTGGGGCCCAGGTCTCTGCAGTCCCCATGGCTCTCAGAAGCCATGGTCAGGGCGGGGTAGGGTGGGGTTGCTGGAGAGCAGTGCTCCTTGGGAAGGATCAGAGGTCTAGGAGAAATTGTCCCACTTGGAGAAGGGAAGAGCAAGGAATTTTCTGAGGCTATTGTTCCAAGAATAACTCTGTTATTCTTTCTCTCCATCATGTTCTTTCAGATCAGAACAAATGTACTTGAGCTCTAGAAAAAGGACTCAAATTAGACCTGCAAATATTTCCCAGAGTTAAGGGAACAGGGAGCTAGAAGGTGGTGACCACCTTGGGCCAGAGCTGCAAAATTTGGAAGCTAAGTAGGGACTCCAAGGGTCCAAGCAGGAAGTCCCTAACTGCAAAGTGACAGGTATCAGGGAGTAGGTGGGGGCATCTCTAAAACCAGCACCTATGACTCAGACTCCTTCATAAACACTCAGAACTAAAGATGAGCATTCAGCAGTGGCACAGAAGAGCCACACTCTCCTTAGACCAAGCCCTTTGGCCCACATCCTTAATGACCCATGGAACTCAGTTTCCCATCAGTAATCAGAGGGGTTGTATTAGTCAGGCTTCTCTAGAGAAACAGAATCAACAGGAAGTAGAATTGTAACAGGAAGACTTATTAGGTTGGCTTAAGCCACCAGAAGCTGGATAGTCCACAATGGCCGTCTGCAGGCTGCACAGCTGGGACAACCAGTAGCTGCTCAGTCCAAGAGGCTGAAGCTCCAGAACAAGAGGGATCAACGGTGATACTCTAGTCTGAGACCAAAGGCTGCTGGAGAATCCGCTTTGGAAGAGCGAAGTAAGGAGAGTCTGATATTCTCAGCCGGTGGCAGCAGCAATCAAGAACCTGTTCAAGAAGAATTGAGCTTTCATCTCCTGCATCTTTGTTTCATCTTTCATCTGATGCATCTTTGTTCTTCCAATTTTCATTCCATCCAAGCCATCATCCTATTGGTGGGTGCTGTCCATGCTTAGGGAGGGTCTTCATTTCAGTTGGCTACCCCACATGCCAGTCGTTCCTAGACACATCCTAATCAACACACCCATAATCCTATTAATCCTTGGTATCTCTTAATCCAATCAAGTTGACAACTCAAATTAACCATTACTGGGGTTTGCACCACATGGCCTCTGAGGGACTTCCCAGCTCTGAGCCCAGGATTGAGAATTTAACCCTCTGGGCTGTGTGGAATATCTGAAGAGGACCAGAGAGTAAGAGACCAGGGAGCTGTGTAGGAGGCTAAATCCTGGGCCTTCCCAGGCCACTAGCCCAGAATCTGCATTTTAACAAGTTCACTCTGAAACCTGAGACGACACTGACCTTTTGTGGTCCCTGAAACATGACTGCTGCTGTTCCCTTTGCTGAATCCTTTCTCCCAGATCTGCCCTGCCTCTTACCCTCTGCCCTGTTTCACTCGGGTCTCTGCCCAAACGGCTCCTTCAAAGAAGTCTTTCCTGACCACCTTTTCTAATATTAAATAACATCTAATTTAGTATATCCCATGCAATATTTGTGAAATAGTTATAGTAAAAAATCAGTTGTCATTGATATGAAATTTAATTGGACATCCTGGGTCCTTCTCTTCTTCATCCTTTTGATGCTGGGGATTGAACCCAGGGCCTCATGCATGTAAGCATGTTCTCTACACCCCCAGCCCAAAGAGTTAGGGTCTTGGGCTGGGGTTGTGGCTCAGTGGTAGAGTACTTGCCTTACCTGTGTGGGGCATGGGGTTCGATCCTGAGCACCAAATAAATATATAAAAATAAATATATAAAAATTAAAGACCAAAACAAAACAGATAAGGTTTTGCTGTGTTGTCCCAGGCTGGCCTCAAATCCCTGGGCTCATGGATCCTCCTGCCTCAGTCTCCTGAATAGCTGGTACTACAGGCACATGCCACCACGTTCAGCTTGTCCTATATTTTTATTCGGTAAATTTGGCAACCCTAAGCCAGTGGGGCTTTCTGTACTTCAGTCCCCTGACAGCAGGCAGATGTTAGTTGGAGTCCCCAGGGCAGCATAGAGGATGGTAGCTGCTCTCCTGCACACTCTGTCCTCTTCTCCCACAAAGATGCCTGGGATGGCCTAGGCCTTCAAGGCAATTGCTTTCTGGGGCAGTTCTATGTCCCTGCCTGTGTGAATATAGAAATTTCTGGGTCAGAAACAGGCCTAAGAACTCCCTTCTCCCATCATTCCCTCTCCTGCCTCTCTACCTTCTCCAAATACTAATGCCCAAGTCCCCAGATGGTCCAATGCCACAGTTGGTTGTGTGATCAGGCAACTGAGCCCCTGGCAACCAAGAGCTGGGGTGTGTTATAGGTTGAATTGTGACCCCGATTCCTATGGTGAAGTCCTAATCTCTAAGACCCCACAATGTGGCCTTATAAAGAGACAGAGGTAATCAAGAGGGAATGAATTCATTTGGGCAGGCCTTAACTCAACATGAGCGGTGCCCTTATAATAAGGAGCAATTTGGACTCAAACATGGTACAGAGGGAAGATGGCACGGAGACACGGACAGAAGGTGGCCATCTGCCAACCACGGAGGGGCCTCAGGATGAACCAACCCTGTCCATCATGGACTCCAGCCTCCAGCAATGTAAGATGCTTAATTCCTGCTATTTAAACCACCCCCCCAACACACACACACATACACACACACATACACACACACACACACACACAGACATACACACAGACACACACACACACAGAGTTTGTGGTGTTTTGTTATAGGAGCCCTAGGAATCTAATGCAAGAAGCCTGGCCTAAGAGTCTGGGGCTGGCTCTGCCCTCTCTCTCCTGGTACCTTCCTTCCCCCTGTTTACCCAAGTGGGGGCTGGCTGCCCATTCCCAGGTGGGAGGCTCTATCAGGATAAGTTTGTGCAAAGGCTTCAAGTCACCTTGGATTTCTTGTGTCCTTTAACTCTTGTCAAAACAACAGGCTGGGTTCAGGAGAGCCACTGGGTGCCAATTGGGCTGGGATCCCAGCTCTGCAGCGGGGACCACCCCGTGGGGGAACATTCCCACTTTCCCCACAGCCTTGTGGGGGAAACTGGCACTGACTGCAAAATGCTTACTGGGAGTCAGGAATAAGATCATCAGGACTGTGGCTGAAGGGAAGAAATGCAAACCAGCCCGGGTTAGAGGACTCAGGAACTTCCTTCCTTCCTTCCTTCCTTCCCTTTTTAACCAGGGATTGAACCCAGGGGTTGAACCCAGGGGCACTTAATTACAGAGCCATATCCCCAGCCCTTCTTAATTTTTTTTTCTTTATTTTGAGACAGGATCTCACTAAGTCCTTAGGGCCTCTCAAAGTTGCTGAGGCTGGCCTTGAACTTGCAATCCTCCTGCCCCAGTCTCCCCAGCTGCTAGGATTACAGGTGTGCACCTTATTTCTTTTCATGTGCCCAGTATGCAGCATGGCACTTTGCACATAGTAGGTGCTCAGTGACTTGGACTTCCTAAAAACAAAAACAGAAACACCCTAGCTCCAGCAGCAAAGAAACTGGCTTGGCGCATTTGGAAGCAGATTGCTAGAGGTGGGCAGTTTGACCTGGCATTTTAAACACCTAGACTAGGATAAACACTGCTGGATGACCTTGGGAATTCTCTCTCTTGTGCTCTGGCTCTCCTTGTCAGCTGTGAAATGGGAGAACTCCAACACCTGATGGGGAAGACTCCTTCCTAGCTTCAGGCTGGGTAGATGTTTATGTGACATTTTCGTTGACATAACTGGAGCTCTTATTAGCTCCAGTTTTGACTTAACGCAGACTCTTCAGTCAAAAACCCCGGATCCATATCCCTTCTTCAGATAAATAACTTCTCTGTGTCTCAGCTTTCTCAAATCTAAAACGGGCATACGGTCAGTTCCTCCCAATGTCAGGCCAAGACACAAAGAAAAAAAGAAAACGGGCACCTGCCGGCAGAGGGCACTGCGCGCCCGCGTTGTAAGAAGTGCGCTGCCCAGCGTCACCACCAGGGGTCGCCCGAGCAGGCCGCCTAACCGTGGGTTTGGGAGAACCGGGCAGCCCTTGGCCAGCCCAGGGGACCAGAGGCCTCAGGTTGATGCCCGCCTTAGAAAGAGTGGAAACGACAGTGCATAGAGATGCGGGGCACATCCCTCTCAGCCCTCCACAGAGAAGGATGGACGTGGCTGAGGCTGGCTCCTGAGGCCTGCACTGACCTCCACATCCCCTTCCAGATGATGCGGGCACAGGGTGCCCTCCACTATGCTCCTGTCCCCAGCTGCTGCCAGGGCAGCCTGCACACTCCAAGCCCAGCGTTCAGGAAACACTCCCAGGGCCGCAAAGATAGGCTGGCTAGGTTAGAGGGAAGTGGGAGATAACAAACGGGATACACAGCAGATATATGAACTTTGTCCCAAGTGGGGACAAAACCTCTCTCTGGTCAGAGTGGAGGAAGGAGTGAATGGCCACAATGTTCCCATTCCGATTAGTGGCAGAGGAATCTGAGGGTCACCATTTTCATCTGACCTAAAGTAGACAAAAGCACTTTTCCAAAGTGACTGCCAGGTCTTTAACACCCAAGGGAAGATCACCTCATGTCCACGATGGTTAATTTAAGTGACAACTTTCCTGGGCCACAGGGTGTCCAAACATTTGGTCAAATGTTATTAAGGGTGTGTCCATGAGCATGTTTCTGGATGAAATAAACATGTGAAGGGTAGACTGCCCTTCCCAGCCTGGGTGGGCCTCATCTATTCAGTTGAAGGTTCAAATAGACTCTAGGCTGACCCTCCCTCCATAAAAGGAGCTGGAATATTGGTCATTTCCTGCCTTTTCCTGATCTGAAACATCAGCACTTCTTGGGTTCTGAGCCCGCAGCCTTTGGACTAGAGCTTATACCACGGGCTCTCCTGGGGTCTAGCTGGCCAACTCGCCTGTATTCACGTGAGTCAATTCCTTTTAATGAGTGTGTGTTTGTCAGGGAGGGGAGTGGTGCACCCCACACAGGAGTGTGTGCACATGTATCTGAATCTCTCTATGTACGTGTGTACAGATACATAACTGAATTTTGTGTCCTCCCCAACTTATGTGTTGAAAGCCTACACCCCAAGGTGACAGTTTTAGGAGGTGGAGCCTTTGAGAGGTGATTAGGTCATAAAGGTGGTGCCCTCATCAATGGTATTAGTGCCCTTATAAACAAGTGTGTTCGCGTGCATGCGCACACATACACACATACCCTATTGATTCTCAAGAGCCCTGTCTAATATCACAGCCAAACCAAAGAGCGGCATGAGGGTGGAGGGTATCTCTCAGTGGTGGAGAGTTTGTCTATCATGTGTGAGGCCTTGGATTCAGTCTCTAGCAAAACACACACACACACACACACACACACACACACACACACACTGTGATATCGTTTTACTCCTGTCCCTTTAAAATGGTAGACTGCAGTCCTCTGAGGAACATAGCACATGTGCATGTCTATCATCTCTACTGCCCCCTTTGGGATCCTTTCTCAGGAAACACTGCCTGTGCTGAGGATGCCTCGTGTATTCGACTATGTATGTGAGGACACTAGGGTTCCACACCCAGTACCCTCTGTCCTTGTACAGCGCCGCAGGTGTCCTCAGGAAGCCCTCTGCCCCACTGTTACAGGGCACATGGTTTGGTGGTACAGCCCCTTATTCTCAGCTGTAGGTCTGAGCCCTGAGTCAGGCCTCTTCCAGGTAGCCAGGTGACTGCTCTGACCCAAGCCAGGTGTGTGGTCAACTTTTTGTCACTGTGACCAAAATCATTAATTCACTGATGAGGTCAGAGATCTCATGATCCAGTCACTTCCCCAAATCTCCACCTCTCAACCTTGCTGCTTTGGGAACCATGCTTTCAAAACATGAATTCTTGGGAGACATACCAGACCCAACTGTAATGCCAGATCAATGGAAGGAAAAGAAATTTTGTTGGGGGTGGTGGTGAATTCTCTAGGAACTGGTTTAAAAAAGAAAAAAAAAAAAAAAGGTGCTCTTTCTTCTGAGAAGATAGGTGCCTGCTTAGAACTCTGGCAGCCATATTGTCACCACAAGGGAAATAACCAGCCTGAGAATTCAGGGCACAAATTGCTAGAGCCATTCATGCCCTAAGCCAGAGACTTCCCTTGGCTGTTTCATGTACATAAGCAATGATTTCCCTTGTTTGATTCAGTTTAATTTGTGTTTCTGTAATTCTAAAAGATTCCACAGGGATGCACTGCTGTAATTGAGGGAAACCAAAGATGATCCAGATGGCCCCAAACTGCAAATTGGCTAAATAAACTATCCAGGATCCTAACAACAAATACCCCACAAAAATTAAACAAGAGAGCATTGATCTATATTTGTAGACATGGAAAGTGGTCCTCATTATAGTATTAATTTTATTTTTGCAGGGGGGTGGTACCAGGGATTGAACTCAGGGGCACTCAACACTGAGCCACAACCCCAGCCTTTTTTTGTATTTTATTAGCGACAGGGTCTCACTGAGTTGCTTAGTGCCTCACCACTGCTGAGGCTGGCTTTGAACTCATGATCCTCCTGCCTCAGCCTCCCAAGCCACTGGGATCACAGGAGTGCCCCACCATGCCCTGCAGTATTAAGTTTTTTAAAAGGTTATAAAATAGCAACAGAGGCTGGGAATGTAGCCCAGTGGTAGGGCAGGTGTTTAGCAGGCACCAGGGCCCAGGTTCTATCCCCAGCACCCCCAAAACAAAACAAACCAAAAACAGCAACTGAATATGATCTGGAGGCAATATAGGGCTTATCTCTGGGTGGTAGGATTATATGTATTTTTTATGCTTATAGTATCGTCTCATCCTTCAATGCTAGTTTGTTACTTTTATAAACAGGATTAAAATAATTATTTTCATTTTAGAAAAGAGAGTATAGTGGCACCTCCCCCCACCCCCTCCACAGAAAATCTTAACTAAGCTTCTCCAGAAACCTTCACCATAATTGATTTTGGGACTATCAGCCAAAGAGTCTCTCCAAAAAAAGAGTTCAATGTAAGTGAACTTCCTATTTTCCTGTTGCTCTATTTTACTTGGCCACTGTCCTGGAAGAAGCACTCCAGGTGCTGAACATCCCTTTACTAGTTTTTCACAAACATTTAGCCAGTAGTTTGTAGAAGTGTGTTTGCAAATGCAAAATGTGATTAAAAAAAAAAAAGATCCTTTAACAAGTCCTCTGGCCTTGAGCTAGGCTTCACAGAGAGGTCTACATTTCTAAGAGAAGTTACCACTTGGGCTCCATGGTAACAGCTGGCAGGGTGGAAAGAAAGGGGAGAAGATGCTCTCTCCTTCTCAGGTGTTGTCCTTGAAGGGTTAACTTGCCCAGAATAGTGAAATAAAAAGCTGCTTTTATGTGAATTTCTGCAGACTGTGAACTTCTGAGCCCCTCCCCTTACATGCTGGGTATAAAGTTCTGAAACTACCTAAACTTGGGGTTTAGGGCATTAATTGATTACAGCAGAAGCTGTGCCCTCTGAACCTGGCTGCAGCCAAATAAAACTCTTTCCTGCTACCTTCGGTGCCTTGCCTCATCTGACCCCTACAACAAGAATACTTGCAAGTTTGTGTTTTAGAGTGTTTTGAATGTCCCAATAGCAGCAATAGAGCCACAGAAAGTGACTTCAGTTTGTCCCTATGTTGAGATGATTATGTCAAAGTGGCCATGGCAACACCTTATATCCCCTCCACCTGCTCTGCATCCCAGATAAATGGGAACGAGAGAGTCCTTCACACAGGTGCCACCCCCTGACTTGTATGACTTTGCTCCTGTGTCCCTGCAGCCTGAAAGCCCTTCACCCACCCACCCTCCAAGGCTGAACTCAGATGCCACCTCCATGAAGCATGAAGTTCTCACCCGCTTCCTGTCTTCTGAACCCCCACAGCACCTTGTCGTGTCTGTGAGAAATCCTTTTGGCTGCAAGTAACAGATCCTCTGACTGGGAGTGTTCTAAACAAATAGTGGTTTAGTTTTCCTTAAATAAATAGGGACGTAGTTGGGTGGCCTGGTAATATCAGAGCTAGTGTCTCTGGGATTCTCTTGACCTTCCCCCTGGTGATCATAGATGGGGTGGCTGCAGCTGCTCTCAGGATCAGGTATTCGAATCTCAAGTCAAGGAAGAGAAGAGAGGGTGGAAGAGGGGAGACCTTCATGCCTCATTGACCTTGCTCTTAGCTGACAGGACACACTACCTTTATTTTATTTACATGTGGTGCTGAGGATCAAACCCAGTGCCTTACATGTGCTAGGCGAGTACTCCACCGCTGAGCCTGTAATGCCAGATTCGTGGGACCCCAGTAGACCTCCAGGAGCTGAATCCGATCCAATCACACAAGAGTCTTCATTGCAAGCTCGAGCCTGGACTCACAACAGTTTCTGACTCAGCGGTCCCAGGGAGTGAGTCCCGGCCCTTTGTTCAGTGAGATTTTGGGGGGATACTCTATGTGTCACAACATCACACAGCAAATCATTCCATACCGCGGGAAAATCAAACAACTCTTAACATTGATTAGCACATTCACTGGTGGGAACAAGTTGGGTAGGGGTGATTGGTTAGTACAAGAGGGGGATTCCTTTGAACTGATTGGTTTAGGCCACGAGGGGTGTATGTGCTAAACTACATGGTTTCCCAACATGTTATCAACCACCATAAACTACTGGGGGGTCATCTGGTATCCCAGGTATTTCCCTGTCTCATGCTGATTGGTGGTTGCTAGGGGGTTGCTATGGGTCCTCACTTAGCCTAACTGAATCAGGGACACCTGGCGCCACAGATCTCTCCTGTTATTTGTAGACAAACAACTCAGCAGGGTGGGTATGTGCCTAGGAGTGCTCTGTGGGTTTTTCCAAGGACAAGGGTCACGCCCCCTTCTTCAGACAGGCTTTGCTCTGAGGTAGAGGCTGGTTTCTCAAAAATGGAGTCACATCAGTTTCTCAAGCCCCAGCCCCAGCCCTGGGAGGGGAAGTCTTTCATGAAAGGAAGGGAAGGAACTCAGACTTCATCTGGAGTCTGCAGGGGTCCTCAAAAGACTTTGAGCAGGACAGGGTCTGCTCTGCTCTGCTCTGCACTAACCAACTGCTGAAGAATGGGAATGGGGCAGGAATGGAGGAAGGGGAAGGGGCTAGAGACCCCTCGAAGAACAGAGGGAGTTTAGACCAGGGCCTGGCAATAGGGCGGAACCAAGCAGAGACCTGTGAAGATCCTTCAGGAGGAAGCTCCGCCCGGCTTGCTCATTGGTCAGCAGGCAAAGCAAGTCCTAGAGAGATGACCGAAGGATGCTGGAGGGTGGAGTGGAGAAGGACGGTGAGGGTGCCTGGGCCACCTGGAAGGAGACACCCCCGGGTATCCTGGGCTCTTGTCCAGGGGACAGTGGATGGTGGGTCTGGTTCTCAGGACAGAGGACAGGGCTGAGACACAACTTGGAGTCATTGGTGGGAAAAAGGCACATAAGGACATGGAAGAGGACGAGCCCACGGCTCCTGCCTCTGGGGTCTGGTCTCCAGGAACCTAAATTGAGTCCAAAATTTGCTCAACTTCAGATGCATATTTCCATGCTGCTCTAACATGCCATCACCCCTCAATCAGTGCAGCACACAACACGGCTTGGCCTATTTTTTTCTTTCCTTCCTCCCTCCCTCCCTCCCTTCCTTCCTTTCTTTCTTTTTTCCTGTGATTGACCCAAGGGCAGTCTACCACTGAGCTACATCCCCAGCCCTCCTCATGTTACTTGAGTTTGGATCCCATTAAGTTAGTTGCCCAGGCTGGCCTCGTACTTAGGATCCTCCTGGATTACAGGCATGTGCCCTGGCATCTGGCTGTGGGACAGTTAGTCTTAGTATCTCTTCTGGGAAACCATGTAGTTCAGCACATACTCCCCTCGTGGTCTAAACCAATCTCTTTCTGTATTGCAAAAACTGTCCCCAGTTCCCTTAAGTTCCTCACCTAGGTTAGGGACTGTTCTCACACACACAACCCAACCTCCTGGCTAGTTGGTGTTAGGACAAGCAACATGCGCTTGATGAAGCCGGGAGATGGAAGCAAACCTCGGATCATCAGGCTTTTCTTTATTCAGTAGTTAGCAGCAGAATCAATTAGTGGAATCCTGGAGTGGCTCATTTTGGGGGCAGAAAATGTCGATGGGCTGAAGCAAGAGTCTGGGTTGTAGAGGCTTCCTTTAGGGTGGGGCAGGAGGGCAATTCTTGGGGTTATTGTATTGGGGTCCAGCTGACTCATTTGAGTGGGACAGGAATGTGAACAGGGAATTTCCTGGGGCTTAGTATTGGGGTCAGGTGACCCATTAGGGTTGGGGGTCAGGTGACCCACTAGATTGGGTGGTCAGGTGTGAGCTCCTTTTGTGTTCCTTTACTCTGGCTGAGGCCTGGGATTTTAAATGAGAAAAGCTTAGGGGAAATGTCCTTGGATTTATTTTCCATATCCTGCAGTTGGGTTCTTGGATTAAAACATGCCTGTTTCACCTTGGGATTCAGATCCCTCCTAGTAGTTTCACTCAACAGTTGTGCCTCCCAGCTCTGCATGGGTCATGCCCACTTCTTCCTCAAAGATCTCAAAGGAAGCCTAATGTCATGTACTGCCTGGACAGCTTATGAAATCCAGAGAGCCACATGGGCCTCGCTGCAACCCACCACCCCCTCATCAGCTCACTCTCTTCCCCCAGATAAGGACCCCTCCAGATAGCCTGCCTTCTCCAGGGGCCCAGGTGTGGTTCCTGATGATCCTTGACTCCTGGGTTTTGCTCCCCTTTGGAACTGTTCAAACCAGCCAACCGTATCTTCCTGTGGGGAACAGTCACCTCATCCTCTTGCTGCTACAAAGCCTGCTTCCCACAGCTCCCACTTGCCCATTCTGTCCCCAAGTGCAACTCCCCCCCCCGCCCACACACACACACAACCTGGCCCCTTGTGGTATCTCCTCCCCTGAGCTGGGACAGGTTATCAATAGACTGCTGTGGGTTTCACCTGCACAGTGTCACATGTCGTCCATTCGGCCACTCCAGAACAAGAAGAATGAAAAACCAGCCTCTGCCTCTGAGCAAAGCCTGTCCAAGGAAGGTGGGGTGACCCTTGTCCTTGGAAAGACCCACAGAGCACTCCTAGGCACATACCCACCCTGCTGAGTTGTCTGTCTGCAAATAACAGGAGAGATCTATGGGGCCAGATGTCCCTGACTCAATCAGGCTAGGTGAGGACCCATAGCAACCCCCTAGCAACCACCAATCAGCATGAGACAGGGAAGATACCTGGGATGCCAGATGACCCCCCAGTAGTTTATGGTGGTTGATAACATGTTGGGAAACCATGTAGTTCAGCAAGTACACCCCTCGTGGCTTAAACCAATCAATTCAAAGGAATCCCCCTCTTGTACTAACCAATCATCCGTACCCAACTTGTTCCCACCAGTGAATGTGCTAATCATGTTTTAGAGTTGTTTTATGATTTTCCCACGGTGTGTGATGATTTGCTAAGAGATGCTATGATGTATGTGAAGTCCCTGCCTTCTCCAAAGAGTGTATAAAACTGCTGCAAACCCTGGGCTCGGGGCCTCTCAGTGTCACCAGCTGCTGTGTGTGCGAGGAAGACCAAGCTAGCTAGCAATAAACACCTCTTTGCTGCTTACATCCATCTTGGTCTCTGGTGGTCTTTTGGGGGTCCCAAATTCGAGCATAACAACATGGGCTCAGAAAAGCACCAAGCCAAAGGCCTTATTATTTCCTGCATCCACAGAACAAGTAATTTACCTCATGACCTTGGAGCATGTCCATGAAAGCAGGTAGTACCAACACAGCTGCTCCCAACCACTGGCCAGGAAGGGAGAGGCCATTTTGTCTCCTAAAAGGACCCATCTAGTTCACTTTTCCTCTCAGTACTTTAAAACAATGTGAATAGGAGACTTTTAAGTGCATGGGTTATGTTTTCCACACAGGGTCTAAATGTGCGGAAGACTGTGAGCCCAGACGACCCTGTGGTTTCCAGCACACAGGGACTGTCACACACCTTCCTGTGTCTTCTGTTAGAACCCTAAAGTCTTCTTTTTTCTTTTAAAACCAGACTTAATTTCTGTGTGTCTCTCATTGGGATTTCTGAAGTGTTCTAGATATCATGGAGTCTAATGTGGCACATGCTGGGGTTTCAGAGGAAAGAGCAAAACTGTCCCAATTCTTTCCTGACCTTTCAGACCCACCTCCCCCACACCCCACCTCCACCTCCACCCATGGCTAGTAGCTCAATCTTGCGAATTTATGGGGCTGTCACAGAACAGCCCATGTGCTCCCAAGCCCCCAAGCCCAGCTGGTTGCTCTCTCTGCCAAATACCACTTTTTTTTTTTTTTTTCGGTACCAGGGATCGAACTCAGGGGCACTCCACCACTGAGCCACATCCCTAGTCCTATTTTGTATTTTATTTAGAGACAGGGTCTCACTGAGTTGCTTAGTGCCTCACTTTTGCTGAGGCTGGCTTTGAACTCACGATCCTCCTGTCTCAGCCTCCCAAACAGCTGGGATTACAGGTGTGCGCCACCATGCCTGGCCCAAAATACCACTTTCTTTGATATCTGTAGGCAGCTGCTTGTTCAGGGAGCCAGCTTAACACTGGACCAAAGAATTGACCTCACCATCACTCTCAGGCAGCTGAAGTTATTCCTTCATGTTTCTGTATCATGTTATGTCACATTATGCTTGCATTGCAATTTTGGTTTTGTAAACTAATCGAAGCCAAAATAGTTCACCAATCTCCTCCTTCTCTCCCATCCCCAAGTGCACGTGGACTTAAGGGCAAGGACTCTATTCTAATGGCAAGTACTAAATGTTTCTCCCTCTCCCTCTCCCTCTCATTCTCTCCAAGGCAGGGCAAAAAGGACCCTGAATCGGCCACTTCCAGAACGCTGGCCGGGTGACTCCTATCATTCCATTCTTCTCTTGCATTTCTGATGGGGTTTATTGTGCAAAAAAGTGGGCATAAAGGGAGCTATCACCTTCCATAAGATTATCTTTTCAGGCTCATTCACATTATGAGCTTGTTCATTGGATTTGGCTCTTGACTGAATTCCAATCACACCCCACCCTCCCTACACTCAGAGCTTCCTTCAGGTGAGGTTGTGAGGTAAGGCCGCAAGGCACCTGCTGTGCCAATGACAAGCTGCCTCTGGGCTGTCACCACTGGCTGGACCATGGGTAGAGCTGGAGCTGATTTCCATGGTTACCCCAAATCTTAAACTCTAGTAGAGAGTTCTGGGATCCTTGGGCCTTTTGCACACATCTTCATAATCTTGCTTTTTATTTTTTAAAAATATTTTTATTAGTTATTATGGACCTTTTATTTATTTTGTTTTTTGAATATGTGGTGCTGAGAATCGAACCAGTGACTCACACATGCTAGCCAGCGCTCTACCACAGAGCCACAATCCCAGCCCCATAATCTTGCTTTTTTGAGTCGTAGCCCAATCCCATCCCTGCTGTTCAGCACCCACCCTGCTGCATTAATCTGTGAGGATTCCCGGAAGCAGCTCTAAACTCTGAAATTCCAGCTCTCCTTGCCTTTTGTTACCTTGGAGGCATTTCAAGTAGCTATTTTTATCCTTCGCTCACATCACAGGTTACAAGAAAGCATCTGAGACACTGAACCATTAAATGTTTACCAAGGAGAAGAGATCAGAAAAGGGGAGGGATCTCATTACCAGTTCCATCCACTACCCAAATCCAAACCTCTGGACACTTGCTGAACAACATGTCTGATATTAATAATCAGATATGATGTGAGATAATATTAAATGGAAAAGTCTTCTTTTTTTTCTAAAAAGAGAAAAGGAATTTGGGGGATTTTCAACAGCTTTCAGTTAAAAAATAATAATTTTCCATGTTGCTAAAAATGGACACTTAACACTACATTGTCTTAACCAT
This sequence comes from Spermophilus citellus, assembly GCF_964194105.1. NCBI lineage: Eukaryota > Metazoa > Chordata > Mammalia > Rodentia > Sciuridae > Spermophilus > Spermophilus citellus. The sequence goes on along the minus strand of NC_138187.1, from coordinate 112,276,750 downwards.
CCTGTGCCCTCAATACTTAGATTACTGGAGAAAGGGCAGAATTGCCTCCTCCAGTCAAATTCCCATCCCATAATAAGGCCATAGGAACTCTCCTGAGTATCATTTAGGAAAAAAAAAAAAAAAAAAAAAAAACAACCAGCAGCTGCATCAACAGTCTCATCTCTCTTGCCATGAGTGGCAACTTTTCAGAATTTGCCAATAGAAATCTGCCCCATATTCCTACATGATACTAAGTAGCAAAAGGAAATTGATTAAAAATCATAATCTCATTGAGTTGATACTCTTTTTTTTTTTTTGTACCAGGGATTAAACCCAGGGGCACTGAACCACTGAGCCACAACCTCAGCCCTTTTTGTATTTTATTTAGAGATAGGATCTCACTGAGTTGCTTAGCACCTCGCTAAATTGCCGAGGTTGGCTTTGAACTCACAACCCTTCTGCCTCAGCCTCCTGAGCCACTGGTATTGCAGGTGTGCACCATGGTGCCTGGCAAGAAACTCATCTTATTGAAGCAAATTCTTTTTTTTTTTAAATATTTTGTTTCAGTTGTAGTTGGACACAATACCTTTATTTTATTTTTTTATGTGGTGCTGAGGATCGAACCCAGGGCCTCACACATGCTAGGCAAGAGCTCTACCGCTGAGCCACAACCCCAGCCCCGAAGCAAATTCTTTATAATAAATGTAGACACAAGTCATGAGTCGTACTGTTGGTGAGAAGGAAAGGAAATTGTGTTAGAAACTTACTTCTGTGTTTCAGAGACACAGAACAAGAATGCCATTAGAGGTGTGACAGGTTTACTTCTCTCATTTGATGTCTCCTGTTGGCCATAGGCCAATCACAGAAAGGGGCTGCCACGTGCTGTAAGTGGCTTCCCAACACTGGTGGAGTGTCTCTGAAGAGTGGGAAGGTGCCCACTAGAACTGAAATGGGCATCTGCTGTGGCCCACCACGTCTATTCCTAGTTACATTCCCAGAAGAAAGGCCTCCATATGTTCACCAGAGACACTGACTGGAATATTCATAGCAACACTATCCATAATAGCCCCAAGCAGGGAACCACTAAATCACAACGAGAATGGACAACCCACCACTACACATCATGGATGAATCTGTACTGAGGGAGAGATGCCAAACACAAACAGGCATTGTTTCATCTATAAAAAGGACAAAAGCAGGCAAGTATGGGGTTAGAATTCAGAAGGGTAGATCTGGCAGCCATGGACAGTGGCTGGAGCGTCTGGGGTCTTGACAAGGTTGTATATTACCTGGGTGCTGGTCAAATGGTGTATGTGGTCAAAAGTCAGTGAGCTTTGTGTTTTTGTGTGTGCATATATGTGGGCACATACACATTTTTCTGTCTATAGGTTTAACTCCAGTTGAAATTTTAGGGAGGGGCCCAGGTTGTGGCTCAGAGGTAGAGCTCTCACCTAGCATTTACGCGAGGCACTGGGTTCGATCCTCAGCACCATATAAAATAAGGACATCGTGTCCACTTATAACTAAAAATAATATTTAAAAAAAAGTTTAGGGAGAATACGCACCAAAATATGATGGGCAGCACTGGCTGTGGAGACTCCTGTTAGTACCCTTTCATGGGGTTCTGGTGGCCTGTCAACAGGGACACATCTGTCCCAGCTGGTGATGACCTGCCCTCACCTCACACTCCCAGTGGGTTATGACAGAACTGTGTGTGCAAGGTTCCAACCAGTCTCAGGAGCACACAGGAGAGGCCTAACACTGAGTTACACATCACAGGTGGCTCCCCAGCTCCTCAGATTCACTGGGGGAGGGGTGAGAATAATTTATGACTACAGTCATCCAAGAACGATAATCACACTCATATTTCCAGTGATATGAAAACAGCTTCTAATAGATTTTCAATGCCTCCTTTTGCCACAAGAGTGGCTTTACAAAGCAGTTCAACCCTCCTTTACCCCTCAGCCAATGCTCTCTGCTGACAGTCCCCTGACCAAGGAGACATGATGAATTCATAGTTCTCTTAACCTGAGAGAGGAACCTTGAATTTTGCCCACGTGACCTCTCTGTACCTGGGGTGTACAGTTCTCATTGAGGTGACAGGCTGTCCTAAGAGTGCTGTAATAATGTCACCAATGGCTCAGGTTACCTGTGTTGGGGACCCTCAGCCAGGTAGCCCTAAGTTACCTGAAACCACAGAAGCACAAGCTGAATCCACCTGTAAACACCTGGATACTTCACTTTACAGCTGAGAAAACAAATGCTGAAGCCAAAGTCCCAGAACTCAGTGCCTATTCTGCCTGGCAGCCTGCACCTTGGCCCATCCTGCGACAGCCACTGAGACCTTGTGTCTTAGGAACACTAGTGCAGCATCTTAGGAAATCCAACTTCATGCCAATGAGCTCCAAGGAGAGTGTCTTATTTAGACTGGAGGGGCCTCATGCATCTTGTCATCAGTTCTCAAATACAACCTCTGCTACAGACAACGGGATTGAGTCTGGAGCGAAAAGCATCAAAGACAACAGAAGGCTCAGGGTGAGCTCCTGTTTGCAAGGTCAAAGTGCTTTCTCCCACAGTCCCTTGTGGGACTGTGTATCTTGGGGCACCTTTTCAAGCACATGGGCCTTTGGGGAACATTCCATATCCAAACCATAGCACAAAATATCTGTCTTTACTTTTCAAGCAGTAAAGACAGATATTTTGTGCTATGGTTTGGATATGGAATGTTCCCCAAAGGTCCATGTTCCAGGCTTGGTCCCCAGCCAGTGGCAGTTAGTAAACAGAACTTTTTTTTTTTTAAATACTTTTTTAGTAGTAGATGGACACAATGCCTTTATTTACTCATTCTGATGTGGTGCTGAGGGTCAAACCCAGTGCCTCATACTTTCGAGGCCACGTTTTGGCCACTAAGCCCCAATCCCAGCCCATGGTAGAACTCGTAAGAGATGGGCCTGGTGAAAGTTAAGTTAGGTCACTGGAGTGTGCCCTTACGGAGGATGTTGGGACCCTTGTCACTTCTGTGCTCCCAGTCACAATGAAGTCAACAGGCCTCCTCTCCCATGCGCTCCCACCACGACGTACTGGGCTGCCAGAAGCCCTCAGCAAGGCCAAGTGGCCAGAGACTGAAACATCTGACTCCAAATAAGCCTTTCTTCCTTTGATGATTTCAGGCATTTTGTCACCGTGCTGGAAAGCTGACTAACATATCCAGCCTATGTAGAAAGGAGGCTAATGGAAACAACTCGAAATGACTCTAGGTCTACAAAAGGACCTGAGCCTTCTTTCCATCCCTGACTTCAGCAAACGAAAACAAAGACATTGTACAGAAATTAAAGTGTGGCCATTAAAATGATAACATCCTTTATACTAACATACTGGCTCCCATAAACCAATTCTCAGTGCTCTCAGCTGAAAGCAGCTGGCCACTCAGGAAAGCCAGCGAGGAACAGGAAGGAAACAAACTAGAACACGAAGGCTTCCGTATACCTTCAGCTCTCTAACCCCAAACACCACTGAGTGGTTCTGCAAGGGTGCCAGTCCTAAGTTACAAACTCAGTACACTTGACCAATAAACACAGGTATTTGGTAGTCCCAAGGAATCTTTGATCTATCAATAGTTGCTCCTTACAGCCTGTACCGTGGCCTTAGAATGCCTCCAGTGAAGACATCACCGGGTTTCTGGCAACCTTGTTAGGGGTAAGCCCAGCACTCCAGGAAACAAAGGCAGATTGTTCAACACCCTCCTTCCTGAAGGGTGGGAACACAGAAGGACGGGTATAGCAAGCTCCTCCAGCTTTTAGAACTGAGCAGAATAACAATCAAGGAAACTGAACACAGAATTCTTTTTTTTCTTTCATGTCATGTACTTTTGGTAAAATAAACACAGATCTCCTTTGAATTAAGTATTTAGTCTTTTTATTTCAAAAGGATACCAAGAAGCAGAAGAATGAAGCAGTTAAAACCAGCAAAGCTGCAAAGTAGGAAAGTTGAAAGGGAGAGATGAATTGAATTTCAACAAGGTTGTTTAATGCAGACTCAGGGGTGTGAGGGTTCAGACCCAAGTCACATCAAGTCCAACGACTTCAGCAGGCTCACTGATCCATCAGTGACAGAGCTATGCCCCTTTCTGCTGAATTTTAACTTTACACATTCTAGACAGATCATGCACATACAGGTTACACTTCAGGGTTACATGAAATTGCATGCAATTCACACAGAGCATCATTTTGAAGGCACTGTATTGTGTAGCAGGGGCTGCTACTTTCTGGCAAGTCCTCCTAGGTTGGCTTACAAATGGTCCTCCTTTTTGTTTATTCACATTTGAAACTTTGGTGCAAAACTCAGGTGCTGTCTGATCCTACTTTGGCTTCATATCTCACTCTCTCTTCCACTTTCCCTTCTTAAAAGTAGATAACAAGCTTAGAAGATGATGTTTCCTGATAATGATATCATGTTTTATTTGAACTTTCAAATCATTTGAGTCAATCAAGTAGAAATTTTTAACATGTTGACTTAAGCCAGTTGCAACCAGTTTCCTTTCTCATGAATTCAGCAAGGTCTGTAATTCACAGATTCCATGAGATACGACACCCAGAAGTTTTTACTCTAAATGGTTCATAATTAAAATAGTTGGTATACATTTGAGTCTACCTTAACTTTTAGAATGTGATTTCAGTGCATGCCACTTGAAGAGGCTCTCTTCCTGATTTTAAAGTCCCAGTTCAAGGGCTGCAAATTGCTTATCATCTTTAACAAAGAAAAGAGCTCTGCATAATTTTTTAAGGACATAAATGCACATTGCACATTTCTAGTTCTAAAATTTGCAGTAAATGAGATTTGATTCCAATTCCAGTGTATATTATCAAAGTCATGGGCTCTCACCACCATTTGGACCATGAGAAAAATCCCCTTTAAATTTTATCTTTTGTGCTATTTCAGTATATGTTTTTGGTCTATCAACTTGGTAGGTCTGAAAAGAAAATGTATTTAACATTCTAAAACTCACAATGGAGACTGGATACAGTTCTAAGGATCATCACGGACTCCCTCATCACTCAAAAAACAAAAATATCTGCTTCTTGTGGTCAAGTGCTGACCTACCACACCCTTCTAGCAGGAATGTTCTGCCTCTCCCAAGCCCTGAGGAATGGAGTCGGCTATCTATGGACTGAGATCTCTGAAACTGTGAGGCGCCATATTTTTAAACTTTTCTTCTTCTAAGTATTGTCAGGTGTTGGGTCACAGTAGCAAAAAAAGCTAAAACAAATGTCATGGAGGACAAGCTCAATAGATTGATTCTTAGGTTAGTATAATTTGCGGTGATGGCCATGCATTGAGTCCCACAAAGTGATGCCAGAGGTTCTAATTCAGCAGCTTTGATGACCAGCTTGCCTGGGCACTAGATAACTCAATCTTCTTTCTTGTTCCTTCAGTCCAAGGTGTGACAATAACTCCCTATAATTACTCCCTACAATTATAGGAAATCTCTTTTACACCATTTTTTTTTTGCTTCTTCAATCCTTTCAATAATTTTGTAAACTGAATAAAATTTGCTGTCTGACATACCAAAACAAAAACAAAACAAAAAACACCAACAAAGCTTTCCTGCCATTTATTCACATGCTCATTCTGGCCCTTACTTCCACCCCTAGGGTCAGCAGAAAGCACAATGGAACTAGCTCCTATTTAGGTCAAACAGAGGGTTTTGAAGCCTCCTTGTGGGAGGAAACAGAAAACTCTGAACTACAAATCATCAGTGAAATTTCTGCCTGAAATTCTGCTCTGTTCATAGCACACCATATAGACGAGAGACTGTCAGCATGTTTCTATTAGATTGCAGACGCTTCCTTGGGAAAAAAAAAGCTATGAAAACATGTATTAAATTGATTTTATAGAAATGTTTTGCAGCAACTACAGACATCTCAAGATAGTTTTCTTCCTAGCTCACTTTTGTTAGAAAACACATGACTCTCCCTGACAAACACACCATGAAGACCATGTCTTCTTATTGCTAACAAGACTGAATTCCAAACACACACACACACACACAGTAAAAGAACTTATCAAACAGAATCCATCTTTTATAATACCAAACCTTCTATTTCAGTCTCTGACTTTGCTCTAGTTTTATCCATTTACTTAAGAAGTAAGGCTCAGAGCACTCAAATGGCATCAAAAGGTTTCTCTGTCATGAAATTGCTTTAACAGTGTATTCTGGGTTAAAAAAAAAAAAGGAAGCAGGAAGGAATAGAATTTACATACTAAAATATAAATAAGAAAGGTGGAGAGGGGGAAGTAATGTCCCTTTTTTTCCACTCAAAGATGGCAGTGAGAGAATAAACAGTACAGCAAGTTCAGGGGACTTGAAAGCCACTGAAGTGCATTCTCACCAAGAAATGAAAGGACAGCTATTGCACTCCAACCAACTCTGCAAAGTCTGCTAACTTAGAAATACCTCAACTATAGAGTCCAAAGGACTGTCACTGACATATCCCAGTTGGGTCTGATGTGATTCCATTATATCACTGAGACTGGCCTTCCTGAATGTTACATCCACAGAAGCTACCAAGCAGATGGCTAGATTTCAACCTGTCATAGCACATGAATGATGATGCCAAGGGGAAAAACATGTCACTAACACACCACACTGACCTCAGAATGATCATCCATTAACTTTTCCTTATTCATACCTAGGGTGTAAGTTTTTACCATGTTTTCTCACAGTTATTTCAAGTGAGGCACAAATATCTCCAAATTTCACTTTTGCAATTTTAAGTTACAATGAGGCACAGAGAGTCTATAGTAGGGAAACCAAATTGTCAACTACTGGCTGAGGCTTGCAACTCTTACCCCTTTAGTAAGTAGAAAGGAAACAATACCTAGATTTTAATGTGGCTTTCTCTTAAATATCTAACCCTTCCTAAATATCCAGATTAAACTATTATTCTCCCTGGAAATGTTAGCTGCAAACTCAGTACCTAAAACCAATATTCCAAGGGCAGCTGATGAGAAGCTCAGTTCTGCACAATTTCACACTTGACTTCTCTGAAGTGCCCAATCACTGGCATTGGGGAGGCTTCACAACTAGCAGCAATCAGATGAGGTTTGCAATGACAATGTTGGGTTAACTTGCCCCCAGAGCAGACAAACCTGACTTTAAGGTAAAACACCTAATCTGAAGTCTGAACCTGGGTTCAACCAGGCTGTGGTGATGAAAATCATAATTGATATTTCTCCCCTGAAATGACTTGAAAAATTTTGAAGATGCCTTTAAAGTTGCAGGGAGTGGGTGGGTAGTTTTAATTATTAAATATTTTTATTAGTTGTTGATGGACCTTTATTTTATTGACAGGTGGTGCTGAGACTTGAATTGAACCCAGTGCCTCACACATGTTGACAAGTACTTTACTACTGAGCCACAACTCCAGCCCCCAGGTGGAGATGGAGATCCATAGATGCAACTAAAGATTGTGAACAGCGGGTGTTCTTTAGAGACCAACCAACCACCACCACAACAACTGAGGATTGAACTCCAGGGCACTCAACCTCAGACACATCCCTGGCCCTACTTTGTGTTTTATTTAGAGGCAGGGTCTCACTGAGTTGCTTAGTGCCTTGCTGTTGCTGAGGCTGGCTTTCAATTCGTGATCTTCCTGTCTCAGCCTCCTGAGCCATTGAGATTACAGGCTACACCACCATGCCTGGCAAGAACAAAAAATTTTAAAAGCCTCTGTGACATACTTATTTCATAAGAGAGAGAAAAGACGATGCTAAGGATAGCACCCCAGGCCTTGCACATGCTATGTAAGCATTCTATCACCGAGCTACATCCACCAGGCCTAGAGCACATTTTAAAGGTAAACCAAGAACCTATTTGGAGTTTCTGTCAATTTGAACGGAAACTTTTGGACCTTATGGAGTACTAAATATCCCTCAATATAAGCACCGATCAATGTAGTTTTCATTTAAATGCTACTTCCTATACAATACAAAGTTCAAAATCACACTATCTTCTATATATTCTAAGACTTCTTGGAAAAACAACTATTGACTAATACCAAAGAAAACAACCCATTACTTATTCTGTAATCGCCATTAGTGGATTTTTAAAAATATGTATTTTTAGAATTTTGTCATCCTCTGTTAAAGAAATCTTTCAAAGACTTTAAGGGAAATAGTGAAATCAGATTTACAACATGACAAATGATGAAGCTGTCACCTATACACAGATGTTTTGTTACAAATACAATTTAACAAACCTGGCTAATGAGATACAAAAGCTTCTAATAATTTTTATTAAAATTGAAAGCTGTATCCTCAGAACTTAATTTTTGTTGAGAAAAGTCTGAATTAAGTGACAAGTTTACTGGTGTATTCTGAGTTTTCCAACTAGTAGGGAAGAGAGCACAACTGAGGTAGGTTGTACTCTCCTGTTATCTTACTTGGGTTCTGGGTTTTCTTCTTCTACTCAGTAATCCTGAGTTCTACATGGGAAGCTTCCAGAGACTCCAACTATGTTCTGATTATTCAAAATGTTTCAAAAAAAAAACAAAAAAACAAAAAACAAAAACAAAAAACTAGGGTGCTACTCAGTGACTTATCCTTGGTTCAAACATTAGGCTAAGGTTTCAGTGTTTATTCCGCATGTTAACAGCAAGAACTCAAGGCCTATGATGTGCCTTCTGTGATCCTAACCATTGAGTTTAGAAAGTTTTTGTGCAACAGAAATGTAATAATTGAAAAGTAATCTTTTCCTTTCCATGTTTTTCACATGTATCAATATCAGTTCCTTCAGATGTCAACAGAAATAACCAATAAGGGGTGGGAACATAGCTCAGTTGGTAGAGTGATTGTCTCGCATGTACATGGCCTTGGTTTCAATCACCATGCACCACCAAAAAAAAAAAAAAAAGAACCAATAAATGTGGCAAATTCTTAAAACTAACTAAGTCGTCATGACCCAGTCATTTTATTACCCTTTCACAATGTCTGTTACTTATAAATGATTTAGGAAGACATGTAAGTTTACATAGTTCATACTTCAGCAGTTTTCAAATTTTCTATTTCTAAAGGGCTCATTTTTCCTCTTTCGTGGCTTGACCTTTAGTGTTCCACTGATGGTGACTATTATCAAACTAGATTTACTGCAGAATCTTTGCTTTCTTTTTTTTAAAAGTCAATTTTATACTATAAAATTTGGAGCTTTTATTTTTTCCAATGCAGTATTAAAAAAAATCTCTTTACATCTCAAAAATTATGAGATCACAGGGAGTAAACAAAATTTGCATTACAGACTACACACAATGCTTGGCTTAAATAAATGGCTTTTCCTGAGGGGTTGAGCCTCTTAATCAAAAAAAAAAAAAAAAAAAAAAACACTTAAAAGTAAATGTCCTCTATCTTTATGTAATCAAATGAACCTAGAAAATTTTTGTTCACTTAGTCACAGAGATTTCTTATAAATATATCAAGTTTTGACATCAAACATGTCTAACTTATAAATAATAAATGGCTTCGGTGAAGAGTCAAGAGGTATTAAATATCAGTAATTTCAATATACTTTTAGGATCCTTTTCTCATTTCTCAGAGCTTTAGGGGGATGCACAGAAACTAACCTATTAAAAACAAAATGGTACAACTAGGATCAGATTTGGACTTTGGAAGTCAATGCTGGAGTAAATTTCTTTTGTAAAGTGAATTTCTTTCTTTCTTTTTTTTAATAGCTGCACAAAGGAATTAGGAGCTCCTTCATGTTTTCTTGATAAGCAAAAACAAAAAAAAATGACAGCACATAGTAGAATTTAAGGGTAATGAGGCTATAAAGTTATGATAGCCATAGAATGAATTAAAGAGCTCCTTTAGCACACCTTTGTAAACCGTGTTTCATAGAAAGGCCAATTCTTCCCAATGGCACTGCTATATATAAAACTTAGGAGACAAAAAACTGCAACTAGGTAAATTTAAAAGGTTAGCATGTGTTGCTTAATTTTTGAATGTACAGTGATTTTAGTTTATAGAAAACATTCTGACACAAAAAGAAGCACAAACTTGAGATGGGACAGAGAGAAAAATGGCATTTTTAAAACAGTGGGCTCCCTAATGATTACAAATGTAAATGAATAATAGGAACGTGCAATCCACAAGAGAGAAGATAACAGGGGCGGTGGGGGGGGGGCGGACATGACTGGGGTCTGATAAAAGGGCAACTTTCTAGTGAAGACACAATTTTAAAATGGAACTCAAAATGAATACTTATTATAATAGACAAAATTACTGCTGGTTATATATGCAAAACTAGTTTGAGAAACCAGCATATAGAATAAACAATACAGATATAGATTTTACTACATTTAGAATTACTTAATAATGCCCTTTACCAATGTCTTTTAACTTGCAAATGACACAAAGAAAAAATTTTAATGTACAAATGAATCAAAGTATCTGCCCACAATGTTGAAAGTGGAATAGAATCAAACATTTATAACCTCAACTGTGACACTGTGTCAAATTGTACTCAGAAAATAAGACAAATGGGGACACCCAACAGTTATTTCAAACAAAAAGTAAATACATTGTCATACATTCCCTTTGTATTCATTATTTAGTATTTTTGACTTTTATGAAATCTTCAAACAACAATAACATACAGAAATAGTGATATGTAAACTTTAAGTAGTGAAATCTTGGACTCTTAAGGTGTTTTTTGTTTTTTCTTTTTTACATTCAGGGTAACTTATATTTTAGAACTAACAAATTATTTCAGAAGATCATCTAACTGTCACAAACGAGCAACATGTATATACTGCAATTTTATTTCAATCGCACAAAATGAAGTTAGCGCGTAGGAAATTTAAATGAAACAGTTATGGTAAAAACAGCAGAGAACTGAAAAAAATCTAAAAAGGAAGTACACCTAGAGCATGAAAATTCAACATTCATTAGTGTTTCATCTTCAGTTTTGATTGACACTTGATGCTTGCAAATTTTTAAACAAACTTTTAAATCATGATGACTATTCTGAAGAGATTTCAGCACCAGCACTAAGATTTGTACATTCAGTTTGTTTGCAATTGACTTGTTAGCCATTTACATAGTGTATAGTACAGATTTGTCACAGGTCAGATCACAGTGTTGAGGAAAGCAGTACCTTCCTGTAATTAGAAGGGATCCCTAAACTGTACTCAGCTTAAGACATCCAATGTATAAGAGCACAAAACCCATCATAATAATGTGGTTCCAAGGACATAGTTTTGATTAGGAAAATACCTTAAGCTTCTGTTTCCCATTTTAATTACTGAAATCTCTAACAACAACAGGACTGTCATATATGACAGCAAAAGTGTAGAGTAGTTCAAACTTCTTGGAAGGAACACATTTAGCAGTCTGGGATAATGCATAATGATGGAAAATATAGCATGATTCAACACTGGTTCTTTTTTGTCATTTTACACAGACATCATGTTAATATTAGACCAAGGCACAAAACGTTTAGTGCATAAACCAGTTTCTTTTAAGATTTAGCATTTTATTTTAGTTTTTTAACCTTACTTTGGACCACTTGTACTCAGTACTCTACCCACTATAGACTATTTAACTTACCCAACAAAATCAAAAGTGATTTCTGACCAGATTTAATAGGGGACATAAACATTTATATTATCAAAGTGTCTAAAAGAACAATAATAAAGATGAAAATGCCTCCTATTTCCTTTAGAGAATAGTAATTTATAAGCTTGCTGCATCTTTAATGCCTTTACTACTATCACACGACAATGAATACTTGATAGAAAAAAGACCTGTTTACTCTTGAATTATGATAGCTCACCCATCACAGTTTAATCTAAAAAATGAAGTTTCTACAGAAACAGAAACTATTTTAACAAGGAAAAAATTCCCTCAAACATTTTTGTAGTGGTAACAACTGCAAATCTGCAGAGTGTAGAAAATTATGCTATCAATAAGCTTTGTCTTAGAACTGAGATGTACAAAATCTAGAAAGCAGATGAAGGTGGATTATTTCTTCCGAATTTTAGTGTAAGATTTGATTATAAGAGAATTCAAAGCAATTATGGCACATAACAACTCAAGCATAAGATGGAGAGCCTGGAGAATGGTTGATTTCCTAAATTTTCCAGAAATCTGTAATTGTAACATATAGGATTTATGCCCTATTTTAATCTTACCAGTTTCAAAGAGAAGGGAGTGGATCACACACACACACACACACACACTGCACGCAAGTGCACACCCACCCACACCCAACACAGGGTGATAATAAAGTATCTTACTCCTTCCCACCACCGAAGTCTCACTTTGTTAAAAAAGAAAACTGCAGAACTCTTCAATGGTTTCTCTTTAGCTAATGGTTTCTGTGACCTTAATTGCTGCCATCATTGTTATTTCTTGTATTTCAACATAACAAAATTCAAAAGCAGCTGCATCATCAGGAACATGTACCTGAACACCTGTATCACTGCAGGGGTACCTAGGTATTAATAACTGCCAAATTCAGTGATCAAACTCTTTGAGTTCCACAATAAGATTTAATTAATGTGAAACTCAGTATCATGTTTCAGACCATTGAAATTACCGGTTAAAATACAAATAGCTGAAGACATGATGTAAAGGTTAAGTACTTGGTTTTGTTAACATATTTACCAATTAAAGTCACAAAATATTCCTCATTATTATTCATGCAGGTAATTGAGAAAAAAGATAGTGCAGAAATTAACTTCAAATAAAAAATTATTCCTTCCCTTCCTCCCATTTCCTTATTATTCTACAAAATGTTTTCCCTGGGACTCAGCCTTGAAAAGGCCACTACATATTAGTGTGACATGCATTACTGTTTGCAATTAAAAAAGCTAACATTGTGGTGACTGTAAGTACATTATAAAAATGTCCACATGCATAAATCTAAAAAAGGTTGAAAACCTACAGTAAATCTACAGTATATTGTTTTACATTTGACCACTGGTTTGTGTTATGTAGAAGTCATAGATTTGGTAAAGCATTGTAACAATTTAGGAAGGCATCTAAATCTTTAAATTCTGGATGAATTTTATGTTTTAAACTACAAAATTGCATGAAGGCTAACTTGAGAGACTTCCTATCATTCTAAAATTTCTCAAGCTGGACCAATCATTTTTAGGACACTTTCTGACAAATATCACCCTTTGAAAGCAAATATAATTTCATTTGTTCCAGTTTATGATCTTAACCTACACAGGGCTGATCTCATTATTCATGGAATATCAAATATGATAGGAAGACAAACCTGAGAAACATTTACAATACAATAGCAGAACTTGCTAAATTCTTCATCAGCACTCTCTAGGGGGTGAAAAAAAACTTCATAAGCCTTTCTCTTCTTTATTTTAGCAATGGATTGTGGAAAATGTGCAGTTTTATCTCAACATGAAAATATTTCAATGCACGGTGATCTTGCCTGACGAGCTTAGTATTTTCTGCATAACCGTTAACAGGAACTCATATACGACTCTCTTCCATCCTGTGGTAAAGGTCAGAAAAAAGCAGCAAACTGGGAGGGAAATAACTGATCACCAGAGTCATAATATCTGAAGGCTTTCAGAGGATGTCGGTTTCTCCCTCCTTCTGACTGGTTGTCTCCATTTTCTTCTTACAGCTCATAAAATCATTGTGGGGTTGGGGGGAGGGGGAGGGAAAAGTAGGGGGATTCTAGGAAATTTTTCTTTTTCTCTCCAGATTAAAAAGTTCTGTATCTCTCCTTAGATTGCTTCTCTATGTAGTATTTGACTTGCTCAGTTCCTGCCTGATTGCTGGAAAGAAAAAGGATTGAAAGTAAATACAACTACAAGGTGCTATGAGTAACTCATTCTTTTTTTTTTTTTAATTTATTTTTTTAGTTGTAGGTGGACACACAATATCTTTATTTCATGTTTACATGGTGCTGAGGATCGAACCCAGTGCCTCACACGTGCTAGGCGAGCACTCTACCACTGAGCCACAACCCCAGCCTGAGTAACTAATTCTTAAGAAATTTTAAGGATTATATTCAAGTACACTGATTTTTTTTTTTTTTTTGTACTAGGTGTTGAACCCAGGGGCATTTAATCAGCGAGCCACATCTCCCCGGCCCTATTTTGTATTTTATTTAGAGACAGGGTCTCACTGAGCTGCTTAGGGCCTCACTAAGTTGCTGAGGCTGGCTCTGAACTCCAGAGATCCTCCTGCCTCAGCCTCCTGAGCTGTTGGGATTACAGGCATGCAGCACTGTGCTTGTCAATACATTGATTTTTGCAGCTTTCATTATCTAGATCTTTGTTTTATTACAAAGATGATACTAATTCTTAAAGTGTATACATTTATTTATTTTCCTTTTTGTATACAAAAAAGAAACCAAAAACCCAATTCTGTGGCTCAACATCAAGAGGACAGTGGGATACATGAGCAGAGGTAACGTAAAGAAAAAATTTTCCCATCCAGTTTTTCAAATAACAGACAACAACTGAAACTTAAGGATCTTGTTTATCCTTATTTTTAGAAATAATTTCCATTATAAGCCGGAGAGCTCCTCCCCGATATCCTAAGCCAAACAAAGAGCTTGATATTATGATAAAGTTATTATCTTTAAGTAATAAAAATTTTCTTTATTTGCATTTTCTTAAACACAGCTCTTCTTAATATTTTAAAGAGGTAGCAAATTTACTCAGAGACTTACCATCAATGAGCTCTTCTTTTAGCTTTGTTAATTCTTTTCTCATTTCATCTAAAATGTCCTAAAATATTAGAGAAAAACACCAGGTTGGGGAAGAGAAATTACTACTAAAAGGTTTCTTATTCATATAAAAACCTTAAAAATGTTAAAAAATGGGATGAGCCATTTTTTGTTTCCAGAGTCCAACTTTGGTAAATTTTGTTTTAATATTTCTCCTTTCCAATCTTTGCTTATTCTAGCCTAGCAAGATATGAAATAGAATGCTTTCTAAAACTAAAATAACTATTTTGTTATCCAGTGAAAAGTATGATTCAAATAGTTTTTAGAAAAGACAACAGTCCTCTGGTAGCAGTCTGAAAGGTAATATATAAAAGAAGTTTCAAGGAGGAGGATGTTACTAGACAATCGGCTCTTGGCAAATATTGGTTACCTGGTGTTAAGTATGGGGATTTCTTAGGAATCACCATAGCTGCTAAGCAATACTTCAAAGAATCTAGGATTCTTTTGGAGGGCATTTAGGATTTTTCAGGGGCTGCCTTAATGAAGCAGAGATAAAGATGGACAGAACCCTGCTGGACCCACACCATCCAACACAGAAGGCACCAGCCACACATAGCTCCTGAGCACTTGAAAGTGGCTAGTTCAAATGATATGAACCAGAGTTCAAAGACTTAGTATGAATAAGATAATGTGAAATAACAATGGAATTTCAAATATATTAACAATATATTGAAATGAGCTTATTTCAAATACATCAGGTCAAGTAAAACATTAATTTCACCATTTTAAAAATATTACTAGAAAAACTTAAAACACTGTATGTTGTCTACATTATATTTCTGTTTTAACAGGGATGCCCTGGATACTTCTTCAAGAATTGTGGATCTGAAGCTAAGTTGGTGAAAAACAACTATCTTTGGAAGGATTAGTTTTAAATTATGTGACTTTAACATTGTATACTTTAGGAAAAATTAAACTGCTCTGTTAAGATTCATTAATGAAAAATTTTTTCAATTATAAAATAGCAAGGAAACTGAGACACAATGGTTATTAATGTGAGCTAATAGATATACTTATTCAGATTAAACTTCAAATAATCCCTCAAATTCAATCTATTCCCTTTTTCTACTCCATTACTTCAGGTAATTTAAGAATTTACCATATGTTCAAACGTGTGCAAATGCTCAATGTTAAAGCATTTTCAAGAAATGAAAGACATACTTAATATAAAGCAAAACAAGGTCTTGATTATCAATGACCACATGCTTTCCTTTCAAATTACATAAAATTTAACATTTCAATAGTTTTTCAGTTCAAAAATTAGGTTTATCTAAAAAAAATTAATTCATCTCTTAGAAATAAGACTTTAAAACTTGCAATCTCATCACCTGTTACTCCTTCCTGAGTATATAGGTATTAAATATAGTGCATTATGTATTCAAAGTATAAACAATATCTTTTTCTTTTAAAAAACTGAGATAACTGCACACATTTGTTTTGTTACCTGTATACTCTCACAATACTTTGCATAAATTCCTTGACATGAAATTGTTAGAGTCAATGGCTTTTGAGTTGCTTCCCCAAAGTGCCTCTTAAAAAGCAGAAGTATACGAGAGTGCTTATCTCCTCACATTCTTACCAAACTGAGATTTGTTGAGCCCATTTTCCCCAAAATGGTAAGAGAAAGTAGAAGCCCATGGTTTTCTTACAATTGCACACAATGCACTTACACATACAAGGTATCTTTTAAAAAGAAACCAGTCCAAGTAAAGGAAAGTACCCACCTGCTTCAGTCTGTCATAGTCGAGTCCTTCTGTCTGGACTCCATTGGCACTGGGCTGTGATGAGGGTGTGGATTTTGGTCTGTACAAATGTAATTTCCAGGATAGGTTAAACCACACTTATGATTCTATGAGCTCTTAAAAAATTTTAACTTTACCAACCCAACACCAGATTTAAACACATTTCTTAAATAAAACACATTTTGTTAAAAAGTTAAGTGTCAAAATCATGGGACTGATTAGAACAGAAAACCAATATTTTTCACTTTTTTACATTAATCAATAAAAAGAAAAATACAAAAATTTGAATATTTACTGTAATACACATCTGTTTACAAATTCTATGCCTCAGTTTGCAGGAAGAAAACATTTTAGTAAGTATGATTTCTTTGTATCTTTTTATTCCTTTTTTTTCTTTCTTTTCTTTTTCTTTGTGGTGCTGGGGATTGAACCTGTGGCTTTGTGCATGCAAGGCAAGCACTCTACCAACTGAGCTATATTCCCCAGCCCTCACCTTATTCTATTTCTAGCATTAAAACAAACAAGAATGTTGAAAGAATGATAATAAGATTAGCAGTACATTCATATCTAATTGGCTATGTGGCTATTTCCCTATAAGGTTTTTATAGAGACATCATTTGAATGCTGTTTCAGACCAAGTACTTCTAAAAACTTACATGGTTTAAAAAAAAAAAAAACTCAACAAGGAAATGATAGAAGCTAATGATCAATAATAATTACACCCTTAAAAAAACTTAGCTTCTATTAAAAATTTTACATGACAAGTCTTAGAGATTAGGCATATTTTAAGCAAATGTTTCAACACCTAATAAATCAGTCATGCCTCCCTCTCCAATACTGGCAATAAGAGAAAAATCCTCAGTGGAAGACCAATCTCTAAGAATCATAAGTCAATATAATTCGAGACCATTCATTAAACCCACATGTATCTTCAATTTTGGAGAGTACCAACATTAGAAATCTGAACTTTTTCAATGTTATAATTTCATAATTCATAAAATATAATGCCCATAGGCATTGCTCATGAAAACAAAATACTGGGTTAATTTATTTTAATACCCAAACATAGTACTGCTTAAAATGTCATTATGAATAGGTATTAGGTATCTGCTTATATGAACAAAGGAAAACAATAACTTTCTGATAATGTTATCCAACAAGCAGTGAGTTAGGCACTGAAGAGGATAAGAAGATTTGTATAAAATATTTCCTTTCCTCTTGTGAGGATATACCTTCTTATTATGTGAAAGAGACAACTTAATTCCACAGTCATTTAAGATTTACTGAGATTCACAGTATGTAAGTTCTTTTTTTTTTTTTTTTTTGGTGGTGCTGGGGATTGAACCCAGGGCCTTGTGCATGCAAGGCAAGCACTCTACCAACTGAGCTATATTCCCTGGCCCCACAGTATGTAAGTTCTAATATTTCTGTGCAGTCAACTCTAGTAAATATTCTTGTTTTTTTTTTTTTTTTAAATATTGGGGATTGAACCCACGAACACTTTGCCACTGAGCTATGCGCAGTTCTTTTTATCTTGTATTTTGAGACAGGGTCTCATTAAATTGCTTAGGGCCTCACTAAGTTGATGATACTGGCATTGAACTTACAATCATACTGTCTTAGGCTCCTCAATCACTGGGATTATAGGTATATGTCACCATATCTAGCCTCCTAGTAAATATGCTTGAAGGTTGATAAACTGCATTCTGTATACTCGTGCTATCTATTCCTGCTCTCCAGAATTAAATTACTAATTACTGTTTTGTTTTTAATCATATTTAAGTAGCATAACTAACTAGCTATTTTCTCTGAAGCTATATAATAAATATCTCCAAAATTCATGTGAACAGCTATAATATGCTACATGACTGAGCAGTATGCTGTAAATATATCCTATTTCTAAACAAGTAAAAAATTATAAGTGTTATAAACAATTGAAGAAACATGCAATTTTTATAAAATTTAATTCATGCTAACATGCAATCTATCACCACCACCACCATGAGAATTAACTCAAGGGGGGAACTTTTCATACTGAAGGAAAGACGTAATCACCACTTTTTTTTTAAAAAAGGTTTTTCAACATTACTATGTGTACTATGTGTGAAAGAAGTGAGAAGATTTCATTGTTAAATACTATATTTCTAGCAAATTTTCTTAGTAAATAAATATTTTATTCAGAACAATTACTCTACCTCAGTATAAAGCAGGAAAAACTATTTTATTACTGCAATATAAACATTTTATGGAGTTTTAGATGACAAAACTAAATTTCAAATGTTGATCATCATAGCATGAAAATAGTTATAGCAGATAGGAATTTGATCAGAGTCTGATTACAGAACTCCTAATCATAAGCACCCCCTCTGTATACTATTCAATTCATGTTTTTCAGTAAACTTAATGTGTATTTTACAAAACAGATGCGTATGACAACATGAATATATTTAATGTTTTCTTAACCCATGTCTTCAACATAATTAATAACAAAATAAAAGGGTTTCTCAGAGGATTGTATTGTTTAATAAAGAGTGTTGACTCTAGACACCTGCCTATAAAATAACTGTACCACAGTAAATTCCCATTCTGCCAAGTTCTATAAATAGCAAAAAAGCGCTTGGTTTCATTGTCAAAATTTTTATTATTTATTATTATTTTTCTATCTTTATGTATTTATTTATTTTTATGTGGTGCTGAGGATTGAACCCAGAGCCTCATGCGTGTGAGGCAACGCTCTCCCACTGATCCACAGCCACAGCTCATTGTCAAAATTTTTAATTGAGAAAGAAACAGATGTTTTATCTCCCCTCACTTAATCCTTTTGTGTGTGTACACATGCATGCATGCAAGCTACACACCCCCCCTCCCAGCCCTGAATGGTTCATATCTTTTAAGTTTTCTTCATTAAAAAATGGCATAATAGGCACATCCTAGAAAAGAATCAGCTCAGGATAGTAGGTTAAGTTATTAAAGATGATTTACTATACAGTATCTAGGAAACAGATTTTTCTCAAAGAATATCCAGAACTGTGGCTATAATAGTGTCCTGTGTTCTAGTAACAACCAGCACAAGATCTTCTTTTCCACGCTTTAAAAGCCTGTCTCATAATCATGAACAACCTAGACAATATATATGGCCTTAGATTTCCATTCTAGTTATTTCTGTTTTTTACCATTTTATATTTACCCCAGTCTGACTTCAAAGTAATGGCAGGTTTTTGTTTTTATTGAAGTTTTCAAAATAAAGCTAAAAATGAGAGACTCAATCTTCCTGAATATCCTTCTTGTGGTGATTACCAATCCAGGTAGAAAAAGCTCAGCCCTATCCTGAACATGTTATTTAAAAGTCTCAAACCACAAAGTCACAGCAGGATGATACCTGTGTAATGAATCATAGGACCTGTTGTCAAAAACAATCTGATTTTTCCTTGGAGAATCCCGTCTATGGAGGGGAAAACCATTTAAAGGAATATACAATAGAACTTTAAAAAAATAATCCTCATGATGTTAATGCTTTACAGGTTTTTTAGTTATAGCAAACAAAACAAGAATTAAAGGAATCTGTTATCCTTAAAATAATTGTTTTCTTCAATAAAAAAAAGATATGTTGAGACTCATTTTACTTATGTGAGGATACCATTTACTTGACAATTACAGAAAAATTTTTAAAAATTATTACACAGTAGCATTTTTGTAGGCCATAGGCACAGTAAAACTTACCAATTATTCAAACAGTATTAAAACACAAAGAAAATTTTATTATAGTGAATATTAACTAATAGACTTAAAATCATTATGGCTTGTGACAAAATTATACTCAGATACATAAGGAACTCTTTTCCCCATTTTGAATACAAGGATCAGTAAGGTTCTTTTTATGTGTATGTTGCTGAGAATTGAACCCAGGGTCTTGCCCACGCCAGGCAAGCACTCTGCCACCAAGCCACACCCCTAGCCCCAAGATCAGTAAGTTCTCAAATTAAAACCATAGAAATAATTCACAAACTTTGCAATGTTATGTTCTAGTCATAGTTTGAAACATTTTCAAAAACCTTCTTGCTTTTATTATCCTGACATCTTCATTTAATAAATTCAGCATAATGCAGCACCTCATTATTACTTAACTCATCCTACCATAACATTCACATGGATATTACAAAGAGAAATGAGTACTTTCACTACAAGGCAAAGATTAGATTCATAAACATAAAACAGCCGAGGTATTTGCTTTCAAAAAGAAGAGGGAAGGGCTGTGGTTATAGCTCAGTGGTAGTGTGCTTGCTTAGCATGTGTGAGGCACTGGGTTGGATCCTCAGCACCACATAAAAATAAATAATCAAAAAAATAAATAAAGGTTGGGCTGGGGTTGTGGCTCAGTGGGAGAGTGCTTGCCTACCATGTGTGAGACACTGGGTTCGATTCTTAGCACTGCATATAAATAATAAAATAAAATAAAGGTCCATCAACATCCAAAAAATAAAAAATAAAGGTACCATATCCATCTACAACTAAAAAAAAAAAAAAAAAGTAGAGGGGAAGAAGGGAGATAACTTAAAAAGGCAATATAATTCTTCATCTTTTAATCAGATTTTTAAAATCTAAAGTTTAAAATTGTTTTTGGTGAAACTTTATTACATAAATGGTAGAAATATATAACCTATCAAAAGTAGTACAAGAGGGGCTGGGATTGTGGCTCAGTGGTAGAGCGCTTGCCTGGCATTTGTGAGGCACTGGGTTCAATCCTCAGTACTACATAAAATAAACAAATGTGTTGTGTCTATCTATAACTCAAAAAATATTTTTTTAAAAAAAGAGTAAGTAGTACAAGAGAGGTCAGGAAATACTCAGGTGTATCAGAATTTCTGTTTTGGTACAGGTTGGAAGGGAAAGCATCTAATGGAGTTGAAATATGATTAGCAAGATTCAACTAATCCATATAAAAAATGCTTTCAAAATGGTGACCTTTCAAGCACTTAAACTTCCTTTAAAAGTATGGAGAAAAAAAATCTTTCCAAGAACATTTTTTCTTCACTAAATGAGACCAAACAAATCAAAGATCTTATTCCATTTGGAGCACCTCTCTTTCATGTCCCTTCCAAGATACAACTTTAACCATCAACTCAGGCTTAATTTTAAATAAACTCACTTATCTGATTCCTGTCAATGAAGTAGAAATGCAGGGTAATGACAAAAAAAAAAAAAAAGGAAAGGTCTCTTCCCTGTCACAATTTAGATCTTCAAAGGACATATAACAATGAAAACCAACAGTGGGAGGTAGGACAGTAAAGGGGGGGAAATAATCAAAGAAGAAAACAAATCAGGTTTAGTAACATTAATAAACAAATATGGCTGGAAGAACAAACCATATCTCAATAATAACCCTAAATGTTAATGGCTTAAACTCACCAATTAAGAGACACAGGCTAGTCGAATGGATTACAAAACAAGACCCAACAATATGCTGCCTACAGGAGACGCATTTGATAGGAAAAGATATACATAGACTGAAGGTGAAAGGTTGGGAAAAATCATATCACTCATATGGACTGCGGAAACAAGCAGGAGTGTCCATACTCATATCAAATAAAATAGATTTCAAGCCAAAGTTAATCAAAAGGGATAAAGAGGGACACTACATACTGCTCAAGGGAACCATACACCAACAAGACATAACAATCATAAATATATATGCCCCAAACAATGGAGCAGTATGTTCATCAAGCAAACTCTTCTCAAGTTCAAGAGTCTAATAGACCACCATACAATAATCATGGGAGACTTCAACACACCTCTCTCACCACTGGACAGATCTTCCAAACAAAAGTTGAATAAGGAAACTATAGAACTCAATAACACAATTAACAACCTAGACTTAATTGACATATATAGAATGTACCACCCAACATCAAGCAGTTACACTTTTTTCTCAGCAGCACATGGATCCTTCTCAAAAATAGATCATATATTATGTCACAGGGCAACTCTTAGACAATATAAAGGAGTAGAGATAATACCATGCATCTTATCTGATCATAATGGAATGAAACTGAAAATCAACGATATAAGAAGGAAGGAAAAATCATGCATCACTTGGAGAATGAACAATAGGTTACTGAATGATCAATGGGTTTTAGAAGACATCAAGGAGGAAATTAAAAAATTCTTAGAGTTAAATGAAAACACAGACACAACATATCGGAATCCATGGGAAACAGTTCTAAGAGGAAAATTCATTGCTTGGAGTTCATTCCTTAAAAAAAGAAAAAACCAACAAATAAATGATCTCATACTTCATCTCAAAATCCTAGAAAAAGAAGAGCAAAACAACAGCAAAAGAAGTAGAAGGCAAGAAATAACTAAAATCAGAGCTGAAATTAATGAAATCGAAACAAAAGAAACAATTGAAAAAATTGACAAAACTAAAAGTTGGTTCTTTGAAAAAATAAATAAAATCGACAGACCCTTAGCCATGCTAATGAAGAGAAGAAGAGAGAGAACTCAAATTACGAGCATATGGGATGAAAAAGGCAATATCACAACAGACCCTTCAGAAATACAGAAGATAATCAGAAATTATTTTGAATCCTTATACTCCAATAAAATAGAAGATAGTGAAGGCATCGATAAATTTCTTAAGTCATATGATCTGCCCAGATTGAGTCAGGAGGATATAGACAACCTAAACAGACCAATAACAATTGAGGAAATAGAAGAAACCATCAAAAGACTACCAACTAAGAAAAGCCCAGGACCGGATGGGTATACAGCAGAGTTCTACAAAAACCTTTAAAGAGGAACTAATACCAATACTTTTCAAGCTATTTCAGGAAATAGAAAAAGAGGGAGAACTTCCAAATTCATTCTATGAGGCCAACATCACCCTGATGCCTAAACCAGATAAAGACACTTCAAAGAAAGAAAACTACAGACCAATATCTCTAATGAACCCAGATGCAAAAATCCTCAATAAAATTCTGGCGAATCGGATTCAAAAACATATCAAAAAAATTGTACATCATGATCAAGTAGGATTCATCCCTGGGATGCAAGGCTGGTTCAATATACGGAAATCAATAAATGTTATTCACCACATCAATAGACTTAAAAATAAGAACCATATGATCATCTCGATAGATGCAGAAAAAGCATTCGACAAAGTACAGCATCCCTATATGTTCAAAACTCTAGAAAAATTAGGGATAACAGGATCATACCTCAACATTGTAAAAGCAATCTATGCTAAGCCACAGGCTAGCATCATTCTGAATGGAGAAAAATTGAAGGCATTCCCTCTAAAATCTGGAACAAGACAGGGATGCCCTCTCTCACCACTTCTGTTCAACATAGTCCTCGAAACACTGGCCAGAGCAATTAGACAGACGAAAGAAATTAAAGGCATAAAAATAGGAAAAGAAGAACTTAAATTATCACTATTTGCAGATGACATGATTCTATACCTAGCAGACCCAAAAGGGTCTACAAAGAAACTATTAGAGCTAAATGAATTCAGCAAAGTGGCAGGATATAAAATCAACACGCATAAATCAAAGGCATTCCTGTATATCAACGACAAATCCTCTGAAATGGAAATGAGGACAACTACTCCATTCACAATATCCTCAAAAAAAATAAAATACTTGGGAATCAACCTAACAAAAGAGGTGAAAGACTTATACAATGAAAACTACAGAACCCTAAAGAGAGAAGTAGAAGAAGATCTTAGAAGATGGAAAAATATACCCTGTTCATGGATAGGCAGAACTAACATCATCAAAATGGCGATATTACCAAAAGTTCTCTATAAGTTCAATGCAATGCCAATCAAAATCCCAACAGCATTTCTTGTAGAAATAGATAAAGCAATCATGAAATTCATATGGAAAAATAAAAGACCCAGAATAGCAAAAACAATGCTAAGCAGGAAGTGTGAATCAGGCGGTATAGCGATACCAGACTTCAAACTATACTACAGAGCAATAGTAACAAAAACAGCATGGTACTGGTACCAAAACAGGCGGGTGGACCAATGGTACAGAACAGAAGACACAGAAACCAATCCACAAAACTACAACTATCTTATATTTGATAAAGGGGCTAAAAGCATGCAATGGAGGAAGGACAGCATCTTCAACAAATGGTGCTGGGAAAACTGGAAATCCATTTGCATCAAAATGAAACTGAATCCCTTTCTCTCGCCATGCACAAAAGTTCACTCAAAATGCATCAAGGAGCTTGATATCAAATCAGAGACACGGCGTCTGACAGAAGAAAAAGTTGGCTATGATCTACATACTGTGGGGTCGGGCTCCAAATTCCTCAATAGGACACCCATAGCGCAAGAGTTAATAACTAGAATCAACAAATGGGACTTACTCAAACTAAAAAGTTTTTTCTCAGCAAAAGAAACAATAAGAGAGGTAAATAGGGAGCCTACATCCTGGGAACAAATCTTTACTCCTCACACTTCAGATAGAGCTCTAATATCCAGAATATACAAAGAACTCAAAAAATTAGACAATAAGATAACAAATAACCCAATCAACAAATGGGCCAAGGACCTGAACAGACACTTCTCAGAGGAGGATATACAATCAATCAACAAGTACATGAAAAAATGCTCACCATCTCTAGCAGTCAGAGAAATGCAAATCAAAACCACCCTAAGATACCATCTCACTCCAGTAAGATTGGCAGCCACTATGAAGTCAAACAACAACAAGTGCTGGTGAGGATGTGGAGAAAAGGGTACACTTGTACATTGCTGGTGGGACTGCAAATTGGTGCGGCCAATTTGGAAAGCAGTTTGGAGATTCCTGGGAAAGCTGGGAATGGAACCACCATTTGACCCAGCTCTTGCCCTTCTCGGACTATTCCCTGAAGACCTTAAAAGAGCATGCTACAGGGATACTGCCACATCGATGTTCATAGCAGCACAATTCACAATAGCTAGACTGTGGAACCAACCCAGATGCCCTTCAATAGATGAATGGATAAAAAAAAATGTGGCATCTATACACAATAGAGTACTATGCAGCTATAAAAAATGACAAAATCATAGAATTTGGAGGGAAATGGATGGCATTAGAGCAGATTATGCTAAGTGAAGCTAGCCAATCCCTAAAAAAACAAATGCCAAATGTCTTCTTTGATATAAGGGGAGTAACTAAGGACAGAGTAGGGAGGAAGAACATGTGAAGATGATTAACATTAAACAGGGATGAGAGGTGGGAGGGAAAGGGAGAGAGAAGGGAAATTGCATGGAAATGGAAGGTGATCCTCAGGGTTATACAAAATTACATACAAGAGGAAGTGAGGGGTAAGGGAAGAATAATACAAGTGGAAGAAAAGATTTACAGTAGAAGGGGTAGAGAGAGTAGAGGGGAGGGGAGGGGAGGGGAGGGGGGATAGTAGAGGATAGGAAAGGCAGCAGAATACAACAGACAATAGAATGGCAATGTGTAAATCAATGGAAGTGTAAATGATGTGATTCAGCAATCTGTATGCGGGGTAAAAACGGGAGTTCATAACCCTCTTGAATCCAACTGTGAAATATGATATATCAAGAACTATGTAATGTTTTGAACGACCAACAATAAAAAAAAGAAAAAAAAAAAAAAAAAGGACAAATGGCCATCACAGCCCTGTACTCTGTTATATACTTGAAAAATCAGGCTTCCTAATGTTCTACTGAAGAAAAAGTATAACTATTATAGATATGATAGAAGGTCACTTCAGTTCTGTTCTACTAAAAAAACATGTTGACCAAAAGCAATTCTCTTCATTTTCTTCTGAGCTTAAATATAACCATCTTTTAGTTATTACAAACCAAAAGCTTTTATACATTCAAAAAGGCTTGGGTTCTTTGTGGAGCTTAAATAATTGTGTCATCACCAAATCTTCTTTGCTGCCAGCAGAAAAAACCAAACAAAAGCCAAATCCAAATTTAGATTTAGGACAACATAGAGCAGGTTTCTGATACTATGAAGTTTATCTTTGTACTTACTATTCTTTAATAGGTTTCTATAATTAGAGTCAAGTTTGCTTTTTATGAGGCAAAAATAAGATAGGTAGCTCCGAAAGAAAAGTTAAACAGTTTCTTTAGTCTGTAAATACATATCTTTTTTTTTTTTTTTTTTGGTCTGGGAAAAATATGAGCCTTTTAAACTGTTTCATAAACCAAGAAAAAATTAAGACCTATGACTTAAATTCAGCCTTGATAATCAAGTATGCTAGCTAGGAAATACTTTGCTTGACTCTGCCCCGATGGTAGTTTCTGGGTACTATCTTTATAACTTGAGTATGATTAGAAATTTCAACAGAGAGAGCAAATTTCTATTTCATAAATTCAAAGTTTTAAGTTTATTCTACTGTTATAAACTACAGTCTTTTATCTCTAGCTGGTTATCAGTTTAAAATACTTGAAAAAAAAAAACCCTTTCCAGACTAATGGGGAAATGTGAATGTATATTATATAGATATTATTGTTCAATGTTAAATTTCTTGGAGTTGTAATGGTACAACTCTGGTTACAAAGGATAAGTCCTGATTCTTCAGAAAAGCTAAAATATTTAGGGTAAAGCAGCACTTATTTGCAATTTGCTTTTAAACTATTCAGAAGGAAAAAAAGTATGAATATGTATATAGTTAAGATGAATGTGGCAAAATGTTAACATGTGATGACTATATGAGTATTTGCTGTAACATACTTTCAAGTTTTCCATAGTTTTAATTTTTCAAAATAAATAAATTGGGAGGGATAAAACTATTCTTAAAATTTCAGACCAACTGGTTAATAAATACAGGGTAAAATTTATCAGGCACTCACTAGTAAAAATACATTGGGCTCAGTGGCTGTCCAATAGTAGATGAATTACGATTATTTTATGTGCTCCTTTTGTGAAATTTCTAATCTATAGTTCTTTCTATAGTAAAACTGTATTTCCTTCTTTTTAGATACACATGTAATATAAAACTTAGAAAAAAAAATTGATACCTGGAGATAACAGGTGACTTGCTGCCATTCATTGTATTTGTCCTTTCCCAAGGTTTTCTGGTTGGTTCTTCAAAAGAAAGGAACAAATGTTACTCTAAACACTTTTATGCGCTTTCCAGAGTTATTGTGAAACAATAAAATACTAAAATACCATCCTGTTTATATAGATTGTAGATAAAAGTTATTTAAATTCTAAACATTAATTTAAATAAATAAGAATTCTAACATGCAGTTTCAGACCTTAAAATAAGAAAAAATTAATAAGCAGACATTTTTCTAGAAGAATCTAAGATTATAAAATCTAAATATTATAGTTCTATAAACCAAATGGTAAGAAGTTTCTCTAATAAACATGTAATCAGAAAGATGAAAATTTTAATTAGAATGAGATAGTATCTACACTATTTTAATCTATTTTTAGTGCCAATAATAAAACAAAAACAATCTGTAATGTGTTCCTGTACTTCAGCAGTTCATAAATCCAAACAGTTCTCTTGGTAAAAAATTTTAAAAAACTCAAAACAAATTTCAGAATCATACAATTTTATTATATTTCCTTCATAATCAATTCTTTGAACTTAACAGATAATTCAGTTAAATATAAGTAAACTCACTTAAGCTCTCATTATAAGACACTAGGTAGTGAATTCACTGGGTGGCTATGGTGCTTTGAACTTTTTTCTAATTTGGCTTACTCTCTGATGCTGTCATTGGTTTCAGTGGATGAATGGATAAAATGAGAAGTGGAAGAGAGGCATTTGAGCCATGTGAAAATCAAGTCTATAGATGAATTGTGATCTTGCTGTATAGTTTTAACCATAAAACTGCTGAGTTCCAATGTAGCTGCTCAACTGTCTTCTGCATTCTTTTAGGCATCTTTTATATAGTCTCTTAAAAATACATTTATGTGCAAAACTAAATGAGAACTCTTTCATGAAGAATGGCTTTTGATTCTAGATTTCTGCTACGTGCAGGCATCTGGGCATTGTAAAATCATCACCAATCTTGCGTTACTCATTAATTAATCACCTCTCTTCCCTTTTTCACAATACTTTTTAATTTCTTCTTTTATATTCTAACAGTTAACATATTCTCTCAATGACTGCCACAGTGGTGGCGAGATCCTGAGTTGGCTGGGAAACATCAAATAATCAGATGGTATCCAGGACAGCCAGAATCAGAAACACATCTAACACACCAGCACAAAAGGTGAAAAGAGGGAAGTCCTTAGTAAAAATGAGGTACATCTTGAACAGGGAGGGGAACATTCATTAGGGCAGTGTCACCAATGAGGCAGGTAGAAAGAAAAGTAATTCCAAAGAAGGTAAGACGCAGCGGCTTTTTAACCACTGTCTGAGGTCCTTTCTCAATTAGCCAAACAAGAACCCTCTTTTAATCTTAAACAGGCTCAGCTGGCTGGGAGAAATAAGGCCATCTTCTTTAAGGGGTTCTAGGTGTGTTTCAGGAGGAAGAGCCTAGGCTGGTCTTTGGAAACACTGGCAGAGCTCCCCAATTAGTTTCTCTGACTCAGTCTTTCCTGATTCTATATCACAATACTCACAGGTGCCATTTATGTGCTGAAAACAGTTCCAACTGATCATACATTAACCCAGTATGTGTAGGATAAACTTAACTCCTGAGCTTTATCCTCAACTCACTTGTCCAAGAGGAATTCTCTACTTTAGACAGGTGAGTCTATTTACTATATCCTGGTCTCTTTTTGCTCAGCTTAGACTCCATGTCTTTGTTCATGACATACTTCCTGAAATATCATTCCTTCCCCTACTTTCAATCATACCAAATACTCTACGACGTAACAATGGCCCAGACAGCACCACATAAAATCTCTTTCCCTCTCTGACATATTAATATTCAACATATGGTTATAAAAGATTAACTTTTCCTTAAGTGAAGCTCATCTTCTCAACTAGATTAGAGTTTTCTGTGCTCCAGGTCTTTATATTTCAGTTCTTTTTGACCTATGAAGTGTCTGACACAATGCCAATTAAAAATACTAAGTGAAACAAGAGTGGGGAAAA
This sequence comes from Spermophilus citellus, assembly GCF_964194105.1. Classification (NCBI taxonomy): domain Eukaryota; kingdom Metazoa; phylum Chordata; class Mammalia; order Rodentia; family Sciuridae; genus Spermophilus; species Spermophilus citellus. The sequence goes on along the minus strand of NC_138187.1, from coordinate 112,247,239 downwards.
AGGCCACAAGCTCTTCTGAATGAATTCATTGTATATGCATGCAAATACACACAAAAATTCATGCTTTCATTTTTCATTTTTGAACTAAGTAAATATATGTTAGGCAAGAACAGTCCTTAAGCTGGGGCCCATGGATAATGTTCTGGGAATCAGGAATACTTTCAAACTGTGAGGAAATTTGTATAAAAATGATCTTTCCTTCTGGGGAGAAATTTACAACTCATATATTTCTAAGATTCTGTAACCCTTTAAAGAATAATTTACTTCTAAATTATCTGTGGTTTTAATAGCTGTACATATAATTAATTTTGATTTATAACAGCAGACTGCTAAATAATGAGACAAAACAAAAAAATAATGAAAATGAGACAACAGAAATGAGACAAAAACAAAAGTATGTTTTAGAAATAAAATTCTAAAGGCAGCTGGAGTCTCTAAATCAAAATATGTAGGATTTAATGTAGATGTTTCTCTAAAATGACTTCGACAGACCACTGTAGATATTAATTTATCAATTTTATTTGTTACTTCATTCCAAAATAGTTAAGGAGGCAAAGAGCCCAGTTCTTAGTCTGATCAAATACAAAGAAGAATGAGTAAATATGTCACAATCTCCAAGACGGGAATCTTGGATCACTAAGTATTTCCAGTAAAATATGTTTTGTTAATATTCTAAGTAACATATGCCATGTCCAAGAATTGTCAATGTCAGAAATTTTACTGTATTCAAAAATATTTCCCAAAAGCTTAAAAAAATTTTCAGCTTACAAATTAGAAGTTTTATTTTCTTGATTATCAACACCCAAATGAATGGTTAAAATGACAACCTTCGAAATTTGAGAATGTTCTGAAATAGAATGCAGGTCTACTCACTTAACTTTTACCTTAAAGAACTATTAAAATATTCCCATTGTCTAATAATGTATTTTCCTTGTTTTAGCAAGTAACTCAAATCGTGGACAATACACAGAGATGTGTAAAATAACTTTCAAAGATAGTTATGAGAAAAATGTTGAGTTTTAACAGATCTCACATTAGCAGAAAGAAAGCAACAGCAGCTTCTGAGATTATAAAAGCAGAGAAAAGTCAATGCTTTCAAGTGTAAACAAAGAACTTTAACATCTTAGTGACCAAGCAGTCAGTTGGTTCAAACATGGGAAAGGGGATATTTTTAATTAGGAAGTAATATTTAGGGAAAATTTATAAAGGTTAAAATATCTTTCCTGAACTTACCAGGTGTGCTTGTTGAAGAAGCCTTGGAAGTTACAGGCTCTGAATCTTCCTAAATATGCAGAAATATATGTATTAATATCACATTCACTATTGCTGTACTGATTTAACATTTTACATGTTCCCTTTCCATATTCTTTATGTCATTCCCCACTATTTCCTTCATCTATCTTCTCTTCCTTCCATTCCAACTTAGGCATCATCCTTCTTACCTTTCTAACAATCCCAACTCCCATTGTCCACACAGCTCCTTTTTTTTTTTAAATTTTTTTAAGTTGTTGATGGACCTTTATTTATATTTATATGTGGTGCTGAGAATCAAACACACTGCCTCACACACACTATGCAAGCACTCTACCTCTGAGCTACAACCAGCCCCCACACATCTCCTTTCTTGAGTTTCTCCTGGAGAACCTGCACTAGCCAGTGATATGAAGCCAGACAGATTTGAGAGATGGCATGAAAGGCAGTCAAATGGTGAAGGGAAAACAATTAGGTGTTGAACATCAACATATAGAACAGATACAGAGCAAAGTTTGTACAGCTGAATGGGGGTGGGGTCCTGGGATGACAAACTATTGATTTAATCAAATTCTTCATTTTGCATTAATACAAGGAAACTGAGAGCCTAAGAGATGAGGGGGGGACGGGGGACAAAACCCTAGTAAGAGGTCATTCACTCATTTAAAGGTAGGGCGTAACAACAGAACTGATTCTATTATAGGTTTGAACTTCAGTGGTCTTCCCACAACTCCACATATTCAACTCACTTTAATAATGCCATTTTAATTTTGTAAATAATACTCAAAAGCCATTTTAAAGATATGCATACTTAAAAATAAGCAAATCTAAATTCAAACTAATTAAGTTCATATTAAATAATCTCTGACATGTTTTTGTAAGAAGCTGTGCTTGAGGGTTGGGGTTGTGGCTCAGAGGTAGAGCGCTCGCCTAGCGTGTGCAAGGCCCTGGGTTTGGTCCTCAGCACCACATAAATAAATATTAAAAAAAAAAAAAAAAAAAAAAGAAGCTATGCTTGAATTTCATGTTTAAGGTGTGAGGGGTTATTTTTATTCACTTACACTTCTGTCCTCTTTTTGTTCTGATTCTATTGTTGATCCCTTTTCAGCAATTCTTCTCCTAAAAAGATAGCAAATTGGATTTTTAAAAAAATCATCTCTTATTATAAAAATTTCTCTAAGAGGGAAGAATTGACTCGTTATCTTCAGAATAAAATTAACAAAAATTCTCACCTCCTGGCCAGCAGGGCACTCATTTCTTCCATTAAACCACTACCCCCTAAAGGAAGTGGTCCATTTCCACGACTTGTATCTGTTTTGGATGAGTTCACGCTGATGGTACTTCCTCCACTTGGGAAAGAGGCATCCTCCATCTTAACGAAAATACACACACATAATGATTTCCTATATTAGACAATCATACTCATGAATGTATTACATTAAAAATACAAGAAACATCAGCATTAATTTTAAAAAGTACTCAAATATTTTTTATAACCTTAAGAACCAATAAAGTGAACAGTATTAATTTATATATCAATGGGAGTTTTATCAAAGTTAACATTACTAATAATAAGATGAAATAATATCATGTCTTCTTGTACAATACACTGAGAAGGCTGTAACTGTTGGTATTTTTGCACCCAAATTGTATAACCTGAATCTGATATTGAGAAAAATTCAAATAAGTCAAACTGAAGGTCATCTAAAAAATGTAAACAATCAAAACACAAACAAACAAACAAAAAAACCCCGACAATTAAAAAAAATGTCAAAAATTTTGAAAAAGAAACAAAGACTGAGGAACTGTCACAGATTAAATTTGGATACATTTGCGGACTGTCATATTCTATCAATGTGAAATTTCTTGATTTGGTAATTACACTATGATCATGTAGGTAAACATTCTTTCTTATTCAAAATACAAAATGAACTATTTAGGAAAATGGGCATGATGTTTCTATCTTACTCTCAAATTATGCAGATAAAAACAATGTAATGATAAAATGTTAACCTATAAATACAGATGATGGATTCACAGAAATCATTTATGCCACTCTGCAACTTTTCTGTAAATTTTAACCATTTTGATTTTTAACACAGGGTTTATAAAATTAGAATAATATATCCAGTATTTTAGATATTTAGAAAGAATAAGAAAGATTTAAAAATAGAGTAATTTGGAGACATATTTACCCGTGACACTTTCCTAAGTTTTGCTCCAGCAATTGCAGCTGCAAGTCCAGTTAAAGGGCGATTGTCTTCTGACACAGATCCGGAGAAAAATCCAGATGCGGGGAGGGGAGGGGCAGGAGGTGGTGGTGGAGGAGGGGGCACTTGATTAGGAAGCGGGGGAGGAGGAGGGGGAGGTGGAGGCCCGGAGGATGGCAGTGGAGGTGGTGGAGGAGGTCCTGGGGGAGGAGGAAGTGCTGAGGCCTGAGCAGGACATGGTGGGAGTGGTGGGGGAGGCGGGGGTGCAGGTGGTCCTAAAACAACACCTGCAAAGAAGAAATGTTAAAGACAGATCATCAACAATAGAGCCAAGTAATTATTTTTTGTATATAGGTACACACAATGCTATGCTAAATTAAGTTGACTAATAAGTATATTAGTCAGCTGGGATTCAATTTATTACAATGTTTAAAGACTAAATCAGTTTTTTAAAAAATTTGTTTTAGTTATACGTGACAATAGAATGCATTTATGCACTTTGATACATACATACATACATGGAATTAATTTCTCATTTTTCTGAATGTACATGTTGCAGAATCATATTAGTCATGTAGTTAACATAAATACATATAGTAATAATGTCTGTTTCATTCTACTATCTTTCCTATCCCCACATCCCCTCCCCTCCCATCACTTCCCTCTATCTAATCTAAGGCAATGCTAATTCTTCCCTAGTGCCCATCCCACCCTGCCTTATTGTGAATTAGCATCCATAAATTAGAGAAAACATTAGGCCTTTGGTTTTGTGGGATTGGCTTATTTCACTTCTCATGGTATTCTCCAACTCCAAATGGCAAATGCCATTATTTTACTGGCAAATGCCATTATTTTACTCTTCTTTAAAGCTAAGTAATATTCCATTGAGTATATACACCACATTTTCTTTATCCATTCATCTATTGAGGGACACCTAGGTTGGTTCCATAGTCTAGTTATTGTGATGAGCTGCTATAAACATTGATGTGGCTGCATCTCTATAGTATGCTGATTTTAAGTCCTTTGGGTATAAACCAAGGAGTGGAATAAGTTTTTTTTTAGTGTAGTTACATATATACATACAGTAATAATGTCTGTTTTAAAAACTGATCAGCAAAGGAAACAATACTAAATATATACTAAAATATAAAGCCAAATTTTTAGTAACTACTTATTTAAATGTTAGACCTTTAGTAACAGAACTATGCAACAGATCATCTAATTAAAAAATTTTTCCCATCAGAATTGGGAAAATAAGCAAAATAAATGCTTGTAAAATTTGGGAGAGATAAGCATTCCAAACAAGTTATATAGTGGTAGTTAGTACTTTTTGAAATAACAAATCCAAACAACCCATGTGAATTGAGGTGTTAACATATTCCACTATAATAAAGTCAGATATTTATTGTTTATAGACAAAGTGATTGGACTAAGAATATGAGTGAGAAGTGAGTCCTAGGCTCCAGTACCTTAAAAATGTTCTATATTTAAATCCCACATGTAGTCAAAAGTGACAATCATTGAAGGGAATTTAAAATCTCAAAATAACTCTCAGAAATAATTAAATAATATAGAATATGAAGCGCAGAGTTGTTTTGGCCTTTGAAATGGGTATAGAAAGTGTTCAAGGCGCTAGGTGTAGTGGTGCAATGCCCGTAATCCCAGCAGCTCGGAAGGCTGAGACAGAAGGATTGTCGAGTTCAAAGCCAGCCTCAGCAATGGCAAGGCGCCAAGCAGCTCAGTGAGTCCCTGTCTCTAAATAAAATACAAAATAGGACTGGGGATGTGGCTCAGTGGTCAAGTGCCCTCGAGTTCAATCCCCAGTACCAAAAAATAAAAAATTCAAAAGTGTTCAAATCTTGTAAAAATCACAAAGGGAGTGAACAAGACTTTGATTTCAGAATATTGAACTACTAGATAATTCCCCCCTTAAGGTTTAAAAGAAAAACAAATGAAGTGCTATCTGCATACTGGGTGGTAACTGCTAATTTTTTCAGCCTAAGCAGTTGTACAGTAGAAAACATAAATGGTTCACAGTAGAGCACAGAGTAACAGGCTGTCCTGTGCAGTGTCATGAGTTCTGAGAATGAAGGAGGCAAAAAGGTCAGCTTCATCAGGCTGGTTTTTTCTCTCTAATTCAGTGCTGATGTCAATAAAAACAAAAGTATTCACAATGTTATTGTTACTTTAATTAGGAACTACAATTTTTAGAGAAGAGGTATATTTAGATCCAGATTATAAGACTGTTTCAGCATCCTCTCTAAATCCTAAATATAAAAATCTAGTGGGGATGGGGATTGTTAAGCTTATTCTTAATTATATCCTCCCCATCCTCTCTTCCCCGATGCCATGGAATAAGGTTGTGTTAAGGAAGAGTGGAAAATAACTGTAGAGAATGCTATTCTCTCAGCCATCTCTTCTCCCACTACATCAAGTAAGTTTGGGTCATATGAAGCCACTACCGTTCCTACAAAGTCAGGATTGGTTTTTAGGGTCCAGGTGACAGCCATCCTGAAAGTCCAATATGAGAAGCCAAACACAGAAGAGGCCAACGTGAAAAGGACCCAAGGACAAAACTGCTCCAGTGGAAACACTAGGATGTTTCATCTTATAAATCTGTCTCAGAAAGTAAAGGAAAACAATTTACATTATGTATTTTGTGTGTGGTAGATCAAAAGGGTCAAGTTAGTCTTCCTAGTGAAATTTAAGTACTAGAAAACACCTTTTATGATACTGCAGAAGATAACAAAAGCTAGTTCAATATGGGAATTCCCCATCAATTATCCCAATACAACTGATCTAATAGAATAAACAAAAATTACTTTTACCTTTAATTTTTTTAATTAAAAAAAAAAGTCACATGGCACATAGACGTTCAGCTATTAAAGTCACCCTACCTTTTCTAGGCAGTTAAATTTGTTGCTATGCAATACTCAAGTGATTAGTTGTTAGTAGCAATAATGAAAGCCTTACCCTGTTGGGCTGGAGTCTCGGCCGGCTGAGAGGCTGCCTGCAAGCCTGGCTCAGAAGCAGAGGAGTCTCCCAGCACAGAGTTTAGAGGAGTCTCCACAGAGGCAGGGGCAGCTGCAGAGGGAGAAGGGAGAACACTGGGCTTGGATGAGGGAGTTGAGGCAATAGGGGTGCTTGGAGGAGGAGAAGCTTGAGATCCACAGTGTGAGAGTGATGCGAGGGAAGGCAGTGGAGGCGGTGGTGGTGGCGGTGCTGCTGGCCCTGAGGTAGGCGGTGGAGACACTGGGTATGCTACTGAGTCCAGCAGCCCATTGGGTGCTGTCGGTGATGGAGGCATTTGGGGCACAGGAGAAGAAACACAAACGGGGAGGACAGGTCTTGGGCCAGTAGCTTTGCCGGGGGGACTGCTAATCATTATTGGAGGAGATGGAGGGAGGGGCGAGAAATTAGAAGTAGACCAGGCACAAGGCTTCGCAGCTGGAGACTGAGAAGAGGGTGTGTTCACAGGAGAAGAAGGTCGAGAGTTTTTGTTCAGAGGACGAGGAACTGTAGCATAATGGGGAAGAACTGGGTGGAAGGCTGAACCTAAAGATGTTGCAAAACGTGTCGCTGAGTGTCGCATTGGTGGTGTAGGGGGTGTGGAAGTAGGTGGCAAAGCAGTCACTACAGCGTAATCAGGAGTGGCATCTGACACTGGAGCTGAGATGACTTTAGCATATGATGGAGGAGGTGCTGAAGGAGGCTGGCAACTGGAATACTCAGGAAGTGGAGCATTATACAGGGAGCTGTCTGAAGATGGAGCTGGACAGAAGGTGGAAAGCAGCAGCAAAAGACAGGATAAAAAAGGAGAGAGAAAAAGGGAGCTAGTGAAGCCACGAAACCAGCAATCAGACAAAATGTATAAATGTAGACTACAGTTAGTACCAGAGAATTAGGCACATGTGCAAATAACCATTTTCACCCAAGAAAATTTTAACTTATATATACATTATAAGATCCACAAAAGGATGAAGTTTTCTTTTTCTCTAATAAGTTAAATTGATGAATTTATTTTTTATAAGAAAAGGACAGTACAGTCTTAATTTTTTTTATTTAGTCCACAAAAAGGACATTAAAATTACATGACTACAACCACAAACAGAATTTGGTTGCTTAAAAAAAAAAAAAGACAAGCAGCAAGACTGGCAAAATATTTACTACAAATGGTGAGGAACCTAATTCAATGCTTATTTGTAGAAGTTTTGTTTTGGTAGCCATAATTCCAAAAAATAGTTAGGCAGTTATAACAAATGAATTTAACTTAAACAATAAACCAACCAATATTTAACCAACCCACATTGGAACTTTGATATAGGCCACAAGGAATTAAAATACTTAAAATCCCACAAATGTTATTATACCTTGAATATTCAGTTATATTTCAACCTTATGTCTTTCAAAAAATTCCAACAAATTTAGTAATTTTCATAAATACTAAAAATATATTTAAATAACCAGTCAGTTTTAGAATATTTTCATTTACTGCTTTAATTCCTTCTTCAAAAACACTAGACTACTATTAGGGTAATTTCTTTTTTTGGCAGGGGGTGGAGTAACTGGGGACTGAACCCAGGGGTGCTTTACCACTGAGCTATATCTAAGACCTTTGTATCTTGAGACATGGTCTTTTTAACTTGTTAATGTTGGCTTCAAACTGGTGATCATTCTGCCTCAGCCTCCTGAATGGCTGGGATTATAGGTGCATGCTACACACCTGGCCCAAATTTCTTACTGCATGGTACTATAAAACTAGGTACAATATTTGAGATGATTTGAGTAATTTCATGAGGGAAATATCTTCTAAATTCATGCAATATAAAAAATTTTCCATAAAACACTTATACTTTAATAGCCATTTATAAGGAGGTTAGAAGATTTAGAATGCCAGAATAGAATAGAAGTTTCCAAGAGCTTTCTTTAAGTCTTTAAGCAATCAGAGTAATAAAATGAAAAGGTTAAAGCAGTAACTGAGGCACATTTTTCATACTTTCAAACTGTATTGCTCAATGCTAACCATCTCACATGCGAAATATACTAACATAAAATTACACAGAACTACATCCAAGCTTGGATGCAAGAACACACAATTGTCTCTAAGCTCCTTACCAGCATTCGATACTCTGCGTTCTCTTTCCCATTCCAACTGTTCCCTTTCCAGCTGCTCCTGTCGCTCCCTTTCTTGCCTCTCCCGCTCCAGGCGCTCTAGCCTCTCCCGCTCCAGGCGCTCCTGCCTGTCTCGTTCTTGCCTTTCTCTTTCCAGCTGCTCTTGTTCCAGCCGTTCCCTCTCCAGCCTCTCTCTCTCTAACCTTTCCCTTTCCATTCTTTCTCTCTCCAGCCTTTCCCTTTCCATCTCCTTCTGTCGTTGCTGTTCTTGCAGTTGCCTGAAAATGAAAATAATCCTTATTAGGATCATATTGACAGACTACTTCAGCACTTTGCACTAAAGTCTCATTTTATTCTGTACTTTTTGTGAATTAAGTATTACAAATAAATGAATTTTCCATAATCATAAATCACTTTAATAACTAAAAAGCCAAGCCATTGATTTAATCATTTAGTGAAAAAAAAAGTTGTGAAATTACCATTTTCTTTCTCAAAAATACCATCTAATTTTAACTGTACAAGAAACACATGATCATTTCAGAAAATACTATGGCTAGCAACCAAGATAGTTAAATAAACATTTGCTAAATTAAAAAAAAATAGTTGAAAAAAATAAATTTAAATCATTAAACTCTCACATCCAGAGGCAACTATAATTAACATTAACATTACACACACGTACACACACTCTCTTTCTCTTTCTTGCTCACACTTCCATTAACTTTAAAAGCCAAATAAATTAGAATTCTATTTCCCTACTACTCTGAAATCTACTTTATTTTTCCTCACTTAATATATTGTGAAAATTATCCTAAGGCACTGAGTTTGGTAACTTTATTCTCTAAGAGTGTATAATGTTCCACAGTTTAATTCTCCTAAAGGTTAAACAGTCTCTTATAGCAGGATGTAAGTTATCCTAGTATCATTACTAAGACAGCAATAAAGTTATCTCCATCTTTGAATCTTCTTCCAACTGCTTCTATAAGACCAATATTGACACACCAATTTGCTAAGAAGAAAGGTATAAAGTTCTTAAGATTTTGGCCAGGTGTGGTGGCATCTGTTTGTAATTCCAGTAGCTTGGGAGGCTCACAAGTTCAAGACCAGTCTCAGCAAGCGCTCTGCCACTGAGCCACAATCCCACCCCCAAATACATAGATTTTAAAGCTTATAATCCAAAACAGTAATTCAGTACTCCAGCCCTCCTACCTGTTTACTATTCTTTTAACTGTTCTTGTTTTATCTTTAGCTATCTATTTTCTTCTAATGGCAAGATGTTTCCCACAACTCCCTCACAACACATACTTCTCATAATACAGTCATGGGAAAACAATTTGGCCAAATCAATATTAAGGTTTATTAATATATATAAATATATCATTAACATATATTAATTAATATTAATATATCATTTTATATTGATCACATAATATTTAATTTTATTATAATTATGCAAGCATATAATATTATAATTACTATAATGATTTAAGTACCGTTCACAGCCGAAACCACATAGTATTCTGATTGCATTTCATTTTTTTTTAAAGAGAGAGAGAGAATTTTTTTAATATTTATTTTTCAGTTTTTTGGCGGACACAATATCTTTATTTTATTTTTATGCGGTGCTGAGGATCGAACCCAGCACCCCGAGCATGCCAGGCAAGCGCGCCACTCCCCAGCCCTCATTTCTTATTCTAATTCTTAGTTGTTGTTTTTTTAACCCCCCAAGTTAATGCCTATTTCTCCAAACCATACAGTGTTTCTAATACAAAAAGTTTCAGGTAGAAGGTCAGGTATGGGTGAGGCAAATTTGAAATAATTATTGAATAACTGCATTTATGACAAGGGCGTAATGACTTAAAAAGACTGTTCAACGTGCCACAATATTCTAGGGCTTTCAGTCTATAAGAGTATCTACTGATGTAAGAAAGAGGCCAGGTGAGGTGGCACACAACTGTGATCCCAGTGGCTTGGGAGTCTGAGGCAGGAGGATCCACAGGTTTGAAGTCAGCCTCAGAAACTAAGCAAGATTGTAAGCAATCTAATGAGACCCTGTCTCAAAATAGAAAACAAAAAGGGTTGGGGATGTGGTTCGATGGTTAGCGCCCTGGGTTCAATCCCTAGTACCAAAAATAAAAATAAATTTAAAAAAGGAAAGAGTACAATGCCAGAGAATATTTCAAAGTTCACTGAATCAAGTATGTAATTCATACTTCTACAGAAGATTCTTGTTTTATAAGAAAGAAAAGGGTTCAACATCTTTAGCTAATTTTTAGCTTACTCACTAAAAAGATGCCTGTCACATAATTCCCTAGGAAAGTGTGTCAAGCAGAACTTTTGACTTACAAATCTTTATGGTATAAATAATTCCCTCCTAAATTGGATGAGTTATAAAGCTGATTTTAAGGTTTTTAATCTCCAAACCAAGATAGTTGTATATCATTTTAAGGAGAACTTCCAAATTTATAAACCTTGCTTTTCTCACAATTATCGCTGCCAATTCATATACTGGTAATCCATGAACTATGGAATAATTCTGACAGGCTAATTTCTTTTAAGTTAGAATGTGAATTCTCATAATTTGAAAGTTTTTGAGAAAACAATATAATATTTTCCCCAAAACAATTAAGTGCCCATGACCAACATTATAAATACTAAAGCATTTGAAAATAATTAGACCTAGGTCCTTCTACCACTAAAATATTTCTCCCCAAAAGAGCTATCCTCAAGTGTAAACAGATGCACAAAACACTGGCCAACAATGAGATCGATCGCATGCATGTGCACACACGTTGTTTATATTACTTCAAAGACTTATTTTCTTTTGAAGCATGTAAAATATAAATATCAAATTTCAAAATGCAAATTCATCTGGCCTTGCCTATAATGAATACCCTTAGGTAAAGGTGGAGGAATTTCAAGTGACATAATGAAGTAGGCGTTTGGACTAGGGAAAACATTCTGAACTGATAACATTTAATAACACTGATGTTAATGACATTTGTCAAAAAATAAAAGTACATAGATGTTTTGATAGTGATGTGAGCATTTCACTTCTTTATTAATAAACAAGTTTAAAATGGATAAAACGAAATATTTTTTAAAATATTTTTCAGTTGTAAATGGACCTTTTTTTAAAAAAAATTATTTTTAATAATTTAATAGCATGTGCCAGGCAAGCGCTCCACCGCTGAGCCACAACCTCAGCCCTGTAAACGGACTTTAATTTCATTTATTATGCGATGCTGAGGATCGAACCCAGGGCCTCACACATGCCAAGCAAGTACTGTACCACCAACCCACAACTCCAGCCACTAAAACAAATAGTTTTAATCTTACAAAGCTCTGAAGATAATCCAATACTCACAATAAAAGCCGGTCAACTTTTGGTCCATCCTGCCTCTGAAGGTTAATGGGAGAGCTGTACACTTTCATTGCTGTGACTCCTTGGTTCTGTACTGGGATTAGTATTCCCCTTTTATAACTTTCAGATAGTAGCAGTGATTTGCAAACTATTTATAGATATTAACTAAATTACATTCTATGTTGAGACTAACATAGGACTGACTCATGTTTCTTATAATATATTTTTCCATCACAGTTAAGGAAGCCAAATATCAATAATATGAGTAGAAAGCAAAAACTGGTTTAAAAAATGATACATGTGAATAAAAAACAATACTACTGTCATATTATTATAGTAGAGCTTTTAGATCATTAAGATTTGACATCTAAAGTAAACATTTATAAATTCCAGTTAATACTTATTTAAAAACTTAAACTTTTTTAAACTTTAAAAATTAAAAAAATTAATACCTAGCTTAAAAAGTCAAACAGTATTACAAGGCTTATAATAAAACAGTAATCTTACAACAACCCTCACCACTTCTGATTTTTCTCCTTTAAAAGCCAACTACTTGTGGGGCACAGTGGTGCACACCTGTAATCCCAACAGCTCAGGAGGCTGAGGCAGGAGGATCCCAAGTTCAAAGTCAGCCTCAGCAACCTAGTGAGGTCCTATGTGACTTTATGAGACCCTGTCTCAAAACAAAAATAAAAATGGCTGATGGTGTGGCTGACTGGTTAAGCACCCTTGGGTTCTATCCCTGCTCCTCCCTCCATCAAAAAAAGCCAACTACTTTTATTACTCTGATTATATTTTATTACTCTGATATTACACTAAATATAGTGATTTGTTAGAGCTATTCTTGATTTTACAGATGTAGATAATATATCTACTAACTTTCTACTATGCAAATTACTTAATTCCTACAATTCTTGACTCCCAAAACTTTGTTCTCCACTTTCCAAAAAGAAAAGGTCATAACACTATTTTGAATACATAAATATTCCCAAGTTATATCATTCACTTTTTTTATGTTTATTTTCTGGAGTAATTTCTTACTCTAGGGGTAAAAAACTAGCACTTTTTTGCTGATTTTTTTCTATGTACCTATTCCTATCTCACTCCAAACTCTCCATCAGAACTATAAACCATCTCAACATGGTTAAACATATTAAGTGCTTGCTTCTTTTCTTTCTCTCGAACACATCCATCAGAAGCCCTAAGAACTCCTGGTTCCAGTCAGATGGGCTGCTCCCCAACCTAGAAATTACCTTTTCTCTTTCCTAAGAGGAATCCCCTATCTTTTTTTTTTTGGGGGGGGGAAGCGGGGGTGTTGCTGAGGATTGAACCCAGGGCCTCGCACATGCTCCGCAAGTGCTGTAACATAGAGCTACATCCCTAGCCCTATTTCTTGGCTCCTACAAGGGTTTCATCACTCTTGGTTTACAATCATTTTAACAGAACACAACTTTCAATAGCTTCCTAGGAAACAACGCAGAAGATAGGGTTTTAGAACAGAGTTTCTGTTGGGATTCTAAAAGCTCTCTCATCTCCTTCCCCAAGCTTTTGAAATCTTTTTTTTGGGGGGGCCGGCGGGGGTGGGGGGAACCCCTTGAGTTCAACCAGGGATTGAACTCAGGGGCACTCTACCACTGAGCCACATCCCCAGCCCTGTTTTGTATTTTATTTAGAGACAGGGTCTCACTAAGTTACTTAGTGCCTCATGCCTCACCTTTGCTGAAGCTGGCTTTGAATTTGGGATCCTCCTGCCTCCTAAAGCCGCTGGGATTATAGGTGTGCATACCACACCTGACTTGAAATCTGTTTATTGTAGTATTCTAATTCTCTACAGTGATATACCCCAGTGATGGGTCATTTTATGTTTTTCCAGACCTGCTGGGCTGGGCACTTGGAGAGCCTTTTCAATTTGTCAATATCTACTTATTTACATATTATCTTTAGCAAGCTATAAAATAAGAGTTGAGCAAATGCTATAGAGAATTTATGGTTCCACAAAGCCTAATCTATCTGGATCTTCACAGAAAAAGTCCATAGACTTCTGATCTAGATAATCAAATCATTGAGTTCTGGTAAATTTTCTTAAGTTATTTATTTGGAGATCAACCTCCTCACATTTGTGTTCTTCCTCTCCCCCCTCAGAACTCATTATTTGGACCACTGACTCTGATGCTCTTACTTTTCTTTCTCATACACTTTATTTCTCAAATTTTTATTTTTTTTAAAAAATTAATGCCTCTTTTTAAAAATGTCAAAAACTTTATACTTTAAAAAAGTGCCAAGTGTACTTTTTTTTTAGTGGTGGTGGTGCTAGGGATTGAACCCAGGGCCTTGTCCATGTGAGTCAAGCACTCTACCAACTGAGCCAACCCAGCCCCCAGGTATACTACTTTTTATTCTGATTCTTTTGAAGCTATTATAATTTAAATTTCATCTACTTCCTCCATCTGTTTCATCCAATGCCAATTCTTTCTGTTTATTTTTGGTCCATCTTCATGTTATACAAGTTGTCCTCAAGGGTTTAATGACCCTAGGCTGTCCATTCATGTTCAGAATTAGCACTAAAGCTCATCAGAAGCCCTTAAATAAATTATTCACTTGAGTGTCAACATCTCTGTTTTCTTCTCTTGGCCAAAGGCAGTTTGCCCAAACAAGAATCTTAGTTTCTTGCCTGGGCTCTAAGGTCTGGGTGCCTGTGTCTAGAAACCGAGCAAGGTAAAAAGAACAACTTGGCCAACTTTCACTTAATCTCTCTTTTTAGCTGGTATCTCCATCCCACACCTTCACAGCAGTGCATGGTATACCTCAGTCTAGATCAGGGCTTGGCAAACTTTTTCTGTAAAGGGCCAGATTAGTATCTCTGTAGCTTTTTTTTCTCCTTTCAGTGCTGGAATCAAACCCATTGAAATTTCACACACTCAATTAGTTCTCCGTAAGCACACTGTGTTTTGTTCCTAGTTGAAGTAGCCCTAAACAGAAGCACGTGGGAAAATACCCATTTATTGCAAGTGCTTTATCATCGAGCTGTATCACTAATCCATTCTTTTTAAAAAAATTTTATTGGTTCTTTACCAGCCCACTGTCATTACTTAAAAAAAAAAAAAAAAAGTAAAATGAAAAAGCCATGTTTAACGCTCAGCTATGTAAAAATAGGCTACAAGGCCAATTCGTCAGGAAGCTGTAGTCTGCTAACCCCTGGTGTAGTCTGTGTGCTTTCTAATAGATAGTTACTAGCCACATCTTGATCAAGCACTTGCTACGTGCAAGTTTGAACTAAGGTGTGCTTTATAAAGTATAAAAATCTGCACCCATTTTCGAAGATCTAGTACAAAAAAAGATATTGTAAAATCTCTAAAATTTTTGTATCAATAACCTATTAAAATAATAATGTTTGATGTACTGAGTTAATTTTATTAGTAGAATTGATTTTACTTGTTTCTTTCGCATTTTTAAAAATGTGATCCTGGAAAATTTTAAACCACATGTGGTTTGCATTATGTTTCTAATGAACAGCACCGAGTAAGAGTGTTCTTAGTTCAACCTATGTCAGAATAAGTCTGCAATCTCCTGTTTATGTGTAGTGGAGGAAATCTGGGTATCTATCTACATGCTCCTACAAAGTTTTTTAGCTAATTAACCTGCTTTTACCACTACCAAGTGGCTTGCTATCAACAGGCACCACAGTACCTTACTCCTTCTCCTCTTTGGCCTGGCTTAATTTTAAAGGTTTGCTGATCTACTAACCATCACCAATTTTTTTTTACATTATTCAGAAGAAAATATAAAACTCATGTGTGTTATAGGAATTTAAAAAACAATGATATCAGTGTATGGATTGAGAAGAGTACAGAAAAGGACAACATAGAATGGATGAGTAGGGCAAGGCACAAGAGGCAAATGCCACACACAAAGTACACAGGGAAAATTGAGTATGGTGTATAGAGAGAGTATCATGAGAAATGAAAGAGATACACAGAGCAGGATCCTAAAGATCAGGCCAAAAAATTACCCTGGATATGAGCATAGGAGGCAGTAAGGAATGCTGAGCAGGGAGGCAACAAGACAGTATTCAGACACTTATTAAGGCTGGCAGAATAAGTAGTCAATCTTACCATCTCCTCTAAAAATTATACCAAAATTCTAGAATCATAAAAATGTATATAAATATAATCATTACAAAATAGAAAACTGAGAAGGATTGTCATTAGTACGGTAAATTTATCGTAAAATTTCTGGAAGACAGAAGAAGTAAGAATAAGCTGTGATATCCAGACTTCCTTCCTAGTCTCCTACAGACTAGTGCATCTATTCAGCATCTCTACTTGCCCAATAAACATCTCAACCTAACATCCTCAACATTCATCCCTGACATCCTCCAGCAAAACCTGCTCTACTCATAGCCTTCCCCATGTCAGCTAATGCCAACTCCACCTTGCCAACTACTTTAGCCTAACAATGTCAACCCCTTTCCTTCTCTTATTACCCACCCATCAATATAATCTACCAGGACAGATAAAAGTATGGCTTTTCATACCTCTGTTACCTGATGGAAGATATCATTTTTCCTTACCTAGTAGACTTCAACAGCCTCTTAACTAGCTTTCTTACTGAGCTACTGAAACAACCCTGCACCTGCCTCCAGCTGTCAGATTCTGTTAAGATGTTGTCAGATCATGCCTATGCTCAAAACTGTCCAGTCATTCTTCATTTATTTTAGAATGAAAGCTAAATTCTTTAACGTCCTGCATGATCTACATCTTCCCCCACCGCCCCATCTTTATCTCCTACAGCTCCCCTCTTCCATTTGTGGTCTCTCTGTTCCAGGCAGTGTAGCCTTCTTGTTCATTCTTGTACACACAAGCACAATCTTGCCCTCAGGCCTTTGTACTAACTACTCCCTCTTATTATCCTCCCATCAATACAATCCACTTACACAGTATCTGCTTGGCTAATTCCTTTCTTTTATAAGATCTATTCTAGCCAATCTTTAAAAAATTACCACCAGCATTTTCCCTTGCATATATATATATATATATATATATATAAAATCAATCCCCTCTCTGCTCTATTTTTCCCCCATAGCACTTATCATTTACTATTTTATGTCATGTTTATTGACTGATTGTGTCCAGGTTTTCTGCCCCACCTCACCCCCCATATATCCTAAGTACTCAGAATAATAGTACTGGCTACCCTCACCCCCAAACCCTAGCTCAGTGGATGGAACATCATTACCATAGAAGACTGTCCTCTAAAGGAATGGAACAAGCTGCCTCAGAGAAGTTAGGCTTCTGGGGGAACTAAAGGGAGCTCAGCATTTGTGGGATCCTGAGGCCTGGTTGTTCTCCTTGACATCCTCAAGGACAGCTTGTCAAGTCTACTTGCTCTACCAATTTTCAGGGACCTCTCAGTCACAGAAGAATGTTACCAAGTAGAGACTGGCCTCCTTAATGCAATAGGAAACCCCATGCCAAGTACTGCTATCGTTAACCCTAATTCTCTTTAGAAATAAACAGACCACTAAGGATGTCCAGATACTTGAGTACAACTAAACAGTGTTTTAGGAGGAAGACAACTCAAGCAAAGGAAGAGAAACAAGAGTCACTGAAGGTACAGCCATGAATATAGTACAATGCCATTAACAAGGAACTAGTACAAAAAAGGAAAGGACCTTAAAGATCAAAATTTCAATGAAAGAGATACTACTGTGTTGTTCAATGTCCCCCATGAACCACATGTAGCTACTGAACACTCACAATGTGTTTAGTCTAAACACTTTAAATGTAAAATACTGAATTTTGATGAATTAGCATAAAAATACAATGTGAAATATCTGAATGATTTTATAATTATTTCACATTGACATGATATCTTATTTTTATTAGTATGGCTTCTAGTAAAAAAAATAATATATTGCTGTACTGAATATTGCTGGCTTAGAATACAAAGTTCAGAAAACTGCCAAGAATACAAAACAAAAATAGGTAGGAAATGAGAAACGATAAGTATCATAAGAAGATAACCAAAAGGTCCAGAATTTGACCAGTAGAACAAAATAAACAACCAAGGAAGAGGGGAGCCCCGCTGGCAGAGAGAGAGGGAGGGAAAGAAATAATAAAAGCAACAGATTTTTTTTAAATTCTTGAGTTGTAGATGAGTCTGCAAATGGAAAAGGTCCACCAAGTATTGAGCTATAATGGAACTATGGTCTAGCCACATTTTCTTGTGAAAACTCAGACTACAATGGCTAATAGGAGAATTTAGGAGGATTCCAGGAAAGAAAAAAAAAAAAGATAATTTGCCATGAATAAGGACAAAGATTTACTGTCAGTTACAAAAACACTATAATTGCATAAATCTTGAAAATAATTTTAAATTGATGATGTCTATAAAATCAGATGATTAAATGAGGTAAGAAAGATTAAAAAAAAAACATGTGGAATGACTGTGCTCCTCTTAGAGTAATTAAGAGATATCTTCTAAGGTTAAAACACAGATTTCTACTTGAGTAATTCTTTTTTTTTTATTTAGTTATTTGAGGATACTGAGGATTAAACCCAAAGCTTCCCACATGCTAGGCAAGTGCTCTATCACTGAGTTATATCCCCAGCCACTGATTCTATCTGGGGAGAAAAAATAACAGAATGAAAAATAATAATTGCCATTAATTACAAAGAGAAGAATCCCTCATTTTTTAGAGTGAAGAATTACTTGCTACTATCAATATATGTGATCATTCAAAAAGCAAAACATAAATAGAGTACATTTATACAGTACCTTCTTTACCCTATTTTATGCCTCTCTAAACTGTTTGAGATTATTTATGCTATGTGCAAGAGTTTAAGAAAAATTAACATGACAGTAGTAAGCAGAAAGAACTGAAAGGTTAAAGACAAAAATCAAATAGAAAATTATAGCAATACTTAAGAGAATAAATATTAGAGAGATGAGCAAGAAGAATGTCAGAAGAATAAATCAATCATAAGGCTTTTAGGGTATGGTTAAATAGGTACAGTAAGCAATGATAATTATAGTGTTTCTAAGCTGAAATTATTGAGAAGAAAAAATTTACATTAAAGATGAAATCATAAGAGTTTAAACTGAGGTGTCAGTAGGCAATCCAAATGGATGAGCTCTATAATAGGAACTGTTACTGAGGATCCACTGTCAGAATTCAGGGGATATGTGACTCTGATATGGCACACATGTTTTTGTATATAATTATATAACTACCTGAAAGATAAAGGGCTAGATGGGGAGGGTAGTGGTCTATTGCTTTCAATAAATTTTCTGAAGGGTCCATGGCACTACTCTATTTAAAATTATGAGTCTGGATTTCGTGCAAATGATCACAGCTAGAGCTATGGATTTGGAAGTCAACAGCACAGAAGTGAGTAGTAAAAGGAAACTACAGTACCCAACTGCTATGGTTTGGTTATTGTTTAAATGTGCCCCCTAAAGGTTCATGTGTTGGAGGCATGGCATCCATGGTGGTAGTGTTGGGAGATGATGTAGACCTTTAAGAGGGCGGGCCTAATTGGAGGTCCTTAGGTCAATTGGAGGCATGCTCTCAGAAGGGATCAGGGAATTCCAGTCTCTTTCTGGCTTGCTGTCTAGCCCTGTGATCTATTCCTCACATACATGCTCCCAACATTCTGTGACAAAGCCAAGAGAGCAGGTCTCTTAAAATTTCTCATTTTGTTTAAAAATGGGACCCTTCTTTGTCTAGCTCAGTTTTAGTTACCTGACTTTTATAAAACAATTTTCTTACAAAGTAGCTTTATAATCAGCCTCGCAGCAAATTCAGAAAAATTTACACCTAAATGAGGTACTATAATTTCAAATGTATTTTTAGACTGCGCTGAAATGATGAAGATAATGTAACCAACCTTGTTCAACTAGCATTTAGTTATAAACAGAATGATTTTGTATTTGCCTACTAAAACCTTTATCTCAACAGCAATGCTTTTTAGAACCAGTCAACACTATTTCAACTTTCCAGTGAAAGTGGCCATGTAAAAACCACGCTGGTCACAGATTACCTATTTTTTTTTAACATTTATTTTTTAGTTATAGGTGGACACCTATAACTATGTAATTTTTATTTTATTTTTATGTGATGCTGAGGATTGAACGCAGTGCCTCACTCATGGTAGGCGAGCGCTCTACCTCTGAGCCACAACTTCAGCCCCTGGTCACAGATTACTTTATAACTATACTTACTGAAGGGTAAAGACATTTCATAGACTGCTAAATGTATTAAAAATATTTTAAACATACCATGGGTATGGTTTCCACAAAAAAGTAGTTAAGAAGTCTTAAAACATCTTTTGTGTTCAGCATGATAAATATATGACCACTTATTAATGATGATTCCCAAATTTACTAACATTAATAATCAAAATTGTGATTTGGAAAGATATAAATCTGCTTCCAATAATTGGATGTTCAGAGGCTGGGGTTGTAGCTCAGTGGCAGAGCGCTTGCCTAGCATGTGTGAGGCACTGGGTTTGATTCTCAGCACTACATATAAGTAAACAATAAAATAAAGGTCCATTAACAATAAAAAAAAATTTAAAAAAATAATAATTGGATTTTCACAGTGTGTTTTTCTGCAACAGAAAGGTAAAAATACAAACAATTAACTTGTGAATTTACCTTCTCTGAATTTCCAATTCTTCTTGGGATGGACCATTTTGAACTTGAGCAGGTAGTTGTGAATTTTGTCTAGGCAATGTTGGCCCTAAAAAGGGAGGAAAATATTATAGATGAACATTATCTTTACATCTAGCTGGACAGAGGAGATAAAATCATGAGAGTAACATAAAACCATCACATATTTACAAATGTATCTTCTTTTTGTCTAGCAAAATAAAATATAAGCTTTACATAACACACAGCAAATGAAAGACTGCAACATAATACTGTCATCATCTCCAGAAGGCTTACTTGAAACAAATGAAAAACATCAACAATAAGGGAAAAATAAACATTTACATATGAAGAGCTTGAGTAAAACAAGTGTTCAATGAGCATCTGAAGAGGCACCTAAGCTTGACATTTCTAAGACAATGAGACATTCTCTTCGGGGTAATTATTTATGAAGTGGAGAAGGAGAACTTAAATGAAAAATCAGAATTAAAAAACTCACCTAAATAGAACACTGGAAATGAAAAACAGGAGAGAGAGAGCATGAGAACCTTATTACTAGACTGCAGTATGCTAATGCATTTATCAAATTTGCCCAATTTAAGCTGCCATTTTTCTTTAACGGCCTGGCATTTCCATTACTGGTAAAAAACATTTGCTAAACTTCCATATAATAAATTAAACTATTTATCTGAATTTCTTAATGCAATACAGGTAATCTTAACTTTTCATTTGGGGTAAGAAGGAAAAAAAATGAAACCTGCATTTACACCAACATGGTTCTGTCATGTGAAAATAATGACCATCCATTCCCATATATTATGTACAATGCAGATCCCATCTTAGCATCTTAGATAGAATGCCTCTAAATTATCGGACATCTTGATGTCACTGGATATAAAAATTAAATAAGATAAATGCTGGACTTAATATAACACACGATGCCTAACGTTTAACTAGAACAATTTTGAAATCCATCTCAGTAAACAACACAACAAAGAATTATCTTCTACTCTTGGAGAGTAATATATGATAAATTATATATATATATTTCTGAATTCTAGTATGCCACCAAATGCCCCTACCAAAGATTCTGAATGACTTTTGTAAATCAGTATATTTTTTAAAAAAGCTTTTACTAGTAAATAAAAGCAAATTACTATAATTTATGAGCTAAGAGCATAACACATCTATTTTATATTAGTGGAGTAGACTTTGAAACTAGAGGTAAAGATCCATCAGGATGTAATAACAGTTATAGTATAACCTAGGTACAGAAAACAGAATTAATTTGTTTTGAACTTACCTACCAACTTTTTTTCCCTCATCTCTTTACAAATATTTTTAGACTGATCATTTAATTTGCCCTCTTACAACTTAAATGACAACTGCCGGAATATTTTAATTAGATTTCCTAAGAATCTGCTATTTTGAGATCCAAATAAAGGAAATACAGAAATATATTAATTACACAAAATCAGTAACAACAACAAAAAAAGGTTTTAGAAATCAAAATTAAATACACTTGCATCTCTGCATAAATAAAAAATAAATAATTATTGTCTAGTAAACAGATTAGAGCGTGTTCCTTTGCAAATTAACATGATATATATTTTAAAAAGACTGTCATATTAGGCCATGTTTTCATGTTTTATATTTCACAGGTTACAGGGAAAAGATATTTCTGGCAAAAGGATAGGGACATACAAGGTGAGAGGGTAAATTTGAGAAAGCATAAAATCTAGGGAGGGATGTACTTTCCACATTCAAAGTTATATTTGCCCCAAACTACTAAATGCAAGCATGTGGCACAGCCAGTTTAAGACAATTATGGTTTAACTAACTTTTTAAAAATAATGTTTGAGTATTTAAGTGAAAATCTCAAGCTGTATAAATAATACAATAGCTGAATATCAGCAGGTTAGACTTGTTTGGCAATTCTAATAGTTTTGCTCACATCTAAAACAGGTATCCTATCTCAACAGTAGTATTAATGGATTAAGTTCACTAATTCAATGTTTAAATTTTAACTCAAATAATAAATTCAAGAAAATGTCAAATTTCAACTCAATCCTATTGATTTTATTAAAATTAACACATCTGACATTAACTCATAAAATTGAAAAAAAATCATCGACTTATAGAACCTGTTTTGAATATTTTTTAAGGCTTTTTAAAAGCATACTAGGTACAACCATTTAGAAAGGAGGTTTTCAAAATATGGGTAATATTTTGTGGGTCCTGTTACTGATATTTTTTGGTCATAAGAAGGAAAGAAAAATTTCCTTGAAGTTTTTTAAACTGGTGAGAAATGTGATCCAACAACAACTCTTAAAATTCTTTGCTATATGGTTCTTTGTGACATTGGAGCATTTGTCTTTCAGAACATTCTTAAATGGAGAATGAATCCCTCCCTATGGTATTTTCTCACATTTGTATTTTAATTTGGCTGTTTTGTTTGTTTCTTCTTCATTAAAATTGTCAAAGTACAAAAACTAGCACATTGAAATTTATGTGCATTTAAAATTAATACAAACATACTGTAAATGTTAAATAAAAATTTCAGGTAAATTATGAAATACAGATAGGAATTACATTCTAATGGATTATGAATCTGGTAAATAATACCAAAGACACTGAACCCGACTATGAAACAGCAACTAAGATTAGGCAAGGGTATCAGCTGCTACCATATTTTCTAGACTATAGCTATTACTATACATAGGTCATATTCCTAAACGGGTATCTGTGTCCTCATGAAATACAAAATAGGTACTGTCATAAACATCTTGGTGGGCAAATGACAGTATTTTATAAGCATCATGTAGTGGTTAACAGCTCTCTTTTAGGAAAAATAAAGAGAGAAGAAACAACCAAGGTTAAGAAACAAATGGTCCTGCTTTGTTTCCACTGTCAATCATGAACAGCAACAGCAGCTGTTTGGGGGTTCACTCTCTCCCTAATTTATAACCAGAGCCAAAGACAATGGCTGATCTTAATTTGTCCAGGCTAGAAGAAGATATACAGCAAAGTTTGCAAATTACTGTTTCTAATAAAGAAAATGTGGTAATATCACTGATAAAGTATCCTAGAAATGATGGAAATCTGATTAGAATCTCTCTCTGAAACATGAGTGGCATTTCAGTCTTGCCTACAATATTGAGTTCTGGCTGAAGCTATTTCACTTACTGGCCCATTTTTATTTTCACAAATCTAGTTTCATACTTAGCCACAGACTATTTTAAATCACCGACTAAAAGATGAATGGTTCTCACAATACAATCAAATTTAAACTTAGCAAAGTGGTAATATATTGTTTTACACAGTTAAAGATGATAATGAGGAAAATCTGCTTTTTAACCACTGTTTCAGAAAAACTTTTAAAAATCACCTTTATTAAGGCCAAATTAATCTTTTCTCTGCAACTGGATAAACTGTTATTCTGCATGTGGACCTCAAATTCTACAGCAGAAAGTTAGGTTATTAAAAATGAGTTGAAGAGACTCCTAATAAAACAAATATCAATAACCACTCATGGCTAGTTCAAAAGCTGGCCTGGAAGAAGCCTCAAGAAGAGATGACATTTCAGAAATAAAGTTACTGATTAAATGCTTAAATCTGCAATGTTTTAAGAGAGGTTTTATAGGGCTGGGGTTGTGGTTCAGTGGTGGAGTGCTTGTCTAGCATGGGTGAGACCCTGAGTTCGGTCCTCAGCACCATATAAAAATAAATAAATAAAAACCAAAGGTATTGTGTCCGACTACAACTAAAAAAATAAATATTCAAAAAAGAAAAAGAGGGGTTTTATAAAAGCCATACAAATGGGCTCACAGATGCTAACTGTGTCACCTGAAGCAAATCTAAACTAATAATTTTAGATGATTAAGAAGTACATTAGAATTCTCTTTTTATAATTTATAACATGCTTCTTTGCCTAAACTTTTAAGTTCATAAATTTTAAAATGATATCTTTAAAGAAACAATATCAGTAATACTGAGGAACCACATTAAAAATTCTGAGTCACATGGATAAAGTACATACACGGAGTTGAACTGTTAACACAAATTTGTTGTAGTATAACACTTTATAAGTTTTATCTCTCTCTCAAAAAAATCTGGCTAGTCAAGGTATACATGAGTCAAAAAGGGGTATATGCGCATATGTGCGTGCTGTGTGTGTGTATAAACTCAAAGAACTAAGTCGCTTTTTGGAACCTGGGTTTTCAAAATCGAGTTTCAGAATCAAACAGTGATAAAAAGAATTTAGACAAAAACCTCTCTCTTTTTATCTTGTATGAAGGTAAGAAAAAACATATATATATATATACACACACACACACCACACATATTTGATTTTCTCTAATTTGGGGCGGTTATATGACATACCTACATTGTCTATACAAATAATACATATCTACGAATGTGTATATGAGTGTGAAAGAAAATACTGAGAGTAAATTCACTAAGCCACAGATCTCAACTGCTGAGTAAAGACTCAATCAGAAATTAACCTACTAAAGCAATAAGTTTACATCTGCCTCTTACAACATGCACACCTAAAATTAATTCAAGTTAAGCAAAAGCTCCTTTTGAATAAGGCACATTTACATACCTCAAATCATATTAAAATGAATATATTTTCCTTAAATTCTAAGTTAAAAGTTTGTTCCCAAACAAAAGAGTTAAAAATAAAAGTAAACAAACAAAAGCCCCCTCTCATTTGTGTTGGAAGAGGTAGACAAAAATAGTTTTAAAATCCTAATTCTAACTAAATCCTAACAAACCAACTAAAAAGCTGACCAAATCACCTACATGAACCACAACAAATATCACAACATAAAAACAGCTTGCTATAATATCCCAAATACCACAAACCAGACCATGGCCTAAGGAAACAAAAGTTATGGAAATGTGCAAGTAGTATGTACCACAGCTTGAAAAAGTAATGTAAACATAATGTTGCTTACCACAGAAAATACATCGCAAATTAGTGCTGTCCTGGGTAGCAGTAACCTTGCTCTGGGCTGCAACAGACACCTTGGTGTTAGAAGCTTCAAAGGACAACGGGGGCCATCTGAAGAACTTCACATTAACTAAAAGGTGCTTTGAAATGTTCAAAATGTATTTATACATACGTCCTATCTAGATTCTCATCCTGGAAGCTCTGTAATTTAATAAAAACGTATCCTCTTTAACATAAACTCTTAAAAATAATTTATATGTAATGTTATTTGTGGAAGACCCTAGAATAAATCATAGATCAAATGATGTGCTAACAGCTTAATTATTTCCTGAGTTATACAATCAAAGAGGGCAATATGCATTTTAGGATTATACTGTTTTCAAGTTAATGAATTACAGGAAGTCAACATCTATAGCTATCAGAGTTAATTTCATAAGGACTTTTCTCTCCCATTTAGGAGAATTACATCTGGAAAAAAAATTTAGGGAAAATACTTAAGATTAACTTAACATATTAATTCATTTCTACCAGTTGGAAAATGATCAATGGCATTATAAACAGCCTAATGCAATTAAATAATTGTATATTCACTAACATAAAATATCTTTGTTTGCTTTGCTCTTTGAAAAAAAAAATAAACTATTCATTGTTTACCAAGCACATTTTATTGTTTCTTCTTTCTTCAATAGGTATACATACTTAACAAAATATTAAAAATGTGTAGCTTCATCAAATAGGTTATTTTCATAAAAAAGTCACTTCTTTTTAGGAGAAACAACTTAAAAAGTGATAATTTATGAAAAGGGAAATAGCTTGTCAGAAATCAAGGTGATACTCAACACTGGGATGGAAAAAAACAAAAGTAAAATATACTTTCTTACTATTACATTAGTGACATCTAAAATGTTACTCATAATTCTCTATAAAGTCTAAAGAAATTCTTGTCAGCACAGGAAAGATTTTCTTTTTCCTTCACTATTAACCAAGAAACTGTTAATGGGTTAATAATATATTGGCTTAAGAAAATCACATAAAAGCAATCACATAAAATGGCTTTAGGCTTTCCTAAAGCTATTTTCTTTAAATAATACAACTTCTAAATTAAAAAAATTTCAGTAGAATCAAAAGCAAACCAATTTAAAGAATGCACATGTGAAAATAGTAATGTCTTAAAATCAAGAAAAATTTTTCATTGTTTTTAGAAATAGACAACATAACCCAAATAAGTCTTGCTTTAAAAATATTACATATAGCAGATATTTGCACACACAAAATAAGACTAAAAAATGTCAATTTTGCTAAATACTTCCAAGCACCCAATCTATTATTATTAAAGTTACATGCACAATACTTATAATAATAAGATATAGAAAGACCACAGACATATCTATAATGTCTAGCAAGCTAATAACATTATACCAAAGGAAATAAACATTCTAGAAACATTTTGATAAATTTAGACAAACTGCTTTTTAAAACCCTGTCTTACTAATGTTTATAAACAGCTACTTCCATAAAACTTTTATTAAATAAACATGCCTAGTTTACAGGTTTTACTCTTTAGTTCCTTTAATTCATATTTAAAGGAAAAAACACATAAGGACAATTTTTTAAAACTTACAAGAAAAACCTGAGAGAGTATCTCGTTTCTGACAGCAAAGAAACTGCCACATCCCATTACTAATCATTTTAGCAAAAAGTCATCTGACAATTGTCAGAATGCAGGTATACCATTATTACTGCGTTATGACAAAACATTGCTAACCAAGAACTTTCAGTCTTTTTCACAATTTAAACTATTTAGCAACATTCTTGCATTTGGTATCCTTAAGCATCTTCTTTCCACTGATTTTACTTCGTACTAGCAAGTAAAATATTGATCTTCATTCTGATAAGGTTGCTTGAATTCTACTGCAGTTTGCATTTCCCGAAGATACTAAATTATTCATTCCATCATATGCATAGGCTAACCACACTTCCTGCTTAATATTGATACCATTATTAACTCTTTCTTCACTCAGAGGAAAAGGGTAGAATAGAAGATTCATTGTCCAGGTGGAGTAAATTCAGTAATATGATTTCAGCATAGTATTAAGCTAGCACTGATAATCCATTTACCTTACATTTTACTAAAGAAAGGACATTTCTCTTTAAATTAGTCATATTATAGAGGCTTAGTGCTGACAGAAATTAGGGTGAGCCACAAAAACAAACATAACTAAGGAGATTAGAAAAGTACATTAATATTGGAAAAATGACAGATGTTTAGACTTGATCATCATTACTATATTTTATTACCGAATATAATTACTACAGTAGACCCAGGATGTTCATACTTTCAACATCAGAGGTTTCTACTATTAGCAGTTATACCCAAGGCAATCTTCAATGGGGGATATTACCCATCTCAGCTTTTATTCTGCAGATTAAGTGAGATAAGGTTTGCTGAAGAACTGGTTTGGATTTGATTTGCAGTCTCTAGAAAGCTGGTCTACTGGGTAAGTGAACCTGAAATCAGCACCCAAATTAGTGGTGTTCACACTTCTGACCTTCATAAGGCTCCCAGGAATTTCCCTCATGACTGAAAAGAAGTAAAAGCAAAGGTCTGTTCTAAGTTATCTGGAATAGAAGGGAGACAAACACCACAGTTCTGTGGTTGCCTACATCAAAACAAAAATAAACAAGGCAGGTACCATATTCTAAGGCACTGTGCTAGGAGATGTGAGAATAACAAATACTAAATTTTATTCAAAGCAATAAGCATTTTAAACCTGCATTTTGTGACATTTTTGTAACTATTACTTCAAATTTTGCTTCAAAACATGTATACTTTTTAATTAAGGAAAAAAAAAACTTTCCCTACTTCAAGAAATGGAGCATCTGGCATCACTGAGAATTTCTCTTATTTGTTTTTTCCTCAATCTTATGCAAAACTGAATATCTTATGCCAAACTGAATATATGTTTGGGCTTTACTCCTCCCTTGTTTCTGGTACTCATCCCCAACTTAGGGCTTCAAATGCATTTTATTTCCTTCTAAGCAAATATGACAATGATGGTTAATCGGCTGATAAATTGCTGGTTATTATGCTGCACTGGCAATCAATAGTCTTATGCTCCTCAGTCTACCTCTGTTTTGTAAAGCATTTATTTTTAGCTGTGGAATGGATGACTTTGCCTCGAGCTAAAGAAACTTTGAGAAAATTAGAAGTGGAAGAGCCTATAAAACAGTCATATCCTAACAGTTCTAAAAAGCAAAAGTAACCTGTGTCCCTACATTTGGTTCTCTGCTTCCTCATCTTAAGTACAGATCAAGACCTGTCCATCAAATCTCCTTACAACGCCCCCTTGTCTTTTGTTACTAAAGACATTGTTTAGTATATACTCAAAGAACACACTATACCACTTCTGGTAGAATGCTACTTTAACAAACACGATTAGCTTCTCACAAGAGAATGTTAACTCTCTAACCAGCGCTCAAATAGAAATGTAAGACCCTCCTTGCCCCTTACATTTTACTCCTACCATTTAAAACCAACTTCCAAATCCTGTCAATGCAAACTCCTAATTTTTCTTTCCAAACTCTCTCCATTCTATCATTCTTGTTTCATGTTTAGTAGCACTCAGTGGTATGAAGTTTAAACTGTATTGGGGAAGGAAAGGAACTAGTAACACTTCTATTTTTTAAAAATTTCTTCTACTGTTTTTATTTTGTTTTTATAATATATGTAATGTCAACACCAACACCAACACACACACACACACATGTATACAAACAATAACACATATTAGGTACATACTTCAGAAATTATGAAGACTGCCAGCCTAGACAATGTCAATAGCATCATCTAGTTAAGATATCTATTCGAATCTTAGTATCTATCTCCTTTCCCACAGCAGCCAGTGACACTTTAATAACTAAACCAATCCCATCATCCTCCTCAGCAAAAGTTTTTTAATCATTTCCACTGCTTGTAATGTAAATCCTTTCTGTGCAGGATGTGATTCTGCCTATCTCATCTCCTTTGAACTGCTCTCTATGCTTCAGTTCACTGTCCCATCCTCAATGTGCTATATGCTCCTCCCTCCACAGGGCAGTTTTCATACATGCACATCCCTTCTGTCTCTGATTTTTCTCTTGGGCAACTGGCATGCTTCTTTTCTGGATCAACTGGAACTTTCTGGCAGTCAACACATCAGAGTTACTATTAACCCTCAGACAACTGTTTTGCCTCACTCACTAAAATTCTTAGTTCCGACTTCACAACTTTTTTCCCTATCAGCCACTTCAAAGGTCTGAAAGGAAATAATATTAACATAAAATTGGATAATACCAAATTTTCTAAAAAACATAAAGAATATGTCTAGAGATAGGATAAAAGTTTTAGTTTAATATTAAAATCAGGATTGGGGCTGGGGATGTGGCTCAAGCGGTAGCGCGCTCGCCTGGCATGCATGCGTCCCGGGTTCGATCCTTAGCACCACATACCAACAAAGATGTTGTGTCCACCGAGAACTAAAAAATAAATATTAAAAATTCTCTCTCTCACTCTCACTCTCTCTCCTCTCTCACTCTCTCTTTAAAAAAATAAAATAAAATAAAATCAGGATAATTAGTCCAAACTTATATTTGGGCAAGAAAGAATGAGAGTTCATTTTGCTTTTTTTATTATTGATGAGTGTGGATGAATAGAGAAAAATCTGTGGTAGCCTACAAAATTAAAGTTTTTTGGGGAAATAATAAAAGCACCCAATTCTATGGTGGTGGGAGGAGTATATTCAATGATGAGGATGCCTCAGATCATTTTAGGGAAAAACACAATTTCACTCTTACATCCACTTATAAAGAAATAAAACGCATTTAACTATGAAAAGCATTTGCATTGTACAAGTTAAAACAAAGACTTTCAAAGACCATGTCTGCTTTTTGCTATTTCTATATGAGGGGGAAAAAAAGAATTAAGAGAACCACAAAAGTCTGAAGTTTCTAATTCTCTTAACTAATGCTCTTAGATGGGGAAAAAAAAATGAAGGCAGAGGAGGTAGGGCAATTATGGTCAACAAAACTGAACTTGGGAACTAAGAGGAAAAAAACCTCAGAGATTTCACAATTTGGCTAAGCAATCATCTCTATTTATTATTTTTTTTTTTTAAAGAGAGAGCGAGAGAGGAGAGAGAGTGAGAGAGAACTTTTTTTTAATATTTATTTTTTAGTTCTCGGCGGACACAACATCTTTGTTGGTATGTGGTGCTGAGGATCGAACCCGGGCCGCACGCATGCCAGGCGAGCGCGCTACCACTTGAGCCACATCCCCAGCCCAATCATCTCTATTTATATTCGGTTTTGGCATAGAAAACTGCTACACAGTTCTCCTTTTCAAATTTATAAAGTTCTTAAGACACTGACTTTTAAAAAACTAAACAGACTTCTTGCTTTTAATCTCTTTATTTAAAAATAAATATTAAAATTCAGTCATTACTTTCACTAAATACCATATTCAAAACTTCCCACTGTTAAAATGTTAAAACTAGAGTCCATTATCAGATCTTGGAAAGCATGCCTAAATATCTGAATATACATGAGTGTGTGTGTGTGTGCGCGCGCGCTTTGGAAGTGTTGGAGAATGAACTCAGGGTGCTTTACCACTGAGCTACATCACTACTCAACCCCCTTTTTGTAAAATTTTGAGACAGGATCTCACTAAGTTGTCTCAAACTTTTGATCTTCTGCCTCAGGCTCCTGAGACACTAGAATCACAGGCATGTACCACCCACCACACAACTAACTGGAAGAAGTCAGTCACAAAAGACCACTTACTGCTTGATTCCATTTTCACAAAATGTCCATAATATGAAAATCTTTAGAGACAGAAAGTAGATTAGTGGTTAACAGATGCTAGAAGGGATGGATGAATGAGGGCTGGGGTAAAGAAAGGGGTTTAAGTGTTTATTTTTGGCATGAGGAAAATGCTCTGAAATTGTGGCAATGGTCGAACAACCCTGTGATTATAATAAAACCATCAAACTGAATACTTTAAGTGGGTAAACCAAGTAAATCTCAGTAAAGCTGTTAGAGGGAGAAAAAGAAAAGAGGATCATGCCATGAATGTGTTGTCTCAGAACTGTTTATAATACAAAGTTGAAAAATCCATTTTTCATATGAAAAATACTTAAATTGATGATTATCTCTGAGTGGTAGGATTTTAGGTGTTCTTATGTTCTTTATGCTTTTCCATACTGCTTAAATTATTTATAAGCAGAGCACACAACTTTATAATCACAAGAAAAGAATTTTCTGGAGTAACAAATGGCTATGTTGGAAATAAGAGAGTTTTATTAGCAGAACGGTTCTTGCTAGACAGAATACTAAATGGCTCTAGTTTCTGACAAAAGAATTTCACATAAGCAAAGAATGATGTTACCCCAATGATAATACCAATGTGATCTTAAAAATCTGGAAGGACTGCAGCGTCAGTACCAGATACCTTTTCCAAATACCAGAGCTGATGTGAAACAGGTGCACAGCAGCTTTTCTGAAACAAGGCTGCTTTCCAACAGAAATCAAAACCAAAGGCATTTCTTACATGACTTTGAATATACATCCACTCCGGATGGTTTACCAAAACTCAGAACTGTCCTAGTTAAAGCTGTCTCCTTTTCCAGGAAACCCCATTGCCTTTGTTCTCTTCTTTCTCTCTGTACAATAATTCATAATACTTTTAAGAAGTTGCTTACCAAGAAGCAGTCTCTATCTAAAAATAGGACAGCTAATGTCTAAATGACAAAGAGGTCCAAATTTACTTTCTGAAATTAAAAAAAAAAATGTTGAATTTTATCAAAAGAATAGCTTTGTTGAACACATTTAAAAATCAAATTGTGTTTACCTTACATGGGATTTATTAAAAAGAATTAAATATAAATTATTGGTGTGGGTTGTCAGAAAGGACATTTAAAAAAAACTGTTCTACAAACTGACCATTAATAAACTTGATCTCTGCAATATATCAATATATGCAATATTTATTACCCTACTCTTTTAAAAATATATTACCTTATAATTTGTAGGTCATAAATTTTGGTACACTATTTCAAATAACGATGGTATGTTTTAGATGAAAAATCAGTATACTCAAAGAAATGAAAAAAAGAAATCACAAAGGTTGCCAATCGTAAAAAATAAATAAATAAATAAAGAGAAAGTTGAACTAGGAGTGCCATATTCTTGCTCTTAAGAATCAATAAATGTTACTCAGTAAAACATTTTATTTTCAGGAAAACTATGTATAAAATAGTATAATGTTTTAAATGATATTTTTAGTAGTTTAGTTCAATCTATAGGCTTAATGGTTTACTTTCTTCATTGAAACATTTCCACATTAAATCTCAGTCTTTTACTGACCACTTTCACAAAATGAGATACTAAATCAGCAACAATACATTTTTTATTTAAAAGCAAAATAAAATATGGTGGGACAGTGCTGTAATACTAGCAAGAGCCCATAAGGAAACACAATATGAAAACCCAATACCAAGTTGTTGGATCTAAGATCTTTCCAATTTATTGTGAGTGCTAAATTATATAATGACTCTTCTATTCAGAATCATCTGTCCACCTCACTAGACTTGGCACAAACCAGGTCCAGGCCATTTTACATGCAACTCAGATAAAACCAAAGGTAATATTTGTGCCATATTTATATTCCTATTACCAGCAACTATCATAGTGTTTGGCACAAAAAAAGTAATCAATACATTTGTTTAAGCTGGGATTTTACAGAATTGATACAATGTAAGAACTCACTGAAGATACACTATTTGCTAGCTGTATTTCTTCTAAGTACTGTATTTTATACACCTAAATAATACAGATGGAGGGGGAAGACAGTAAACACGAGAGTCAATGAATCTTTATATTAAAAAAGGTACAAGGAAAATATAGAAGATCAGTAACATTTATACAAAAATATGGGAAATAAAATTTTATTAAAACAATATTTTTGTGGAGAGAACAGTGGGAATAATGTAAAGCAACAACCCAGAAAAATCTAAACTTGAGTCTTAAGGAACTGTAAGGTTGAGATCCCACAAATTTTCAGGGGTGGGGGATAGTTTTCAAAGCAAAAAAGAACAACAATTCTCACAGCTACTTTACAGACTAAACAAAGTCAAGTCAAGGCAAAATTCTTTCCCAAGACCTCCCACAATTACCATCAGAAGGCAGGGCAAGGAGTGATGCTAAAGGAGAGAGTGCCTTTAGAAAGGCATGGGCCACCTTTCCACTCCAATAACTTTATAGTGAACTTGTTTTAAACAAGTCAAGACTCAGCAAGGCAGCTAGAGGGATCATATAATCACTTGCACAAGAAGATGAAATGCATGAGAAATGCTGATGGAATGTTTTAAACAACACTTACTCAAACTCATATGAATTAAAGGTTAAATGTTGATAGAAATATCACTGCTGTGTTAATTGGCAATGTGGAAACAACAGAAAGCCTTTCTCTTCTCGGGGATGTAAAACTTGAAAATAAAAACACACTATCCAAACTAAGGCCAAAATACCTACTTAAAAAGGAAGTGATATAATTCAAGAAGAGTTCCCAAAAGCAAAAGTTCCCTTTGGAACAGTGAAATAATTGTGATTTTCTTAAGAACAGAATTATAGAGACTCAAATGGCTATTTATATAAATAATATTATAATTATTATGGTATTATATATACTTAAAATCTGTTCATACATTTTAGTCTAGATTAAATGAGACTATAGGCTACATTTCCAAAAAATATGTATGTCTATGGCCTGATGCAAGAGACACTTCAAATAATTTGATTATTATGTGCAAGTAAGTGCTACCATATTAGCACTGTCAATAATTTTGACTATCAAATTTGTTTATACAGTCCAGAAGTTAACAGTCTAAAGTGTTCTGACAAAAGGAAGTAATAAACATATACCACAAAGCTCAGGATACTAAAAGAAGAAAGACGAAATGCAAGGGCACAGGTACATGAGAGTGTTCACATAAATGGCTGTGGGGGGAGGGGAGAGATCAGGTGTTATGGTTTAGGTATGAGGTGTCCCCCAAAAGCTCATATGTTAGACAATGCAAGAATTTTTAGAGATGAAATGAATGGGTTATGAGAGCCTTAAATTAATCCACTGATATGGATTAACTGGGTTATAACTGGAAGCAGATTAGAAAAGGTGGGTCACTGGTGGCATGCCTTTGGGTTTATATTTCATCCCTGGTGAGTGGAGTGTTCTCTCTCTC
Source organism: Spermophilus citellus (assembly GCF_964194105.1). Taxonomy (NCBI): domain Eukaryota; kingdom Metazoa; phylum Chordata; class Mammalia; order Rodentia; family Sciuridae; genus Spermophilus; species Spermophilus citellus. Next base: position 112,212,418 of record NC_138187.1, on the reverse strand, counting down.
TCTCTCTCTCTCTCTCTCTCTCTCTCTCCCTCTCCCTCTCCCTCTCCCTCTCCCTTCCTCCCTCCCTCTCCCCTCTTCCTGTTTGCCATGTCCTGAGCTGCCTTCATCCTCCACACCCTTCTGCCATAATGTTCTGTCTCTCAAGCCCAGAGCAATGAAGTTGCCATGTATAGAATAAGTCCTCTAAAACTATGAATACCAAATAAACTTGTTCTTCTGTAAAACTGATCTTGTCAGGTCTTTTGGTCACAGTGATGAAAACTGACTAAAACACCAGGTCATGAAGGACAAAAAGCAGCATTAAGAAGTCTGAAACAGGGGCTGGGGTTGTGGCTCAGGGGTAGAGCACCAGCCTGGCATGCGTGAGGCACTGGGTTGGATTGCCAGCACTTCGTAAAAATAAAAACAAATAAAATAAAGGTATTGTGTCCATCTACAACTAAAAAGTAAAAAAAAAAAAAAGTCTGATAGAGTCACTAAAGGGTTATGTGGCATGCAGCATAATAGGTCCACAAAAACCCACTCTACCCCTTTTCCTAGCAACGTAAGGTTGATTCCACTAAAATTTGAAGAAGAGGCTGGGATGCCGATTTCCTGGGCATTCGGGTCTCTCATCCAGTCAGTGGAACAGGTATGGTTGTGACTGTTCCCATCAGAGTAGAAGTGGTTCTTGTAATTCATTTCTTAACATCAATAGACAAGAGAGATGCTCTTTAATTAAATCCTTTCTTTAACTTGATAAAGATGAAAACATCTTACACAAAGGTACCAAACTTTTGACTGTTTAACTCTCATAAAATGCTACTCTAATTCATGAGCAATACCTGATAAAAATTCGCAAATACGGGTAAAGCAACTGTTTACAGATTACCATGCTCACACACAAAAGCATGCCAATAATCCCAGATGACATGTGCAGGTCAAGCAACTTAATTATTAAATTTAAAGCTTTATTGTAAAATAAATCTGAAGAGAACTACAGTCACCAGCCAAACCTTTTACAAGGTGTCCAAGTGCCAGACAAGCAGAGAATAAAAAATATGGGGCAGACAGAATACAGCTCCATATGACAACAAACTTCAGGCTAAAAATAACTTTCTTAAAATTATGAAGCCCAGGGCTGGGGTTGTTGCTCAGTGGTAGAGCGCTTTCCTGGCACATGTGAGGGACTGGGTTTGATCCTCAGTACCACATAAAAATAAATAAAATAAAGGTATTGTGTCCATCTATAATTAAAAATATATACATATTTTTAAAAAGATTACAAAACCCAGAAAAATAGTAACTACCTCTTTTTGCTTTTTAATCATTTCACTATGGAGCAGGACAAGATCTCAAGTCCTACTATGCTCACTTTAAAAATAAATGAATGAATGAATGAATGAATGAATGAATGAATGAAAGAAATCAGACTCAAGTTATGGTCAAGCTAAAGCAGCTTTCCAAAACAGCTAGTGACCAGGGACTTAAAGTCACCCAAGAAACTACTGAAAATTTATTTATTATACAATGATATATAAAATTTATTATAATAATTCACATATTTGTGAATATATAATTCGTAAATTAACATTTATTTTGAAAAATCACAAAAATAAAAGTCACAAATGTACCTTGAAACTACAAAGCAAAGAATCTGGTTTTTAAGAGGCAGAGCTAGTTACACCAATAATGGTTACTGTGATAAATGGATGGTTTACAAATCTAAACATGGGGCAAGTTTTGGATATTAATCATGAAAAGGGCTACCAGACCTCCATTTCCCCTTCCATTGAAAGATGATAATGATAAAAAGAAATTGGAAATAATCTCTGCCCACTCTGTGACTTGCAAAGTCTCACTATTAAATGCCAACCTCTGATGATGACTTCTTCATGGGGAGAGAAAAAGGTTAAATACAAAAAGAGAAGAAATTAAAAGGAAAAAAAAAAAAAGACAGGGACAAAAATTTCTCTATTGCCAAAGAAGCTATGTCCACCTACATTAAAGGGACAGAAAATAAGAAATAATCAGTTCCCATGCAACAGACAGCCTTCAAGGTTTCTTTGCTAGGCTCTCTGGAAGAGATAAAAAGACAACAGAAATTGTGTTCTTAATCAGTCTCTTTCTCTCAAATTATGGCAGTCATTTTCAAAGGTTGTGGATTTTACTGGGCGTGGTGACACACACTTGTAATCCCAGTGGCTTGGGAGGCTAAGACAGGATGATCTCGAGTTCAAAGCCAGCCTCAGCAAAACTGAGGTGCTAAGCAACTCAGTGAGGTCTGACTCTACATAAACACAAAATAGGGCTCAGGATGTGGCTGTGGCCAAGTGCCCCTGAGTTAAATCCCCAGTACCTCCCATTCCCCCCGCCAAATTAGACCTTAGGATCAAGTTAGACAAAAATGTGCTGGGAAGTAATATTGGCCAAATTACATTACTATGTAACAACAAATCCCATCAATATGTACAACTATAATTGCACCAATAAAAAATGTGGGGAAAAAACATGGAGCCTCATAGATCATCTTGGGATTGTTGTCCTTAGAAAAGATTAAGGTAATTCTCATGGAACCCCTTGATTATATGTCACAGGAGAGTTCTTATAACACCACAGTTTTAGCGCCTCCCATTTGCTCTTTGGCTTCCTGTCTGGCAAGGTGATCTCTTACTACCCAGCATGCAACCACCAGGGTGATGCCATTTGCCCTGAAGCCCTTACCAGAGTTGAGCAGAAGCTTGCTCCACACTCCAGAACTGTGAGATAATAAAGCTCTTTTTAATATAAAGTTGTCTTCCTCTAGTATTTTGTTAATAGTAACAGAAAACAAACTCTTATCCATTTGATATCTCATTTAATAGAATAGAGCTTGATTATTTCATTGTTTTTGCATTCAATGCACTGCAGTGTGTTGCTTGGTAAAGTATAATCAAGTCTGGGCACGATAACACACAGCACACACCTGTATTCCCAGAGACTCAGGAGGTTAAGGCAGGAGGATCACAAGTTCGAGGACAGCCTCAGCAACTCAGGGAGGCACTAAGCAACTTAGTGAAACCCTGCTCAAAATAAAAAATTAAAAAAATAATTTTTAAAGGGAGCAGGTTGGGGATGGAGTTCAGTGGTAAAAGCATCTCTGGGTTCAAATCTCCAGTACCAAATAAATAAAATAAGTATCATGAAAGGGTCATTTTGAGGTCTCTTCAAAGGGTTCAAAGGGGAATGCTCAAAGATCCTTGAGACACCCTTTCTAAAACTTAAGTGAGGGTTTGAAATTCAAGATTCCTGATTCAACATCTGGTTCAGCTCAAAAGAAAAATCAAAATATGCAAAATCACCAAGTACAGAGTACTCTAGGCATTAATCTCTCTTATAATGAGGAGGTCTATGGATTTTAAGAGGATTAGCTACAATTAAATATTCTCTCAAACTTTCCTTTTTTAAAAAATATTTATTTTTTAGTTTTAGGTGGACACAATATGTTTATTTTATTTTTATGTGGTGTTGAGGATCGAACCCAGCGCCCCAAGCATGCCAGGCGAGAGCGCTACCGCTTGAGCCACATCCCCAGCCCTCTCAAACTTTCCTTTTAATGACTGAGAATTAGATATGGAATAATTTAAACATCAAAGATAAATGGAATAATACAAATGAAATAATATAAACATCAACAAATGGCAAGAATTTGATATATAATTCTCACATCCATCCACAGTCATTTTCTGGTCCCAATTCTAGTCAAGAACTTCATATAAGTTCTTGTGGGTGAATGAAAGATAAGAAAAGGAGACTAAGAGAAATGAAGAATGAGGAAATGAGAATAAGGGAATGAGAATTTGGCCCTAACCCATCCATTATAGGTAAAGAATACACACATATGTATTCTCCCTTGGGAGAACTGAGACATTAGTCACACAAATCATTTTCCTCACAGCTTAATTTTTTCATGAACCCTAACTTAGAAGGTTAACTACACTGTGCTGAAAATTGAGGCTTTGAGATATAACAGGTAGGGCACAGGAATTGAAAGCCTGACCCAGTAGCTCCCAATCTTTTCAACAGATAGAGGTCCTTTTATTATATTAACTAACCCCCTTGAACTTGACATTTAGAGTGAATCTGTCCAAAGAAACTGTATTCATGATTAATCTTTGTTCTTTCACAAGTAATCAAAGACAGCTTAGTTTTTAAGCTAATAAGTATCACAGTAATGTATTGCTCATTTAGTGGTCTAAAATTCTGAAAATTAACTCAAGTCTACTTCCTGTGAGTACTAAGTTGAACTCCTCTACTCAGAACAGAATTATATTATTTACAAAGGAAAAGGAGATTCACACATATTATACAAGCTAACTCTGTTAATAAAAATACTAAACGATGGGTTTAACATATTGTTTCTCTAATTCTACTTTAATGTCAACTTAAGAAATTAATAGAATGTCTTTACCAAATTGTGAGCTCTTTAAAGCCAGAATGGTGTCTATGTAACCTTTATAAAATAAAATGTGAATTCTGGCTCATAGTAAAATTCAAACTTTCACTGAACTACATTTGTATTTTTCACCTATTCCTCCAAAACTACTGGCTTTCTTCATATTGCCAAAATAATTTTAAGTACCACATCATATTCAAACAAGTATGATACTATCCCAGAGCATTTATCAACATGTGGAAATGGACAGCCAGATTTCTTTATTGCAATCATACACTATTGGTTTCCATTTTAACTCCTGATTCTATCACTGTTTAACTTTTCTTCTTATTGTTTACTATTTCTGCCTTCATTTAGGAACTGAATGCTTGTCTCATAGCTTCCAGTAGTTGCCTTTTCAAACCATGGTTAGCTTTCAAGTACAGCTTTGCTTATATTATCCCTCTTGGTCAAAAAATTCACACTGATCTCTGGAACCCACAGATCTCAAAGGCCCTTCTTGATCTGACTTACCTTTCTGAATTTATTCTCTCAGGTGAAACTTCTTCCTGATCTACAAACATGTCTCATTCTTCCCACTTTTGCACTTATATGGTATACCCCAGGCCACATATGCCTTTCTCCCTCATCTTGCTTGCTATCTATTATCTGTCTTTTGAGAGCTGGCTCAAAAAGCCACTTTGTCATTTTGCCACATTCCCTGTTGCTCAAGTGAGAAGAAAGTTCATTTCTTTTTATACCACACAGCAATTTGTCTATCTGTAGATATGATTTTCCCCTCTTCTGTTATGACTGTGTGTTATTTCCCCTATAAGAATAGAAGATTCTTAAGGAAACACTTGTGTCTAATTTCTCTTTGCATACAGATGCATTCCAAGGATAGCTGAATTAACTTTCAATGAAAACCCCCATAAAATATGTCTTTACCAGGGAGTAAGGACAAAAGAGGAGGTTGGAGAAAATAGTGAAAAAATTCTACTTCTACCTTTTATTTCTCTAAATAAGTTAACCTGCACCACAAAATCTTTTTTTTTTCAAACATTAGCTACTTTAATAGTTCGAGAATACTTCTGCCCTTGCCTCATTTAATTCCCATAATGAAATGATTCCCTGATAGTATTCTCACTATCCTTATCATATCTATAAAGAAACAGCTTTAGAGGCAGCAACCTGCTAACAGAGACAAAACTGTAGACTCTTGACTTCAAATTCAAGTTATTTCCACTATCATGAGAAATAACTTAAAATTTTGCTAAAAACCACAAAACTAAAAGTTTTTTTCTCTCCTTACTTACCCTAAAATGACTTCATTCAAAAACCTTTTTAAGACCTTGAATTTAAAGGCAGAGAAATGTAATAAAAAAGTTATCAGCCTTTAGAAGATCCAATCCCTTTTATGCTTCCCTTTCAAGGTTTTGTCTGACTTTAGAAAAGTCCCATCTTTCCATGTCCCTAACTGGAAACTGGAAATGACAGTAGACCTTTTAATCTTGCATATTGTGAAAACTGTGGTGGATAAATGAAGACGACTGTGGAAGAAGTATGAGAATGAAGCAGGACATGATGGCACCCACAAAAAAAGGGCATCCCACCCACCCAATCCCTAAACCTGTTTATTCATTTAATCCTGATGAGCAACTAGATCTCATCTGTTTCAAAACTATTATTTCTCTAGTAAGATTAGTTCATTTAAGAAACCTAAAAATGAAAGCAAAAAATACCATCCAAGGTTATCTTTGCAATGAATCTTTTCCAGATACAAATTTATATAATTTCATAAAGGCCATATTAACAATGTACCCCAAGTACAGTGTATCAAAAACCAAATTTTTATTCACCATAAATACTTCCTCTACAGCCATTTCCCACTCACTTCCTCTCTACTCTGGTTAATGGTACCATCCTTCACCAGTGGCCCAAATTGTTACACGTAGTTGTCATCTCAAAATATTCTCTTTCTTGGCATTACATCTTATTGACATGGTAAGAAGAAACTGACTAACTGAGGACGCATGCAAAAGGCTAGAACAACGCCTTCACAGACAGAGGAGGCACAAAGTAAAATTTGGTCACCTCCTCCTCACTCTGTTCCTTTTCTCTCTCTACCATGTCACCAATATCATCACAATTGGTTTTCATGATATAACTTGGCAGTGGAACCATCACACTTGTCCTAAAACACAAACCTGATCATATCAAACATTCATTGAACACTCTTCAATGACTCTTTATGATAAAATTCATACTACTACTCGGCAAGAACAATAGCCCTTCACAACCTTTCCAGTTGTTTCTTTTGGGATTCACACCATATAATTTTTCAGGGCCAAACCACAACATAGTTTATCTGTTGTTTCCCAACTGTTCCACATTCTCATGTATCCAAGTCTTTCTAAAATGCTTTATCACTGATGCGGTCTAATCCTTTTTCAAATAACAGCTCAAACATCTTATCCTCAAAGCTTTCCCTTGCTCTAGAATTTTCTTTGGTATGCCAAAAGCCTTTCTTCATACTCCATTCACAGACTGCATCCTAATTTTGCTGGCCTTCTTTCTAGCTAGCTCCAGCCCAGTTATGAAGTTGTGGAAGGGAAGGGATAGACTTTATCATGTTAGTATCATTCTAGTGCCTACCACAGAACTTATATCCTTAACCTGTTAGCTGATGGCATTTTTCGTGATAGAAGCATGATACTGCTCCCATGAATATCATCAATCTAAAAGACTGGAAAATAAGATTACTATTATACACAAACTATTTCTAGAAACTTCTCGAGATTTTAAAATCCAATTAATTCCAAATATATTACCAAGAGTTTAAATAATTCTGACAATAAAAGTCACATAAACACACTGGAAGGAACATCAGACCAAATTACCACTAAAGGAGAAAAAAAAAAAAGAATGAAGTCTCAATACTTATTATAAAATCTGATAAAAATTTTAATCACAAGGAAACATCTTTGACTATGCTCTCATTGACAAAAAATAGAAAAATAAATCTAGCAAAAGTTGTCTTTTAGCTAATGGTATTTTAAGGTTTTCCTTCTGGAAAGCTTTGCTTTATCTAGACTGAGTAGAACAAAAGCAGAATAATCTTGCTAGCTATGTATATCATTTTCTTTTAAAAAAAATGGATTTAAAAAGTATTCCCATTTCTAAATGATTTAGGCCTTTTACAAAATAAAACATTGTGCGAATTTATCTCCAACAATCATCATAAGGACTGACAATGCAGTTTTACATAACCCATAACTATTATCTACAAAAAATTAAAGATGTACATGATAAATAATACAAATGAAATTATCAGTCTGAATAGTACAATTGTTTAAAATGGAATCAACTTCCATTGGAGAAAAGATATACTGTAGCATTTGGTCTAAAAGGAAGAGCATTAATTCAGCTCTTTTTCAAAAATGTTAGTACATGTGATTTTTTTTTAAATTCCAAATATAACTCACTGTATTTAGCACCTCCTGTACTTTCCAGTGTATTAGACACCATGTTAAAAACAAAATAAAGAAAAACATTCTGCCACCCACCCTTTTCATAAAAAATGATCTCTCTCTCTCTCTCTCTCTCTCTCTCACACACACACACACACACACACACACACACACACAGCATCTTGTAAAGGTCTCAACAACTAGACTCAAAGGAAGATGCTTTTCCTTAACTTAAAAGAAATTGAGGACTTGGGAGATGGGAGAGGGGAAGAGGAAAGTAGGATTGTGTGATTGTTGGTTTTGCCAAGAAAAATGGATAATTGTCATATCCTCCTCTAAAGAACCATACAGGTAGGCACCTTCGTGGCAGTGGGCCTAAACTCTACATTAATCAGAAAAACACCTTTGTAGGGGAGGGAGTGGTTGCATTTATACACCGAGCTTCAGCAAAAGATTTTGTTTTAACAAAGGTGTCCACAACTTTTAAAAGTCTGAAAATCACAACGACAGTAGTTAATACTGACAACACTTAAAATAAAACAAAAACAAACATTAAATACTGGAAAATGGTTTTTTAAAAAGTGGTAAAACATTAAAAAATAAGCAAGACTGATGACTGTAGTTGCTTTTCTTTTATGAAAGAGTATATTCTTTTGTTTCTCATCAGTTTTATTGGGCTATTTGTTTAGGGAAAAGACATGCAAATTAAGCTTTTTCAACTTGGTTTTGGCAAAAAAAGACAGTAGACAATTTCAGCAGGGAATTGGCTGGGAACCCAATGCAAACAGCTTTGGCAGGGGGAGATATGAGCATACTGAGAAGTGATATTATTTGGTATGTTTGTTTAGTGAATGGGAGGGAATCCAAATAATAATACTGCAGTAAGAAACATACATGTTCTTCCTTAATCTGCACAAGAAACTATAACCCTTTCCAAGGACACTCTTGCTGATTCTTAATATCAACCTCTTTCCATGTTCCTACTTCTGGGGCCAGTTAATACCATAAAAAATAAGAAATTAATGTTTAAAGTAATTTATGAAAACAGGGATTTCCTAAATTTATCAGACTATTTAGAACACTGACCATTATAATGTTTTGCTTTCTCCAGTGGAAAAAACTAAAGAATCAAAAGCTTGTTTGCCAGTGACTTGATCCACAATGCAGAGATGTTTAACATGGACCAGCTCCTCCCACCATTATCTTCCTCTATTTTTTTTGGGGGGGGGGGGATAAAAGGGATTGAACCAAGGGGCACTTAACCACTGAGCCACATCCCCAACCCCTTTTATGTTTTATTTAGAGACAAGAGTCTCACTAAGTTACTTAGGGCCTTGCTAGGTTGCTGAGACTGGCTTTGAACTTGCAATCCTCCTGTCTCAGGCTCCTAAACCACTGGGATTACAGGCACATGCCAACCCCATTATCTCTGTTTCCTTAGTCCCTAGTATTATTGGTTGAGACTGTGACAGAAAAGAGAGTATCAAAGTCAACTAAGAAGAACTCTATTAATTTTTTTTTCTTTTTGGCAGACCAAAATGCTTCTGTAGCTAGTGAAATGATGGGTGAGTCTCCTGTTTTGCCAATCTTTCTATATATGAAACATTGTTTCTTAATGAGTTTACAAGAGAATATAACTGAGTCAGGCCTGTAATACCAGCAACTCTGGAGGCCAAAGCAGGAGGATCCCAAATTAAAAGCCAGCTTCAACATCTTAGACTCTAAGCAACTCAGGGAGACCCCATCTCAAAATTAAAAAAAAAAGAAAGAAAGAAAAATTTAAAAGACCTGGGATAAGGCTCAGTGATTAAACTTCTCTGGGTTCAATCCCCAGAGAATAAATTAAATTTTAATGAAAGAATGTAATTGAGTCTTTTCACATTAAGACAATTACAAAGGATCAGCATGATTATCATTTGCACTTTGAAAGCAAACTATGAGACTATTCACTGATAAAAACAATCCTTTCCATTTGGTTAAAAAAAAAAATAACAAGATGAACATTCTTTTGAACTATGCTAAACAACATTTAATTCCTAATATCAATCTGAAAACTCAGAAATAAAAATAATGGTAGTCTGTGTCAAACATGGATAAGATAAATATTATCATACTTATTTTCTGAACTGTGGAATTGACCTATTTAATAAAATATTAAGAATCACAACTATAGCTTCTTCCCTATGTAAAACTAAGGTGAATAAAAGCAATTCTATACTTTCTATAGATAAAATAAAATACTGATGCCTTCAAGAAAAGCAGTGACTTATCAAGAGAGAATACAGATTTTCCTATGCTCTTTTCAATAACTAGAGATAAATCAGAATGAGTTCCAGTGGTTTATTTCCTCAAAATAAATAAAACATAATAAGTACAAGTTACCTATAGATATTGATTTCCTCATGTACAAGAACAACAACATTAAAGTTTCTGTAAGATCCCAAAATTCTTGCTCTAAACGTCACATGTGAAGTAGACTAACACACGAACTAAATGTTTAAATCCCCTTTTTGGAATAAGGCAAGGTATAAATATAACCTATTTATAATATATTTTAAAATTTTATACCTTCCACAAAATATCGAATTTTCGTCTGAATAACTCTTCCTATTAAAAGATATAAATTCTGCTCATAACGAGTTATATGATTAGAATCATTACTGAACACACAATACTAGAAAGAGTAATCATTTGCATTGTTTTTATAAAACAATGTTGTTTTTATAAAACATTCATTTTTCAAATTATAAAATCTATTTTCCCCAAAGAAATAAGCACACATTGGTGTATTTCTTCTTATTTCATAAACCAAACAAAACTGAGCTTATCCATGACACAAATACAGCTTTAAACCCTAAGGTTTTTAAGTGAATTATTCATAAACATCTTCTAAGCAATAGGCAGCATCAGAAGAAATGCAATTCCCTGCTTGTACCACCTGAGGGCACTCCTCAAACTTCAAATAACTTTTGGAATTAGGTTTTAATCTCCAAGGAAGGAGAACTTGTTCTACTTGAAGTCCATGGGCTCAGTAGTGGCTTAAAATATGTGTTTCAGAAAAAGTGTGTTTCCTCATAAAAAAGTTAAAAAAAAAGATAATTATGCATTATTCTTTCCTACTGTATGACCTCATGTTCTAGCAATAAAAATTGAATTGTTACAGCAGGAGACACCAAACTAAATAACTTCATATGTGAAGGTTAAAAACTAAGTAAACTCAAAGGATCATCCTTCTAGACTATTACTGTCAACACATAAGTTCACATTTTTGTAGAAAATAAAAGAAATTCAAGAATTACTTGAAATAAATATATCATTTAAAGGCTGACAAAAAGATTTGCTTCAATGTATCCAAAGCACTTCAGTTTAAGAACACAAGGAAAGTACAGATACCTTACCTGCTTCCTGTGAATTTAACACTTCTAAGGCATGCATCATGGCACTTGCGAAGACATTGGCATCCTCTTTGCTGCCAAAGTTGAGACCATACACCTGCCTGGCATCTCGCCATTGGTGGAAGGTTTGTGTAGCTTGATTGTACTTCAACCCTTTAGGAATGGCACAATTTATCACAACCTAAAAGACAATAATTATTTATAAAGATCAAGCTAATAACTGGCAAAATCAAGGAGATAGACAAATCCTAACTACATACTCACTCAAATTTATTCCTAATATACCTTGTCAAAAATGGTAAACAGTAATCTAGAGTCAAAGCAATTTTCAGTTCTAAGTCTGACAGAAGTTAATCCATCTGATGGTTAAAAAAGAAATCAACAAAACAGCCGGGTGTGGTGGCCCACATCCAGCAGCTTGGGAGGGTGAGGCAGGAGGATCCAGAGTTCAAAGCAAGTCTCAGCGACAGCGAGAAACTAAGCAACTTAGCGAGACCCTGTCTCTAAATAAAATACAAAAAAGGGCTGGGGATGTGGCTCCGTGGTTGAGTGCCCCTTGGGTTCTATCCCTGGTACCCCCCCAAAATATATATATATATATATATATATATATATATATATATATATGTGTGTGTGTGTGTGTGTGTGTGTGTACATATATATGTATATATCAGCAAAACAAAAGCACATCTGTTCCTCTCATTTGTTATAAGTTCTATTTTGTTTACTGAAGTAATATAAACATATAAATAAAATACTAACACCAGAAAGGCCTTAAAGACTCCTGCCCAACCTCAAAAGGGCACTAATCACATTTCAATATCATGCACTAGTTTTGCAGGTTTTTTTTTTATTTTATACAAGAACAGTTACACATTATGTTATGATAAATGAGGGAGGGGAGGGGGGATAGTAGGGGATAGGAAAGGTAGCAGAATACAACAATTACTAATAGGGCATTATGTAAAATTGTGGATGTGTAACAGACGTGATTCTGCAATCTGCATTTGGGGTAAAATTGGGAGTTCATAACCCACTTCAATGTAATGTATGAAATATGATATGTCAAGAGCTTTGTAATGTTGTGAACAACCAATTAAAAAAATGTTTGATAAATGTATCTGCCTTTTCTTTAAAATAACCTTTATAAGAACCACCCATTTGTTGCATGCAGTTAAGCTTCATTCATTTTCATTGCTTTATGTGGTATTCCTTTGTATAAGTTGTGTTTATTTACTCACTTCCCCATTAATGAACATTTGGACTATTTGTAGTTTGGGGTTACTACAAACAATGATATTATGAACATTCTACTAAATGTCTTTTGGTATACACTAACATACATTTTTGATGGGTATATACCCAGAGGTAGAATTAGCACAGGCCATATGCATGTTCAACTTGAGTGGAAAACTCCAAGTAGCTTTCTAAATTGGTTGTTATCAATTCACTCTCACAGCCACATACAACAGTTTGTGCTACTCAACATGCCACACATTATCATAACTGGTAATGGTGGTTTTTATTTTAGCAATTCTTTTTTTTTTTTTCAGTTTTCAATGGACACAACATCTTTATTTTATTTTTATGTGGTGCTGAGGATCAAACCTAGCGCCCCACACATACCAGGCAAGCACGTTACAGCTTGAGCCACATCCCCAGCCACATTTTATTTTAGCAATTCTGAGGTACAACTATTTTATTATTATGTTTTAGCCTGTGCTTCCCTGATTATTAATGAGGTACTTTCCCTGTACTATCAAGATATCTTCTTTTGTGAATACTTGCTTAAATTAATAAATCTCTGGCCCATTTTTCTCCTGAGTTGTCCATCTTTTCCTTCATTGATTTGTACATGCATTTTGTACATTCTGCATTGTGGTAAATTATCTCTTTCCATTCCATGACTTACCTTTTCACCCTTAGAAGTGTGTTGATGAACAGAAGTTATTCACTTCTATTCAGTTCAAAATAGTGATCTTTTCCTTTATATTATTAATACTTGTTTATATCCTGTTAGGAAATGTTTCTCAATCCCAAGGTCATAAAAATGTAATGCCAACTTATATAAGCTCTATTGTTTTACCTTTCACATTTGCATCCCAATCCAATTGGAATTGATTTATGCCTATGATGTGACATAGGGTTCAAGTTCCTATTTGTTTCAGTATGGCTGTCCAGTTGATTCAATTCATCTGTAACTGTGCTGCAGGCTTAATTTTTTTCATAAATCAAGTGTCCTTGTGACTCTATTTTGCCCTAATGGTCAATATGCCTAACTTTTTGCCAACACAATAGTGCCTAATGCCACTTCAAAGGCCACTGAAGTTTGTTCTCTTATTTCATTCCTTAATATTACTTTGGCTATTCTCAGTTTTCATGTAAAGCTTTCATTTCATACTCTGGTTGTCAATTTCCACCAATAATTTTTGGGATTTTGATTAAGATAGAACTGATCAATCTATAATACCATAAAATTAATCTAACTGATGAATATCATATACCACCCTCTAATTATTTTGTATTTAATGTTTGATAGGGGTCTTGAACACTTTTTATTAATTTTGTTAAGTATCTGATAAGTTATAACCTGAGGATTTTTACATAATGATAATGTACCCAGCTTTGTTAAAATATTTATTAATTCTAATCTACTATTAACCTAATATATTTATAAATTCTAACTATTTTAATCTACTATTAATCCTAATGATTATATTCAGGCCCCCCCCCACAATTATATAACCATGTCATCCAAAATAAACATCAGCTTTATTTCTTCCTTTCCAATTCTTATATATTTTAATTCTTTTCTTACCTTCATACACTGACTAGGAACTGAAATCCAACGCTGAAAAGGCATAATGATATCAAGTATCTTTTCCTCTGAACTGATATAAGAGGGGAAACTTTCTCAAATTCACCCTTAAATATAATCTTTCACATAATACTTTTATACATAATTTTAATCAGACTTGGGAAGTACTCTGATTCCTTGAAAGCTATGAGTTTTCACCATGACTGCACGTTATCAAGAGTTTTTTTTGAGGGCTGGGGATGTGGCTCAAGTGGTAGCGCGCTCGCCTGGCATGCGTGCGGCCCGGGTTCGATCCTCAGCACCACATACCAACAAAGATGTTGTGTCCGCCGAGAACTAAAAAATAAATATTAAAAAAAAAAATTCTCTCTCTCTCCTCTTAAAAAAAAAAAAAAGTTTTTTTGACATCTCTTGAGATGCCCATGTGTTTGGCTTTTCTTTTTTACTTGGCTTTACTTGTCTATTCTTTAATTCCTTTTGGGGGGAGGCTGGGGGAGATACTGTGGATTGAACCCAGGACCTCATGCATGCTCGCAAGCACTGTAACCACTAAACTGCATCCCCAATTCCATATGACAGCTTACTGTTTCTCAAAAAAGTTTTTTTACATAGACTTCTCTTAAAGAGTTTAAGCTATAAGTACTTTACAGTGGTTAATATGATGGATACACACACACACATACACACACACATTTCTTTGTATTTATCAAACTTAAGTTTTATAGCATTTCTAAGCTGATGTTCTTTCATCACTTTTAAAATTTTTGTTCACTGTCCCTTGGATTATTGTTTCAGTCTTATTCTTTCCTCTTCTCCTGGGACCCTATACATATATTATTCATTTTCTCAGTAGTCCATAAGTATCTTAGGTTTTTTTTTTTTAATGTTATCCCATCTTTGCTTAGATGCCTTGCCTTCAGTCTGAATAGTTCCTTTTGACCTATATTCCAGTTCACCAATTATTTTGAATCTTTTCTAATTTGTTGTAAACCCCATCTATCACTTAGTTGTTTAATAGCAGGCATCTCTCAACCATGATGGATTTTGCCCCAACTGGACTCTGTAGCTCTGAGTGAAATTCAGGTGCAGCCTCCAATCTGAGAAAGTCACCCAACCCAGCAGGTGTCATGCTGGCAATCACAGGAAACCACTAAGCCTGTCTTGGGAGAAGCAGGCCCTCTGCGGCCCAGAAGGGGGTGGGAGAATGGAAAGCACAATTTGTGGCTCTGTAAAACCAGCTGCTACTTCCAAACCTAGAGTCCACACAATGATTTCTTTGTGAGTTTGCTTCCTGGCCTCAGAATTCAAGTGAAAGTTTTAGAGCTAGCCTCTACCTTCTGGAGTTAGATTTTCAGGAGCCAACTGACTTCTGGAATTGTCTTGGGAGGATAGGTGGGGAACAGGTCACTAATGTCTCACCTGAATAGCTTGTGTTTTATAAGCTACTGGGTATTATGCTGAGGTGAGTCTTTTTTTTAATACTGTATTTTTGTATGCATTTTGCAAAGTGATATTAACTGTTTTTATATAAGAAAAAAACTCCTGGGCAATTCTGTTGCAAGGGTCTGATTTTATTTTGAAACGCAAGTTTACATGAAATTTTGTATTTAGTTATGATTACTGATTATCTGATTTTAAATTGTTGCCTTCTGGGACATCTTGTTAAAAAAAAAAAAAGCATTTCTGATAATACCATTAACTACATTACCCAGTAGGTCTATCCTATGATTGCTCTTTTTGTCTCTTTGTATGCCTGGTTATTTTGATTAAGTGTCAGACTCTGGGTATAGACAAATATATAGAAATTTTGAGCCCTACAATGATGTTAAAATTTTTCCAGAGAGACTTACATTTGCTTCTGGCAGGCAGCTCAGAAAACTAACAGATTCAAATTATCTTTATCTATACAGTGATTGAAATAATTAGTGCCTGTAAAGGTCAGTCCAATTCTAAATCAAACTTCTTCCTACAGTATGGGCTTCTGGGTTCATGACCTGAGAGAATACTAAGACAATCCCCCCACTTCATTAGCAGAGCCTAAACTCTAATTTTGGTTATATTTGACCCAGATGTCAATCTTCCAAAACTCTGCTTGTATCCTCAGTCCCCTTTTTCAAAACTTACATTATGTCTCTAGGAGAACAGAGATCTTAGCCAGAAGAAAGCAGGGCTTACTTCTCTGGCTCTTTATTCTGTCAGATCATGGACCAATAATTCTTCACTGCCAGATAAACTCTCCAAATAGATTTTTTTTCTTTTTAATATTCTATGCCTTTGCTTTAGTACTCAGACAGGTTCTACCTAAATTAACTTCCCCATCAATTCCCAAGCTTGAATTTATTTTTAAATCATAATAATCTCTTGAAGATATTAAGTAAAATAAGCCAGACACAAAAGGACAAATATGGTATATTTCCATTTATACTAATTACCTAGAAGAGTCAAATTTATAAAGACAGAATAAGTAGTTACTAGGGGATGGAGGAGGGGAAAATGCAATGTTATTACTTAATAGATAACAGTATTTCAGTCTGAGGTGATAAAAAAAAAAAGTTGGGAGATGGCTGGTGGTGATGGCTGCTCAACAATGTGAATGTACTTAATGCCACTGAATGCTTAAAAATGGTTAAGATAGTAATTTTAATGTTATGTATATTTTGTCACAATAAAAAATATATAGTGACCTCTTACTGTGTGGTTTTTATAAATGCAGAGATGGGACCACAAATCCTTAGCTACTAGAAACCCAAAGCCACCATAATTTCATAGTATTGGAAAATAATCCCATTATATGGCAAATTTATATTCCATTGGGTGAATAGCTTAAAAACAGCAGACAAGACAGAAAATAGGCTCTACTTAAGTTTTTAAATTTTCTGTATCTGAATGTGAGAAATAGGTAAAGACATTTTTTTGCTAGAATCAAATTATATTAGGTAAATGGTTCAATTCTTCCAACATAAAAATGGTTTAATTTGAATCAGTTGTTTCATTCATCTAACCTTTAAGAAGTAATAACACTTAAGTAATCTTTAAAGAGGAAGTACATGTTTTCACTTAAAGATTTAAATGTCCATGAAGCATGTGATCATACTTCATCATAAACTTAAGCTCCATGCTTCTTCACACCCAGTGAGACTGACTCTGAATTGGTGATATATTCTGTCCTACATTTTTAGTCTGACCATAACAGAGTAAGCAGTGCAGCAAACACCTAGTTCCTTGAGACTTAGCTTAGTATTACTCTTGCCTATGAAGACCCATGACCCCTTTGCCAATCTTCTCTACTCACTGGTGATTCTTTTATACTTCTGCTGTACTATGATTCGTATTTATCAAAACTGAAACATTTAACATGTCTTTGCTTACAAACTTAACATTCACATTCTTTAATATTATCTTTCAAGGTCAGAAACTTTATATAAAACTTAGGTATTACACCTAGACATATTAAGAACTTAATAAACATTAAACAGAAAATGAAATAATTTTAATATATTCCATTTTACAAATAAATGGTGGGTGGCTTTTTAAACAGTGATTACTACAGAAAAACTGGATGTTTTTAGTAAATTATAACAATGTGCTTCCACTGGCAACAACCATTTAAGAGATGCAACAACGTACCTTGAAATGACAGGAAATCTATTATTCATTAGATTTATTCTCAGGTACATTATCATTTATTATTTTAGCTAGCATTCTTATAAAATTTTAGTTTCTAATTGCTAGCTATACAAAAATGTTACTAATTTTTAAATACTGGTCTTGTATCTAATAACCCTGCTTAACAATCTTTCTAGTGTTTATAATTTATCTGCAGATACTTAGGATATTTTTTATACGGAGAATTATATCATTGATGAATAATAAGGCCAGCTGTTCCTTTCAATCCTTAAACCTTCTATTTCTTCATCTTTGAACTGCTAGGTTAACTAGAAGGTCCTCTGCAACACTAAATGAAAAGTGATTAAAGCTGAAACCTTAAATTTATTCACAGTTTAATGGAAATGCTTTCAACATTGCACAATCCAATAAAATATTTGCTGTACCTTTATATTATCCATATTATCAGCTTAAAAAAACTTTTATGATTAATTGGCTGAGAATTATTATAAATTGATGTGAATTTTATCAAATTGTCTTCCTGAATCTCTTGTTAAGCTGTGTCTATCTAAGGACAGCTTAGATGTCCCACAGTTTCTATATGTAGTAGCTTATCACTAAGGTCCAAGTATTATTTCCCAAATATTTCCTAGTGCTCATAATGACTTCATCTTACAGTCACAAATATTTAGAAGCATGACTTTTAATTTCTTTTTTTTTTTTTTTTTGGATCATGCTAGGGATCAAACCCAGGGACTTTCACCCACTAGGCAAATAAGCTGTATCCCTGGCACTTCAAATATTTTAAGAAACACTTATTTGTCAAAATCCAAGTCACAGAACAGCTTAATTACAAATTTTTACTGTTTCATATAGAAATTTCCTGGCTTACACAAACATTTTTCTACTTATTTTTAAATATTCATTTTCTTTTCTGTCAACATACTTTCAGGACCATTCATTAGTATTAACAAATGATCTATTCACTAACCCTTTACAGCTATTAATTCAGAATGCTGTATTTAAAAATGTTCATTAATTTCTACAGAGTTTTAATTACACAGTGTTCATTTTTTTCTTTGTAATAGCATTTTACGCAGTATTTGACTTGTGTCTGATGCAATCAACCACCAAAACATGGGGCTGAAGGAAAGACAAAGAGGGAAAAAAAAACCACTTGATACTGCCTGAACTGCCAAAGGGATGGAGGGGGCTCTTGGTATAGAGACTGGGGAGACACCAAAGGAAGGCCATGCAACACAGCAGGGAAACTGGAGTACAAACGGCAAGGAGAGAAACTAAGGAGGAGAAAGAAGAGTGAAAGGGGAAGGAAGAGTAACTAAGGAAAAAAGGTAGCATGAGAAGGTCGAAAAAGGGGCAGGTTGAGATAGTCTGTGTACTTCATCAGTAGATTCTGCCAATTTATTAAGTTGTTTTCTGTAGACTTGACTTTAGATGTGACAGTTTCTCTCCAGGAGTACACTGCATTTACTTTTATCAGTTGTCCCAACAGTTTCACATCTGTAACTGGTGTTTGTTAATAATTTCTCAGCTGGAGTTGTGAGAGTTAAGTTGTAGTTTCCATTTCTAAGGAAAGTTCCTAAACCAGGTCATACAGAAACAAACTCCTTTGCCTCCCTGCCCTGATAGCAAGGATTTGTCTTAGTCTTCTTTTTATGGGATGTAGTCTCCCTGAGAATCCCAGTTTTTTGCATAGATTTCAGTTTCACAGCCCAAATTTAATAGGCCCATAAACCTTACATATATGCATATGACAAACCAAAGTCCCTAGCTATTCCAGTTCATAATTTCCATCCTAAAACTCAAAGTCCCTAGCTATTCCAGTTCATAATTTTCTATCCTAAAACTATAGCATCTGTTAACACACTCTACTACCACTGTGCTAGTGGCAAACCTACAGATCTACCTATTTTAAGTAACACCTCAACTGGGCATTAAAAATTTGTTCTATTTTTCCTGCATGTATAGCAGAACAATTTTTACATCTGTTGATTCCAACATCTTTGGAAAATAATTTTTTCCAAAAGTGTTTTATAAATCTAAAATAAAAGTTTTTGCTGCTATTGGTATATAGTTAATGCTAATAATACCCTATCTACCTTTCCCTCGCACTATTGCTCCTGATCTCTTAGGGACCAAGAAATCACATAATCAGATAATCCAGTTAGTTTTTTGGAAATACAGAGTAGAGAATTATCCCAGGTATGAATTGAAACCTTAATATCTACCATTTTTTTCCCTATCATATATAAATTTAACAATATTTTCTGTTTCTTAAATAGTCCTTCATTTTTGTTTGTTCTGATTTTACTTTAGATTACAAAAACTAGCTAGTTGGAAGGCAAGAAGATTGAATGAAGGTTTGTATAGGATTTAATTCCAAATCTTCATCTAAATTCAGGTTTTGTAAAAAGTAGAAAGGGTGAGGAGGCAAACCTATATTCAGTTTTTCCCAGACAGTGTATTTTGATTAGTTTTTGAAGCACTACTTTTTAAAAAAAAAACTGAATATACTAAGTTTTTAGGTATATTAAATCATCTTAAAGTAAAAATATATCAATTCTTACCTGATGGTCCTGAATCTTCCTGCCCACCACTCTGAATGTATTGTTGCCTGTATGGTGATATATATGAACTCTGCTGAACCCAGTTGAGCCGCCGGCTGGCACCCATTTCTTATTGGCATCATCATAAACCATCACAGCAGCTCTTGCCTGACAGATACTCTGTTCACTGTAAAAAAGAAAATATTCAAACATAAGGTATTTATAATACACTAGGTGTCCCACATACCATGTAAGTCAGGATAAACCAACTTGACAGTCGATCAATTACTATGTGCTAGAAACAGCAGCGAACAGCTCAAGGGTGGAGTCTAGTGGGGAGGACAAACGAAAACATGAAATGTAATAAGGGACCAAAAAGAACAGACTAAGATGCACAAAGGAGCTCACAGATAAGCAACAGAAAAAATCTTTTCTTCTAAATGTGAATCTTATTCATTAATCTAAATGCAACTAAAACTTACAATTTACTAATCATCATTTAATATATGTTTATTACACACAGGTGACCTGTCTGTGATTACCTATTCTTTACTGACAAAATATCTTTATTATCAGATCACTTTAAGATCTGGAACAAACTCAAGTAAGCACTATCTGTCCCTTAAGACATGGGAGTCGCCACTAACAAGGAACATCGATGTGAGTAAATCCTTATTTCCTTTTGGGCAAGTTAATATCCTGTGCTTACACATTTTTGTTTTCACTTTAAAAAGTGTAAAAGTAAAATGAGATGAATTCTAAGTATCCTATTAGGTTTTAATTTCTAACCTCCATAGATAAACAGAAAAAATAAAGGACCAATTCTATGAGGTAATCTTAAGTCCTAGTTCCACTGATATCAATAATTAGTTACCAAATGAGATTGAGATAAAATATAGAAGACTGGTCAATTATATTAAGCAACAGGTTAACCTTTCATATATGCTGTTTACTCTTGGGTGAGAAACTGATTCAAGTATTACCTTATTCCATGCCATTTTTTTTAATCAAATGCCAAAAGTGAACAACAAAAACAGGCACGTTGACTATGCAGACTATTATTCCAATTAAAATAATTTGAGCTCTACATCAATAAGCCTTATGATACTTCCGAGGCTTACGCAGTAGTCAATGAAGATGCTCACAGGTGGCTCAAGAAACCCCTACCCTGGACAAAAGCACTACTCATTCTACCAATTTCAGTTTCAAGGATGTCAAACAAATCATAAGGGTTCTTCCCAAATATACTCAGAAACAAAAAGCCACCTTCACACTTTCCCCTTTCTCATGCTTTTGTCAGCCCATCTAAGACTGAATGCAGCTTTGCAGGAGGGGATTGTGTTTCACTCTTTTCCTGGATTTGATGACAAGATCATGGGAGACCTAAAGAGGTCAAAGCACTGACAAATAAATTGTACCAGAAGGACAAGGTGATAACTTCCCAGTTTCCCATTGAGGAAATTTTACAAAAACTAACTTGTAATAATATTGGCATAGCAAACCCAGTGGTACTGTCTAAAATTTTTTTGGTAAAATATTTCTGGAAATAGAAACATGCCAATGACTAAAGCTTGAATTATTTTTTTAAAGTTGATTAAAGGACATTTGACAGTACAGCAGTTGAAATTTCTTCATCACTCACAAAGGAGATTCTTGCTAAGCGAGAACTTTTACATAATTCAATACAAAAATTACAGGAAACAAGGGAAGGCAAATTTCTTCTTACAGCTTACAACTTAAGTAACAAATTTACTTACAGTAAATAATAAGTTAATAAACCTGTAAGTTAATAAAGAACAGAATTTTCCAAAGTTATTATTTTGGGGCCTACATTCTGTCACCTAATGTTCAAGAAATAATATACCTTTGAAAAGTTCCCATGAGATTATATAAACTAAAGCAATAGCTTATTTTATAAATTAGATGACTCTATTTCCCCCCCCAAAAAAGAATGTTTTAAAAAAACAATAAAGTAAATCTAAAATCAAGGAAGCTAGATATAATGCTCCAGAGTGGGTTGCTAGAGACAGTCCAAATATTGTATCACATGGTTTAATTGAACAGCTGAGACAAGCACTTCATTAATCAAGCATATCCATATCAAAGGGTTCTAAGTTCATAAATTCAAACAAACCTGTGGTATATAAAAAATACTTAGTCTTTGTCACTGGTTCCAGACACAAACCTGGATCAAAAGTATTCAGAAAAAAAAAAAAATCACAGGGCTGGGGATGTGGCTCAAGCGGTAGCGCGCTCGCCTGGCATGCGTGCGGCCCGGGTTCGATCCTCAGCACCACATACAAAGATTTTGTGTCCGCCGAAAACTAAAAAAGAAATATTAAAAAATTCTCTCTCTCTCTCTCTTAAAAAAAAAAATTACAGTCACTGAACAAGTATAGAGCCCCCGTCATTAATCCCTAAACAAAATAAGAACAAGTTACACAGAATTTACATTGTATTGGGTATTATAAATAATCTAGAAATTGTTTGAAATATATGGGAGGATATACAGAGGTTCTGTGCAAATACTAAACCATTTTATGAAAAGAACTTACACATTTAGATTTTGGTATCCCCCAGAGGATCTTGGAACCCACCCCTTGAGGTTATTCAACGACAAAACTCTACATACAAACTGCTTAGTCAACTATCATCCGATTACTTCAATTTCCCTGAGAAACCTATAACCACAGTAATAAGGACAACTCAAATGAACATATTCAGAAAGCCAAGAAAGGTCAAAAAAATGAAAGGAAAAAAATAGCTGATTAGTTTTCTGATGAACATGAAATCTTCAAAATGAGATGTCATGGATACAATCCAACTCTAAAAACAAAAAGTACTAGAAGCCAAAAATAAAGAAGAAAAAATAAGATCTGAGCACTTACATATTATTGGAGAAGTAGTAATAACCATGTGAGTATCTGGCAAATTGTGAAAGGACAGGCTAAATCTAAATAACTCTATTCTAGAAGATATCAGGCAAGCAGAGAAGCCTCGTGAAGGCCCAGTCCCTGAGGTTTAATGACATTGCACTCCATCCTCCCCTTCTTCTTCACAGCATCTGTTTCACCAGAGACAAGCATGCTGTGGGTACATAAAAAAATACTTAGTCTTTGTCACTGGTTCCAGGAACAAAGCTCAGAAAACCTTTGGACTCTCCTATAATGGTCTCTGGTATGATAATGAGATGACTCCTGGCTGTAGGGGTTACTAAATAGCTTAAGGATAGGGCCTGGTGACCAAAAATACCAATGGAGGATTAGAGAACTGGAACTCAGCCCACCACACACTCCAACTCTGGGGAGGGGAGATTGACTTCAATTACCAATGACCAAGAATTTCATCAATTATATCAATGTAATGAAAACACCATTAGTACAAGGCCTGGGTTCAATCCCTAGCACCACCACACAAAACAAAATAAAAACAATGCCATTAATAACCTCAAGGTGCTGGAAGCATGTTGTATGAAACAGGAGGAGAAGCTTCAGGTCCCCCACTCCACCATACCTTGACCTATACATCTCTTCTATTTGGCTGTTCCTGAAATGTATCCTTCATAGTAGACCAGTCACACCAAAGCACTTTCCTGAGGTCTGGGAATTGGTGGTAGAGAGATGGGATTTGGGGTTAACTATGGAATTCGTAGTTGCTGGGCAGACATGTGGGCAGGCTGTGCACTCCATTTGCAGCTGGAGTCTGAAGTGAGGGCATTCTTGTAAGACTGAGTAATAACCTGTGGGGACTATGTTAACCCCAGATGGTTAGTGTCAGAATTTAACTGAACTGGTGAAGACCAGGTTGGTAAAAGGGAAAAGACTGCTCATGGGAGGAAAAGAACTAAAGAATAAAATAAAAAAACCTTCACATATAATACACAAAATAAACCAGTGGTACCCAGGTTAAGGGTTTCATCAACCTGCAAACTTCAAAACAGATTAAGTCAATCAATACAGAATTAGCAGTCAATATTTTGGTGTATTTGCCAGGTAGAGAATTAGGGAGGGCATCATAACTCACTAAAATGAGAATGCTTTTGGAATCTAAAAATAGGAATAAAAAAATCCCAAGCTGGAGTTGTGGCTCAGTGGTAGAGCACTTGCCTAGAAAGTGTGAGGTACTGGGTTTAATCCCTGGCACCACTTTTTAAAACAAAATAAAATAAAGCTATTTTGCCCATCTACAAATAAAAAAATATTTTTTAAAAATCCCAAAATAAAGACAAATCATAAATGTAATAACTTCAGCTATCTAGGTAATATTCTACATTAACCATAGTTTCTTCCCTGCCCCTCTACTTTTCTCTGATCCAAAGTATGACTCCCCTTAGTCACCACAGAAATTACTTCTACATGTATATTGATGTGTATACAAACAATAAAATGATGCAACTTTATACGACCATCCTGCCTACACAATGAAAGCCTCAAAATGAAAACTGGTTAGTCTTCAAAATCCTCAGTCAGCTGGAGATTAAAATAGAGCAAACTTTGTTATATGCATTTACGAAGATGAACTCCACTTTTCTGTATAACTATAATGCACTAATGTTAAAAATAAAGATTTAGTCAGTGAAGTAATACAAAAAAGATTAAATTAGTAAATTACTAATCTACAGTCTTATGAAGATCACTAAATTAACTATAAACAAAAACTGGACTTTGTTGTTGTTGTTGATGATTATACTTCATTTTCCGTATGTTAATTTTGGTATTTGTCAAAGATATATTACATTAGAAGACAGCTGAGTGTTTTTTAAAAAGTCTAAAACCCATGAAACTACATTGTAATTGTGTAGCTTTGTCAGAGTATTCATTTCTGAATATAGTCAAATTACCTAAGCAGGTATATATAATAGTAGAGAACACTTGCCAACTTCTATTCTCATAGGCAGCAAAGAAATGTTTCCTGGTATTTAAGCAGACAAGAACTGTGTATTCTTGTATACACTAATTATTGATAGTAATACAGTAAAGCTGTCTTTAACAACAGCAATTTGTTGATTCCAGTTGCAGGGCTGGGGATGAAGTTGGTAGAGCCACTTATCTATAACATACCTGAGATCCTGAGATAGAGTAGGCTACATAATACGCCACTTACTAATCATTACCTGCCAAAAAAAAATGCATGAATATGAGAGTATCTGGCACATACGAGCTTTTTAATGCTTGTTCATTAAAAATGACATTTTAACAAAAATCCTACTTATTAAGACCAGGATCAAATACTATTCCTTCTATTAAGTCTTCCTGAGGTCCCTAAAACCAGAAATAATTTTTCCTTCCTCTGAATCCTCTTAGTATTCATTCATTTCTCAAAAAACAAAATTCTCTGGAGAGATAATGTTTGCGCCATGAAAAGGTTATATTTTACTCCAAGTGTACTAGGAAGACACTGAAGGGCTTTAAATAGAACAAGACTTACATTTTGGAAAAATGATTCTAGTTATTACGCAAAGAAGGGATTCTTATGTCATAGAAATTAAGAATGAAAGCACAAATACCAGACTAGAAAACGAGAAGGAAGTATGTGGTATATAATGTTGGAAGTATAGCAGAAAGAACTTGCAGATAAGACCCAAAAGAGGGAAAGCAAAAGAAGAAAACTTATGGCTATATCTAGCATTTTACTGATACTTGGTTTAAAAAATTACATGAGACCATCATTTTAAACTAAGATCCTACACTAGGCCCCCAAAGGCAAAACAGATCTCTCATATTAAATGTGACACAATCAAACTAAAACTTCTTAAAGGAAGCAGAGAGAACCAAAAGCATACCAGATTTTCAAAAGGGGAGATTTCAGACCACTTGATTCAGTGTAATTAGAGAAGTCCCCTCTGCTTTAACCCTTACCAAAAAGTTAACCAATCTATTTATTATTCTTTTCCCTTGTTCCCAAATTACAAAATTCACTGTTTTGCTATTGCCCAAGGGAAGCTATCTTTGTTTTGTATACTGATGGCTGCCAAATTCATGAATTATACACAAAAGCCATTTAGATTTGTAATAAAATTTGTTGTAATTTTTGTTTTATAGCAGTTCTGGCAACCAAGAAAGGGACCCCCAAAACACTGACGACTACTCCCAAGACCACAGAAAAACACAAAAGAAGCACTGTTTACCCCTCTGAGGTCGTCTCCCATCTTCTTCAAAGAGCCCTGAGGGTTGCACCTAAGTTACTCTCAAGTCAGAATCTGCTCTTTTTGCATTGACCGCCTCTTCCCCCAAATCTCTCTACCTTACAAAACACTGAAATTGGGGCTTTGCAGTGATTAAGAAGTTACTGCCAAGAGCTGCAGTTTTAAAGATAACTGCTGGCAGTTGTGGTAAGTGGTTATTACTGTAGGGGAAATGAACTCTGGCTTTTGGGATATGCAGGAATTTGGTTTCTGATCTCGTCATTTCTTTTTCTTGCTTACTGAAGTAGGGGGAAATCACTGAATAGTTCAATCAAGAGCATCACAAGGCCAAAGCCACAAAGTGACTGGTGTGCAGGGGTAACAAAATCTAACGGAATTAGATTGCTCACCACTAAATATGGTGTCCTTAATATATCTTTAAGCATTTAATTTTTCATTTTTACTTATTATCATCATTACTATTATTTGGCTTAAAAATTTTTACTTTCTCACAGTTCTAGAGGCTGAAGTCAAGATCAAGGTGACAGCAGGACTGTGTCCTCTGAAATATCCCTCAATTTCAGGCATCCACTTTGCTGCCTATCTACATGGCTGCTCTTCTGTGCATTTACACTTATGGTGTCTCTCATCCTTCAAGCATTTTAGTCTAACATGTATAAAGCAAGCCTACTGAGAAAAGATACAGTACTCAGTTCTTTAGAGATTTTAATTTTGCATCACGTATCTCTAGAGCTCAGATAAAAGGTTAAGTAAGAGAGTCAAAGGGTTGGGGTCCTAACATGACAATCACCCCCACCCCTTACTGGGGATTGACCCCAGGGATGTTGTACCACTTAGGTATATCATCAGCCACCCCCACCCCTTTTTTATCTTGAGATAATCTACTCAATTGCCAATGCAGGCCTTAATCTTGCGATCCTCCTGCCTCAGTGTCCCTAGTGGCTGGGATTACAGGCATGATTGATTTACATTATGAAAGACCTAAATTCTAGAGATAATTAAGTAACATAAGTAATCAATTAATGAGTATTGTGATAAAGACTAATAATGTTATTACAAATATTAATATGTACACAGTACTTACTGCTGAGTGCCATGTACTATTCTATGTGCTTTGCCTTTACTAATTCACTTATCTTTATAGGAGTAAACAGTAACTCAGCAGTCAAACAGAACAAGAAGTAACATGAGCAGCATAAAAAAGCAAGGAAGAAAAGGAGTACAAACAATGCAGGACAGCCTAAATATTCAGGAGGACCTAGAGTCATCAGAAAAATGGTCATATAAAGAACTCAAGGAACACCTTAGACAGATGGAATGGAACCTTAAATAGGATACAAGACAGCAAATTCAAGCAGCGAAAGAACACGTTGAGAATGAATTACATAAAAAGATAAAAGAAGAAGTTAAGCATCTTTATCAGGAGATAGAGATTATAAAAAATAATCAAACAATAATTCTAGAAATGAAGGAAACGATAAACCAAATTAAAAACTCAATTGAGAGTATCACTAACAGAGTGGAGCAAGTAGAAGCCAGAACGTCAGATAATGAAGACAAAATATATCATCTTGAAAACAGTCTAGCCAACTCAGAAAGGCTGGTAAAAAATCACGAGAAAAACATCCAAGAGTTATGGGATAACATAAAAAACCAAATTTACGAGTCATCGGGATAGAAGAAGGTACAGAGATTCAAACCAAGGGAACGAGTAACCTGCTGAATGAAATAATTACAGAAAACTTTCCAGAAATAAAAAAGGAAACAGATATACAAATTGAAGATGCATACAGGACACCGAGCACACAAAATCACAGTAGACCAACGCCAAGACACATTGTTATGAAGATATCCAATATACAGAACAAAGAGAAAATATTAAAAGCTACAAGAGAAAGGAGACAGATTACATTCAGGGGTAAACCAATAAGGTTAACAACGGATTTTTCATCACAGACACTGAAAGCAAGAAGGTCATGGAACAATGTATTTCAAACACTGAAAGACAATGGATGCCAACCAAGAATTCTGTATCCAGCAAAATTAAGCTTCAGGTATGACAACAAAATAAAAATCTTTCATGATAAACAAAAGTTAAAAGAATTTGCAGCCAGAAAACCAGCATTGCAAAGCATTTTGAGCAAAACAATACACGAGGAAGAAATGAAAAACAATAACCAAAACCATCAGTGGGAAGTGCCTCAGTAAAGACAGAGGGCGAGGGGAAAGATAATCATGGAGAAACAAACTAAAATTTTTTTAAAAAAGGATAAATAATCAAACATGGATGGAAGTACAAACCATATATCAATAGTAACTCTGAATGTTAATGGCTTAAACTCTCCAATAATGCGACATAGGCTGGTATCATGGATTAAAAAAAAAAAATCCAACAATATGCTGCCTCCAGGAGACACATCTGATTGGAAAAGATACACACAGGCTGAAGGTGAAAGGATGGGAAAAAATATACCACGCACACGGTCTTCGTAAGCAAGCAGGGGTGGCCATCCTCATATCTAATAAAATCGACTTCAAGACTAAGTTAATCAAAAGGGATAAAGAAGGACATTATATACTGTTAAAAGAAACCATTCACCAACAAGACATAACAATTATCAATATTTATGCACCAAATAATGGTGCTGCGACATTCATAAAACAAATTCTCCTCAAGTTCAAGAATCAAATAGACCACAACACAATAATTATGGGTGACTTCAACACACCTCTCTCACCATTGGACAGATCCTCAAAACAAAAGTTGAATAAAGAAACTATAGAACTCAATATCACAATCAATAACCTAGACTTAACTGACATATATAGAATATATCAACCGTCATCAAATGGATATACTTTTTTCTCAGCAGCACATGGATCCTTCTCAAAAATAGACCATATATTATGCCATAGGGCAACCCTCAGTAAATATAAAGGGGTGGAGATAATACCATGCATTTTATCTGATCATAATGGAATGAAACTGGAAATCAATGATAAAAGAAGGAAGGAAAAATTCTACATCACATGGAAAATGAACAAATGTTACTGAATGATCAATGGGTTACAGAAGACATAAAGGAGGAAATCAAAAAATTCTTAGAGATAAATGAAAATACAGACACAACATACCGGAATCTATGGGACACAATGAAAGCAGTTTTAAGAGGAAAATTCATCGCCTGGTGGTCATTCCTCAAAAAAAGAAAAAACCAACAAATAAATGAGCTCACACTTCATCTCAAAGCCCTAGAAAAGGAAGAACAAAACAACAGCAAATGTAGCAGAAGGCAAGAAATAATTAAAATCAGAGCGGAAATCAATGAAATTGAAACAAAAGAAACTATCGAAAAAATTAACAAAACTAAAAGTTGGTTCTTCGAAAAAATAAATAAGATCGACAGACCTTTAGCCATGCTAATGAAGAGAAGAAGAGAGAGAACTCAAATTACTAACATACGGGATGAAAAAGGCAATATCACAACAGATGCTACAGAAATACAGAAGACAATTATAAATTATTTTGAAAACCTATATTCCAATAAAATAGAAGATAGTGAAGACATCGATAAATTTCTTAAGTCATATGATTTGCCCAGACTGAGTCAGGAGGATACACACAATTTGAACAGACCAATATCAATGGATGAAATTGAAGAAGCCATCAAAAGACTACCAACCAAGAAAAGCCCAGGACCGGATGGGTATACAGCGGAGTTTTACAAAACCTTTAAAGAAGAATTAATACCAATACTTTTCAAGTTATTTCAGGAAATAGAAAAAGAGGGAGCTCTTCCAAATTCATTCTATGAGGCCAACATCACCCTGATTCCGAAACCAGACAAAGACACCTCAAAGAAAGAGAACTACAGACCAATATCTCTAATGAACCTAGATGCAAAAATCCTCAATAAAATTCTGGCGAATCGAATACAAAAACACATCAAAAAAATTGTGCACCATGATCAAGTAGGATTCATCCCTGGGATGCAAGGATGGTTCAACATACGGAAATCAATAAATGTGATTCACCACATCAATAGGCTTAAAGATAAGAACCATATGATCATCTTGATTGATGCAGAGAAAGCATTTGACAAAGTACAGCATCCCTTTATGTTCAAAACATTAGAAAAATTAGGGATAACAGGAACTTACCTTGACATTGTAAAAGCTATCTATGCTAAGCCTCAGGCTAGCATCATTCTGAATGGACAAAAGTTGAAGGCATTCCCTCTAAAATCCGGAACAAGACAGGGATGCCCTCTATCTCCACTTCTATTCAATATAGTTCTCGAAACACTGGCCAGAGCAATTAGACAGACGAAAGAAATTAAAGGCATAAAAATAGGAAAAGAAGAACTTAAATTATCACTATTTGCGGATGACATGATTCTATACCTAGAAGACCCAAAAGGGTCTACAAAGAAACTACTAGAACTAATAAATGAATTCAGCAAAGTGGCAGGATATAAAATCAACACGCATAAATCAAAGGCATTTCTGTATATCAGCGACAAAACTTCTGAAATGGAAATGAGGAAAAACACTCCATTCACAATATCCTCAAAAAAATAAAATACTTGGGAATCAACCTAACAAAAGAGGTGAAAGATTTATACAATGAAAACTACAGAACCCTAAAGAGAGAAGTAGAAGAAGATCTTAGAAGATGGAAAAATATACCCTGTTCATGGATAGGCAGAACTAACATTATCAAAGTGGCGATATTACCAAAAGTACTCTATAGGTTTAATGCAATGCCAATCAAAATCCCAACGGCATTTCTTGTAGAAATAGATAAAGCAATCATGAAATTCATATGGAAAAATAAAAGACCCAGAATAGCAAAAGCAATTCTAAGCAGGAAGTGTGAATCAGGCAGTATAGCGATACCAGATTTCAAACTATATTACAGAGCAATAGTGACAAAAACAGCATGGTACTGGTACCAAAACAGGCGGGTGGACCAATGGTATAGAATAGAGGACACAGAGACTAATCCACAAAGTTACAACTATCTTATATTTGATAAAGGGGCTAAAAGCATGCAATGGAGGAAGGATAGCATCTTCAACAAATGCTGTTGGGAAAACTGGAAATCCATATGCAACAAAATGAAACTGAATCCCTTTCTCTTGCCATGCACAAAAGTCAACTCAAAATGGATCAAGGAGCTTGATATCAAATCAGAGACTCTGCGTCTGATAGAAGAAAAAGTTGGCTCCGATCTACATATTGTGGGGTCGGGCTCCAAATTCCTTAATAGGATACCCATAGCACAAGAGTTAATAACAAGAATCAACAAATGGGACTTACTTAAACTAAAAAGTTTTTTCTCAGCAAGAGAAACAATAAGAGAGGTAATTAGGGAGCCTACATCCTGGGAACAAATTTTTACTCCTCACACTTCAGATAGAGCCCTAATATCCAGAGTATACAAAGAACTCAAAAAATTAGACAATAAGATAACAAATAACCCAATCAACAAATGGGCCAAGGACCTGAACAGATACTTCTCAGAGGAGGATATACAATCAATCAACAAGTACATGAAAAAATGCTCACCATCTCTAGCAGTCAGAGAAATGCAAATCAAAACCACCCTAAGATACCATCTCACTCCAGTAAGATTGGCAGCCACTATGAAGTCAAACAACAACAAGTGCTGGCGAGGATGTGGAGAAAAGGGTACACTGGTACATTGCTGGTGGGACTGCAAATTGGTGAGGCCAATTTGGAAAGCAGTTTGGAGATTCCTGGGAAAGATGGCAATGGAACCACCATTTGACCCTGCTATTGCCCTTCTCAGACTATTCCCTGAAGACCTTAAAAGAGCATGCTACAGGGATACTGCCACATCGATGTTCATAGCAGCACAATTCACAATAGCTAGACTGTGGAACCAACCCAGATGCCCTTCAATAGATGAATGGATAAAAAAAAATGTGGCATCTATATACAATGGAGTACTATGCAGCAATAAAAAAATGACAAAATCATAGAATTTGCAGGGAAATGGATGGCACTAGAGCAGATTATGCTTAGTGAAGCTAGCCAATCCCTAAAAAACAAATACCAAATGTCTTCTTTGATATAATGAGAGCAACTATGAACAGAGCACGGAGGAAGAGCAGGAAGAAAAGATTAACATTAAACAGAGACATGAGATGGGAAAAAAAAAAAAGAATCTCAACCTTCGTAAAAAAATCACAAAGACAAAATCTTAAAATAAGTTACATAATACACTAGCTGAATGAATAAACAAAAGGTAGTTCATACACAGAATGGAATATTATTCAACCTTTTTAAAAAAGAAAGAATTCTGAAATGTGCTATGATATGGATAAACCTTGAGAACGTTATGCTAAGTCAAACAAGCCAGATCTGAATGGCAAATAGTTTATGGTTCCACTTACATGAGATTCCTCGGCTAGTCAATTCATAAAGGCAAAAAGGAAAATGACAGATGCCTAGGAGTTTGGGAGTAAGAAGTAAGGAGTGATTATTAAATGAATAGAGTTTTAGTTTAAGATGGAAAAGTTCTGGATATGGATGCTAATGATGGCTGCAAGAAAACAATGTGAATGTACTTAATGCACTTCCAAAGGTTAGGATGGTAAAATTTATGTTATGTATCATTTTTTACCACTGTATATACACACACACATATATATAGCTTTTAATATTTAGAAGATATGATGAAGCATTTTTATCCATTAAAGAATAAAACTATATTAATCTCATATGCATTTGATTACAGGTTATATTAGTTTTTAAATATTAGTATTAATAAAGAAAGAATAGCACTGACATTTTCCAGAATTAATCAATCCATTTATTATTGTTTTTTTTTTTCTTCTATCCTCAGTTCTGTATGTATATACTTTCTGTGATCCAGTTTGCTATTAGGGAGGGTTTAGGTTTGTTGAAGTTTAGGGTCTTGGGGGCAGGAAAGAAGGTGTGAAGGGCTGGGTATATTAGTTATTGATAGCTATACAATAGCTATCCCTTATTTGAGATGCTGTGCCACCTTTCCTTCAGTAAGACTTACCTTTGGGTTTTAAAATTCCTCTCACCTTTGTGTTGCTGCCTCCTATTGAAAATATACACTATAAGAAATAAAAATTTATGCCGATGGATAGGTACTAACAATCTCCATGGCTCTTGGTATACATGGACACAGACTTGCCTCTCTTGAATAGCATAAGGCAAAAAACATGGAATGTCACTTCCAATGCTAATTTACAAAGAAAAAACTGGATTCTACCTCACTTGTTGCCCAATGGAGAGGCCTGCAGGACAAAGCCAACTGCTAGGAAAGAACTTGGGCCCTCAGGCAAACAGCTGGCAGGTAACAAAGTCCAAGGAGCTTAGATACAGATCCTCCCCTGGTCATGAAGTCAGTTGGGGCTGTAGTCCCAGCCAAGATCTTGACTACACTTGTGATAGACCCTGAGCCAGAAGACCAAGTCACGCTGTATCCAGATTCCTGACCAACAGAAACTATGTGATCACAAGTGTGTGTGCTGTTTTAAGTCACTAAATTTTGATATGATTTACTCTGTAGCTCTAAATAACTAATATACCAGACCTTCACACCCTCTTTCTTACCTGCCCCCAAGACCTTAAACTTCAACAAACCTAAACCCTCCCTAATAGCAAACTGGCTCACAGAAAGTATATACATAGAGAACTGAGGATAGAAGAAAAAAATATTGCTAAACGCTTCACTTGGCAACACACATTTCCTAGGCTAATAAATCCTTCTATTAAAAAGAATTTTTTCTCAAAGCAACTGAATAGATTATTCTACCTGTTTCCTGCAGTTATTTTTCCCCCTCTCACATTATTTTCATTAAGGTATATGGCAAAGCAGTCCAAAGTATTTCCAAGCACTGTTGAGTTAAAAAATACTAACTACAGGGCTAGGATCGTGGGTCAGGGGTAGAGTGCTTGCCTAGCATGTGTGAGGCACAGGGCTCAATTCTCAGAACTGCATATAAATAAAGATCAATTGACAACTAAAAAAATATTTTAAAAAATACTAACTGCAGCTAATTTCAGCTATGAAACACCAGAGAAGGCTAGCCTGGGGCAGATTTAAAGTAAAAACAGAAGAGTAAGAAAAATTCACTTTTTATTTTTTCAATTTGCAAGATTACTGATTCCTCAAGTACAGTGTGAGCAATAAGCAAGATAAGTACAACATGAAATCAAGCAAGAAAAACTGAAGCAGGGTACTACAGGATTCAACTTTTTGTTTTTTAAAAAATCTAAGTAGGGAGGGTCATGGCAGATTGAGTTCCTTTCCAATGATGAACTAGATAGAACTATAAACATTAGATAAAATTTACAGAACAATTATATGGATGCACCAGAAAATGACCAAAAGGGACTCAATTCCTGTAAGAAACAGATGATATGGGGTGCTGGGAAAGGTGGTTCAAGCCTGTAATCCCAGCAGCTCGGGAGGCTGAGACAGGAGGATCCTAAATTCCAGGCCAGTTTCAGCAATTTAGCAAGACCCTAAGCAACAGTCTCAAAATAAAACATGAAAATTACTGGTTCATTTTTCAACCATGTCAACATTACATTAAATGTTAACGACTAAATATTCTGATTAAAAGATACAGACTATATAACTGATTTTTAAAAGACCCAATTAAATTATAAGAGATTCACTTTAAACAAGCTGAAAGTAAATAGAAAATTATATGCCACCCAAATAGTAAGAAAGCTGCAATTGCTAGATTAATATCAAATTAAGTGATTTTAAGAGGAACTTTTCAAAATCATAAAAAGTCTAATTTATTATTCAACAAATGTATATGTCTAATTAAAGAGTCTCAAAATACATGAAGCAAAAATTGACAGAATTAAAGGGACAATGACATTTATATGATATTAACATTCCCTCTCAATAACTGACAAAAGTAGACAATAATCAATACACATACAGCAAAACTAGTGATAACACCTAACAAACATTACTAACCACTTAACTCATATTTAAAAATTACTAAACCCAACAACTGTAGAAAACATCTTCATTTCATGTACCTACAGTGTGGTCACTAAAATAGACGGCATGCTGGGCCACAAAAGAATTCTCAAATTTTATTAACTGAAAGCATAAAGAATATATTCTATGGCCACAAAGGCACTGAAGTGATTATAATAAGATATCTAAGTCTTTATTATGAGTATGTTAATTTTACAAAATACCATTAAGAATATCTGTATATTTAGAAATTTTGTTTGGGTTTGTTTTATGTGTATGGTATTGGGACTTGAACCCAAGACCTCACACGTTAGACAAGTGCTCTACCACTGAGCTACATCCCAGCTATATTGGAAATTTAAAAAATGCACTTCTTAGTAATCCATGGGTTGCAAGAAGAAAACCTGGGAAATAATTCAAATTAATTCATTATGAAAATATGGCAAATAAGCCGGGATCAGTGGCACACCCTGTAATCCCAGCGTTGCGGGAGGCTGAGAAAGGAGGATTGCAAGTTCAAAGCCAGCCTCAGCAAAAGCGAAGTGCTAAGCATCTCAGTGAGACCCTGTGTCTAAATAAAATACCAAATAGGGCCGGGAATGTGGCTCAGTGGTTGAGTGCCCCAGTAATAAAAAGAGAGTAGGGTGGGGTAGCTAAAGCAGTATTTAGTGGGAAATATATAGCTGCAAATGTTTATATTAAAAAGAAAAGGTCTCCTCTTTTAAGAAGTTAGAAAAAGAAAACCCAAAGGAAGTAGAAAAAATGATTTTAAAAAGAACAATGAATGAAAGAGTATGAAATATAAATTTCTAGATATGCTGATCAAGAAAAGGAAAGAATACAAATTACTAAATAATAGGAATAAAAGAGGCTTATCACTACAGATCCTACAAAAAATATTAAAAGAATACTAAGGGAATATGACAAAAATACTCCCTGAAAAATAAACTGATGTGTGGCACACGCTGTAATCCCACTTGGGAAAATGAGGTAAGAGGATTCAAGTTTGAAGCCAGCCTTGGCAATTTAGCAAGTCCTTTCTCAAAATTAAAAAAAGAAAAGAAAAAGAAATCAACGGGTGTAGTGGGGAGGGAAGCTAGGGATGTAGTTCAATGGTAAAATACCACTGGGTTTAATTCCCAATCCCCAATCCCCAGCACTCCCCACAAAGAAAAGAGTAAGATAAGATAAAATCTGAATGTTACCTATTTTAAAAATTATTATAGACCCACCCACCCCCCATAAATAAATAAAACTCCAGACAAGTGGTTTCACTAGTGAATGGTATAAAGCATGTAAGAAAAACTGTATCAACATGATACAAACTCTCAGAAAAAAAAAGAAGAAACATTTCTAACCTGTTTTGGGGCAGAACAATCTGATTACCAAAACTTGACAAAGACTTAAAAAATAAAGAAAAGTATTTTTCAACAACACAGTTCCAAAAAACTTTGTAACAATATAGCATCAAATTAAAAATCAGTAATAAGGGCTGGGGCTGGGGCTGGGGCTCTGTGGTAGTGCGCTCACCTAGCAAGTGCGAGGCACTGGGTTCCATCCTCAGTGCCACATAAAAATAAATAAATAAAATAAAGGTATTGTGTCCAACTACAACTAAAATTTTTTTAAAAATCAGTAATATGTTAAAAGAATTATACATCATGACCAAATAGGGTTTATTCCAGAAATGCAAGATTGGCTTAACATTTGAAAATGAAAGTAACTCACCATATTAACTAAGGAGAAAAACTATCCAATACAAAAAGATGCAGAAAAAGTACTAGAGAAAACGCAACATCATTCATGACAAAAACTCTCAGCAAATGAGAAGGGAATTCCTTATTAATGTGATCAAAACAATCATAAAAATACTTATTAACATCTTGTGAGATATTGAACTTGTTCCCCCTGAAGTCAAGGCAAGGATGCCCCTCCTACCCAATTCTAAATAACTTAAATATTTGAAAGTGCAGGAAGGAAGGACTTCATACCATTCAAGGGAAGGAAAGGAGGGAGGAAGTAGGTAAAGAGAATAAGGGAGGAAGGAAGAGGGAAGAAGGAACAGACAGGGAAAAAATGCATACACAGATATGGTAGAAATGAGAAAAACATTAGCAAAATAAAAATCTGACAGGCAAGCAGGACATATTTTTTAATAACTCCTACAACTAAATAACTTAAAATACAGACACCCAATGAAACACTAGACTTATAATCCGAACAGATGTTAGAAAAATGATATATAAATGTTCAATAAATTCACATGAAAGTGCTAAACATTAATTATTAGGAAATGCAAATTAAAGTCACAATAAGATGCCACTATATACTCCCAAGAATGGCTAAAACATGGGGCAAACATATATCCCAAACACCACTGATAGGAATATAAAATGGTTCAACAATTTTGAAAGACAAATTGTGTTTCTTATAGAATCAAACATTCACCTACCCTCTGATCCTTCAATTCCATTGCTTAGTACTGCCCCAAACTGGAAACAGCTGAGGTATCCATCAAGAGGAAAATGGACAAATAAATCATAGCATATTTACACAATTTATACAATGGCATATCACTAATCAAGAAAAGCAAATAAATGATACAACTACAGAAATAAACAATGAAAATATTATGCTCTTAAGAAAGCCTTATTCAAGAAAACATGTCTTAATGATTCCTAATAGATTAAGTTCTGCAACCGGAAATACTAATTTACAGTGAAAAGTATTCAAAACAGTAGATGTTATGGGAGGAATTAAAGCAAATAAACACATGGTCAAGAACTTCAGGTAAATTCGGCCATCACCCAAAAAAAGCTGTTATCTTGAAAAGGCTTTTAGTTATACATGGGTGCCTCTGTCAAAACTCACCCAATGCTCTGTGCACCATCCTGTTGATATGTTTAACACAGAAGGAAAAAAAAAAAAAAAACCTTAAGTATTATGAAACCTAGTCAATGATACACATACTGACATATTTAGGAAATAGTGTGCTGATGACTCTAACCTACTTTTATAAAAGCAAATAAATAAACAGAATGAATGGAGAGAAGTGATAAACCAAGTACAATAAAATGTTAATAGAACACTCTAGACTGGGTATACCTATGTTTACCGAACAATTCTGTATGTTTAAATTTTTGTGTCATAGAATGTTGGGGGAAATTAACCATGTGTTCACTCCAGTACAGCTACCTCTATTTAAAAAACTAATTATGCACAGACTCCATAGCTATAATAAAAAATATATAACAATATTTGTATATCTTAATTGATAAACTGGCATGTTTTCTTATATTCATTCAAATAAGAATTTTAAATTGAATGAGTGGAGATACAATGTGTACATAAAGTAACCAAAGTTTGGTAGGTAGTGTGGTGACTAATCCTTTTTCCTTATAATCCAAAACACACACAGCACCAAAGCTTAAGAGAGTCCATGTTCAAGGTTTTAATTAATATTTGTTAAAAAGTATTAAAAAGATTAACAATCCTTTCTTATTTCCTGTGCTCCAAAGCCACACAGATAACTGCCTTATTATGTAGTTAAAGCTAGATTGTGGGGGGTTGGTGGCAGACAGATAGACCGACCCCAGAATGCAACCTATTTTTCTCCCCTTACCCTTACCCTCTATTTTGCCCTTCCCAGAAGAAAATTCCTAGCTAGAAAATCAAGTGCCACCTTAGACTGCTTTGGTACAGTCACCAGCCACCATCCTGTTGATTCCACCACTCAAATTGTCTCTTCTAATACCTCCTCCATTATGTCCCCCTGCCGCTGCGTTCATTAATGCACTCTTTCTTGATGTACTACAGAAGCCCCCAAAACATCATTCCTAGCTCCAGCCTCTCCTTGTAGAAACCCTATAGTAGCACTTCAGAACAAGGATAAGCATCCTAATATTTTACCTAAAAAATATAATGCTAACTATTTATGCATAGAAGAACCCAGTTAAGAATATTTTCATTAAGACATTTTACAAAACAGATTTATACTTCTATTGACTTCACTGATCTCCTTTTCAGGCAAACTGTTAAGAGTATATTCATGTCACCACTTCACTTTTTTCATTAATGCCAGATGACAATGATGATTTCAGAATTTACTATGGCTGCAGTTAATAAGAAGTTGAGTGAATACAGGAATATACATATAATATCAAAATCACTGATATATAACTGTATGGTCACCCCACACACAGCCTATAATTAAACAAGCCTTTAAATTTCTTCCTGAAATTTTCAACATTAGTACTAAATTCTACAAGGCATAGAGTGGGTATCTTTAGAAGGACTAGGGCTGGGGTGGGTGGGTACTTGTTAAAGAGTAGAGACTCTGAACACAACAATAGGGAATTAACTGTTGAATTTTCAATTACAAAAGTTTTTCAATTAACATTGATTTTATAATTTAAAAAGGAGTAAAAATTTGTTCCCAGGATGTAGGCTCCCTATTTACCTCTTTTATTGTTCTTACTGAGAAAAAACTTTATTTTAATAATAAACTACTTTGTTTCCATTTCATTTAATTTTAAAAGTTTTAATTAATGTTTTCAGTAGGTTTTATATATAGACTGCTCACAGTAAAATTTCAGCCTAAGATTGATCACAGCAA
Source organism: Spermophilus citellus (assembly GCF_964194105.1). Lineage (NCBI taxonomy): Eukaryota > Metazoa > Chordata > Mammalia > Rodentia > Sciuridae > Spermophilus > Spermophilus citellus. The sequence goes on along the minus strand of NC_138187.1, from coordinate 112,172,402 downwards.
CCTAGTCATTTTAACAAGTCGTCTCAACCCAAAATATTAAAGAAAATATAAAATGCTTAAAAAAACAGTAGAGAATCTGGAATTAAACTTAAGTTTCAATTCTAGCTCCATCATTTCCTTATTATGAACTTAAAACAAGTTGTTATTTAGCCTGTAAGCTTCAGTTTCCTCATTTCTAAAGGAGAATAATAATAGTTAGCTTCCCAGAACTGTTGAGAATAAAACCACGTACATAAAAACACTTCAAGTACTTGGTACATGTTGGGCACTCAAAAATGTTAGCCATGACTGTTATTAGCAGTAACAGCATTTGGTAAATAGAGATGGCCAAAACAGAGTTCTAGAACCACATATGAGCATAAACTACCAGCTACAGTACACACTTTAACATTGTGTTGACAAATACTAAAAGTCCATGGCATGCCTTGAACTACCCTTTGACTGATATAAGAATCTGAACTTCCTGCTCAGCCAATATGGTATGTACGGAATGAGCAAGACAAACCCCCTTATCCAGTTGACCAAGCTCAACTTCTTATTTAACTGCATCCCAGTGGGGCTTTCTTTATTTCTATTCATCCATGGGTACCCACCGTATGGTAGCTATAGTGGTTATCTGGGAATTAATGATGGCTTTGAAAGGTTAGACATATATTACAAATGGCTGCTGCTTAGCACATCGCTGTACCAGTGGAATACAATTCTAACTTCCTGTTTCAATTTAAGTTCACTGCTACCATGTATGATACAGTATGATTAATCTTAACAATGAAAATCCAAAGGAACTGTTCTTTGTTATTTTTTAACTTAAATAAGGTGTATGTAAAGATAATATTGAAGCACATTGGATACGTAGTCAAAGGAAATCAAACTGATCCTTCCCACACTTAAGCACAACCACTCAAAGAAAGCCTGGTTTTCCTATTATTCCAAGGAAACCATTAATTTCCCAACAGTATTTCTTGGACATTCATGGTTCCAGAACAGATATTTATAGAGTTTGGCAAATACATTTAACACTTACCAGCTGCCAGCTTATGCTCAAAACTATTTTATAAATTGTGAAATTCTGTCTTGAAAAGCAGTTATGTCCACTACAGCTGGGGAAACATTCTTCTCGCCTTTCTGGACAAATAATTTCTCCATTAAGAATATGAATTTGGTCCTAAAACATAACATACCAGATCAACCTTGGAACAAATTCACTAAATAAAATGAGGTTCAACATACTTTAGTTCCAGGAACTAGACTAGCTATGATGACTATGATACAACAACAACAACAAAATTTTTCAGAAAAGATTATTTACGAAGCACCTAGCAGATCTCTTACTCACATACACTAAATAAATTTAGGAGCCCTAAAGAGCTGATAGAAAATTTCTTAGAAGCTTCTTATTTCATATTAAAATCTAATGAGTAGTTAGCAATTCACTCCATTATACCACCTGTTTTAACATGATGTTCTCCCCAAAAATATTTTGGTAATATATTGACATTACAGGTCAATATGCCACTTTTGTCTTAGGGTCTGCCCCTGACAGTGGTACCCCGTATGAGATCATAGAAGTACCAAAAAGCACTTCTAAGTACAAGAGGAAGGCTGAATTCAGTGGGAATACCAAAACTTTAGACAGGCATTGAGAGGTGTTAGAATGAGTAGTCATGCGATTGTCACTGTCAACAGAATAAACATGATGAAAGCTAAGAGTGATTTAGGATTCACTAGCATATGATGTTTTGTTCACACACTTTGGCAGTGTGTTCAGAAAGTAATTATAGCACAGCATAATCAAAGAGAATTACTGGCTGTAATCTAAAAAACAGCAGCCCACTTTTATCAATCATCTTCGGTCAAACAGAAACTGCATGACATTCAAGAGATTTTGGAATTTCCTGTCCTTTGAGCTTCTACAAAACAACCAAACAAGGTGAATGGTAATAGTACATTTTTTTAAGGTGCTTGACTAGAAGAAGGCCTTAATGCTGCACTTTCCTGGTAACTTCCACAAAGTGAAGTTACTAATAAGCAGTGATTGCAGACTGTTTGCTGAAACCTGCCAACGAAGTAACCAAATAGATGTGCTTCAAGAGTACACATTATTCTTAAATAATCGTTTCAGTTTACCTTAGGAAGAAGTTGAAAGGAAAACAAATGCAAAAAATGTTGAGGTAAGGTTGGAAACTCAGAGATGAATCTTTTTATCTTGAAAGCCAATTACACTGCTTCTCTGGCACACTGCTAGATTCAAAATTTAAGGGTGAACTGTGCTTAAACGGTTGTGCAAAGTAACAAACAAACAATATTTTTAAATTTATAATTTAATGAGGATATCTTCAAGTCTGTTTCTGGGATTTCAATGAAATTACATTATTAAAACAACTTACTAAATCCTGTCATTTGCACTGGGACAAATGCCTCTCACTTCTCTCCATTCCTTTTATTATGCTATTCCTGAATGATCGTTTCCTTTTCCAAACAGGGAAAGTATTCTTGTTACTGCCAATTATATATCCCAGTTCATATCCAAGTAGTCTTCCCAGGCTGCCCTCTATCCACACTACAGCTCTCGTAGGTCATAAAGAACCATCAAACTCCAAACATAATCCTATTATAGCATAATTCTCACTGTACTATAACAATTTTTTAGACTGTATAATTCCTAGTACAGAGAATTGCACTTCCTAAGCATATTCAGGTATTTGATGAATGTCAAATAAGCAAATAAATCACAATGCCCAGCATGACCATAGACAACCACTATTTCAATCTTTTTATTTAAACTAACTTTTTTTTTTAAGAGGGAGGGGGGGGAGAGAGAGAGAGAGAGAGATAGAGAGAGAGAGAGAGAGAGAATTTTAATATTTATTTTTTAGTTATCGGCAGACACAACATGTTTGTTTGTATGTGGTGCTGAGGATCGAACCCGGGCCTCACGCATGCCAGGCGAGCACGCTACCGCTTGAGCCACATCCCCAGCCCTATTTAAACTAACTTTTAAGAGATCACCTTCCACAGAAATTGCTATAGTTAAAACACATTATGTCCCAAGTTTTAAATTCTGCAACTATTTCAACAAAACTGACACAAGTGTGTTTAAACAGGTTGGAAATAGAGTCTAGAGTTTATATGCGTTATTATACTAATTAATATTGACCAATATTACATAATTATGATATAATAATGATATATATATGACTATATATACAAATGTACACACACACTATATTTAAGTTTTTATAGGTGTTTCACATCTGGGATAATGAACAATGTGGATTTATTTGTTCCCCAAAGTTCACATGTTAGAAACTTAAACCCAAATGAAACCTGGTAAAAGATGGGAACTGGGTGGATGAGAATAGGAAAGACAGTAGAATGAATCAATAACTTTTCTATGTTCATATATACACGACCACTGAAACTCCATACCATGTACAACCCACAAGAATGGGAAGTTATACCTATGTATGTATAATGTCAAAATATACTCTACTATCATACATAACTAAAAAGAACAATGATTTTTTAAAAAGAGGTGGGAAATTTAAGAGTGATAAGGTCAGTAAGGGCTCTGCCCTCATTAATAGATTGATGTCATTATTCAAGGAGGGGATTAAATTATGGCTAGAGTAGGTTCCTGATAAAAGAATGAATTTATACCCCACCCCGACCCTATGCTCTCTTGTCCTTCAGCAGATGATAATACAAGAAGGCCCATGATCAGTCCAAGGCCCCTCAACCTTGGACTTCCCAGAGACCAGAGCTGTAAGAAATAACTATGTTCTTTATTCATTATAGCAGCACAAAAGGGACTAAGATAAAATAATAAGCAATTTTATATTTAAGTCCAGGAGAAAATTCGTCTTTATAGACATCTTTTGCTACAGGCATAAAATACTTTTATAAACAACTTTGCTAAAGCACATGAAACTTCATATACTAAATAAACAGAATTGACATAATGGGGGAAAACACAGAGATATTTAATTGAAGCCCAAAAGCAACTCAATCTTCCAAATTAACCACAGAACAAAGAATCAAACTAAATATTTTTACTAATCCAATAAATTTTAATCATATTAACTATGGAAACTGAAGCTGACATAAGGAAATGTATCTTGACATGAGTAGCTAGCAGTCACACCTACTCTAATTCCTAACAAAATAAGGAGGAAATACCTCCCAGCTTTCCAATAGACAACCCAAAACTGAAATATGCTGTCTTTGATGGTTTGGAGCCTAAAACAAGGTAGGCACTACTCTAGAACATTCTGAAGTCTGATGTGGATATTCTTTTAAGAATTTTTATCTTTGTGTGTTAGCTTCTTTTCATTTGTAGCAGCTGACTATCAGCTGGTATAGGATCCAAATCATGATCCAACTACTCAAAGTAATTCACATGCATATCTAAGAAACAGCTGTGTAATCTTTATAGTATATCTAAAAATACAAAGCTCAAAACATTAAATGAATTTCATCTAACACTTAGGAATATGACTGAACAAAATATATCAAACTCAATTCCTGTTAAAGGAGTAATTTAGTAGAAGAAAACATTTAAAATGATGAGAAATCCAATTCATAAAAATTAAAGGTTTATGGGCCTAGAAGTGTCTTTTTTAACTCAAGATACACAATGCCTGTAATTGTTCTTTGAGATTTTGGAGTTGTTTTGTTGCGGTGGTGGTTTTGTTTTACTAGTTTGGTTTGTTTGTGGTTCTGGGGATTGAACCCAGGGCCTAATTGCTTAAGTACAAGCTCTACCACTGAACTACACACCCTGCCTTATACATTATTCTTATTATTAAAATTTTAGACAATACACTTTTCTCAATATTCTAGCATAATTCTATGCCCCCCCCCAACCTTTGTTGCTAAGAAAGACTCTTCTGAAGCTGGTTTAAATTGTTTTTCCTTGGCTGACCTCATAAGCCACTTAGCTAAACTACTTCATGGTATCTTTTCATACTCCCTGGAAGTCCCACTGCCAGTGAGACAGATAGCTATGTCTAACACAAAGTGCTCCTCACTGAAAAACCCAATTTTCAGAAACTTTTCTCCTCTTAAAAGATAAGGCTAAGTGAGCCTGGCCAGGCAAACTCACCTGGATGATCCCTCTACCAGTCAAAACTAGCACTTGAACAGCAGAGGCAGGAGGCTCAAGCTGAGTTAAGTCCTCTTCAATTTGCTGGTCTCTAAAATAAAAGGATTCCTGAAATTTCTCAAGCCTACTACAAAACTAAAAGGATTTACATATAGCTGTAGATACATTGTAAAGCTTCAGATTAAAAGTGGCAGAATGAATGATGACTAGCTTCCAAAGTCCTTTTTCAAAAACTTGAGCTATTCATATTCATCGAATTAAACTGCACCACACACACACACACACACACACACACACACACACACACACGACTGTGAATATTCTTTTCCAATTACTAAGCCTGAAAAGACTGATTGATTTATATATGCTATTTAAATCCATTGTAATTGTTTCTATGAAATTATACTTACTTGTTCTAGGAACAGAGTTTGAAATCTGAGCTTACAGACAGTAGTCTCATTTTGAAAGTCTCTCTCTCTCTGTTTCACACACACACACACACACACACACAAAATCATAATTGAGTGATAAAGACACAAGTTGGGCAGCAAAGGGTTAATATTTACTATTTTTTGTCATTGAATAAGTTATTCTTCACACACAGCTGCCACCTTAATGCTTCAACATTTCTATAGATGTTCAAATGAAAATTAAAATAAAACAACTGACCAGTGAGATAAAAATGATAAATAGGTTGAACAAGTGGCCACAGCTGTTAGGTCATTATGAGATCCAGCATAAATGATTTCTAAACCTCCTTCCTATTTTTCCCCTATAGTGGGGCATATACTCTAAATAACCAATTATTTACATTTCTGTTCTGGTACAAAACAAGTATTATTCCAGTAGTGAAGTATAAGAACTTAAATACTAAAACAAGGTTAAATCATTAATATGGAGATTCCATGTTTTGTAATGGTAGTGACCTGGAACCAGGTTAATACTGAAACAAAACATAACCCAAACTGGAAGATATTATACAAAATAGTTTTTTTTTCCTGTGTGTGTGTGTGTGTGTGTGTGGCGCGCGCACGCACATGCACAGGGTCCAATGCAATCTACCTCTGGAGATATATCTCCTGCCCATTCTGTTTTGGGGATTTTTTTTTTTTTTTTTTGCCGGGGGGTTGGGGAGGGCTGGGTATTGAACTCAGGGACATTAAACCACTGAGCCACATCCCCAGGCGTATTTGGTATTTTATTTAGAGACAGAGTCTGAGTTGCTTTAGCACCACACTGTTGCTGAGGTTGGCTGTGAACTCACAATCCTCTTGTCTCAGCCTCCCAAACCACTGGGATTATAGGAGTGTGCCACCATGCTCAGCCTGCCCATTCTTTTTAATTCTTAATTTGAAACAAGGTCTCACTAAATTGTGCAGGTTGGCCTCCAACTCAAAATCCTTCTGCCTCAGCTTCTCAAGTCTCAGCAGTGTGCCACCATGCCTGGCCTCTTCACTGGATTCTTAAGACAAGGCAACAGCTTAGCTGGAAAAAACAGACGATACCTAATGACGAGCAAACACCCAGCTAGACTTAAAGCCACTTCAATGTTTAATGTACTAATGCTTCATGCATTAGACAGTATTAAGGGAATTTAGTTGAAAGAGTATCCCTGAACTTTACATGTAAAGAATCAAAACTTTGTTTTTAAATATTACTTTATCATTTGGAGAGTAAATTATATCATAATGTACTAAGAAATCTTTTAAAGACTGGGGTAGTAGCTTGGTGGTAGAGTGCTTGCCTAGCATGTGTTAGGCACTTGGTTAGATTCTCAGCACCATATATAAATAAAGTCCATTAACAACGAAATAAAATAAAATAAATATCTTTTAAAAAGAAATCTTCTAAAAAAAAAAGGAAAAAACTGACACAAGAGTAAATGAAACAAGAAAAGAGAAAATAAGGGGAAAAAAGGGAAGAAGGGAATGAGAGAGAGAGAGACATGCAGGGAGGGGGAAAAGAGAAAGGGAAAGACAAAAAGTATATCCATAAATTTTTTTTTTAAATCTTAAGATAATACCAGCTTAACTAGGTGAGAAGAAACCTCACCAAGAAAATGAGTGTAACAAAATACTTGTCTTATTAAAGAGATGACAGAAATACTGTTAAAAATTTTTAAAACAATGGAATAAACATATATGTTTAAGTCAAGGGCAAATGATTATAAACACACACCAAAAAAAGGGTGTAATTTTATTGTGATCAATTGATTTACCAGGAACTGAACACAGGAGTGCTTTACCACTGAGCTACCCCCCCCCCCCCGCAGCCCTTTTTATTTTTTGAGACAGAGTCTCACTAAGTTGGTCTTAAACTTGGAATTGATCCTCCTGCCTCAGATCTGAATCACAAGGATTACAGGTGTGTACCAATGCATCTGGCTTAAAAATTGTGATTTTAAATCAACAGACGAAAACTCCAACTCTTTAGCAGAAAGTAAGGAGAATAAAAGGATAGGAGAAATGCAAATGGAAAAAAAAGTTGGAAAAGCAAACTTAATGATCAATAAAATATGAAGTAAGGTAAAATTATAGAAGACAGCAGTATAATAGATATAGAAAATCACCATTTAAACTACAGTATTTGATTCAATCAAAAAATTAATAGATGCTAAAAGACTAGGTTAGAGATTGTTGGCTGGCTATTCCTTCTTCCTCAAAGCAGAACTCCACAGACCACTAATTAATCACAATAATAAAAGGATGCATTTACAATGCAGAGATCTGGTGGACATCATCTTACCAAAATCACCAAAGAACCACAATACTGGGGAAAGCAGCCATGACTGCTCCAGATCAGCCCACTATGTAATATAATATTCCCACCCAAAAATTTTTGCCTGAATCCATACAAACTAAAACAATGAACCACACCCAACATAATGAACATTTTACAAAGCAAACATTTTACAAAGCAAACCCCCTCAAATGCCATGTCAAGAAAGAAAAGCAAGAGGAGGACAAGGAGGACAAGGACATGTGCAAGGCTCTGGGTTCTACCAGAGGGAAAAGGAAGAGAAAGGGAGAAAGGAAAGAAGGGAGGGAGGGATAGCTGAAGAACTCTTCTGGAATCTAAAGAACAGAGATATAAAATTTAAATATAACTGATGGGATCCTGAACGGAGAGGAAGAGGGACTAGAGGAAGAACAATAAAAAACATTATTGGGAGACCTAAAAAAACCTGGACATAGATAATATAATAGACAATAACAGTATCAAACTTCCAGAGTATGATAACTATATTGGGATTATGTAGGAGACAGCCCATACTGTTTATACTTAGGGCAAAAGCATTGTGTGCAAATAACTCTAAATGGTGAAGTAAATATACAAAGGTAGAAAAATGATGAAGAATGCAAATATAAAAAAAAAATAGTAAATGGTGAATCTATTTGAAGAGTACATTAATTTCATTGTAATAACATTACAATTTTTCCTAAAAACTTAAAATTTTTTTCAAAAGAGCAAAAGGAATATAAATATATATACAGAAGATGCTATATACTGATGAAAATGATGAGAATATAAACCTATCATAAAAAATTCACCCTAAACAGACCTCAAAATATATCTAACAACCATTAGAACTGTGAGGAAAAAAACAACAATTATTCTTAATTTAATGTATTTTGTTCAGAACTACTGATAGGTCAAGTAAACAAAATATAAGTGAAAATATCAAGTCCTGAACAGTACAATTGGAAGGCTCAAATCTAAAAACAGATACACATACACTACTGTGTAGGATTTTTTTTCTAGCATATCCAAAACATCTATATTACCAAACCATGTATTAAGCATAAAGGAAACATCATTAATTTCAAAAGGTCTATCTTACAAATTATGGTATAACCTGATATAATAAAATGAGACCAGAAACCAGTACAATAACTTTTTAAATCCTCAAGTTTGAAAACCAAAAACAAGTTAAATAACCATTAGGTGAAAAAGAAAACCCAATGAAAATTAAGAAATGTTTAAAAAATATATGTGTAACAGCCAATGCAGAATTTAAGAAGAAAATAACTTTAAACATCAGTAAACAGGAATGGCGAAAAAGAAAAACAACAACAGAAAAGCCAAGAAATTAAAAGGGAGGAAATAATAAAGAGCAGAAATCAATGAAAATCTAGATCAAAATAACAATTAAGATTAATGAAACCCAAAATTGTTTCTTGGTAAATAGTAATAACCCAGAAAATAAAAAGAAAAAGGAGAGAAAGCAAGAGAATTTCCAAAGAAACGGAAACAAATTTCTTCTCCAAAATGAAAATGATGGGCAGGTGGGGTGGGGGGCTAAAACCAGGATGAAAATTTTGGGGGGGCGGAGATGGGGGGGTTGGTACCAGGGACTGAACCCAGGTGCAATAACCACTGAGCAACATCCCTAGTCCATTTTGTTTTTTTACTTTTGAGATAGGGTCTCACTAAGTTGCTGAGGCTGGCCTCAAACTTAAGATCCTCTTTGTCCCAGCCTTCTGGGTTTCCAGGTACACTGTGCCCAGCTGAAAACCTTTACTAGGTGAGTTACTAAGCCTTAAAGAAACAATTTATTTCTATCTGATAAAAGTTGTTTCAGAAAATTAAAAAGAGCAAAGGCTTCCTATCTTATTTGGTCAGCTTGTATAATCTTTTTTTTTTATTATTTATATACGACAGCAGAATGCATTACAATTCTTATTACACATATAGAGCACAATTTTTCATATCTCTGGTTGTATACAAAGTATATTCACACCAATTCATGTCTTCATACCTCTACTTTGGATAATAATGATCATCACATTCCACCATCATTAATTACCCCATGCCCCCTCCCTTCCCTCCAACCCCTCTGCCCTTATCTAGAGTTGTCTATTCCTCCCATGCTCCCTCTCCCTATCCCACTATGAATCAGCCTCCTTGTATCAAAGAAAACATTCGGCATTTGATTTTTTGGGATTGGTTAACTTCACTTAGCATTATCTTCTCTAACTCCATCCATTTACCTGCAAATGACATAATTTTATTCTCTTTTATTGCTGGGTAAAATTCCATTGTGTATATATGCCACATTTTTTTTAATCAATTAAAGGGCATCTAGGTTGTTTCCACAGTTTAGCTACTGTGAATTGTGCTGCTATAAACACTGATGTGGCTGTGTCCCTGTAGTATGCTGTTTTTAAGACCTTTGGGTATAAACTGAGGAGAGGGACAGCCGAGTCAAATGGTGGCTCCATTCCCAATTTTCCATGTGTGCGGCCCGGGTTCGATCCTCAGCACCACGTACAAACAAAGATATTGTGTCCACTGAAAACTAAAAAATAAACATTAAAATTCTCTCTCTCTCTCTTAAAAAGAAAAAGAATTTTAAAAAAAAAGAGAGAGAGAGAAAAGAAAACATACATGGAACTGAACAAAACAAGTCTGAATAAGCAGACAGTCACTGCAGAAATCAGGGGGAAGTTTAAAAATTCCTACAGTCAAAGGAAAATGAAAATAACCTATCAGAACCAATTGGACACAATGAATGCAGTTGTAGGTGGACAGTTTATAACCTGTAAGTGCCTACATTAGAAGCAGAGAGATTTCAAATAAATTGCCTAAATCAAAACCTTAGGAAAACCAAACCCAAAATCAGTAGAAGGAAATAATAAAGATCAAAGCAGATATAAACGAAAAACAAGACTAAAAGAACAAAGGATCAATGAAACAAAGAGTTGATTCTTTTAGAGACCCCCCCAAAAAGGAATATTACAATAGATACCACTAAAATTCTGAGGAATATTAGGAAATATTCTGAAAATATTATATGATTATATTCATCATTATGGAATACTTTGAAAAGTTATATGTCAATAAACTGGAAAATCTAGAAGCAATGAACAAATTTCCACACACACATGACCTACCCAAAAAGGAATCAATAAGATATTAAAATCCTAAATACATCAATAACAAGCACTGAGATCGAAGCAATAATAGTCTCCTAACACAGAAAAGCCCAGGCCTGAATACATCCACTGCTGAATTTCACCAGACTTTTAAAGAACTAATACCAATGCTCCTCAAAATGTTCCATAAAATAAAAAAGGAACACTTCCAAACTCATTCTACAAAGCCAGAATTACCCTGCTACTAAAACCTAATAAGGGCACATCAAAAAGAGAAAAAACAGAAAAACTATAGACTAATTAATATCCTCCATGAACACAGATTAAGGAAAAAAGTTCAGTAAAATATACACAAATCAAATTCAACATCACACTAAAAAGATCATATCATGAACAACTTAGTTTCATTCCAGAGAGTCAAGGTTGACTCAACATATGTAAATCAATACAAGTAATTCACCACTTAAATACAATCAAAGATGAAAACCACATGTTTATCTCAGATACAGAAAAAGCCTCTGAAGAATTTCAACACCCTTCAAGATAAAAACTCTAATAAAATGGGTATAGAAGGATCACACCTCAACATCATAAAAGCTATATACAACAAACTCATAGCCAACATCATACTGAATGTAGAAAAAATTAAAACACAACCTCTAAAATCAGCTACAAGACCAAGGTAACCACTCCCACCACTTTTATTCAATATAGTACTGGAAACTGTAACCAGAGCAATCAGGCAAGAGAAAGAAATAAGACAGAAACAAGCAGGGAAAGAGATAATGTCAAATTATCCCTGTTTACAAATGGTCTGATTCTATACCTAGAAAATCCCCCCATTCACAATAGCCTTAAAAAAAAAAAGAAAAGAAACTAGGAATAAACCTTCCCATGGAGGTGAAAGACTCTATAACAAAAATCATAATCTACTGAACAAGGAAATTAAAGATAACACTAGAAGAGGAAAAGACATCCTGTGTTAATGGACATGGAAATTATTATTAAATGGTCTTACTACCAAAGTAGTAGGAGTAAGACAGTGGATACAATCAAAGTACATTATAGGCATATATGAAAATATCAAAGCAATCTACAGATTCAATGCAATCCCCACAAAAATACCAATGACATTCTTCACAGATCTAGAAAAAACAATCTTAGAATTCATATGAAAAAACAAAAGACCCCAAATAACCAAATCGATACAAGGTGGCAGTGCAGGGAGGAATCCTGAAGGCATCATAGTACCCCATTTCAAAATACACTGTAAAATCCAATAGTGGCGTTAAAAACAAACACATACACCAATGGAAGAGAACAGAATACTCAGGAATAAACACAACTACAGTCATCTGATTCTCAACAAAGGAGTCAAAAACATATGTTAAAGACAGCCTCTTCGGGCTGGGGATGTGGCTCAAGCGGTAGCGTGCTCGCCTGGCATGCGTGCAGCCCGGGTTGGATCCTCAGCACCACATACAAACAAAGATGTTGTGTCTGCGGAAAACTAAAAAATAAATATTAAAATTCTAACTCTCCTCTCTCTCTCTCTTTCTCTCTCTCTCTCTCTCTTTAAAAAAAAAAAAAAAAAAAGACAGCCTCTTCAACAAAGTGTGCTTGGAAAACTGGGTATTCCCATGTAGAAGACTTAAACTAGATTCCTACCTCTCAACATATACAAGAATCAACTTAAAATCAAAGACTTTAATGTTAAAAAGGCCTTTTTTTTCCCTCATTATTTTCTATTAGAGTAAGCTAATGAAACTACTAAGGGAAAACACAGATGAAACACCTCAAGATACTGGTACAGGCAACCATTTCCTAAATGGGATTCCAACAGCTCAGGAAACAGCAGCAAGAATTTACAAAAGGGGGAAAAGGTGTGATAGTGCACACTTATAATCCCAACTACTCAGGAGGCTGAGACAGAAAGATTATAAATTCCAGGTCAGACTGGGCAATTAAGTGAGGCCCTGTCTCAAAGTAAATTAAAAAAAAAGGGGGGGGGGGCGGGAGTGCAGCTCAGCAGCATAGATGAAGCCCTGAATTCAATCCCTAGTATTGTTTAAAAATAAAGTGAGAGAGACTACCTCAAATTAAGAAGCTTCTACCCAGCAAAGGAAACAATTAACAGAGTGAAGAGACAGCCTATAGAATGCAGAGAATCTCTGCCAGCTATTCATCTGACAAAAGATTAATATCCAAAATATATAAAGAAAATTTAACACCAAAAGAACAAGCACTTTAATCAAATAAATGAGCAAATGAATTAAACACTTCTTTAAAGAACAAATAATGGAGGCTGTGGCTGTGGCTCAGTGACAGAGCACTTGCCTAGCACATGTGAGGCACTGGGTTCAATCCTCAACACCTCAATCAATCAATCAATCAATAAATTAAAGATTTTTTAAAAAGAAGAAATAATAGCAAATAATTTTATTTTAAAAATGCCCAAATCAAGGAAATGCAAATCAAAACAACGCTGAGATTCACTCTCACTCCAGTCAGAACAGCTATTATCAAGAAAACAAAAAATAGCAAAAGCGGGGCTGGGGATATAGCTCAGTTGGTAGAGTGCTTGCCTTGAATGCACAAGGCCCTGGGTTTGATCCTCAGTGCCACAAAAATTAAAATAACAACAACAACAATGCTGGAGAGGATGCAGGGAAAAAGGGATCCTTTTACACTGTTGGTGAGAATGTAAACTAGTATAGCTACTATTGAATCAGTATGATGATTTCTCAAAAAACTAAAATTACAACTACGATATGATCCAGCTATACCACCTTCTGGGTATATACACCTACAGGAATCAAAGTCCATGTACAATAGAGACACATGCACATCCATGTTTATCCTGGCACTATTCACAATAGCCAAGTTACGGAATCAGCCTACATGGCATCTATACAATGGAGTATTATTCAGTGATAAATAATGCAATCATGCCTTCACAGGAAAAAAAAATTAATGGAGATCATCATGTTAAGCAAAATAAGTCAAACTCAGAAAAGACAAGTTTAGCATATTTTCTATCACATATGGAAAAGGGGTAGGGGGCATGAAAGGAGAAAATGGCTATTAGGAAAGGGGAAAGAACAGAGTTAAGAATGGATGAGATCAAAGCATATTATATGCATGTAGAACAATGCCCAAAAAACCCTCATTTTGTTCAATTAATAGGGGATAATAATTATAATTTTAAAAAATAACTAAAACTTACTTCTTTTTATTTTTTTTAAATGCTCCTTTTGGATAGATTATTCATAATCACCAAAAAAGAACTTTCTCACAAAAACCTAGAAAACAAATCTAGCCAGGCATGGCAATGCATCCTATAATCCCAGCAACTCAGAAGGCAGAAGCAATTATCACAAATTCAAGTCCAGCTTCAGCAATTTAGTGAGACCCTGCCTCAAAAAATTTAAACAAAGGACCAGGGATGAAGCTCACTTGGTAAAGCACCTCTGGGTTCAATCCCCAGTACCCAAAACAAACAAACAAAAAAAAAACTAAAATTAATCCACTAAAACTGCCATATTTTAATAAATCAGTTGATAAGCACTGATAGTCTAGTTAGTTATTTTGTAGTTTATTCAAAAATCACAAAACTAGCACTTTTCACACTAATCCAATAAAATAAGCAAACACTAGGGTCCTGAGTAATGCACTGAGCACCATGCACACAGACCTAAGAGGTCTCCTTCACAACAGCTCACCTGTTCCTTGGCAGAATGGAACAGTGTTTCTTATAAGTTGGACACTACATAATAATTTTAAAAGGCAGAGACCACAAACAATGAAATTGTAAAAGGGAGACTTCAGCAGACTATAGACACCAGCACAATTTTAGAAGCTGAAAAACAGACGGATTAATGGTAACTGATTTGGTAGGCTAGAGAAACAAAAGCTGTCTAGCAGAGTTATAGAGTGTGGGTACAAAGAGAAACACCTAGGAAAACTCAAGAATCAGTAATGGGGGCTAAAAAGAACTAGTTGAATTCACTATATAAGAAAGGAGTCATTCATCAAACTCCCAGATACCCTAACCCAAGCAATCTAACCAGACCCTGAGTCTTACACTCTGGAAAGTATGAATTAAAGGCACTGTAAATAAAGTCATCTTGTAAGATAAGAATTGAGTGAAAGTTTAAGCCACTGTATGGTAACTGTCAGTTATCCACCACCCTAACTCATCCACAAGAAGCCTGGTAGTAGTCAGGTTTATTTTCTCAGGAGGAAAACCCCTCAAACAGAAAAAAACAGCTGGCCTTTTTTATTTAAAAAAAAAAAAAAAAAAAGGACCTGAGGGTCTCTCAAAGCCAGAATCACAAGGAAAAACTATTCAAAAAGGAATATCATTCTATAAGTCCTGCTGATTAAAACAGACCTTGTAATTCATTTTTAAAGGAAAATAAAGGATTAGGGGTATAGACTACCTGCTTAGCAGCAAGGTACTGGGTTCAATCCCTCAACCCCAAAAAAATCTTAAATCTGAGTAGACAGACAAGGAACACCCAACATTTGAGGGAAAAAAAGGTAGGAACCAGAAGAAAGGTGTGGGGGATGAGACATGGACACAGATAATGCAGGGAACAGAAAAACTTTCAGAATATACATAATTAATATCCTCAAAGGAAAAGACATGCATCTCTGTAAAAGGGCATTTTTAAAAGCTTTTAAATTAAAAAAAAAAGACAGTAAACCTTTTAAGACTGATAAAGGAGTCGGAAAATAAGAAACAAATACAGGACAAAATGAAAAAGATTAAAAAAAAAAAAAAAAGAGTCCATTACCAAATAAATAACAACTTTCGAAGCATTGAAGGGCATATGTTTCCAGATTAAAGGGGTCCTTCAAGTAGGCTGGGGACATAGCTCAGTTGGTAGAGTACTTGCCTCGCATGCATAATGCCCTGGATTCAACCCTCAGCACCACCAAAAAAAAAAGGGGGGGGGGGTCCATCAAGAGACCAATATAATGAATTTTTTACTAAGACATAACTATAAAGTTTCAGATCCCCAAAATAGAGAAAATCCTAAAGGTTCAAGAAAGAAAGAAAAGAGAGAGAGAGAGAGAGAGAGAGAGGAGAAGAGGAGAGGAGAGGAGAGGAGAGGAGAGGAGAGGAGAGGAGAGGAGAGGAGAGGAAGAAGAAGAAGAAGAAGAAGAATGAAAGAAAGGAAAGAAAGAAAGAAAAAACAGGCTTTTTACAAAGGATTAAAAATCAGACTAGGGCTGGGGTTGTGGCTCAGCAGTAGTGCGCTTGCCTACAATACGTGAGGCACTGGGTTTGATTCTCAGCACCACATACAAATAAATAAAAATAAAGGTCCATCAACAAATAAAAAATATTTTTTTAAAAAATCAGATTATATCCGATTTTTTGCAGAAATTCTGGTAGAAGACATTAATTAGTATAATGCCTTGAAAATTCTAGGGGAAAATAACTTCCAAATCTTGACTTCTGAACATAGTCAATTACCTACCCAGAGTATGCTCTAATAAAGATACTCTTAAATATTCTGGCTGTAATCCCAGTGACTCAGGAGGCTGGGGCAGGAGGATTAGGAGTTCAAAGCCAGTCTCAGCAACTTTAGCAAGATCTTGTCTCTAAATAAAATATAAAAAAGGGCTGGGGATGTGGCTCAGCGGTTGAATGCCCCTGGGTTCAATCAGATTAACATGGCCCCTGCACAAGGATGACATGTAAAGTCACGAAGCTTTCCACATTTTTAATGGGAAAGACAGTAGAATGAATTGGACATAACTTTCCTATGTTCATATGAGTACACAACTAGTGTAATTCCACATCATGTACAACCACAAGAATGGAAGTTATACTCCATGTATGTATGATATGTCAAAATACATTCTACTCTCATGTATAACTAAAAAGAACAAATTTTTTTAAAAAAACTTTTTTTCTGTTAACTGTACTTTACCAAAATTCAAAACTAAAAAGAAAATGCCTAATGCTGGCCAGAATATATATCACTAATTACAACATAAACTGAAATTAATCCATTTTGCCAAATATTTAGGCAATAAATATTAAACAATTCATATCTTTGCTCACAATAAAACACAAAAACATTTAGATACAAAGCTCATTAAAATATTTAACAGTGGGTTAGTGGTAGATTTCAGTGGTGGTGCATACATACTCAATACCCAACATCAAAATAATCAATTAAGGGGCTGGGATTGTGGCTCAGTGGTAGAGTGCTCACTTAGCATGCAAGAGGCACTGGGTTTGATCCTCAGCACCACATAAAAATAAAATATTGTGTCCACCTAAAACTAAAAAATATACATATATATTTAAAAAAATAATTAGAGGCTGGGATTGTAGCTCAGGGGTAGAGCCCTTGCCTAGCCTAGGTTCGATTCTCAGCACCATATACAAATAATTAAATAAATTTTTAAAAATTTAATTAAAATAAAGTAGTTATAATAGAAAAAAGAAACATAAAAGCAAAACTATCAGGAATGAGTAAGTAAATCACAATTCATTAATAAAATTAATAATGCCAACACTAAAAATGTCAAACTACAGAAGGCAAACACTCGGAAATGTTTACATTAAGAAGCAGGCATGGGGCCTGGGGTTGTAGCTCAGTGGTAGAGCACCAGCCTAGCGTGTGTGAGGCACTGGATTCAATTCTCAGCACCACGTAAAAATAAATAAAACAAAGGTATTGTGTCCACTTACAATTTAAAAAATTATTTTTTAAAAAAGAAGTATGTAAAAAGCAAATTACAAATTCTATAAACACAAGTCAAACTATGCATCCAAAAAAACTCAAAGTATGTTTAATATGGTTCTGGTATGGACACTAATTTTCTTTCCACTTTGTGTTCCTTGAAAAAAAACAAACTCATTTTTATCTCAGGGCCTTTAGAACTGCTAAAATCGTCCATCTGGAGTTCTCTTCCCCCTGCTCTCCACATGAATGCCCCTCATCTTTTGGATTAACTCAAACATCACTTTCTTAGAAAGGCCTTCCCTAATCACCCCAACCAAGTCAGGCCCTGCCCCCATTGCCCACCTTATCCCACTACACATTTATCTTCTAAAAACACTTAAAACAACTTTTAAAAATCTTTTCCCCTTTCCCCTAAAAGAATTAAGACAATATCTGTCTGTCTGTCTCTCTCTCTCTCTCTCTCTCTCACACACACACACACACACACACACCCTTACCTTGTTTATTTACATATCCCCAGGCCAGAGAATAGTGCTTGCTAGTAAAAATGTTTCTCAGGCTAAGCAATAAATACTTGATTAATTAACCTGTTCCTTCTACTTTCCCTTAGTAAATCTTCTGTCATAACCACATATTACTTTTATATTTTTAATTATAATATATAATAGGTCAATAGACAAATACCACTTTTTTGTTTATATTTTTATTAGTTGTTGATGAATATTTGTTTATTTATTTATTTATTTATATGTGGTGCTGAGAATAGAACCCAGTGCCTCACACATGTTAGGCAAGTGCTCTACCACTGAGCCACAAACCCAGCCCCGGCAAATACCACTTTTTGTGCCAAAGAAAACAGCTAAATTTGCTGAATATCCCCTAAGAACAAAGCAAGGATCTGGTTTTCAGCCATAACAACCACCAAAAAGAAAAAAACTTACTCATGAAAACTTCCAAATAAAGAAAAATGTTATAGAATAATTTGTAGCATATTTTATTAGATAGGAAAAAACAAAAGTTCTTCCTACTCTCACATACCACTCAATACTTGACACCAGATTTTCTCTTAGACACCAAGTCAGTGTCCTATAATTTAATTACTTCTGACATTATCTACCTCGATTGTCCCCAACCTCAGATGCTAATCCCAAGTCCCAAATTTAAAAAATGAACTTGTTTCTAAGCAACAAACTACTAAATCAGGATTCCCACACTCCCATCCTGGTATTTGGTTAATTTGTCAATATAGCTCAAAGAGTTCAGAAAAACACTTTTACACTTATGTTTACCCATTTATTACAAAGGATATCTTAAAGGATACAACTGGTCACATGAAGAGATCCTATGTAGGGCCAGGTCTGAAAGGATCATGAATGCAAGAGCTTCCCATATCCGTGGAGTTAGAGTACATCATCCTCCGGCACCAGTTCTTGCTTGTTCACCCACCTGGAATCTTTCCAAACCCTGCCCTTTTGTCTCTTACGTAGGCACAACAGATTAAATCATTGGCTACTGGTAATCAGCTCAGCCTCATAGCTTCTCTTCTCCCTGAGGTGTGAAGTGAGGCTGAAAGTTCCAATCCCCTAATCATGGGCTGATACCCCTGGTGACCAGCTCCCCCTGCCATCAGTCATCTTTTTAGCACACAAAGAGACAACACTTTGGCAGTTCAAGAGTTTTTAAGTGCTCTGTGCCAGGAACCAGGGACAGAGATCAAATACATAGTTTTATTAGTTTAGTTTAGTTTTTTAGGTTTTGTTGTTTTTGTTTGTTTGTTTTGGTAATAGGGATTGAATCTAGGGGGCATTTTACCAGAGTTACTATTTTTTATTTTTAGACATGAGTCTCCCTAAGTTGCTGAAGCAAAACTCAAACTTACCATCCTCCAATTCTCAGCCTCCCAAATTGCTGGGATTACAGGCATGGACCTCTTTACCTGGCTATCATTATTATTACATGAAGCCTACCTATTCTTCTTATTATATTGCAATATCACAATTACCTACTTTTAAAAGCTTAGAGACCTGTCCCAAATTTCTAATTCTATAAAATACTTTCTCCAACATCAATCTTACCTCTATGCTACCACCACATACCAATTCTCCCCACCAAACAGAAATCTTGAGTATTATTTTTAAATAGTCACATCAAAGGCCTGAGAATTATTTTACAATTCATTGGAAACAATGATAACATTAACTAAAGCTGAGAACATTTTAAATAGATTTAATTTTATTTTACTCATAAGTTACCTTCAAATTAAAATATACTAGAAAAGCAGACGTAGTTTTACTACAGATCGATATAGAAAAGCAGACAGTCTATGATCTGTAGTAAAATGTAGTTTCACAAATACATAATCATATATAGTACTCAAGTTTTAGAGATGCTCAAGTGGTAAAGTCTATACAAATACACCAAATTCAAAAGGAAAGAAAAAAACCTAAAATCTGAAATACTTTTGGTCCTAAGCATTTCAGATAAAAAAAAATACGGGGAACTGGGAATTCAGTTTTGGGGGGTTTTGTTTGGTTTCGGTTTTGTTTTTTTGGAAGAGAAAACATTATTTTTATGATGAAACTGCTGGTTATGCTGTGTAATAATCAAAAATGATATCACCAATCAGAACTACAAAATTAATCTAAACACCTCTAGAAGGGATAATAAAACATAAGTATTCCAAATCTACTAATGATTGGGAGAACTGGGCCCATCCACTAAATTGAGGTTGAATAACCCTCAGCAGTTTGAGCCAAAACTTCAGCTGGCTTCAGGCCAACAATAGAAACCTTGGACAAAAAGAACAGGACATTTCCATCTGTCAACCTAGAGCTAGATGAAATATAGTAGTTCACTAACAACTGTGGCATCAATTCTAAAACTGAATTTAAGTTTGTTTAACATTGAAACCCTTGTTCATTACCCTTCCATCCAGGCTCACCAAATGTCATCTAGATAACACACACACACACACACACACACACACACACACGCGTGTGCAAAAACAAAACAAAACAAAACAAAAACTCCTAATATAGCTTGTAGGTCGAGCCTAAACAGAGCCTGGAGTTATAATTCTGTCTCAGGATTCAGATTCATTATCTCCTACATAAAGGTCAGCATATACCCTATTAAAAGCACCCATTGCAGATTCTTTTATCTTCAATATTAAAATAGGCAGTCACAGCCTGCGAATGTAGCTCAGTAATAGAACACTTGCCTAGTATGCTCAAGGCTAGCCACACAGTGCTAAGTGGGCAATGGTCACTGACAATTAGTTTCTTCTCTAAGCTCTAGACATAAAAGGTCACATGTATGATCCATATATACAATCCCAACACACTAGCCCATAGTAAGATTATTAATCAGGCCAGATACCATGGAACATATCTACAATCCCAGTGGCTCAGGAGGCTGAGGCACGAAGATCATGAGTTCAAAGCCAGCCTCAGCAAAAGCAAGGCACTAAGCAACTCAATAAGACCCTATCTTTAAAAAAAATTCTAATTAGGGGTAGGAATGTGGCTCGGTGATTGAATGCCCCGGAGTTCAATCCCCAGTACCATTCTCCCAGCCCCCAAAAAGATCAGAATCAGCCAGCTAAGTAACTTTTACTATTAATGCTTTTATGGGTTATTAGAATTCATATTCCACCACACCATATGGGTAAGTTATGTTTGATGCTCCCACCTAAATGTTAAAAGGCCTTGAAAGTCTCTACCATTCCAAAAATAGTTAGATAATATACAACTAATTTTTAACACAAATGTTCTGCTACAACTAACTTATGATAAATTCTGGGCAAAAAACAAGAAAGGCAAAAGTAACATTTTTAATTTCTTCATAAACTGTCAAATACTCTTACAGGGAAGTTCCCTTAAAAAGAAAAGGTATCCGAAACATTCCCAGGCGATAAGTTGATGTAACTAGAATGAGCAGAAAAACATTTATCCTGGAAGCAAAGGAACATAATTTCAGGAACTAGGAGGGAGATTTCAACTACAGACTAACATGCACCTAATCCCCAGATTGTTTAGCAGCTGTTACCCTTGCCAAGGTCTCCATTCTCATCCAAACATTCCCCTAAAGGGAAATGACAACTCCCTTAAAAGCAATCAGCCCTACTAACAATCAAATTTTCCAATAACTAAAGAAAAAGAAAAAGCGAACCATAGGCCAATATCCCTAAAAAATAATAAAACAACATCCCCACCAGCAGCTCTTTATATGAATGGTTTACCCATCTCTCTTAAAAATTATATACAAAATAAATAAGCCATGGGGACTTCTTTAAATCATGCAGTTGCCAATTTGGGGTTCCTTTCTCTTCATCTCTCCTTCCAAGACAGTATAGCACAGAAATGAGGAAGATGATCACCTCTCTGTTCCTACCATCACTTCTGCTTCATCATTCATCTTAGACAACTAGATAGGACTCTCTCCATTCATTCCACAAATGTTTCTTGAGTAACTAATAAATGTCAGACGTTAATCTCTAGTTTTCCTCTGAAATACAGATGAACCCTCCATGATCTCTCTACAAAAATTCAACTTAGGGGGTTGGGGTTGTAGCTCAGTGGTAGAGTGATTGCCTAGCATGTGTGAGGCACTGGGTTCAATTCTCAGCATGGCACATAAACAAATAAAATAAAGGTATATTGACAACTAAAAAAATATTTTAAAAAATTCAACTTAGGAAGTTTATATTCTACCTACCACAATGAAATGAAAAAGAAGAAAGTCACCTATGTGCCTTAGCTACCTTCATCCCAATAACTATTAAGAATTAAAAAAAAAAAAAAAAACAAGAAATCTATCCTTATGTAGAGTACATTTCACTACCTGGCAGGCAGAAGAACATAAGCCAGAGTTTAGAGGAATTTGGTGGTATCAGTGAAAAGATAGAAGGCCTATATCATTTGCGTACAAGTACTACGACCCTACAATGGCTTACCTTCATTCAACTCCTGAGATACTCAACCTACATCATTTTGTGTCTCAAAGCAGTATTTCTCAAGTTCTTCAGATCAGTGATAAACACACTGTACATACTCCAAACAAGTACGTGCACAAAAATACACAAGAACTGAGTTTCATGACACTTGACATTACACCATGTGCAATATGTTTAATATTTTCTATCACTCATTTTTTTATGTTAAAAACCCAAAGTCTGAAAAATCCCACTCAAAAATACTCCCATTTTCCCCCTTTGTGACCCACTCCCTAAGTCCTATTTTGGGGACAGGAAAAGAAATGATAACTATTAGAGAGAAGGCCCATCAGAACCTTAGGACTAAGGAGAATGCTTGTTTACCAAATCAGATAAGGGAGAAAAGAGGAGCAACATCAAAGGAAAGGGGGAATCTTCCACCACAGGCATCCCATTTTGAAACTCTAAATGGATGATCCCAGAGAAAGTTTTTTTAAGACATATCTACCGGGTGAATTTTGTAGTTCTAGTGTTTTGTGTAGTAAATTACAGCCATCAAAAATATCTTGAGATAATTAAATATACCATAAGAAATTGCCAATAACTGATAGGTTTTCACCTCCAAAGCAATAATTTTATACAGTTTAATTAGCAGTATAATACATACTTTAAGGATATGATGCTTTAAATGGCCTGAATAATACTCACTTGAGAACTTAACCTTTATTATGACACAATTTCCAGACAGGTAGGTATGTGCTAGTCTCCTACTAAACAACTGATCAGAAAGCTGGTACTATACTAAACTGTGATGTGATCTAGGATCTCTGAATGCATTTTTCAATGTAATCATTACTGATTTCTCCTCTTAAACATCAAAAAAAAAATCCTAGGTTCCTAATAAGCCCACAAATTTTCCATTTAACTAGAAATACTTGATTCATTCTGATTCCCTCACAACTACCAAAACTGGAACTCAATCTCTACTATTTCCAGCAGCCCTATCTTATTTTCCAGAGGTTTGTTCACTTCAAAACAACAGATCATAAGCTCCTTAGTCGGAAAATCCTTTTCAATCTTTGAAAACCCACTTATTGTCTGATAGTACATGACTCCTTGCAGTCATGTACTATCAGACAATAAGTCTTGAATTAAAACAAATCTCTGGAAAATTCTTACCCCATTTCAACTGGTCTATAATCTTTTAATATAGGATTAATAATACTACCTTCCTGTTACCAAATTCTAGAACCTTGGTGTGTGATCCCTCATACCAACCACTCTCACCTTTCTGATTCAGTATAGCCATGGAGAATTCCATCTTTAATACCCATCTCTTAATCAAACCATTCAGATTATTTTACATATACACCATGAGGGTCCTGTCAAAATTCTTTACTGGCTTTTCCTAAATTATACATATACAAATTCAAACTTTCCTATATCCCCACTTGAACACACCTTAACACTCACTCATTATTGACCTCAGCTCGCAATTTCAGTTTTACTTAATTAAGACACACACTCTGATGTATCCAGGTCCCCACTCTCAAAGCTCCAACTGTCCTTAGAAACAGGACAATTTACTTTCAAAAGGAAGGAACCATTCAAAACTCAGTCCACAATTTCAGTTTCACTTAATTCAGACACACTCTGATATATCCACACACACCCCACCAAAGCTCTAAAAGTCCTTAGAAACAGGACAATTTAAAACCGGTATATTGTATAAATCACATTAAAATATTTAAATAACAACAAAATGCCCTAGACTTAGTAATTTATATACATTAATTTATTGTTCATAGATCAAAAGGTTGAGAGAGCCCAAGGTTGAGTGCCGGTAGACTGTATCTGATGAGGGCTTGTTCTTCATAGATGATGCCTTCTGTGCATCCTTACATGGCAGGAAGGGGAAAAAACTAACAACCTCCTTTAGGCCTCTTTTTTTTTTTTTTTAACTGAGGATTAAACACAGGGGTGCTTTACCACTGAGCTACATTCCTAGCCCTTTTTATTTTTTATTTTGAGACAGGTTCTCACTAAGTTGCTGAGGATGGCTTTGAACTTGTGGTCTTCCTGCCTCAGCCTTTAGAGTTACTGGGATTACTGGTATGCAGCACCACACCCAGCTCAGGCCTTCTTATAAGTACATTCCATTGGTGGTGCCCTACACTTCACCAAGGTTTCACCTCTTATTACCATCATAACCTTGGGTGTTAGATTTCAATATAAAGAAGCTGGAGTGAGGTACATATTCAAACCACAGCACTATGGCAGAATGGCATTACTCACAAGCTTTAAGGAAGCAAGGAGAGCTTACTTGAGCTGTGGGACCACAGCAACTCATTAACTTGAGAAAATAACTCAAAGTATAGATTTCAAAAGGAGAAAGTAGAGACAGAAGGAGGGGGGTAATGTTTGTCAAAAGAAAGCATTCACCATGTATACACCCAGGTGACAGAAGCTTCTCTACGTAAAGCACAAAAACATCCAAATTAAAACTTTACAATTACTTTATTATTATAGCTAAGTCTGTATATGCTAAAAGCTTAAAAAAAAAAAAAGCAGCACCAAACTTTCAAGGCACAGAGTCCTTACTAAGGATTTAAGAGATTGCTAAAAAAAATAAGCTTAAGAGAAAAACATAAAGAGGGATGTTTTTTGTATTTGTTTTTTAGATTTAGAGGTTTCTAATGTTAAGTAAATTTTTATTTTTTTTGTAATTGGTCTATAATTAATAAAGCACATTAGTTTCTTTGTTTTTCTAAATATTTTCCCTAACTTTTCTATTTGCCTTAACACTGGTGAAATACTTCCCCAAAAGCTCATATTTCAAGTTAATCCATTTATGTAGATTAGCTCACCTGTATTAACCTGATGAATGAGAAGTGAGGAAATAACTATCTTTTTACCAAAGATTAAAGACCCAAATCTCACCAGTAAATGCAAAATACAATAATACCTCCACTAATAAATCTCTTAGACTGAAAATTTTAAGACAGGATCTCCCTATGCTACTGCAAGGGAGATCCAGCCAGAAACTTGAAACATTATAAAGATTCATAATTTAGTGGAGGCTAGATGACCTCTCCTGCAGAATGAAAGGACACTCTGATTTCCTTAGCATCTGAACTCTACAGGAGATAAACCCAGATTAAGGTACTGAGAAACATCCCAGGATCCTGATGCTTTTTTTGGTATTGGGGATTGAACTAAGGGGGCACTCAACCACTGAGTCACATTCCCAGCCCCATATTTGTATTTTATATAGAGACAGGATCTCACTGAGTTCCTTAGCATCTCACTTTTGCTGAGGCTGGCTTTGAACTTGCAATCCTCCCCATCCTCCCCTCTCACCTCCCCAAGCCGCTTGGGTAACCACAATGGCCCTGATGCTTTTGATTACATCCCAGGGTTGATTTTTCCCAGACCACAGTCTCACATGGTCTCTATCACTTCATCACCAAGTAAGTGGCAAAACCAATGAGTAATCCATCTAATGTAGTGGGATGTGAACTGGCTCCTCCCTTAGTTTGACTGACAGCTGATGGTGGATATGGAATACTTGAAATTCCATTATCTCTACACACATAATTCCAGCCATCTCATACATAATCAATTCCTGAAAAGAATATGAAAGTGGAAGTATGTAAGAGCTGATCAACAGGCTTATTTTTAAAATGGGTTTTCATTCCAAGAGTCAAAAGATATCTTTAGTTACCGATATCTTTAGTTAGATTTAGTTACTTTAGTTAGGGAACGAATGCTTTATTTTAAAAACAAAGGTATAGTAATCACTTAACACAAGTAAATATAAGAGAGATAAAATTAAGTTTCTTAATATCTCAAATTCTAGTTTTCTTGGCACATCTAAAACAGTATTTAGTATAAACAGAAATGATTTTTTTAAACACTGACCAGAGGCTGCATGAAATGAGGTAATGTTTTAACAATTTTCTTTTTAAAATTTCTTACTTTTCTTCTTTCAAAAGAAACGAATACTACAAGCAATATTTCTCAACAAGCACTATGGTCATTTCAATCTAAAAAAATCACTAAGAGGGTAACCTTGAATTTCTTTCATCACAAAACTTCACCTGTTAGACATGCTTCCTGTATGGCTTCATTTTATGCTTAATTTTGCTATTATTCTCCTTAGTTAAATATAATCGGGATTTGTTTCCAGCATTCCTTCCCTCACTTTAAAAAACTGCTCCTTCTCCACTCCTCATCTGTTGTTAATAATAGTATCCTAATCTGACTGGAGAAGGGACAATAGTCCAAATAGGCTTTCTTACCAGGTTCCCCCCACCCAGGATTTTTCTCCCTGAAAATTACAGTAAACATTCTTTAACTCTCAATTTAAGAAGCTGGAAGAATGAGATCTAGAGACAGTATGTGAAGAAAGACAGCAGAGATAAAAAAGAAAGCCAAGCAAAAATAAGAGACAGAATAACTCCTATTCAACCAAAAGTTATCAGCTCTGTTCTGATCATCCCTGATGTCCTAGAGCTGCCACTGCACATTGACTATAAGCTATATAAATAGGATTTTTCATAAGCTAACCTGAGGTTCTGTGATCATCAACCAAAGAATCTTGTCTGAAACATAGACAATCAACTTTACAAACAGGGTCCAGA
Organism: Spermophilus citellus; assembly: GCF_964194105.1. NCBI lineage: Eukaryota > Metazoa > Chordata > Mammalia > Rodentia > Sciuridae > Spermophilus > Spermophilus citellus. The sequence continues at coordinate 112,145,136 of NC_138187.1, read as the reverse complement.
TACCATGAGGTGAATGCTATGGTTTGAACCTGTCCTGTAAAAGTCCTATATTGAAACCTAGTCACCCTAGGTGATGGTAATAGGTCAGATCTTTGGAAGGTGATTAAGTTATAAGACCTTCACACTCAAGAATGGGATGAATTCTCTTAAATTGGGACGTGGAGAACTAGCTAAACTCATGCCTTCTACCATGTGAGGACTCAGCAACAAAGAGCCATCTAGATGCAGACAGCAGCACTCATCACACATCAAATCTGCAAGTACCTTGATTTTGGACTTCCCAGACTCTAGAACTATGAAAAATAAATTTATTGTTAACTATTTTATGGTATTTTGTTGTAGCAGCAAGAACAGACTAAGACACTGAAGAATTGCCAATTTTGGAATACTTAATTACTTTCATCTTTATACCAACTGTGTCATCATTAACATTTGATTTCTTCTATTTTTCTCTCATTTGTATAAGGCAATAGCCAAATAAATGTATATTATGCTCTAGAAAAGTACTGATGTTAGCAAAACTGAACTAAGTAGACAAGTAATAACACCATGCAGAATTCAAATTATTGTCAGCTGTCATGAAATACTAAACAGAAAATGATATGATATTTAACATTAAATTATCATTAAAAAGAAATGATATTTAACAGCACAGGTATATAGCATAAATAGTTCACAGAAGTAAAACCCTTTAATGAGAATTTTTGTACTCAGTTATTGGGAAGGAAATAAGTAAACCTTTTTCTGGCCTATCAGAAGAAATATTGTAAGAGCTAAAGCTTACAAAATAATAGAGAAAGACATTAGATTCAATATCACAAGCCTTAAATTGATATTACTTATAAATTGTGCACATGTTCTTTAAAAAGCTGAAACTCTAAATAGTTAAAATTCTCACTGAAAACCCACTATCAGTAAAATATATATATCAATCACCAAGGATTGAACTTAACCACTAAGTCACATCCCCAGCCCTTTTTTATATTTTATTTAGGGACAGGTTCTTACTAAATTGCTTAGGACCTTGCTAAGTTACTGAGGCTGCCTTTGAACTTAAGATCCTCCTGAGTCGCTGGGATTACAGACCTGCACCTCCACACTCAGCAGTAAGTATAAATTTGTATGAAAATATCACATACAAAATTTATTTATTGACTTAGACATATGATATTTCAAATAACTACTGATTACACAAAAAGAACTAAGGAGAGAGAGCTGGCCAGAAACTATAAATCTGTGAATCAGCAACACACCGATTGTCAAACTAAGAGCTGAATAACATTGGGAAAGTATGGGGAGGGGGAGAAGAGAATCAAAAGGTAGGAAAGGACTTGGAGATGCAGCCAGTAAGATAATGTGAGAACCATGAAAGCCTAAAATCACTTTAAAACAAAGTGATTTGAGTCCAAGATGATCAGCTGTACTGAGTGATGTTATGAAGCCAGTGAAAGCAAGATAAGACCTTCATTCTCAACTTTCCCTTGACTACCTTCTATTCATAGGAGAAGTTTACTGAATTTTTTTTCTTTTTTGCAGTATCAGTGATGGAACCCAGGGCCTCACACATACCAGGCAAATAGTCTACCACTTTATATTGCCAGCTCAATGAGGTGATTTTCTATCTGTATTTAATATTTAGGAATTCCCTAACAAGTTTTTGGAAAAAGCCATTTACCTCTAGAGTTAAATGATTTTCTAAAATAGATCAGGTAAGAGCTAAGAAGTATCTCTTTTGACAAGGTGAGTATTAAACCCAATTTCAGATACTTCCATAGGCACACAGAGCCCACTGGAGGGTGGAGAAGAGAGCCTAATTACCCCAGCTTTGAAGGGAAATGTGAAATGAAACCCACACTGCTTTGTCCCCATCTCATAAAACTTATCAAAATAATTAAGAAAGATAAAAAGCAGGGGAAAAAAAGTCAGTCACTTCATACATCCAAAAAGATGTGCCTTAACTGGGTAGTGACTACATCAACAGTTTAAGGAGCAGAAACAGGTGAACCAGGCCTGCCTTCTCTTGAATCTGATCACAACCACAATTATAATTCTAAGTGTATATCTGGTTAAAAGCTCAGCAAAGCCATAAGTCAATTATTCTTAGGTTTTAAGGTCAATGTCAAAGCACTCTCTACTATTGCTGGTTGTAGAGAAAAGGACACTCCATATATTTACTGGCTGGCATGAAAACTGGCACAACACTTCTAGAAAGCTTTTTGGCAATATGATTCAAGAGCTTTTAAAAATTGTTTCTATTTCTTCAGAGATCTGATACTATTTCTGGAAATCTATCTTAAGGAATTAGTCTGCAATTAGGAGGGGGGGAAAACCTTCAATTTCAGGAAAGCATTATTCATTATACAAAAATCACTCGAAACCATGTAAGCAGTCATTATAAAGAAAATAGGTAAATGACAGTGAAATATGCAGCAACTAAAAACAATTCTGAGAAGTTTTTTTAAAGCATGGAAAATGCAAAACATCAAATGAACGACGCAAAAATGCACCAAATAAAATCAAATGTACAAATATAAAAGGAAAAATTTTTACTTAAAAGTTGATGCAAAGATATAAAGGTTGTGAAGGTTATAAAAAGCAAAGTGGGGGGGTGAGGTTGTGGCTCAGCGATAGAGCGCTCATCTAGCATGTTGGAGGCCCTGGGTTAGATCCTCGCACCACATAAAAAATAAATAAAATAAAGGTATTGTGTCCAACTACAACTAAAAGATGAATATTAAAAAAAAAAAAGCAAAATTGACTATTTAGTAAATCTGGTTAAGCAAAATGGAAACACAAATTCAGATGGGTTCTCAAGGTAAATCTACCAGAACATTCAAGGGCTGACAGAAAGGATCAAAGAGGGAACCCACAACATTTCTTTTTTTTTCTTTTTGGTAGTGGTATTGGGATTGCACTGAGCACATCCCCAGCCCTAATTTATATTTAATTTAGAGACAAGATTTCTCTGAGTTGCTTAGCACCTCTCTTTTGCTGAGGCTAGCTTTGAACTCCTGATTGTCCTGCCTCAGTCTCCCAAGCCACTGGGATTACAGGTGTGCACCACTGCTCCTGGTGAAAGTGAGGTTTCTTAAAGACTGGAACACAGATACAGTGAATGTCCAGCAAGAGGAAAGTGGAGCCTGCAAAAGTCCATCATTCACATTTATCTTAAGCTCAAATGACTCCCTGCAATGCTTTTTCTCCTTTTCATTCCTGGCTTCCTTATTCTAAATCACCAATGCTATATATTCACTCCAAATTATCCATGAATAAGGATTTAGAAACTACTGTACACTAAGTAGATGACTCAATGCCAAATGGGTGTAGACTAAATGAAATCACATTAGAATTTTAACAACAATGTACCTTTCTATTTATATTTGTATTAAATTATCAGAAAACAATTTCAATTCTTTGCATACTCTGTTAGAAGGAACAACATGGAAAATGATCCAGAAACAAACTGAAAAGTAAAGTTAAATTATTTTTATATAGGGCTGGGGCTGTGGATCAGCGGTAGCACACTTGCCTGGCATGTGTGAGGCACTGGATTCAATTCTCAGCACCACATATTAATAAATAAAATAAAGGCCTATTAACAACTAAAAAAATGATTTTACATAACCAACCATAATGTGTATAATTTTATAAAACAACTAACCACAATATAAAATAAACTACAACCTTTTAAATTTTTTAGAAAAAAGGACTAAAAGAGTTCAGAGATTATAACCAAACTAAAGTCATTAGCAATCCAAAATGCTATAAAAATATATTAACTTTACTTGGAAAAGCTGACAGAAAATAATTTTTAAAAATCATTGCTCATACCACTGAAGAGAAAACAAAGTAATTCCAAAAGAGGGCAACATAGCATAATAGTTGAGAGCAGAATAAAACTGCTGGTGCTTTAAGCCTGGCTCCACTAATTACTAGTTGTGTTCCTCCTCTCTGTGCCTCATTCTTCTTATTTGGAACAAAACAAAAGTACTAACAACCATATAGATAGAGTTGTTAGATAGATGAGGTGACTTAATTTATCTAAAGAATTTAGAAGCAGCTTAGGCTAAGTTCTACTAAATAGGATGCTCCTACCCGTTGTGAAGATGGGTAGAAGTAATTGTGGCACAAATGATCAGCACTTACTTAAGGCCGATCACTGCATTCAAATATAGTTAAAAGGGTAAATTTCATATAATGTATATTTTTATCATAATAAAAAAGGCTATTATCCTTTACCCATTTTCTATTAAAACATTTTAATTTTTACTGATAGAAAATTAAACTATTACATTCTATGAGAGACTATATAAAAGTTTAGGACTCCTACTTAAAAAAAAAAAAAAAACTTTATCAAAGCAGTTTGAAGATACAGGTATCAACTCCTGGGTTCATATTCTTCCAAAATAAATTTCAAAATAATCTGTTGTACTATGGTCAAATTACGTAACTTGAATTCTCAAGCAAAAATCTACTCTTTGGAAGTTGGCAATATTAACCTCTCTTACAGTAACACCACAAAAATAAACCACACTAACCTGAAACAACTTGGAACACATCTATAAACCCTTTCTTTGAAAGAAAGCATTTTCATGTATCTTCTGCTTAAGAACAGAAAGACTTCACAGACCTTAAATATACCAATTACAAATAGCAACAACAACAAAAAAATCTTTAAATGCCCGTTTTAAAATAAAATCTTACTAAATAGCCCTAAACCACTTCTCTCAGATTACAAAATAAACATGTGGTGAAAAGGGACAGAGAATACCAATTTACTATACCCAACACTGACTGACAATGTTTGTTGCATAGCAACAAGATTCTGCAGTCAGAAAACGGCACAGAACTCCTTTTCTTGATTTGCCAAGCCACAATTAACCCCATCAAGGTTGGGAAAGTATACTAAAACAAATTTGCATAGACTACCACCAATATCAGTAGTTATATGATATAAATTCTAAAACTATACATACAAAGCCCAAATTCCAATATATTTACAACTTGAAAATACTGGTACAACTTCATTCTCATATTTCTCTATGTATTTGCAAAAAACTGCTAAACCTCATTTTTGGACCACACTTCATTTGAAAGCATTATCTCTAAGAGTTTAAAAAACAACAGGTAACAGCATCCCAACACATCTTCAATTCGTAATTTAAAAGAATTTGATCCTTTCTGGTTTTTTTTTTTTTTTAATCATAATTTACGGGCTGGAGTTGTGGCTCAGTGGTAGAGCACTTGCCTCACATGTTTGAGACACTGGGTTTGATTCTCAGCACTGCATATAAATAAATGAATAAAATAAAGGTCCAGCAAAAACTAAAAAAAATATTTTTTTAAAAAATCATAATTTACAAGAAAGAACTATCATTTCCTAAGGGTTTAAATTTTTCTTTTACTCAGAGTTTGTCTGAAATATTTCTATGGATTACCTATATAGGTAACTGGTATCATTTACAAACTTTTTTTTTTTTTTAATTCCACTGCACCTAAAGAACAAGAGAAAAAAAAAGTAGTTATTTCTGCCATTACTTTAAATACTTTGTTTTGGGGTATCCCTTTTAATTTTAAGACTGTTAGATGCCAAGCCCTACCTAAGAAATAGATTAAATAAGAAACAGATTCAATACAGAGAAAATCAATTTAAATAGTGGGTTCTAAATATTTTCAGACATGAGAAAAGACCCTTTAGGTTCATGAATAGTTGGTTTTACTTTAGTCAACTGAGAAAATATGACTTAAAAGCACTTTGAATTTACTTGCTCTTAAATGAATCTATAAATTATCACAAAAGCATCTACATATACCTGAAGTATAATACACAAGCAGGCTAGCATTTTTTTAAGCAAAGTTTTAGTACACATAGAGATTCAAGTATTCTTTAAAATAATTTTACAGCTGCACCTCAAAGTCCCAAATCTGGAAGACTATCACCAGAATTTACCTTAGTACATATAGGTTTGGAAATGAGACAAAGCTCAGTTCAGATCCAGGTAATACCACTTAGTGACTATGTAATCTTGGGCAATGGCATTCATAAGGATAATACCTATTCTGTGTAGCTGTCTAAGGAAACTGGAAGTAGGCAGGCACAGTTGCACATGCCTATAATCCTAGAGAGTTCGAAGGCTGAGGCAGAGAGTCTCAAGTTTGAGACCAGACTGAGCAATTTAGCAAGACCCTAAGCAATTCAGTGAGACCCCGTCACAATTAAATTAAAAAAAAAAAAAAAAAGATTTGGTAATACATGCCTCAGTTCAATCCCCAATACAAAAAAAAAAAAAAAAAAAAAAAAAGAAACTGGAAGAAATAATGCACAGGAAGTACACTTCATTTTAGTTTTGTTCCTTTAACGCCTGTCACTCAAAGCCTTATACAATCCATCCCAATCTGCCACATTTCTTACCACTTCCTACACAAACTCCAGCATGAGAGTTTAGACAGTACTGGATGTGATCTTAAGGATGGAAAATGAAATGTGAGAAGTAAACAGCATTAAAAGGTAAAATAAGAAGAGACCACATGAGGCTGAGGCAGGAGGATCACAAGTTGAAGGCTAGCCTGGGCAAACTTAGTAAGATTCTGTCTCAAATTTTAAAAATAAATAAAAAGAACTGTGGATGTAGCTGAATGGTAAAAGAAAAAAAAAACCAACCTGAGTTCAATCCCCAGTACCTAAAAAGAAAGTCATATAAAGTAAGAGCAAGGCTTTTTTTTTAAGTTTTGCAGACTCTGATTTGAATCTCAGCTGTCATTTACCAATGATATAACTTTAGCTAAATTGCTTTAAGCATTCTTTCTAAGCTTTGGTTTCCTTTACTGTAAAAGAATAATGAGGACATTAATCTCATGGTTTATTCTAATCCATTAAATGGAATGACAAATGCCTCATCTGCCTTTAGATGCTTATTAACAAACAGTAGCAACTACTTGTCAAATATCTTCTTATTTTATCTAAGGAATGCTAAAAGTTATCTTACGTATAGTTGGTAAGTCCACTTAGTTTGCATCAATGTGGACAAATATGACCATATGGTTAGCTTTCAGAGATGCTCCACTTTACCAACAAGAATTCATACCCTGTACCAGGTAAGTGTTGGATCTTCATCTATCAAGATCTGAATCAGTGAAGAAAATGTATACCAATTTTTGGGGGATCAAAACTTAGTCTTTAAACAGTGAATTAAGTTTTAATATTTGCACTGCACTAACATGAAATACAATAATTTCTCTAAAAGCACTTTACTTTTTTCCATTTCATTTATGTAAAATTTAAAAGCCGATTTTTTTTCATCTTCAGATAACTAACTTACAAATGGACTTATGTCAACTTGATTTTTAGTATAGAAATTGATTTTGATTTTTTTTTTTCTCAGCACACATCTGTAATCACAGAGACTCAGGAGACAGAAACAGGAGGACCACAAGTTCAAGGCCAGTCTCAGCAAATTAGCAAAACCCTATCTCAAAATAAAAAATGAAAAGGGGGTAGGGATATAGCTCAGTGGTAAAAGTATCCCTGGGTTCAATTACCCATAACAACAACAACAAAAAAAAGTCTAAGTAACTAAACAGAAATGTATCATTTATAACAAAAGTAGGACATGGCCCAGGGCTGTGGTACTCGCCTGTAATCCCAGTGGCTCGAGAGGCTGAGACAGGAGGATCATGAGTTCAAAGCCAGCCTCAGCAACAGCGAAGCGCTAAGCAACTCAGTGAGACTCTCTCTCTAAAAAAAATATAAAATATGGCTGGAGATGTGGCTCAGGGGTCCAGTGTCCCTTAGTTCAATCCCCAGTATCAAAAAAAAAAAAAAAAAAAAAGTAGTACATGGCAGGAGAGTCACATCTTCATTTAAATACAAAACATTTCAATGTTTTAAACATGTTCAACATATTTATAAAAGTAGTAAGTCAGCTCAATCTTATAGAATTTAGAGCTTAACCAGTGATTCTGATCCCTGGAGACATTTTGATTGTCACTACTAGAGCAAAAAGTTGAAGAGTATACTATTGGAATCTAGTAGAGACCAGGGATACTGCTAAACATCATAGAGTTCACAGGACAGCCCACAACACAAAATTATCTCAACCCAGATATTCATAGTGCTGTGACTCAATCTCTGATTTTGAGGTAGGTATTGATTATTGTGGGGAAAAAACATTAAAATCTCTTTCAAAAGACATAAGAATATCATTTTCCCAGCATCAAATATATAATTTATAGAAAAGTTATATTAAAATATTTTTTAATTTTTAAATTTTATTATAAACAAATTTATAATATTTATATAATTATTTTATTATACATAAAAATATTAAAATATAGTTTTATTATATAATTTTCCCACTAAATAGTCTTGTCACTTTTGCTGAAAATCAACTGAGCAGGCTCAGTGGTAGAGCACTTGTCTAGCATGCGTGAGACCTTGGGCTCAATCCCCAGCACTGTGAAAGAAAGTGGGGGGAAAGAAGAGAAAGAAAAATCAATTGACCTAAATATGTACGTTTACTTTTGAGTTGCTATTGTATTCACTGGTCTGTCCTTACACCAATACTACACTGTTTTGATTACTGCAGCTTTTCAGTAAGTATTAAAATTGGGACATATGAGTCCTTCAATCTTGTTGTTTTTAGAGATTACTTTGGTTATGGGGCTGAGTTGTGGCTCAGTGGTAGAATGCTTGCCTGGCATGTGTGAGGCACTGGGTTCGATTCTCTGCACCACATATAAACTAAAAAATAAATAAAGGTCCATCAATAACTAATAAAAATTAAAAGATGGGATTCCTTAAAGCTCCACATGAATCTATGATGAGTTTTTCTAGTTCTGAAAAAAAATCAAATCATTGGGATTTGGATAGGGACTGCACTGTATCTGTTATATAACCTGGAGTGGTATTATTACATTAATAAAAAGTCTTTCAATTCATGAGCACAGATCTTTTCATTTATTTAGATCATCTTTTCTTCCAAAAAATGTTGTAGTGTTCAAGTCTTCCACGTCCTTGGTAAAATTTATTCCTAGGTATTTTATTCCTTTAGATGTTATTATAAATAGAATTGCTTTTCTTAATTTCCTTTTTGGATGATTCCTTGCTGCTGTATAGAAACAAAACTGATTTTTACATTCTAATCTCATACAACTTTGCTAAATTCATTTATTAGCTCCAGTAGCTTACTGTGTATTCTTTGCATATATTTAACATTTATATGCAAGTTTTCTTCTATATCTATCAGTTCATCTAAATAAAGGGAGATATGAATGAGATCAAAGGAAAACACTAAAAAGTTTAAGTCCTAACCCTCAATACCACAGAATGTAGCCTTATTTAGAAATAGGGTTACTAAAGATGGAATAGGGTGACAGATCCTTAATCCAATATGGCTGGTATTCTTTTAAGAGGAAAATGTTATATTTATACAAAGGTACGAGGAACAGGTTGTCATGTGGCCACAGAAGCAGAAGACTGCTATAAGTCAAAAAATGCCAAGGTCTGCCAAACACCAGAAGTTAGAAAATAAAAGAAAGGAATTCTGAATCAAGACTATCAATAGGAATCCTGCCTGAGTTTCCAGCCTACTGGCCTGCCCTGCCTTTTTTTTTTTTTTTTGGCAGTACTAGCTGAGGATTAAGCTTTCTACCACCAAGTCACACCCCAGCCATTTTCATTTTGAGGCAGGGTCTTCTTAGGTGCCCAGGTTGACTATGAATTTGCAATCCTCCTGCCTCAGCCTTCCAAATAGGTGGGATTATAGGCATGCACCATCATACCCAGGTTTTGCTACAAACTTCAAACATACGATTCAACATCAGCTCATGTGAATTTCCAGACGGCTGATCTGTCTTATAAATTTCAGACTTACCATACCCCACAATTATGTGAACCAATTCCAAATCCATAAATTCTCTAAACTTAGTATGGTAATTCTCAAAAAGAGGCAAGTGATTATTAATCCCATTTTGCAGAAAAGAAAATGAGGTTTGGGACAGTCAAGGTTTCACAGTAAATAACAGCTTTGGGGTCAATGCTGAGCCTAAACTTGACTACCTGTCCCCCAAATGAATACACCATGAAAAACTGCATATCCATAAAACTAGAAAATAAAAATAAAGTATTAGGAGAGATTTCCCTTGAAGTAAAATAACACTTTACTAGAACAATATAAAGTTAACACTGACATGAGATCTATTGCACAGCTGGGTGACTAGAGTTAATAATAACATTCATTACAGGGGCTGGGGATGTGGCTCAAGCAGTAGCGCGCTCGCCTGGCATGCGCACGGTGCTGGGTTCGATCCTCAGCACCACATACAAATAAAGATGTTGTGTCCACCGAAAACTAAAAAAAAAAATTAAAAAATTCATTAAAAAAAAGATTCCTATACATTACTTTGTAAAAAATAAATAAATAATAAACAAGTAAATAACATTCATTATATATTTCAAACTAACAATAAATTTCAAATTATCACCAACAAAATAATATCGAGGTAATAGATAAATTAGTTTGATTTTTAATCATTCCACATTATATACTATATATATCACACTGTACTACAAAAATATAATACAATTATGACTTGCCAATTAAAAAACACTAGAGGCTTGTAGTGTCTATCTGTAATCCCAGTTATTCAGGAGGCTGAGGCAAGAGGATCACAAATTTTAGGCCAGCTAGAGCTGTCTCAAAATAAAAAATTAAAATGGCTGGGGACAGCTTAGTGGTAGAGTGCCTCTGTGTTCAATTCTTAGCACCAAAGGAAAAGAATATATATATATATATATATATATATATACACACACACACACACACATACACATATGCACACATAAATATATATAAATATATATATATATATATATATATATATATATATATGAGATAGACACATACACAGGATGGAGGGTACAGCGCAGTGGTTGAATGTATGCTTAGCATATGCAAGACACTGGGTCCAATACCCAGCACTTAAAAAAAAAAAAGTTTAACATTTAAAAAGGATAAAATAGCATTGGTGATCTGCTGTAACTAAGAGACACAAATATCAGAGGAAATTTTAAATATTTTTTGAGAAAGAAATTATTTAGAAGGGAATCAACCACAAATATATGAAATGGTCCCTGCCCTCCTGACCCATGTACTGCTCTACTGCTCTTTTAAAACTGATGGATGCCTCTTTCCCACTGAACTAAGCATCCGGTAATAGGTTATGTCCAAGCACATCTTTACTTATTTAAAAGCGATTTTTCAGGATCTCTTTTATTGGCCCATTTTACTAGCTTTGCATTTACAAAAAAGAATCACACCAGACTTAGCCCCTAATAAGCAGGAGCCTAGTCTTAATTCTAAGAGCAACAGAAGACACGGAAGCAGGCTAAGCTGATCAAACCTGAATTTCAGAATGATCTTTCTGACTACTGCACAGATAACAGATTGAATGGGGACAATCAACCAATACAAAAAATTATAGAAGATTCAGAAAAATATATGTAAAAATGCAACACAGGACAAAACAGATACAAGGCTCTTAATACAAATGTTCTCTATAAGAATCCCAGAAGTTGCCAGGGAAGCAAATGTCATCCTAAAACAAAGAAAAATGAAGTCATTTATGAAGTCATTAAAAATGATGAAAACTGTTTCCAACCAATGGCAAAGCCACTAACAAAAAATGAATTTTGAGAAGGATACTGACTGGGAAGAGACATGAGAGAACTTAATGAGGTGGTAAGTATGTTCTATATCCAACCTGGTTGATAGCTAGACAGAGTCGTATACAGATTCACCAAGCTGGATGTTTACTAATGATTTATGCCTTTAGTTTTATATAAATTATACCTTCTAGGGTTTAAACAGAAACACAAAAAGTGATAGTCTTACTGCCTCCAAGAATTACTGAGTCTGAATGTGTGAAGCCTAGAAATCCTGAAGCCTTCCTGCTTCCAAGATGAAGATGAAACAAAATACCAAAGATGACAAATAGACATGGGGGCTCAAAAACAGTGAGCTGCTTGTTGAGTGTTGCCATGTGGAGCCTACACTACCTCTAGACTTCCAATTATATGAAATATTTTTTTTTTTTACTAATGTTTAAGCACTCGAAGTCTAGTACTTGCAGCTGAAGATATTTTAGCTGAAATAATCAGTTAATAATTGGAGAAAACTAACAAAGATGAGATTAGTAGGAGGTTAAAAAAAAAATCATCTGAGAGCCGGGGTTATGGCTCAGTGGTAGAGCACTTGCCAAGCATGCGTGAGGCACTGGGTTCAATCCCGGCACCACATAAAAATAAACAAAATAAAGGTATTGTGTCCAACTACAACTGAAAAAAAATATTTTTAAAAAATCATCTGAAATAAATAATGCTCCTAGAAAAACTAATGAGGCCTGAGTACTTTGGCCAAAATGACTTTTTTTTCTGTTACTGGGAATGGAGTCCAATATCTCATTTCAAGCTAGGTAACACTCTTACCGCTGAGCTATATCCCCAGGCCTTTTTGAGACAAGGTCTCACTAAATTGCCCAAGCTAACCTCAAATTTTCAATCTTCTAGCCTTAGCCCCCTGAGCAGCCACCATGCTGAGATTAAAAATTACTTTATCATACTGGAAAAGTTCACCAGAAAGGTGAAAAATATATAGCTTCCTGCTACTTTGCAATTTTGTCAGAAAAAAAATAAGCAATCAACACGTGATTTATTTTTCATCCATTCTAAGTATTTAACACACAGTTGCAACCATAACATGAACATTTTCATAATTTTGTCTCATTTTGCAAGATTAAATCCATATAAAGGCTTCTCTCTCCATCCCCACAACACACTGAAATGTTCCACATTAATTCATTCTATATGGCCTTCTTCTTGTACCAATCATTTTGAGAAAATAAATATATGAAATCACAAGGGAAAATACATTCAAACATTAACATGCAGTTCACTTCATAAAGTTAACCATTACAGAGAGACCCAAGAACTTACAGTTAAAAATCACTGGCATTAACTGGGCACAGTGGCACATGCCTATAATCCCAGCAGCACAGGAGGCTGAGGCAGGAGGATCAAGAGTTCAAAGCCAGCCTCAGCAATAGTGGGGCACTAAGCAACTCAGTGTGACCCTGTCTCTAAAATACAAAAAGGGCTGGGGATGTGGCTCAGTGGTCGAGTGCCTCTGAGTTCAATCTCCAGTCACCAGCAACCCCCCCCCCCAAAAATCACTGCATTAGACTGCCTGAGATGGGATCCCAATTCCACTGTTTACTAGCTGGGTGGACTGAGCAAGTTCCTCATCACTTTGCCTCAGTTTCCTCATCTAGAAAATTGGTATAAAAACAATTGGAAATTTATAAGCTGTTGGAGGAGTAACAAATGAGTCCATATGTAAGCTTTTCAGGCAGTTAAGAACTCAATAATTATTAGCTATCATATTTTAAAAACTCTTAAGCAAATGGGAATATAAACACCAACATTGGAAATAAGTTAATTACTAAAGAAAAACTTTAAACACAAGCTTTATGCTTTAAAAACAAAAATTAGAACAGATGTATTTATGATAATATGTAGCATACAATTTTAAATAATAAAAATTATGCAGCTAATTTCTAAACACATAAGAACTTTTGTAAAGGTACTACGTCAAAACCTAATAAACTAGGAACTAATGCATTATTGGACTTTACTAAAGATGAAATTTAAAAATCTGAATGAAAAACAAAAAAAAGGAAAACCCAGTACTATAAAAGGACCAATTCTCTTGCCTACCCATATTAATCCATTAATATAATGCTAATAAAAATCCCAAAGGGTTTTAGGGGATACCATTTTCTTTTTTATTTCATTTTTATTGGCTTTAATTGACATAATCCAAAAACTAATCTGAAAACATTAAACAGAATAGCAAATCAAACTTTGAAAAATAAGAAAACAGGGGTTGGGGTTTTAGTCAGTGGTGGAGTACTTGCCTGGCACATGTGAGGCACTAAGTTCAATCCTCAGCACCACAAAAATATAAATAAAAAGGGTATTGTGTCTGACTGCAACTAAAAAATTTTTAAAATAAGAAAATAAAGAATAATTCATCAATAAAAGGTCTAGAGGTGTAGCTGAGTGGTAGAGCACTTACCTAGCATACCTGAGGCACTGGGTTCCAACCTCAACACCACCAAAAACAACAAAAAATCATGAAATAGTATTATAAAACTAGATAATTAATGAGTCCAGAAATAGATTTATGGGAATTCAGTATGCAACAAATAAAGTATATCAAATCAATGGGAAAGGATTGAACAAAATATATTTAACATATAACATGTGTGTGTATAATATATATATATATATATATATATATATATATATATATATATATATATAAACATTTATATTTAGATAGCCACCTTTCATTTTACACCAAAATTAATTCCTGGTAGCTTAAATTTAAACATAAATTAAGCCACAAGTGTTGAAGAAGGAAACATAGGTAAATACATACGTAATTTTAGGTTAGGGAAAGCACGACATCAAAGGCAAAAACTATAGAACAGTGGATCTAGCTTGAAATTTTAAAACTTTCGTACCAAAACAAACAAAATTAAAACACAAGTGACAAATTTAGTAGATACATGTAATAGACTTTACATCATGGCCTCCAATTAACCACACCTCTTGATATGTCCTTTTTTGTCTCCTCCAGCACTGACTCAGGACTTAACCATATGACTTGCACTGACAAGGAGACATAAGCAAACAGGGTATAAGGGAAAGTTTAATAAGAACTTGCATAAATTCTGGGATAAGGTCTCCTCAGAAGGATGCTACTACTAAGGGAGAGATGGAGGAAGGGAGGAGGCAGACACACACATCAGATGAACACAGCCAGGCGAATAAAAACACACAAGTGAGTCCAGGTTAGACCAAAAGTACTGTCCAGCCAACCTATACAATATTTCACTAGTTTTGAGGTGGATTTTTAAATAGTAGTAGAAAACTGATATACTATATATACATCATAAGAGGCTAATATCCTTAAGACATTATACATCATTATAAGAAAAACTAAATCTCCCACTAGGAAAATAATACATAAACAGATATTCACAGAAAAACAAGATGCCCAATAGACACTGCATGAAGAAATGTTTAACCCTACTAGCAAAGAAGTACAAATTAAAACAATAAGGCCTTTTCCTATCAGACTGGCAAAGATTAAAAAGGCTGATGATAATGTCCAGAGTTGGAGAGAATAATTCCCTTCATTATAGTAATTTCGCTTCATTCACTATTCCTTCAAAGACTTAACTGCACATTCACAGAGGCCTGTGCTGGGAAATAGGAATACAGTCAGAGATCAGGCAGGACCTTAATAAAATTGATTTTATTATTAAATTTGGAGTTTATTCTAGAAATAAGATGCCATTGAAGGCTTTATGATGGGAATAAAAATAGTTGTTTTCCACTTCAAGATCACTCTGACTTATGCATGAAGAACAAGGGACAAGAATGGAAATAAAGAAACACTAACTGTTCAGGTAAGAGCTAACAGTATCATAGAGTTTAAATACTGTCAGTGAGATGGACAGACACAAATGGAAGTACACCCGGCAGGACAACAATCAGACACAGACAAGAAAAAGGAAAGGAAAAAATACATAATACTACTTCTTGATTTTACTTCTAAAACTTTATCCTAAAATATAATCAGATATGAAAACAAAGACATATATATTCATATATTTTTTTCAATTAAGTGGTTTTCATAATGACAAAAATAGTGAGAACAAATCTAAAAGTTCATAAGCAATAAGTAGTCATCCATCCAAAGCAATGAAATACTATTCAGTCACCTAAAATTATATAGATTTATAGTATGTACAAAGGAGCACAATATGATACAATTCCATGTTTAAATAGTACAATGTCACTTTATTCATTCACAAGCACATATAATTTCAAATACATTCAAAAAAAATCTAGAAAGCTATATATCTAAATGTTCAAATTATTTATCATTTTGGATTTGAGTTTTTAACATCATTATACTTTCCACGCCTTTTAAAATCTATTCAAAATCTATGCTATTTTAAAATGAAAAGAAAAATTAAAAATGGACAATCATAGCTGGTTCATTTTCTAAAAATAGTACAAATACAAATTTTAAGGAGACTACAAAGAAAAGTTTTAAATGAACACTTAAAATTCACAAATCCTAAGTTAAAAGCTCAATAGTTACAATTTTACTTATCATACCACTCTAATATGAAACGAAAACTGGAAGGGAGAAGGAAAAGGGAAATCTCAGGACTACAGAACACAAAGCAGACTCAAACACTTGATATTTTGGGCTGTGGCTGTGGCTCGGTGGTAGAGCACTTGCCTACCATGTGTGATGCACTCAGTTTGATCCTGGCACCACATAAAAATAAACAAAAATAAAGGTACTATGTCCACCTACAATTTTAAAAATAATTTAAAAATTATATTTAATAATTATAAAACCTTCACAAAAACATGCGTTCACTGAACTGTAAAACAACATGGACTTCCTTGATATTCGACCTAAAGAATGATTCATTTTATTTTACTTATGTTCTAGCATTCTTCATGAAGTTTCTTCTCCACCAAGTTGACCACACAAATACCAAAAAGGACAACAAAGAGAACACTTCTAAAGCACAGCGAAGGGTAGTCATTTTGAATTCTTATCATGAGATATTATCAAAAGTGGATATTCTAAAAGGCCTTCACCACTGGAAAAGTATTCAGCTCATTAAGAAATATCATCATGGCTACTCATTACAGAAAGACAAAATTTTTCACTGGTATATGAGACTACTGTAAAAAGACTCAAGAAAATCACCATCTAAATTAAACCATTTTCCAAAGACTTTGATGGATTTGCTTCATCACATTTTATCGATGGCCTTAGTCATCCTTATTTATAAAAAGAAATCGCTGAAATTAGCAGGAAGATAGGGTTCCAAAATATTTCGGGCCTCTCATGGCACCACTATTAAGATTTCTACTTCAGCCCTCCTACCTGCTCAGTGGTTTTATCTCTGATGTCTCTTCTTTAGAAATCATGAATGTCAATATTAACCCAAAGTAATGAAAATGTGAGGAACAAATATAAAAAGCAAATGAGGTTTTCTTCTAATATTATCTAGTCTAATGAATAATTAAAAATAATAATACAAGGACTGGAAAAAATACATAATACTACTTCTTGAAGACAGAGGAGTTTGAGATATATTTCACACACCATAAAATTTACCTTTTCTGGGGGAGGGGAGATGAGCAGAAGGATTAATGGGGATTGAATTCAAGGGTACTCTATGACTAAGCTACACCTCCAGTCCTTTTTATTTTTTATTTTGAGATAGTCTCACTAAATTGCCAAGGCTGGCCTTAAACTTATGATCCTCCTGCCTCAGTCTACCAAATCTCTAGGATTATATCTGTGCAACACTAGTTAAAATTTATCATTTTAAAGTTAAAATCCAGTGGCTTTTATTATTCACACAAGGTTGTCCAACCACCACCATTAATTCCAGAACATTTTCATCACCCCCAAAATACATGTCATCTACGTATTTTACAATAGCAGTCACTTCCCATTCCTCCCTCACTCCTGGCAACCATTGATCTACTTCCTCTCTATAGATCTGCCTATTCTGGATATCTCATACAAATGGAATGACACAGTATGTGGCCTTTTAGATCTAGCATTCTTCTCTTAGCATGTTTCTACCCATGTGGCATGTATCAGAATTTTATTCTTTTGATGGCCAAATATTATTTCATTGTATGGATATACCACCACATTTTGATTATCCATTTATCAACTGAAGGACATTTGGGCTGTTTCCATTTGGGGGCCATTATGAATAATCATACCATAAACATGTGTGCATAAGCATTTAGGTGGACATATGTATTCATCTCTCTGGTGTATATATCTATTAAGTGGAATTGCTGGGTCATAAGATAATTCAATGTTTAAAACTTTAAGGAACTGCCAAGCTGTTTTCTAAAACAGTTGTTTCATTTTACATGGTTTTTCACACTCTTAACACAAACTTAAGAGATGTTAGACGTTCACAGAAGTAGGGTATTTATCCTTACCAAGTCCATTTTGTATGCCAAGTGTTATGCCAGGGTTTCTTTTAACTTTCTCAACTCTATAAGGCCAGAATTATCTCAACTTTACAGGAGAAATTCAAATCTAAAAAAAAGTTTGTAACTTATTTTTAAAAATCAGTTTTTTAGTAAATGTCAAATGGAGAATTTGAACCAAGAGTTCACATCAAAGTCTATACTCTTTACCCTACAATGTAACCTCTATACTAAGATATATAAACACTGCTTCACACCAGAAGGATTCTTTGGGAAAATTATATGCTAATTAAGTTTATTATAATCATTATAAAACAGAGACTTCCCAATATAGATATTTCTAGAAAATATAGGAAGTCATTTGCATATATTACTCTATCCTCTCTAACATTCTTCCTTTTTAAAATATTTTTTAGTTGTAGATAAACACAATACCTTTATTTCATTTATTCATTTTTATATGGTGCTGAAGATCAAACCCAGTACCCCACACATGTAGGCAAGTGCTCTACTACTGAGCTACAACCCCAGCCCTCCAATTTTCTCCTCTAGTGGATGATTTCTACACACAGAGTTACAGGAAACAAAAACTAGCAAGGCATGATGGCTCATACTTATAATTCCAGTTACTCAGGAGGCTGAGAGGATCATAAATTCAAGGTCAGCCTGGGCAATTTAGCAAGACTCTATCTCAAAATAAAAATTAAGGACCTGGGTACTAAGGCACTTGTCTGTGATGCCAGCAACTTGGAAGGCTGAAGAAGGAGGATCCCAAATCTAAGGCCAGCCTGGAAAAATCTAATGAGACCCTCTCTCTAAACAAAAAAATAAAAAGGACTGAGGATGAAGCTCAGTAGTAGAGAGCCTCTGGGTTTAATCCCCGGTGCCAAATGAATAATAACAGAATAAAAATTTGAATTAAAAAGAAGGGCTGGGATATAGCTCAGCTGAGGGAGCACCCCTGGATTCAATCCCCAGTACCACACACACACACACACACACAAAAAAAAAAAATAGAAGACCCTGTCCGAGAAGAATTTACAATGTAAAAAGGTCAAATGGATCCAGATGATCATAAAACAGTATAATAAATGTAATAGAAAAAAATGCAGCATATACAAAAATACACAGGAATGGAAACGGTTTAATCAGGGACTACTTCCCAATCCCAAAAGGCATCACAAGGAAGCCTCTTCTTGTTTCTCTCATCCAAGAAAGTTCATAAGCTTTTATTTGGTGCAGTATCCACTGACATACAGTTTTCAGCTCAGATTCTCTTTTTAACTTTTTTTTTAAACATTAATACCTTTATTTATTTTTTATTTTTATGTGATGCTAAGGACAGAACCTAGTGCCTCACATATGCTAGGCAAATACGCTACCACTAAGCCACAATGCAACCCCTCTCATTAACTTTTATTTCCACTCAGTTCCATCCATCAATTTCAAAAAGTGGGGACAGAAAAAAAAAAAAAAGGAGGAAATAAAATCTTAAGCTAGCCCAGGAAGGGTTTAAATACCCTTTTACTACCCCCCCCCATGTATGAAAATTGACATCACATTTTTCCAATTCTTCATGATAAAAACTGGGTTTATTACAAGTTACACAATCACACCTCTTTTAAGCTGTGTGTTGGATAAATTATCAAAACCATCAATCCAGTAAGGAGTTTTTTCTATACCAACCAAATGGTGTCTGCCTAGTTATTTTACTTATTTCAACTGGGCTAACAAGACATACAAAAGGTTAAAAACCAAGTCCAGTAAAATTTCTCTACTTATCCACACTCCTATTCAAGACTTACTCACTTAATAAATACTTATAATACAATACTGACATTCAAAAAATTGAAGATTTGACTCCTGCTCCAAAAATAAATCTTTGTGGGAGAGTCACACATCCAACAGCTACAAGTATAAATGAAGACCCACGGGGGAAAAAGATTACTATTTGCATCTTTTCATGGATATCTCACTTAACACAATTAACAATTCTATGAAATAAAAGGATTTATCTTTTTTTTTGTCTTTTTTTTATTGATTATTTAAAGCATTACATAGTTCATGATATATCATCTTTCATACATTTGACTCAAATTGTGTTTTGAACTCCCATTTTCACCCCAAATACAGATTGCAGAATCACATCTGTTACATATTCACATTTTTACATAATGCCATATTAGTGACTGTTGTATTCTGCTACCTTTCCTATCCCCTACTATCCCCCCTCCCCTCCCCTCCCCTCCCATCTTCCCTCTCTACCTCCCCTGGATTTATCTTTTTTTAACCATTTTTTCTTTAACCAATTTGGTTGAATAACAAGTTAATATATCTAACCTGATCTTTCCAACCTTTAAGTGTACCCAGCTCTAAAATATATTATCAATCATTACCATAAATGAAGGCAACAAAAATCACAATTAGTTTTTCAAGGTCTCTAAACATACACACAAGAAGGAAATTTTTTAAAAAATGGTTTCCCTCACCTCTAAAATAAAGTTGGACTAGATCACAGGTGACTAGGAATTAAGTGACATTCCAGGAACCACTCTTCAGTGCCATTCTCTGAAACCCATGTCTTAAACACACATTACTAATGAACCACGACACTCTTTCCCATCAAGCACAGAAGTGCATCAATGTCTTTATCAAAATGGTAGCCATTATCAATTGGAATAAGTAAGCAGAATGTAATCTATTTAACATCTTTGAATTAAATAAGGTCCAATATAAAGCAAACTACCCAAAAGTTTTACCCAACTAATCTAAAACAAAAGTAGGCCTGAAAATATTATGAGTGACGTAACTGTATAATGCTAATAGCATACAAAGTACCTTCTATTATCATTTTATCTTCATACCCAGTAAAAAATTATCTCTATTTTTACTTATTTTTTAAATATATCAGTGAAATAAGGTGCTTAATTCAAGGTCACGCATCTAGATAAGTGGCTTGATCAACTCCTTTGCCCCATTCCAACTTCTTTTTTTTGAACAATTTTTAGTTGTAGATGGACACAATATCTTTATTTTGTTTATTGATTTTTATGTGGTGCTGAGGATAGAACCCAGGGCCTCAAAAGAGCTAGGCGATCGCTCTACTGCTGAGCTACAACCCAGCCCCCCATTACACCTTTTTATGTGAGAAACTTGGAGTAGCTAGTGGAAGCTGTTGGTATTTAAAATGACACAAAAATGTCAATCCAAAATCTTCTGCCCTCTTCTAAGCCACTGGACTACAGACAACTACTTTAGATCAGACAAGCTCCTCTTTTCGTTAAAATAATAACAATAATAATTAAATTTGGAATAATTAATCAATTTTTAAATTCAATCATTTAATAAGACATATGCTGTATTTTGTATACATATATACATTCATTCACACACACACCCCTCAATCAGAAAACACCGTATACTTTTGAAGGATTACATAAATGAAAAATGGAATAGAATCAAAAGCTTGGATGGGATACTAAAAGTATTAAGTTTTTTGGTCTCAACTCCTCCACTGTCCTGCATAATATACTTTTTCATTTCTTTAATGCCAATCTTGAAGCAACATATTAGTAGGTAAATCTATATACAGCATTTTATATGTGTAGAATTGCCTTCTGACTACTTTAGGAATATAAAGTATTTTTCAATTCCCTTTTCTTTAAGATTACATTACATCACAGTGAACACACTATTCCTAAAATTAAAGTCATTTGAGAGATCTTATCACAGCTACTTATGCCACAACATATTCATCATTTCCTCTTTTCAGAATTCTGACCAACTTAATTGGAAATTCCTGCTCAGGCATTCCTGTTTCTGGATGGCTTCTGAGGCATGAGAACTATCCATCATGTAACTTAAAAAGACTCTATTTTAAAAAGCTAACTTTTATAGGACAGTACTTGAAAGCAACTGGGGACTGAACAGAGGGGCTGGCACATATGAGGCAAGGGCTCTACAACTGAGCTACATTTCCAGTCCTTTGTTTTTTTTCATTTTTTATTTTTGAGACAGGGTCCCACTAAGCTGCCCAGGCTGGCCTTGACTTTGTGATCCTTCTGCCTCGACCTCCAGATAGCTGAGATGATTACAGGCAGTGACTCACAGCTAAAAAGTCCTTTCTTAACCATAAAATATCCCAAAGATTTTTGTTACCAGCACAAGAATCTTTTCCCTCATATTAGAATGTTCTACTTTTGCACACATCTAAGTAACTGCAACAATGGAGTTTTACAAACCACCTACCAAATAATCCAATGGTTTCCAAAGTGTAAATCTGATCCTCTTTTCTACTCTTTAAATTATTAAAAATTAGTCTACAAAGAATTACTGTAGACTGCCTAAAGAAATATTTCAGACTTCGATACCACATTCTTTCTATATTTATGGTCCTGGAAAAACAGCAGTGATTCCCATATTTTATTTATATATATATATATATATATATATATATATATATATATATATATAAAATAAAACAAGAAGAGCTTAAAAAAATAGAAGTTATACTTTATCAAACAGGGAACTTTTTAGTGAAGACAATTTAACTGACACAGACATCTACACTATTCTGATTAAACTTTAAAGATCCCCTAAACATCTTTCTTTTTTTCTTTCTGGTTCATCATCTTTGGATTAGATAACTTCGATTGTTTTTATTTTAAAATAGCACACTTTGTTAACAAAGTTTGTTAACAAACTAAGACAAATATAGCCAAAGTTGAAAAAACCATTAACTTCTGGTCTGTGAGACCCTATAGCAGCCAGGCACAGTGGCCCACCAGCCAGAGGCTCAGGAGGCTGAGACAGGAGGATCCAGTGTTCTAAGCCAGCCTCAGCAACAGCAAGGCACTAAGCAACTTAGTGAGACGCCCTCTTTAAATAAAATACAAAATAGAGCTGGGGATGTGGCTCAGTGATTTAGAGTGTCCCTGAGTTCAATCCCCAATACTAAAAAAGAAAAAAAAAAAAAAAACCTATAGCAGTAAATCTAAAGCAGAAATCATCAATATGTAGTATTACACAACATTATATATACATATTGTATTAGAGTTCCTGAATTTTCAAGGACAAGAGTAACATGATCAAAAAAAAAATCACAAACATAGAAAAATTTTATAGATAGACAGATAGATATAGATATAGATATTGTATTAGAGTTCCTGAGTTTTCAAGGACAAGAGTAACCTGATCAAAAAAAAAAAAAATCACAAAAATCACCACTCAAAAGTTTTGATGTCATATTTTACCAGGTTAATGGTTTCTAGTTTGTATACCATAATTATTTTTAAAACTGACCCATTACATTTGAAAATAACTTGCATGAAATCACAAGTAAAAGGGGTCAGTCACCTAGGATTAAACAAAATTTTTAAAGCCATCATATATCAAGGGCTGTAAGTTGATATCAAAAAAATTATAATTCAAATTCATAAGTTTAAGTGAAAACATAATAACTATGTCACCAAAAATAAATATTAAAAATAGTTGGAATGTGTTCAACTCTGATAGGTTAAAAAAAAAAAAGCTAAAGTTTAAAATGGAAACTACTTAAATTGATAAAGAATTTCAATGACAGGACTTTTTTGCTAAAGCAACGGAATTTGTAGATTATATCATTCAAAACTCATTGTATTACATTATAAAGATCTTGGCAACGGTTGGCCATTAATCTTTAACACAAAGGAGATTCAAATCCAAATGAACTGTAAGACTATCTCTTCCAGGAGAGAAAAATAGAACATTTTACTTTATCCACGATTGTTTAACTAAAAGGAAGGCCTTTAAAGATGATAACGCAGAATGGATCAGCTTCAGTCTACCAAGTCCCATTTCTCACGAAGTCTTGCACCAATCCGAAGAGAGGTGGTTATGGACACAAAATAGGCTTAGGAAAGACAGAAAAATCTCCAATGAATGACACACTACATCATGGCTTATTCTCCTACACAATTGGAGAAATAAAAAAGAAAAATATCACACCATATGTTTCACCGTATCAATCAAAAAAATAATATACGACGGTACATTCAATTCTTTCCTTTGAGGCTGAAAAAATAATTTAGCTTCTGTTTTATTGATTACATAGAAGAGGGGAAAGCAGTTGCTGCAATGCAACACAGCCTGCCACAGAAGAAGGGGAGAAAAGGGTTTTCCAAACAAAACCCTCCCCCGCCCGGCTTACACACCCCAAACAACTTACTTACCCTAGCCTTTTACTGCCCTCCGCCAGTGTAAACCTAATAAATTCTTTCCCTTCCCCCACCTTCGTAAAATTTCACCTTTCAGTAGCTCCTTCACCTACCCCTACCAGAGGCGCTTTATTACCCGCAGAGATTTCAGACCTTTCAAACTTTTCTTTTTTAATTAAACGAGAGACTTTTGTACTAAAAGTGCACGAAATTTTTACATATATACGTTAGAATACCTGTTTCCCAGCAACAAGCACGCTTCGATTCTCGAACCCCTCCCCATCTCCCGGGTTTTGCTTGCAAAGGCTGGGGGGGAGGGAGCCAGGCTCAAATTAAAATTAATAAGGGAAATCCTAGGTGAAAAAAGAGCATTTGAAGGAAAAACGGGAGAACCCCCAAATCAGAGAGATTGGGGTCGTTTACGAGAAAGAGAAATTAGAAGGGACAAAAGGGAGAGGGGGGAGGAAGAGACCAGAGACCCGCGGAGACGCGCCGGGCCGGGAGAGGGAAGGCGGGGTCCGTGGAAAGCGGGGGTCGCGGCTCCCGCGGCACAATAGCCTGCCCGGCCCCCGCCCCGCGCGCCCCTCACCTCATGGTGCCGGCGGCGCGGAGGCTTCCCCAGCAGCCGGGGGACGCCGAGCCGAGGGGGTCTCTCCTCCAGGGGCGGGGACGCAGCTCGGAGACGGGAGACAAGTGTCCGGCTCCTGCTTCGGCGGCCAGAGGGCTACACCATCTCCTCGCACAAAGCCGAGGCGCCGGCCCGGAGTGTGAGAGAAGAGAGCAAGAGAAAGACTGGGGAGGGGGCGGAGAGGCCGAGGCGCGGAGCGGGTCCCCGGGCAGCCGCCGCCTCCCACCGCCTCCTCCGGTTTCTCCTCCTCCTCCCGGAGCTTCCTCGGCCTCCCTCTGAGAGGTGCCCGCCGGGGCCGCGCGCCCGGACGCCGCTCCACAGGCCCGCGCTCGCCGCGCCCGCCGTCGCCGCCGAGGCCGTGTGCAACCCGCAGCTGCTGCAGTCGCGGGAGGAGAGTCGGGATCGCCGCGAGGAGCCCGGGAGGAGGCGGGGCGCGCGGCGGAGGAACACGCAGGCGCCGCCCTCCTCCCCTCCCTCCCCCGGGGGCGAGGGGGCGGCGCGGGGGGGAGGGGAGGCGGGGGCCGGGCGCACCCCCGCGCTGCCGGCCGGGCCCCCGCCGGACTGCGGAGAGCGGGGAGGGGCGGGCGCGGGCTCGGCGCTGGCAGCTGAGGAAAGGCTCTTTGTTGCTTCCCCGCCCCGCCCCCCGAGCCCCCTGCGATCCGTGCTGCTCCCCTAGCCGCTGTCGGCGGGGGTTCCTAGCTCGTGGTTGTCCTTGGCTGTCGGCCCCCCTCCCAGTCGCCTCCTGCTCCGCGAAGGCTCGGGGAGCTCCCGGGCCTCCTCCGCGGCCGGGATGAGCCGACTAAGACGCCGAGACCTCCCGGGTGCGGGACCCGCGGGCACCGGCTTGAGGAGCCGAGATGCGTGACTGGGCACCCAGCCCAGCCGCGGGGCTGCTAGCGGCAGAGGGCCCCCGTGCAGGGCTTGTCCTCAGCTCGCCCTGTTGCTTGCTGAGGACCGGGACAAGCGAGTGGGTGGGCATCCCGGTCAGACCCACTGCCCGCCCCCCGCCGCGCTGCTGCTCCCAGCGATTCCTCCGGGATTTGGGGGCGTTGGAGGGGGGGAAACCATATAAATGTAAAATATGGTCATCATTGTTCGCTCCGTTCCTTTTCTTCCCGAGGAATCCCAACGTGCTGTACCAATTTAATGAGCTGATATGCACACTATGTATAGGGATGACTTCATCCCCCCAAATGAACGCAGTCAACTCGCGGGAAAACGCAGTCGCGGGGAGACGCGCGGAACCCTGTGCAGCCGCAGGAGTAGAAAAGAAACGCGGCGGGTATAACCTCTATCGTCACCAGCGAAAAGGGAATCCCGGACTGGGGGCGGGGAGGGATGGGAACTAACGATAATTTGAATGTTCTATCATTCACCTAGTCTGAAAATCATCTCCCTTGAAAGGCATACATAAAATACAGGCAAAGCAAACGTTTCAAGTCAAGTGGCGGTAAGGGTGGAGGTCTAGGAAGCCAGAATTTATAGTTGTGGGTTGTTTTTTTTTTTCAGTACCCAAAAACAACTCCTATAATCTAGTGAAAGTTTAAACAGGACAAATTGCAGCCGTTTTGTATTTCAAGGAGAGAAATGTATATTCTATATAAAAGATGACTAGAATGGAAAAGATTTGCAGCTACAGGGTTTCTACTTACTGAAGGCACTAATCCAAAATGGAGGACCTACCTTGACTCCAGGAATCCATTCAAAAGTTTTAGTGTTTTAAGAGCCGAATACAATTCAAAAGATAGTCATGTAAGTTGGAATAATGAAAAGTCAACAAGTTATAGTCATCGTTGGTCAATGCCTGACTTGTTTGTAAAAGGACGGTGTTACCCAGTTTTAACTATAAAAAACTTCCTAGATGCAGAGCTCAATACCGAGTTATTTTCTTTTTGGAACTTGCAGCCGCAGACCAACCGCCCTGCAGAAGCAGTGACCTGGAGCGATGGCACAGGACCAGGGTGGCCTCAGGTAATAAAAAGCACGGTGCCTCTGCCTTAAACATAGTGTACTTGAAGAACACTAATTTCCACCCACATATCTAATTACAGACTACCATCACAGAGCATTTTATTCAAGGATCTCCAAGCACTGGAGAGAAAACAGACTTACTAGTCAAATATCTTTGTTGCCATATTACCAGTAGAGACAAAATGTAGGGCTCAAGCAACTGAATGAGTTAGTACAATAGGCATGATTAAAAACCATAGCTACTATTAGGTGCACTGTCAATATGTTTACTTATTATAGTTTACAGTGCTTGCACCTCAAGTATTCTCCAAGGAACATTTTCTTGGAGACTTTTCTTGGAAAAAGTATTAAGACATATTGAACCATCTTGGGAGAATATTAATAAGACATATTCAAACACAAAGTCACATCAGTTTTCTTTTGTACATTCATAGCAATACAGTAAATCCAACAGAGCTTGTGTTTCAGGGAAAACTCTTACAAAGGGCCAAAAGGGGTGGAGAGATTGCTGTAATGACTCAAGCTATCTCCTGCCAGATACAAGAAACAAGGATAAAAATTCCTTACAGATGACTCCATAACCTACTTCTCGTTTATGAAAGTTAATCCATCCTGAGCTAAATAAGTTATATATCACATCATCTTTATTCTAACAACAAATGTTCCAATAGTATGGGCACCAAATTAAGCAATCCAAGTAGAAAATGCTGTTCTTATTTTCTATGTTTATTAAAAAATGTACCAGCCAAGAATTTTGGCTGCCTACAACCATTTCCATCCTTTTGAATAGCAGCCTGCCAGCTTACAAGTTGGTCATACCATTGCCTTTGGATTTAGATATTGCAATGGGTGGCCTGACCTCCAAAGGTCATTCTGTGGAAGGGCAATTTGTTGGCTGTGACAAAATGTTATTGCTTCTTGTTCATATTTGGTTTAACATTCAAAGAGGGCAAAAGGGAAGCTTGAGTTAGGAAATCACAGACTAATTCTGGTCACAAAGGAATCTTTGTGGAATGTGTTACTATATAGAACAAAAGAATTTTAGAGATGGAAGGAATCTTAAGTCCAACCCACTCATTTTTAGAAAGAGGAATGTGAGACCCAGAGAGGTTAACTAACTTGCTCAGAGTCTTGCAGTTCTTTGGTGATAAAACTGGAACTTAAACCCAGGATTTCCAGTCCTTGATCAACTGGTCCTTCTACCATTGTCATACCACCTTCCTATAGTATAAGTAAGAAGGGTAGGAAGTGGGGAGGGAGAGGGAATGTGCTGGGACTATAGTGTCCATGTACAAATAGGTAACAACAAATTCTTTGAGTATGTACAACTATAATGCACCACTTTAAAAATGTGAAAAAGAGTACATTAAGACAATAAAAATTAAAGGCAATTATCTTCTTATAAACTTTGCTTAAAAATTAAAGTTGGCTTGGCTGAATGGTGAAAACCATTTGAACTCTTCTCATAAAGCTTGCCTGGCCTAAAGCCCAGTGCCTGGCCAATCTCATAGGTGCCCCAACATTTGAGAAGTGAATAAATAAATAAATGATTATGTGAAATAATGACTTCTCTAATATAAAATAAATATAAAAATGTTCATAATAAATATGTCAATATCCTTTATTATGGGGGGGAGCTCTGGGGATCAAAATGAGGGACTTACATATGCTCAACTAGCACTGTGCCACTGAACCTCCCCCAGTCGCAACTTTCTTAACACCAAGAATATGGATCTCAACTTTCCCTCATACAAACTTTTCACCCCAGCTTAGTATCACAGTAGGAGGCCTGCTCCAAGCCCTCAGTGTATACCGCCATCGCAAATTGGTCTACACGTCTGTTAGCAGTGTGCACTCAGACGGAAAATGAAACAAAACATGCTTCTGTTGAGATGGGTTTGCTGCTGGAGTGTTGTCAGTCTAGCTCTGAGGGTTCTCTTGGAATAAGCCTTGTTTAAATTCGTCTGATAGCATCAGTGTAGGCTTGTCCTCCATTTATGGGCATGAGGAGGATGCGTGACTAATGCTACTCAGCAGTCAGGAAATTGGTGCTAAGGTTTGAAGGCACAGTCTTCCCCCATCACCCAATAAAAAAAGGTTCCCCCTGGAATTACTGTGGATGGATGAGGAAAAGGTAGCTTTATAGTGAACCTGATTGTATGCTTTCTACATATATCATATAGCAGTGTTGTATTTTCCTTTGTAGCAGTTAGGTTTCAGTGTAATTTTTGGTTTGTCTCCCAAGAATGGGAAAAAATAATGTAGAACATGACATTCTAGCGGGATTGAAGATATTTTTATTACTCCTCTTTCAGCTTTAGCTGCCCATACATAATCTCAGCTCTAAAACATTATCAGGAGACATTAGAGAAAAACTATTTGCCTTTCTGCCATTAGCATTTTTCTTTCATTTGTCATTTATCTAATTTTCCAAATTAGGATTTATTCAGTGAGTTTCATTTCTAAAGTGTCTCTTTACTTAGCTTGATACCATTCCCATAGCTGGAAATGGTATTAGGCTTGCATTAATTGGTAGAAGCCATATTCTTTTGGGTTTTTTGTTTGTTTGTTTTGGTGCTGGGGATTGAACCAACTGAGCTATATCCCCAGCCTGCAGAAGCCATATTCTATAAAATGCAATGTAACATTTCCACAAAATTCAGCCATGGCTGCCGTTAAAGAATATGGCAGGAGGGCTCCATTTCTAGATAATTGAACCATGGTGCTTTTGAAATTGGTTGAAAAAAAGTAATGTCATAATCTAATTCTGAACGCTTAAACATTATAAAATCTAGCTGGTACGTTGGGAAGAAAACCAGAATGGTTGACCTCTTTCTGGCATTGAAATGATTTATTTGTCCTATTTACTGTAATCAAACTTGAGAATACCTGTCAATTTTCATGGACATTATGATTAGGTAACAAGTGACCTTGGAATATTTATTTTCCAGAGGAGACTAGAAAAAAAGGTAATAGAGAAAAGATTATTTTCTGGCTAATCACAGTAGAAAATAATGATATTACTACCCTGAACAGGCTGCCTAAAATTAATTTACACTGCTTAACACCAACTCTTTTGTAGTTTTTTTTATCCCCCCTTTCAGGTAAATTTCAAAGCTCATTAAAAATCCCAATTATCTTCCTCTTTGAAACTATTCCAAAGCATGGTGACCTGGCCAAATTCAAGTTTGAAAGTTGTCTTCAAATCTTCATTATCTTGGGCTTAATATCAAAATTCAGTCTTTAGCAAGTTGCAATAAAGACAGAAGAAAAGCAGAAATAATCAAAAGTAATTTTGTATCATTAGTTGTAATACTTTCATTTGGGCTCCAAACATTCTATACTCTTTAACTCATTTATCTTTACTACCACTTTACGATTAAGTGAACTGGTAATGTATTAATTTTATAGATAATGAGGTGACATCTTTTAATCAAAAAGTCAAATGTAGAAATGAATTCTACATTTGGCAGGAACGAATTGAACTGCAAATCAAAAATTAAAGCTGCTCACAACTCGGGGTGTAGCTCAGCTGTAGAGCACTTGCCTACCATATACTAGGTCCTGGGTTTAATTCCCCAGCTCTACAAAAAATAAAAACAAAAAAAGCCCTGAAAGAAGAATTTAGCCTCTCTTCTCCATCCCTTCCATACAAATACCTGCTTTAAGTGGAACCTGACATAGACAAACTTTACATTTGAGAAAAATAACTTCTCTGGATCTTAGAATATAAAAGGCAAATATAGCTAAATGGTTGACCAGCCAATAATGATATCTAACCAACTAGACACTTACATATATGGTAATTCGGTCTTCATAACGTTCTTATGAAGTAGGTACCATTTTGATCATCCTTGCTATACAGCTCATAAAGGTGAGGCACCAAAGGATGAAGAGACTTGCCCAAAGCCACACAGCTAGTAAATGAGAAAGCCAGAAAGTCCAGTTTCAAAAGCTACACTCTACCTCTGTACCAGAAGGCCTCTATTTTTTTTTAATTTTAATTTGTTATATATGACAGCAGAATACATTACAATTCATTTACACATATACAGCACAATTTTTCTTATCTCTGGTACACAAAGTAAAGTCACACCATTCATGTCTTCATACATGTACTTAGGTAATGATGTTCCTCTCATTCCACTGGACCTCTTTCTATTTTAATTTTTCTTTTTGGGGAGACGTGGGCAGTACTGGGGATTGAACCTGTGCTTTACCACTAAACCACATCCCCAGTCCTTTTTATGACTTATTTTTTAATTTTGAGACAGGGTCTTGCTAAATTGTTGAGGATAGCTTTACTAGAATTACAGGCATGCACCACTGGGCTTGGCAACCTCTTCTATTTCATTTTACTGTCTCTGATTAAAAAAAGAAAAAAGGGGGGCTGAGGATGAAGCTTAGTGATAAAAGAGGCTTCAAGGTCCACTTAAGGAAATGGAACCAGCACAGTTAAAAACAAAATAAACAAAACATTCTCAGCCATTTAACTCCTTATTCTGCCACAAAAAAACCACCAGGATAACCTATCTGGCAAATCACAACATTCCTATCTCTCCAGCTATAAATAAACCCTTCACTTAGGCAGACATTTGATCTCTAGTGCCTAGGCTTGTGCTTTGTGTGAGGCTCAATAAGTGAATTTAATGAATCTCCAAATTCGGGGACTCCAAATTAATGCCAGGACTTTATTTCCAGAATAATAATGCTAATGTAGCCAATGGTAATTCATTCATTCATCACTCCTTCAATTTAGATAATCCTAAGCATACAACCAGCAATTTATAGTTTATAGGGGTAGAGTCTCTTAAACCAATACATAGTAATGCTAACATTTTGTTGACCACAGGGAGATAAACAAAATGAAAACTCTCTGTGTGTGTGTTGGTATTTTTTTTTTACATTATCGCATATATTTAATGTACACAATTTGATGAGTTTGGACATATGCATACTCCTGTGAACCTGTATACATTCTTAAAGGTAGTTTGAGAAGTGTTCTCATTCTCTTTATTAATATTCTAGATAGCATCAGGGAGACTAGCAAAGGATTATATACTTCCAAAATGACCCTATATTGTCTTTATCTTTGATTGTTTGCAAAGCAAACATGAAAGTCTTAGTTTAGGATGAGATTTACCAAAATCTTTGGAAGGAACTCATTGATTTCTTCATTTACATTCCTGTGAAAGACTTTTTTTAGGACTTAAATACTCATTTGAAGTTTATCACCAATGCATATGGTTATAGTATTTCAGGAAAAGGCCCTGAATAGAACCCTACTATCCTAGCTTCCCATTCAGATCTTCTTGTCTAACTCAGGTGCCATTTTATATCTGTCAAACATCTCATGCTCAGTTTTTCTTTAAATAGCTCCTGTTTTGTGTGGTTTTTTTTTTTTTTTGTAATGTTGCCTTCCTCAAGCATCTCATTGTACTTGATTTTATTCAGTGTCTCTCACTTGCAAACAATATTTCCCTTCAAAAGTTCACAGTCTGATCTTTTCCTTCTTGTTTTTCACTTTATTTTCTCTCCTACTACTAATGAGATGGTGATTCTTGGTTTGCTTTATTTGAGTTATTTATATCTTAAGGCCTCTGTTTAATATCAAGTTTGGCTTGGCATTCTTTTCCTACTGCATGATGCCCAAATTAAGTTAAGAAGCAATTCCTAAGAAAGCTGGCCTGTGATTCTTCATGCTCTTCTGGTATCCCAAGCATTGGACCATCTGTTTAATTTTGAAAGTTGATGTAACTAGCTAAGTTCATAGTTTATGTCAGATGTGACTCAACAGTGCTCTGAGCAACAGAGAAACTGTTCTAAGACTGGATGAGGAATAAAGAGTAACAAAGGAAGAAAGAAAGCAGTCTAGGTGGTGACTCTACATGCATAAAAGGTATGGACATGGAGCAATTTGATCTCTAGGTTAAGCCACCCCCCCCCCCTTGTTTGGCATCAACCCATGGAATATAAGGCATTTAGCGGTCTCCTAAGGATAGGGTTTCTCCCAAGAGGATAGTCAATGGAGTTTAGTAACAAGAGACCTTGACTTGCCTACTCCCACCAGGACCATGAGCCCATCAAAGTTTGAGCTTTCCTACTTTGACCTTCTATTGGATGGGATCTTTTTGTTAGCATTATGGTTGTAAGTGACAGAAATCCAATTCAAAGTAATATATATTTCAAGTATATTTTTCAGGCTAGCTAGCTCCATCCAGGGGCTCAAACAATATTTCCACCTCTTAGTTCTACTATCTTTGCTTTTGTATTTTGATCTACTCTCTTCTACTTTAATATAGTCCCAACTTCACATTCTACAAAGCACTGTGATCCCAAAGCTGGACAGGCTATCCAATTAATGAGAACTCTGAATGGCCGACCCTGAGTCACATGACCATCCTAAGCCAAACAATCACTAAAACCAAGGCAAAAAGGTTCTGTAATTGGGTAGGACCAAATCATGGATCCCCCCACCCCCCAAACCAAGGTCAGGAAGACAGCTCTGTTACTAGATGGAGTGGGCATGCTGGTACCAAATCCAAAATTACTCACCGCACCTCCAGTTAAGGATGACCAATGTGATTCTGCAACCTGAACAATCAGAAAAATGAGAAAAGATACTCCATTTGATTCAAATATATGAAATGTCAAGATCATTGTACTGTCATGTGTAACTAATAAAAATAAATAAATAAATAAAGGAGAATAATTTTAACTAAACAAGGATAAAATTCTTAAGCAAAGTAGGAGAAGTGGGTAAGAGAATCATTTTTGTCTTCACTGGTAAGTCAGTTTATAAAGAACAGAAAGCAGAAACCTCTGAGAGTAATGTTTCCACAGGCCCAAATATAGCCATACACACTTCTACAGATGTCCTGAGTTGCTGCAAAGCTGACTTTATGCCAGCAGCCAGGTCTCCTCAACAGGATGGTTCAGGATAATAGAGGCTGCATGTAGCCCCATAAAACTTTTGAATCCCCCTCCCTTTTCCTCTTTATCCTTACTCCTCACTTTTTCGAAACCCTGACAGGATTTTAGCAAAAATTACCACAATAATTACCCCCACTGGATATCCACAAGTTTGTTTGGGCTCTCCCACACTGACTCTGAACTTGACTATATGACTGGCTTTGATCAATGGTACAATAGCAAATACGACACATGCACACTTGTAAGAGGCTCTTGCATTGGGACTTACCTTTCTTGCTTCTCTTTGAAAACCTGAGATGGCCATGTGAAAAAGCCTGGGCTGGTTTACAAAAGAATAAGAAACCACATAGAGTAGAATGGGTTTGTTCAAGCTGAGATCCAGAACCAATAGCTTCCTAACCCATAGATTGTGAATGAGGCCATTCTAGGCCATCCAACCCCAAATGAGCTTGTCTAAACCAAAATAACTGCCCAACCAACCCACAGAATCATGGGAAATACGGATTATTGTTTTGTTTTTTGGTTTCTGTTTTGTTTTGTTGTTGCTTCTAGGGATTGAACCCAGCACTTCATGCTTGCTGAGCACACTGAGCTATATCCCCAGCTCCATGGGGCTTTGACTTTTTTTTTTTTAAGGACACAATACCTTTGTTTTATTTATTTGTTTTTATGTGGTGCTGAGGATGGAACCCAGGGCCTTGCCCAGTGCTCTACTGCTGAGCGATAACCCCAGCCCCTTTGTTGAGTTTTTGTTGTTGTTATTGCAGTACTGGGAATTGAACCCAAGCATACTCTACCACAAAGTATTGCTGAGTTGCCCAGGCTGGCCTTGAACTTGTCATCCTCCTGTCTGAGCCTCCTAAATCACTAGGATTATAGGCATGCACCACCAGCACATGGTCATTGTTTTAAGGACACTAAAGTTATTGGGTAAAGTTATGGGGTGGTTTGCTGCGAAACTTAACTTATACACCAACACTATTCTTCAAGAATTTCCTCTAAATCCTTTTTCTTTTTCTTTTTTTTTTTTTTTTAAGAGAGAGAGAGAGAGAGAAATTTTTAAATATTTTTTAGTTCTCGGCGGACACAACATCTTTATTTGTATGTGGTGCTGAGGATCAAACCCAGGCTGCACACATGCCAGGCGAGTGTGCTACTGCTTGAGCCACATCCCCAGCCCCTAAATCCTTTTTCTTCTGTTCATCCCTCCCCCCCCCCATGGAACCCAGGGCCTTACATATGTTAGCAAGTACTCTGCCACTGAGCTACATCCCCATCCTCCCATAAGTATTCAAATAGAACAAGTCTCCTATACATAGGGGAAATTTTATGATTGAAGTTTTTGCTTCAGTTGAAAGATGTTCATTTTGCCCAGGATCTCAAATAGGGATTATCCTGAAGACTTCTCAGAGTCCATAAGTCTTGATGTACCATAACTTTTCAAACTGTTTCACTGATAAATACATCTTGGAGTTCTTCTCTAGAAGGAAGCAGGAAATCCAAGATGGAGAAGGATGAACAGGGGCCAGGGCTGTGGCTCAGTGGTTGAGCACTTGCTTCCAATGTGTGAGGCACTGGGTTCAATCCTCGATCCTCAGCACCACATACAAAAAATAAGTACATAAAATAAAGATACTGTATTCATCTACAACTAATAAAAATTTTTTTAAAAAAAGAGAAGGATGAACAGGATGATAAAAAAGCAGGACCTCTTAAGGCACCAAATTATATGCAAATAAGAAGTTCTTAAAGCCACAAACAAGAACTGTAACACATATTTTGAATAATCTGTCTGGATTGTTTCCCTCTCAGTTTATTCTTCTCTTGTTATCTAGAAATAATTGTTTGTTTGTTCTTGGTACTGGGAATTGAACCCAGGGACTTGTGAATGCTAGGCAAGCACTCTACCAACTGAGCTATATCCTCAGCCACTTAAAGTTTTGTTTTAATATTCCACACCAGAGCCTGGTGCAGTGGAGTAGGCCTGTAATCCCAGCAGTTTGGGAGGCTACAGCTTGGGAGGCTAAAGCAGGAGGATCAAGAGTTCAAAGCCAGCCTCAGCAATTTAGCAAAGCCCTAAGCAACTCAGTGAGACCTTGTCTCTAAATAAAATACAAAAAAAGTGCTGGGGATGTGGTTCAATGGTTGTGTGCCCCTAGGTTCAATCCCCAGTACCAAAATATACACAGTACCATATATACTCATGTATATATGTGTGTGTGTGTGTGTGTGTGTGTGTGTGTGTATTTATTTATTTCCCCACCACCACCAAACTGTTCTCAGCTGGCCCACAAGACATTAAAGTTCAAAATTCAAAGTCTTGTAATTCAAGTTTCTATAGAGGATATCACCCTTTTCAGGCATTGCGTTAGTGACAGAGGTAAATATCAGGATGCTCCTTTCCCTAATGCTCATAAATGAGTTCCTTAGGAATAAATACTTAGGAATCAGCTTCAACTCAGCTCCACTTGGCAAAGTTCTCAGAGAGTGACCATTATTTGTATGTCATGACTAAGATGGCAAACACGAATAATGATGAAACCCATGTTTCCTTCCAATTTGAAAAAGTCACTGAAGTCATCCTTCAGATGGGTTCAAGGAGGCCAATTCTCTCTGATGAGGGAAGAGGAAGGGAAGCAGATATTCCTGGAGGTCTCAGAACAATATTTTAGGTCTTGGCCTCCAGACTTACTAGGCAGCAGTCCAGTGGAGTAACTGCAATGAAGCTAGATTACATGAAATCCAAGAAAGCTGTAATAAGGGAACTGAGAGTTCAAGACACTTAGAACTCCACGGAAGCAAACATCTGGGTCAGAAAGAAGAAGGAAACAAGGCTGATGGGGAAGAGAGAGAAACTCTTTATGAATCCCTGGAGTGCAGTGGTCTGCAAGGGGTCCTTAGAACCAACTATATTGTACACCCATATGTATCTGGCCTTCTGAAGGCCCTCTCATTTTTTTTTTTTTTTTTCCACTGGAAGGATCCAAAACTACTCTCTGCTGCACTGGAAATGTTAACTGTATTATGATCTGTGCCAGAGGACAAGAAACTACGTGAATCACTCCTTTTTTTCAATGGACAGAAAGCAGCTTGAGCTAAGAGGATTATTTCTCATGTGATGAGACCACAGGAAAGCAGGGATGACCAGCTTCTCAAACTTAGGGAAAGAGTTTGCTGTCTGTCATTTTTTAACCTCTCTAAGTATTAGCTTCCTTCTCTCAGACTGGCTTCTTCACAAAGCTTTAACCTAGCTGCCAGCATCTCCTGGCTCACCTCTTCCTTGGCCACTGAAGAAGGACGGGCTCTTCCCCAATAAATTAGGAGGGAGGGGGAGGGGAAGCTGAAGAAAGGCTCTGATTGGCTTACGTGGGTCATGTGCTCATGCCTGAGCCTAACCCTGCCAAGGAGGATAAAGTACTTGAGTTGATCCATTTTGGGTCTCAAGCCCAGCTTGAGAACCTTACCCATGGAAGAAGGGAAAAAAGTCACCTTAAAATATGGGAGAGATTTTTCCCTGAAGATAGAAATAAAACAGTTATAATTGACAGTTTTTTTTTTTTTTGTCTTATCACATTCTGCTGCTTCCCAGTGGATCACACAATTAAGGAGTTAAATGGAAAATAATAGAGACCAATTTAACTAACAGCATAGAAATGATTCTGGAGAAGGTCATTCTCTTTTTATAACTTTATCACCCTTCATATTTTACTTTCTTTTTCTCCTGGATAAGTAGTAAAATTAATGAAAAAAAGAACAAAATACAAAAGCATAAAGAAAATTTTTGAACTACAGTATTAGAAAATAATTATCAAGACAGGCACGGTGATGCAAGCCTGACATCCCAGCCACTAGGGAGGCTGAGGCAGGACTATGACAAGTTCAAAGCCAGCCCCAGCAACTAAGCAATTCAGTGAGACTCTATCTCTAAATAAAATACAAAAAAAAAAAAAAAAAAGGAGGGTGGGGGTGGGGGAGTCTGGGGATGTGGCTCAGTGGTTGAGTGCCCCTGGGTTCAATCCCCAGTACCAAAAATTAATAAATAAATAATATCATTTTATTAAGCCTAAATGACATAGAGCAGAGATATATTTAAAATGTAGAAAATATTTTTTAAATGTTTCAAGTGGTTGAAAGATGGCATACAAGTCCTTAAAATAAATTATTTCCAACCTAACATCTAGTTGAATTGCTCTTTGCTATCATGTGGAACTGGGGCTCTATATTGCACCCACTACTGAATTTTATTGCTGAAGTCTGCCTCACTTTTTTTTTTTCAGGACTAGGGATTGAACCCAGGGGCTCTCTACCACTGACCTACGTCTCCCCTCCTCTTTATTTTATTTAGAGAGAGAGACTATAGAGTTAAATTGCCCAAACTGGCCTGGAATTTACCATCTTCTTGCCTCTGCCTTGTGAGTCACTGGAATTACACAGGCCTATGCCACAGTGCCAGCTAAGTCTCCCCCCTTGGTTGGCTGGTTGGAGTGAGAATCCTTTCTATATTTGTGTCGGTGTCTATTTGGACTGCATTAAGTCATGAATTCATAATTAAAGAGAACCAAATGAAGAGCCTGTAAAATAAAATTAACTACCATGTTTTTAGTTTATCTCATTAACCATCAAAATACAATTATATTTTAATAAACTTTGTTGTGGTACAATTTATATTTAATAAAATGTGCCCATTAAGTGTACAATTACTTCAATAACTATGACTACCTTCACAATCAAGATATAGAGCAACTCCATCCCCCAAAAAAATTCATTTATGAATAGTTGATCTTGCCTTCACCCTCCACCCTAGGCAATCGCTGGTCTGCTTTCTGTCACTTTGAATTAGATATATCTTTTCTAGAGTTTCACTTAAATGTTATCACATAATACGTATACTGTTGGGTCAGTTTCTTTTATTCGATATGGTGTATTCATGATTCTTCTGCATTGTTATGTATATCCTTAGATCATTCCTCTTTATTGCTGATAAGCATTCCAATTGTATGGACATACCACAATTTGCTTAAATTTGTTTATCCCTTTAATTGTTGTTGGACATTTGGGTTGTTTCTAGTTTGGGGCTATTATGTATGCAGTTATTATGAACATTATGTATAAGTCTTTGTGTAGACATGTCTTTACCTATTTTCTGTTGATAATAACACAATGCTACAGACTGTGTAAACTTTAAAGAAAAGAGATTTATTTTGTCTCATGGTTCTGAAGATTCAAGGTCAAGGGGTCACATCTAGTGATGGACTTGCTGGTTGTCCTGGGGCAACAAAGGATATTATATGGAAAGAGGAAACAAGTATGTGCGTGTGTGTGTGTGTGTGTGTGTGCGCGCGCGCGCACGTGTATACACGTACATGTGTGTATGTGTCTGACCTCTGGTCTCTCGTCTTATAAGGTCACCAATATTCAATTATAGGGGCTCCATCCAGATCACATTATCTAATCCTAATCAATACCAAAAGCCCGACTTCCAAACACCACAGTGAGATTAAATCTCTATTCTCTTAAATATCTCACAATAGGGATTAAATTCCAACATGTGTTTCAGAGGAAACAAATCATTCTGAAACCATAGTAGGACATGTGTTATCATTTCTCCTGGATAAATCATTTGTCTTGAGTTTAACTCCTTAAGAACAGTGATAATATCTTACTCTTCTTTTTTTGCTAGTTTATATGGTAAGTATATAAGCTTTACAGAAAACTGCCTAGCTATTTTCCAGAATTGTTCCATTTTACATTCCTACTGGCAGCATATGCAAGCTTCATTTGCTCCTCATTCTTGCCAACACTTGGGATGGTTGGTTTTTTAAATTGTGACCATTCTATTGGGTATGTGGTAGTATCTCACTGCGATTCTAATTTGCATTTCTCTGATTAATGTCTTTTCATGTGCTTATTAACCATCTTTATTAACTACGTGCTTACTAACCTCCTCCTCCTTTTTCTCCTCTTCCTCCTCCTCCTCCTTCTTTTGTTCGTACTGGGGATTGAACGAAAGGGCACTTTACCACTGAGCTACATCTGCAGTCCTTTTTATTTTTTGAAACAGGGTCTTGCTTTGTTTAAGGCCTTGCTAAATTGTTGAGGCTGGCTTCAAACTTGCAATCCTCCTGCCTCAGCCTCCCAAACTGCCGGGATCACAGCACACAGCCACATACATATCTTCTTTGTTCCTCTTTACTGCTACTCTTTCACCTTTAGGCTCTCTCATCATCTCCAGTCTAGAATGTCAATTTCTAACTCATTTCCAGTGTAAACCAAGGTCTGATCATATCCTAACTCTACTTACAAGTCTATGGAGACTGCACCATTAGAATGAAGTTCATACTTTTTGGCAAGGCATTGAATGCTTTTGCCAATTTAGCCACATGAAACTTTATTTATTTATTTATTTTGGTACCAGGGATTGAACCCAGGAGTGCTTAACCATTGAGCCACATCCCCAGTCCTTTTTATTTATTTTTTATTTACTTTGTGGGGGATGTTACCAGGGAATGAACTCAGGGACACTCAACCACTGAGCCAAATCCCCAGTCCTATTTTTTGTATTTTATTTAGAGACAGGGTCTCACTGAGTTGTTTAATGCCTTGCTTTTGCTGAGGCTGGCTTTGAACTCTAGATCCTCCTGCCTCAGTCTCCCAAGCTGCTGGGATTACAGGCGTGTGCCACTGAGCCTGGCTTGTTTTTTATTTTGAGACAGGGTCTTGCTAAATTGTTTAGAGCCTCACTTAGTTGCTGAGACTGACCTCGAGCTTGCAATCTTCTTGCCTCAGCGTCCTGAGTCACTAGGATTTCAGGCATGAGCCCCCATACTTGGCTTACATCAAACATTTTTTTTTTATGGTGCTGGGGATTGAACCCAGGGCCTTGTGTGTGCAAGGCAAGCACTCTACCAACTGAGCTGTATCCCCATCCCCTACATCAAACTTTTGAAGACCAATTTTCTACCATTTTTACTCCCTTCCTCTTCTCCCTAACCCCTGTATTCCACACACTCTCCTGTTAGATGGTGACTACTCAGTCCTATCATACATGCTCATAGAGTTGTGGCTTTCCTCATGATGTTTATTCTACCTGGATTGCCCTTTGCTCTTCTCTATGTGATAACATGTGCATTCTTTAAGGCTCAGTTCAAAGTTCTTTTCTTTGAAGGCTTCCTAACTTCAGATAGGATTGACAGTCATTGTCACTGTTTGATAGCTTAGTCTATACTGCTAATAAATAAGGTCCTTATGGTACTTGGTTGTGGAGCTCAACGCTTCTTGCTGGAGTTTAACTCAAGAACAGCAAGGATGTCTATTTTTTTGCACATTATAACGGCTCAAATTAACTCCTGCTTGATGACTTTGGTTGACTGAATGTGTGGACAGATGACTAAGTAAATTAACAAATAATAATCTGCTGTTAGCAAATTGTTTACCCTCACCAGATCTCGATTTCCTTATCTGTAAGTTGAGAGAGTTAGAAGAGCTGATTCATATCTTTCTAGTTCTCATGTTTTTAAAATTCTATATTTATATTTTGAAATCCAAAATATAAAATGGTGTATTTGAACATATTCCAAAGACTGAATGATGGATCAAATGGTGCTAATTAGGTAGTGCTGAATTATCATTGACACTTCCAAGGGCAGCATCTTATTCACTATGAAGTGACAAGATGAAAATAGTGGGACTCTTCTCAATTAACTTTGCAGTCAGATGTGATAATGAAGAATTGCACCATTTTACTCTAAATCTACAATGCAATAACAGCTTATTCTTACAAATTTTTATCAGTTTATGCCTTTGTTTTTCTGTATGTCATGTTTCTTCTTCTTTTAGGATTGGAGGAAGATAAAAGGAAGAAAAATAGTGGTACTTAGGAAAAGAGAGACTACCATTCAGCTGTAGAGCCATAGTTGAAACAATCTAGTAATTATTACTTAAGTTAAAATTTGTATTTATGGCCTTAAAAATTTGCTTACTCAAGTACATTAAGTTAAGCAAAAAGTTACAAGGAATTGTTTCCATATCAGATATGAAAAATATCATTTTAGATAATACAAATTATTTATCATTTTTTGACCTATAAATCCAGGAGTTTCTTTTCCACATGATCATCCTGGGTAAAAGTTGGAAATGGAAGCCGGGTGCAGTGGCACATGCCTGTAATCACAGTGGCTCAGGTGGCTGAGGCAGGAGGATCGAGAGTTCA
This sequence comes from Spermophilus citellus, assembly GCF_964194105.1. Classification (NCBI taxonomy): domain Eukaryota; kingdom Metazoa; phylum Chordata; class Mammalia; order Rodentia; family Sciuridae; genus Spermophilus; species Spermophilus citellus. The sequence goes on along the minus strand of NC_138187.1, from coordinate 112,103,083 downwards.
AAGCCAGCCTCAGCAACTTAGGGAGGCCCTAAGCAACCCCATGAGACCCTGTCTCTAATAAAATATTAAAAAGGACTAGAGAAATAGCTCAGTGGTTAAGCACCCCTGGGTTCAATCCCTGGTATAAAAAAAAAAAAGTTAGAAATGAAAACAGCCCATGATAGCGTCTTAACTTCTTTTCAGTATTACAGCATTTGTTAGCTGGCACCAATCAGAGCCAAATCCACAATTTGGATTTCAAATTTAGTAAGTGGTAAATCATTTGTAAGACCCAAAATATACAAAGCTGCAACGGTGACAATATCCTCCTCAAGTATTTCAGAAGGATCACAAGCACACTGCCAACATTTATTAATTGCTCTATAAAAAGACACCCATGAAGGCATGAGCCCCAAAGGTCTGACAATGCCAAAACATCATTAGGATTACTGTTAACTGTCAATTAATGCTGAAGCAAAAGCTGCTCATGTAACTGTTGTGTAAACAGTTAAAAAATCTTCCAGGACTCCTTCATGTATTTTAGGAATTTTGTCCAAATTATGGATTTTATTTCTCCTGTGAGAGTTTGAGTGTTCCATTGAGTTGTGCCTCCCATTAGCACATATCTTTTCCATAGGAATATTTCCTAATATTTTTGGCCATTTGGAAAAACATCAGACCAGAAATCTGGACACTCTTTCTGAGGATTTTTCACCATCTATAAAATTGGGGTAACAGTTTTGGGAAAGAGTCTATCCAGCAGGGATCCTATAAAAACAATTTATTTTTTTAAAAAAACTCTATAGTGGGGGTGGGATTGTGGCTCAGTGGCAGAGCACTTGCCTGGTATGTATGAGGCACTGGGTTCGATTTCAGCACCACATGTAAATAAATAAATAAAACAAAGATCCATCAACAACTAATAAAAATATTTTAAAAACACCTCTATAGTGACCCCCAAGACATTCTAGTACATGGAAATCTTCCAAAGAGATGCTAAGGAATAATTATGTTTTTAAAGATTTGTACTGTATAGCTTTTAAAATGCAGTCATCCCTCCCTATCATGGTTCCATGTTATGGAACCACAGACTGATAATATTAAAAAGAATTGTGTCTGTACTGAACATGTACAGTCCATTTCTTGGCATTCCCTAAACAATACAGGAGAACAACTATTTACATAGCATTTGCATTATCTTGTTACTATAAATAATTCAGAGACAAGTATATGGGATGGATGGGCAAAGGTTCTATGCAAATACTGAGCCATTTTATAAAAATAACTTGAGCATCTGCAGATTTTGGTATCAGTAAGGGACAGGGCAGGATCCTGTATTAATCCCCCACTGACACCAAGGGACGAGGATTATTTAGACATATGATGAGCTGATAAAAATGCTCTTAACATATTGTGAAGTGAGAAAACCAGGCTACCAAACTGTTAGAATGATGTTAGGTTTTTAAAATGTGAGCATCACATCCACATAGATGTGATGTGTGTATGTGTTTGTATTTAGCTACGCATATATAGAATGGAGGGATACACACCAAAATTAACCAGTTATCTCTGGACACTGGCATTATTGTTAACTCTTATTTTATTTATTTATCTATAATTTCCAAATTTTCTAAATGATCATCTATTATTTTATAATAAAGTTATTATTTTAAAAAAGATCTTTTAAAGAAACTCATTAAATCTTCTGTTAAATAATCCCCTTTCGCCAGTCGCAATGTTGCACACCTATAATCCCAGATACTCAGAAAGTTGAGGCAAAAGGGATTGCAAATTCAAGGCCGACTTCGTAACTGAGCATGATCTTGTCTCAGAATAGAAATTAAAAGGGCTGGGGATATGGGTCAGTGATAGACTGTCCCTGGGTTCAGCCCCCAGTACCATAAAAATAAATAACCCCTCTTTACATTTAAAATATGATATTTATAGTAACAATATCTATGCGAAGTGACACATATCTACCTTCATATTGAAAACACTGACTAATCTAGAGGTCTTAAGGCTGGTAATTTTCACTATCTAAAGACAACCAAGAACCAAGTAGTTAGCAAATAGCATTTGAAAGAATATCACAAGGGCTGCAGGTTTAGTTTGGTGGTAGAGTGCTTGCCTAGAATGTGGAAGGCTCTGGGTTTGATCCTCAGCAGCAGCAGGAGAGAGAGAGAGAGAGAGAGAGAGAGAGAGAGAGAGAGAGAGAGAACATAAGCATTGATAAGGATGTAGAAAAATTGGAGCTCTTGTGCAATGTAAAGTGGTTCAGCCCCCATGAAAGTAGAATTATTATATTATTCAGCAACTCCAATTCTGGATATAACAACTGAAAGCTGACAGCAGGGACTTGAATAATTATTTACATACCCATATTCAGAGCAATGTTATTCACCATAGTCAAAAGGTGGAAGCAACCTGTGCATCCACTGATGGATGAATGGATAAAGAAAATGTGCTATATTTTCACAATAGAATATTCTTCAGGCTTAAAAAGAAAGGAAATTCTGTCACATACTACATGCAACATGTATGAATTTTGAGAATAGTATATTATGTGAAATAAGCCAATCACGAAAGGTCAGATACTGTATGATTCCACTTATATGGAATACCTAGAGTCATCAAATTTATAGAAACAGAAAGTAGAATACTGGTTTCCAAGATGGGGGTAGAAGGAAATAAGGAGTTGTTTAAGGGAATTTGGCTTTAGTTTTGCAAGATGAAAAAGTTCTGGAGATGGCTGGTAGTGATGGCTGCACAGCAGTGTGAATGTACTTAATGTCACTGATCAGGACACTTGGTTACTATGGTAAACTTTATTTTATGTATATTTTACAATCAAAAAGAATAATAAGTTAAAAGAGACATTTGAGTGGTTTTTAAAAACAAGCAAGGAGGGTGGTGTAGGCTTATAGTTCCAACAACTCGGGATACTGAGGCAGGAAGATGGCTGGAGCCCAGGAGTTCCAGGTAAGCCTGGGCAACTTACTGAATGAGGGGTGGGGGAGGGAGAGGGGAAGAAAGGCAGGTAGGAAGGAAAACATAATGTACAAATGTACTAAAGCTTAGGTACTTAATTCACATGAGGATTCCTCAGGTTATTTGATAGTTTTATTCATCAGAGATCTTGTTAGCTGGTTCCCAACCCTTTACAAATTAAAGGTAGTAAATAAGAAAGAGAAAAGGCAGCTATGGGTGCACTAGCATGGCCAGCCAGCCCCTATAAAACAGGGATGAGGAAGGGAGGGAGGAAGGGAAGGAGGCAGTCAATCTGTGCCTTGGTCTGAAGCAGTTCAGTAGACCTAAATATAGCAGCACATGGAGAGTTCCCTAAATCAAAACACAAGACCCTATGAAAACAATGAGATCTATAGCTTGCCACTTATGTAAATTTAAAGTTTATTTGTAAATGACTCTGTCATTTTCAAGGAAATACATATGCCAAAAACAACAAACAAACAAACAAACAAAAAAACAGGGATGAGGGTGGCGCAGGCAGCAGAGGAGCGCCACAAACCTTAGAGGTCCTTACCTGGAACAGTAAGGAAGTCCCATAAAGGAGACCCAAAGGGCACTGGGGTTGTGGCTCAGGGGTAGAGCACTCGCCTAGCTGTGTGAGGCACTGGGTTTGATTCTCAACACCACATAGAAGCAAATTAGTTAATTAATTAAAGGTTCATCAACAGCTAATATATTCATATATACATATATGACCCAGAGGAACATCAAGGAAAATTAAAAGGAAAGTTTCAGGGCTGGGATTGTGGCTCAGCGGTAGAGCGCTCACCTAGCACAATCGAGACCCGGGTTCGAGCCTCAGCACCACATAAAAATAAAGGCATTGTGTTGTGTCCATCTACACCTAAAAAGTAAATTAATATTTAAAAAAAAAAAGAAAAAAGAAAAGGAAAGTTTCAAAAGCCAACAAAGGTTTACAATTTGTAGTTTGGATCCTCAAACGAAGAAGTTGCAATTACCGGGAAAATTCAACAATATCTCCAATACTGAGGAGTCGCTCTCCTCGCCACTGCTTGACAAAGGAGGTCAAGAGGTGTGAGCTGTCCCCTGCACGAGGTGGCTGGAGAATCCTCGCTCGCACCCTCGCTGGAAAGACGCTGTTGATGTCGCAGGCTCCTGTCGCCTGGCCTGCCCTGTGTCCTCTGCCCTAGGCTCTCCTGGCTGCTCTGACCAGGAGCGCAGCGACTTTTGCAATAGACCTTCCCCTCTAGGGCCATTGCGCAGCCACGAGCAAACGAACGGTGCCTTCTTCGGATCCTGGGGGATTTGGGGGAGCAGCAGGCCCAGGGTCTAGGAGGGACGTGAAGGACACGTTGAGCTCACAAACTCCACGCCTTGTTTATCATTCAACAGTGCCAAGGAAGGGGAATGTGTCTCCTCCCTCTCTCCATCTGGGTCTCAAATCTTTCTGTATGTGTAGCACATAACATCTTTAGAAGTGCTCAAGGATCTCTTTTGGTTGGTCCCACAGCAAACACCAGAAGTAGATATAACCCCATGTAGGACGGAGTGACTTCCTGGCGAACGAGGTTCAACGTATTGGTGGGAGGACTAGCTTTACCTCATAAAATGCAAACACTTCCCTTCTGGCTGGAGAGAGAAAAGGGACAAGGGGTGAAGAGATGCTTCAGTAAGGCGTGAACTTGGTCAAGCTGACTGGCAGTTGATCCTCCTGCGATTCCTCAAGACCCCGGGTGGACAACTTTCCCCTGGGGGACCTTCTGGAGCCCTCCCTCTCTTTAATCAGAGCATCTTTGCCTTATATTAGTTTAAAATTCTGTATGCATTTTTCTTTAGAAAAATCATAAACCAAAAATAAAAACATGTTTCTAGAATGGAAGTAAAAGTGGTGGACTCTTCAGATGGGACAGTTTAGGTTAAATTCTATTTTCAGTAGTCTCAGGGCACTTCTCCCATTCGAGTGGGTGTGATAATGTTATTTATCTCACTTGAGACAATTTGTTAGTAGCAAAGCCAGAACTCACAACTTGCAGGTTATTAATATTTCACACAGTCCATAGTGCATTTCAGTTTATCTCTCTTTTTTCAGGAATAAAAAAACACTTGCCCTAAAAAAGCATCATAAGGGTGGGGCTCTGGGTTGGGGGAATACCTGTAATCCCAGAGGCTCTGGAGGCTGAGGCAGGAAGATCTTGAGCTCAAAGCCAGCCTCAGCAACTTAGTGAGGCCCTAAGCAATTTGGTGAGACCCTGTCTCTAAATAAAATACAAAAAAAAAAAAGAGATGGGAATGTGGCTCAGTGTTTAAGTGTCCCTGAGTTCAACCCAGAAAGAAAGAAAGAAAGAAAGAAAGAAAGAAAGAAAGAAAGAAAGAAAGAAAGAAAGAAAGAAGGGGGGGGATGAAGGAAGGAAGGAAGGAAGGAAGGAAGGAAGGAAGGAAGGAAGGAAGGAAGGAAGGAAAAATTAAATTCAGAAGACCTGGTTTCCAGTTCCAGTGGTGCCACTTCTTAGCTTTGTAACCTTAGATATGTCACATACTTCTGAAATGTAGTTTCCTCATATGTAGAATGCTTGATAATACCTACCTTAACCTTCCCATAGGGTTAGTGTGCAAATCAGATGAAGTGATGCTGCTTTTGCATTTAAACTAGTATAAAACTATTTACATTGAGTTTGTTAGTATACTGAGATTATGGACATTTTTGCTTATAGAATGACTTACAGTCTAATTTGCCCCAGGCCAGGTTTTGTTTTTTTTTTTTTTTTCATTTGTTTTAGTAATTCATGAAGAATTTGTAACATGATCCCATTTCAGTCAAACTGAAAACTCTGGTTTAAAAAACATTGCTGTTCAAGGTGAGAGGAGGACCAGAACTCACATTTCCTTATTGGTCATTTGAACTAGATCAAAATCATCACACTGGCTTCGTTAGTTAGATTAGGTCTTTCTGGTAGGAAAGTAAAATTTATGTAGAAATGCTAGCATAATTCTAGAGTCACCTATAGGATACTAGTGTGAATCTCTTTAAATCAGGAGTTCTAAACTTGGGGGTCCAAAGACATTGACAACTATGACAAATGGCTGCTGATAGAACTTTCTTTCTTTCTTTCTTTCTTTCTTTCTTTCTTTCTTTCTTTCTTTCTTTCTTTCTTTTTCTTTCTTTTTTTGGTAGAACTGGTTTTTTTTTTTTTTTGAAGCATCTTGCTGCTGTCTACCTGGCCTCTCAGGAAAGTGATCTTTACTATCTCACTCCACAGGCACTTGGCTGCCCTCCCTGTCTCCTCTTTGCCCCCTTACCTGCCCTTACCTTTCTTATTTTCTCACCTCCAGCACTCTCCCCACCACCACTCTCCATTTATGTCCAACTTTAATGATGCAGAGATCTGAGACATCAGGAAAGAAGATTGTAACATCTCAGGGGGAAAACAATTCAAATGTCTATTGACAGATGAAAGGACAAACAAAATATGGTACATACATTCAGTGGAATATGATTCAAGCTTAAAAAGAAAGAAAATTCTGCTACATGCTATAACATACATGAACCTTGAATATATTATGCTAAGGGAAATAAGTCAGACACACACACACACACAAATACAAATATTGTATGATTTCCCTTATACTAGTTACCTGGAATAGTCAAATTTACAGAGACAGAATAGTATAATAGTGTTTGCAAAGTCCTAAGGGAGAGGAGAACGGAGAGTTAATACGTAAGAGTTCTGAGATGCAATTTTTATAAGATCAAAAAGTGCTGGAGATGTGGGTAGCTCAATGGTAGAGGACTTGTTGAGCATGCAAAAGGTCTTAGGTTTGACCCCCAGTACCACACACACACACACACACACACACACACACACACAAATGTTGGAGAAGGATGGTGTTGACAGTTGAATAACAGTGTGAATATACTAAATGTCACTGAACTGTATACATTTAAAAACAGTTAAGATGGTAAACCTTATGTTATATATATTTGACTCTGTGTGTGTGTGTGTGTGTGTGTGTGTGTGTGTGTGTGGTGTGCCAGGAATGGAACCCAAGAATTCATGAATGCTAGACAAGTGCTCTACCACTGAGCTATACTATCAGCCCTACCATAATTTTTGTTTTTAAAGTAACATCTCTTAGCAGAAAGTTTAGGGACCCTTAGTGACATTTTTTCTCCCCCAAAGATCCAACTCAAGATCAATTCAAATTCCATGACCAGAATGTTAGCAATCAAAGACTTATTCTGGCTTAGCCAGTAAGTTATATCTTTTTTCTCATAATTCAACATGGATTATAAATGGATTGGGAGGTTGAGCATATGATAGTATAATTGCACTGCTAACCTCAACTCTAGCAAATATTCTTAGCAATTGGGGAAACTGCTAACTAGTTTTCCTACTCCTCATAAAAAGTCTCAGTTTTCAGACATCTCAGGTGTCTTTGAACTGTTCAGAAAAGAAATATAGTATTAGTGTACTTTCTTACATCCCCATCTACAAACTCATTTGTATTAGACAAATAATATTGGTGGAATACCCAAAAGTCTGTACTTTGGAATGCCTGTGTGTGCTGGGTTGCAAACAAGAAACTAGGCAAACACTTGACTTAATGATAACATTTGCTCCAACTCTCCCAACTCTGGTTTGAAGGAGAGATTGCTTTGTTCAGTGGAATGACTTTAACAATGAACCATTCATTCACTTGATTGCACAATGTGGAGAGAATTACCAGTTGTTCAAAATAACTTTTTAAAGCAAGAAATCAGCCCTGTGGAAGTGAATAAGGCTGGAAACAGGTAGGGGGTAGGAAATTGGACCTATGTGAATTAGACATGGGTCACCTAGTACTTGGTAGCCTGTTCCAAATTGAGGTCTTTTATCTGAGTTCTAAACAGTGGCCCTATTCCCATTTTTAATGTAAAGAAGTCCTTCTCACAGTGCACACAATTGACACTAGTGGAGACTTTGCCTAGTCAGCTCAGCAGAAGGAACAAAAGCTGAGTGGGGGGGGGGGCTGGGGTTGTGGCTCAGTGGTAGAGCGCTTGCCTAGCATGTGTGAGGTCCTGGGCTTGATTCTCAGCACCACATATAAATAAAATAAAGGTCCATTGACAACTAAAAAAAAAAAGTTAAAAAAAAAAAGGCTGAGTGGGCCAAGCAACCTCCTCCCATCTTGGTCTTGAAGCCAAGGTGGGGATGGATGCTGAGGTGATGGAAGTAGGAGAGCACTACTCACCCTCTTCAGAAAATGATTGTTCCCTCCAGAGTTATCCACATAGAATTGTTCATCTGGGTTGAAGTCTCTTTAAGGTAAAACAACTCTGTTCCATGGGACTTTTATGACAATGAGGGATTTCACAAGATGAACTAAAGTTAGAAATGTGTTTTAAGGCAGGAAGAAATGAGTTTTGGGATCAACACAAGGAAAAGTTTTGGCATAGAATCATCCTGAATGAAGATGTCACTAACCTTGGGAGAAAGAACCCAGCTGGAAAAGACCTGGCTGAGTCTGCCTGCAAGAGAGAAGAGGGGCAGTATGTTAGTCAGCTTTCTGTCACTATGACAAAATACCTGAAAAGATCAATTTAAATGGAAGAAAGGTCTATTTTGGTTCATGGTTTCAGAGGTTTCAGTCCATGGTCAGTTGGGTCCATTGCTTTGGGGGCTGTAATAGCACAGTACATCATGACAGGAAATGTGTGGTGGAACAAAGTTGTTCACCAAATGGCAGCCAGAAAGCAAAGAAAGAGAGGACAGGGTCAAGGGTCCTAATATCCATGCTCACAATGATCTAACTTCCCAAAATAGGCCCCACGTCCTGGTGGTTCTACCACCTCCCTAATAGCACCACAGGCTGGGGACTAAGCCTTCAACATATGTGTCTGTGGGGTACATTTAAGATCCAAACTACAACAGGCAAATACCAGCAGTGAACGAGGTGCTTTGCCCACATTATGTGCATGTGAACAGAAGCCATCTCCCCCCACCCCCCCACCCACAGGGTTTGGACATGATGACCAAAACCACATGCTGTCTACATGAACCTGACTAAATGATTCTATTCTATTTATCAGAATCGCTTTGCTATTCCAGGAGACTCTTTCCCAGGCAAAAATCTTTATTATTTATTACAGGAATTTCCAACTCTTTCCATAGAAAGCATCAACAGTTTATGTCCTAAGATTCTGAAACTCTGTCTTAAAATCCTCACTTTTTGCTGCTTCTACAAATTCTAAACCAATAGATGACAATTCTTACCCAATCACACTCCAGCTCACATATTGAAAGATGGGCCTTAAAACAAACTTCAAATTCTCAGTAAACCCCAACGTTTTCTTTTCCCCTACAAGACCTGTTAAAGCTCTGCTGAGGTGGTATTGTCACCGCAGTAACCAATAAACTCAGCTTTGTCTTATGAACATTCCATGCTGGTGACATTTGGGCATCCTTTATTCAACATACTAATCTGCGCAATATATTAGAAGATCAGTCCATAAACACTATTTACCCCTTAATGGATGAAAAATGTAATATTTTATATAGTAATGTAATGCTTTAATTACAAAACCCTTTCCCATGTATTATCTCACTGGGCTCTTTCCCACCATGCAGGATAAGTGGGGGTAATTATCAGTATCATGACAATTACACACGTAAGAACACAATCCAAAGAGGGTATGTGATTTGTCTGAGGTCAAACACTCATTAAAAAACACAGGAGAGGTGAGCAGGTAGCTCAGTAGTAGAGCATGTGCTTAGCATGCATGAGGCTCTAGGGTCAATCTCTAGCCTCCTAACCACCCAAAATAAAAAGGCAGTTTTATAATTAAACAATTAAATTTTGGTTTGCCTGTGTAGTCCCAGCTACTCAGAAGGCCAAGAGTTTGAAGTTTGGTTTAAGGCCCATCTTTCAGTACGTGATCCCTGGAGCCTGGGAAAACTGGAGTTCAAAGGAGCCTGGGAAACATAGTGAGACACCCTATGTCTTAAAAAAAAAAAAAAAAAAAAAAAAAGAGCATGTTGGCACACACCTGCAATCCCAGCTACTCAGGAGGCTGAGGCAAGAGGATGGCAAATTTGAGGCCAGCCTCAGCAACTTACATGAGACCCTGTCTCAAAACAAAAATAAAAGGGCCGGGGAATATAATTATGTGGTAGAACGTTTGTCTACAATGTTCAAAGCCCTGAGTTCAATCCCCCATACCCCCTTCAAAAGAAAGAAAGGAAGAAAACAAAGGAAAATAGAATACCAAATAAAAAGAAAGACAGCCAAAAGAGACTCATTGCTGCAACTATTCTAATTTCAAAGTCTTGACTGTAAACCTAATAATTAAAATGTTTAATTAAAATATTAATAATAATTAAAATATTTAAATAGGAGATTAAGCATTTTTTTCTAAATCCTTTTTTTTTGGGGGGGGTACTGGGAATTGAATCTAAGGATGCCTTACCACTGAACCACACCCCAGCCCTTTTTATTTTTTATTTTGAAACAGGGTGTCACTAATTTGCTTAGGGCCTCACTAATTTGCTGATGCTGGTCTTGAACTTGAAATCTTCTTGTCTCAGTCTCCAGAGTCACTGGGATTACAGTTGTGGACCACCACACCTGGCCATTTTTCTAAATCTTAAAGAACCAAGGGTATTCATTTGTTAGGACTGCTAAAACAAAGTACTGCAAACTGGAGGAATTAGAATAATAGAAATTTGTTGTCTCATGGTTCCAGAGACTAGAAGTCCAAGATCAAGTGTCAGCAGAGTTGATTCCTTCCAAAGGCCGTGAGAGAGAATCAGTTCCAGCCTTTCCCATCCCTTCTGGTAGTTTGCTGGCAATCTCTGGGGTTTCTTGGCTTCTGCTGATTCTCCCTGATCTCTGCTCTGGTATTTTTGTATGTATCAGTGTCTGTGTCCAAATTTCTCCTTTTTTATAAAAATACTTGTTACATTGAATTAGGGGTCCATTTTATTCTGATATGACCTCATCTTACTTTAATTAATTATATTCGCAACCGCCTTATTTCAAAATAAGGAATTCTGGGGTACTTGGATTAGGACTTCAACATATAAATTTTGGGGTGGGAGATACAGTTCAGTCCGTAACACAAAGATATGGAAGTTTGTTCCACCTTTGTAAACCCAAGAGTTCACAACCAATGCTTGTATTCCAGTAAATCCTTGGGACTAGGGATGGTTTTTAAGATGGTAATATTTACATTAGAATAGCCACACTTAATACTGAAGGGCAAATACATTTCTGGGCTATTACATGGCCAATTTTACCTGATTTTCAGTAATAGGTAATTATGAATACTTCATGAATTATTGAGCAAAACACATGCCTGGAAACCATTGCATGAGTTCAGAGAATATATTTATTTCAATTGAATTGTGAGTGAGAGCAGTAAATGTCCACTAAAGAACTTGGTCTAGTCTGCAGCATGTTATGCTCCCACAGGCAAAAAGAGGTTTGTGCAAAAATATAATTTGAAGAAAGGAATCTATTTTGGTCAATAAAAATAGACAAGGAAAATTGGCTTATTGCTAACTTGGGTGAATTTATTCTGGAAACCTTTTCTGCTTTAGCATTCAAAGGCTAATAATCCCAAGAGAAAACATTCTACACCCCCAGCAAGGGTCTTCCTTACCAATTGTTAAAATGAGTTCTAATCCATGCATCAGCTGTAAGAGAGATGACGATAATCAATGATGATAGCCTACAGGGGTGGTGGTATTTCTACCTCTTCAATCCATCTTGTTTTTGCTTTTTTTTTTTTTTTTTTTTTTGAGAGAGAGAGAGAGAGAGAGAGAGAGAGAGAGAGAGAGAATTTTTTAATATTTATTTTTTAGTTTTCAGCGGACACAACATCTTTGTTTGTATGTGGTGCTGAGAATTGAACCCGGGCCACACTCATGCCAGGCAAGCATGCTACCGCTCGAGCCACATCCCCGGCCCGTTTTTGCTTTGTTTTGATGTGAATTTTTATTCTGAAAGTCAGGCATGGTGGTGTACACCTGTAATCACAGCAGCCTGGGAGGCTGAGACAGGAGGATTGTGAGTTCAAAGCCAGCCTCAGCAAAAGTGAGATGCTAAGCAAGTCAGTGAGACCCTGTCTCCAAATAAAATACAAAATAGGGCTGGGGCTGGGGCTCAGTAGTCAAGTGCCCCTGAGTTCAATCCCCAGTACCTCCCCCAAAAATTCTATTTTGAGGGGAAGAGTATATTTGTTTACTGTACATAACTGTTTTTGAACCAGTACATCAGATTTTATGACCATATTGATTTTGGTTTCATGTAACATGGAATACATTCAAATATTATATACATGCATGCATATATGAAACTTATCTGTAAATTATAAGCTTTAAGACTAAAATAAACATTGTGAAATCCAGTACCCCCATAACTTACGAATCAGAACATAACTAGTAACTCTCCTCTTCCCTCCCTCATGGTAATCACTACCCAAAATTTGTAACTCTTTGGTTTTAAAGGCTTTATAAAAATAACATAATAAATGTAGTCTTGTGTGACCAAACTTTTTTTTCAATGTTGGGTTTCTGAGATTTACCCATGTTGTTGCACGCAATCATAGTTCATTTCTTTTCATTGCTGTGTAATAGTCCAGTCATAGTAATGCCCTGTAATTAGTTTATCCATCTTCCTTTCAATGAACAGTTGTGTGTAGTTTTTTTTCTTTCCTTTTTTCTTTTTTCTTTTTCTTTTGTGAATGATGAACATTCTACATGTCTCCAGGTATGTGTGTCAAAGCTTTACTCCAGAGGTTGGTGTTCAAATTTTTATTTATTCATTTGCTTATTTTTGCAGCATTGGAGATTGAACCCAGAGTGCTGTATCACCGAGCTATATCCTCAGCTCTTTTTATTCTATTTTGAGACCAGGTCTCACTAAGTTACCCAGGATGCTTTGAACTCTGGGCTCAAAAGATTCTCCTTCCTTGGCTTCCCAAGTAGCTGAGATTACACAAGCAAACTAAAATTGAATTGCTTGACTTAAAACTTTATTTTGAGTTATAGGGGGCTGGAGATTGATCCATAGTTCATGCATGCTAACTAAGCACACGTTCTACCACTGCAATCTTCCTGCTCTGGCCTCCCAAGTTGCTGGTATTTACAGGTGTCCACCACAGTGCCTGGCTTGGTTTTTAAGCTTTTAAAAATTGAAATATATTTTATATACATATAATAAATGCATTTTACATGTATAGTAAAATTTTATATCACAATCTGTACATACATGGTGAAGCCAATAACTTATGAAACAAAGCTTACTATCATTAGGAACAGTGCCCTCTAAGTTTTTCTACTTGGTTGAATTCTATTTTATCTGTTAAAAATGTTGGCTGTGGGCACACCCTTATAGTCCCAGTTACTTGGTAGGCTGAGGCAGGAGGATTATTTGATCCTGGGAATTCAAGGTCAGCCTGGACAACATAGGAAGATCCTGTTTTAGAAACGAAAGAAAGAAAAGAGAAAGAGAGGGAGGGAGGGAGGGGGAAAGGTAGGTTAATTGTGTATCACTAAATTGATTTCACAACATATTTGAAAAAAGCCTGATCTAGAATATATACCCAAGTAATACTGTCAAATAAATCCTAGTTATAGGCACATTCAATCTTACTACAAAATGACAAATTGTTTTCCAAAGTGGTTTTACCAACTTACAATCCCTCTAAGAAAATGAAAAAAAAAATCCTTTTGTTTATATCCTCTTCCACACTAGCCATTGTCAGAGTTCTTAATATTTGCTAATTTGTAGGCATAAAATAATAGCTCACTGTGGTCTGCATTTTCATTTCCCTGAGGAATGCCTAGCTTGGATATCCTTTTGATTATTTATTTGCCTCCTGTGTGAAATGCCTATGCATGTCTTTTGCCCATTTCTCTGTTGGTTTTCTTTTTCTTTTTTACAAGGCACCTGCCAAAAAAATTGGATCACATTCTGTGGTATTGTGCACATTTCACCTAGGATTTAATGGGAAGATTATTCCTCTGGGGATGGATTGTTATCAAGGAACTTGATGTGATCTGAGAGGGCATGGGAAGAAAACTGTGGCCTCTTGTTTTGTTTTGTTTTTCTGTGAAAGTCTTCTATTGACTCTTGTCAAGAATAAACCTCTGGGCTGGGGATGTGGCTCAAGCGGTAGCGCGCTCGCCTCGCATGCGTGCGGCCCGGGTTCAATCCTCAGCACCACATACCAACAAAGATGTTGTGTCCGCCGAAAACTAAAAAAAAAATAAATATTAAAAAAAATTCTCTCTCTCTCTCTCCTCTCTCACTCTCTTAAAAAAAAAAAAAAAGCCTTTAAAAAAAAAAAAAAAAAAAAAAAAGAATAAACCTCTGTCAGGAATATTCTCCTCTGTCAGCTAAGTCCAGATGTTTTTTCTCCTTTCATTTTTTCTTCTCTCTCTCTCTCTCTCTCTCTCTCTCTCTCTCTCTCTCTCTGTGTGTGTGTGTGTGTGTGTGTGTGTGGTGCTAGGATGGAACCCAGTGCCTCGTTCATGATAAGCAGGTGCTCTACCACTGAAATAAGCCCACTCTTTTTTTTTTTTTCCTTCTTGAAGGTTTAGTAATGGCTGCCAAAGAAAGAAGGGAGGGGTCAACCATTCCTCTTCCACCCTGCTTGAGGAACAGCAGACCACCTCCTCTTTCTCTAACCCATTTCTCTTTGACACCAGCTGAACATCCTGTTCTGCCCATCTAGCACCTGGATTATGAGCTCCTGCACATTACAGAGGTTTCTTTTGATGTCTCCCTGCTGCAGTTCTGGATCTTTTCTTTTGCACCTGATTCTTCCTTGATGTTTCATCCAAAGAAGATAAAGAGTTGCCTGTCACTGATAAGGATTCAAGGGAACCCGTTCAAGCCTTCTGCCCAGGTGGTACAGTGCTGTCCCATAGCTATCTCTGGCCCAGAGTGGGCTTTGACCCACCAGGGCTTTCAGAGACAGTGCATTCTACGAAACTACTTAACAAAGCAGATGATTTTTTCCCCATAAGTGACCTTGTTATATCCAAGGCTTATGTTATTAATGAAATCAATCAATATATGGCTACCCCAATATCAGAAAAACAAAAAATCAAACCAACTACAAGTCTCTGTCATAATTAAGTTATGACCCACATGTTGATTATAGCTTCTATCTGCAATTTGTACAATCTGGAGTATGATTTTATTATTGCAAGGTTTGTAGTGATCTTAGTTTTGCTTTGACATCATCCTTGCTACTAGCTTTAGGCCTTGCTTCTTATCGTTCAAGGCTTTTCTAATTGGGTTCCTTAGAGCTTTGGTGTAGGAGGGCAGATGTCAAGAACCTCACTGTCTTCCCTAAAATTCCATGATGTCATGGGCAAGGTAACCAGAGCTCTGAGGCCTCTCTGTTTCAACCAAAGCAGGCCTTTTGCTTTATTTTTAATTAAATAGAATCCCATTTTTAATAAATACAATTTCTGTTTTCAAAGTGTGAACATCACTGGAGTAGCTCACCATGGGACAAACATCCTTAAAATATTCAGAACTGTAACTAAAGAGGAAAGGTATTTGTTGATGCTTTACATTCCTTCATAGATATATAGCTTCTAACAATATCAGCTTTTTTTTTCCTTCCCATTTTTTTTTTTTACTTTATTTGTGTGTTTGTTTGTTTATTAGCACTGGGGACATGAACAAAGAGCTTCAGGCATACTAGGCAAGTGCTCTACCACTGAGCTACATCTCCAATCCTTTTTATTTCTCGTTTTCACATAGGATCCTACTAAGTTGCCACAACTGGTCTTGAACTTGCAATCCTCCTGCCCCTTCTTCCTAAGTAGCCGCCATTGCAGGTGTGTGCCACCATATCTGCCTTCACTTCCCATTTTTATGCCTGGTCAAGGGCCCATGATTCCCGTGTCCAAGTTGGTACCGTTTTCTAGTTCATCACTGAGGCAGACTGTGCGTGAGCTCCCAATACCAGCGCCCCGTCTTCCATGAGTTTCAGCCCGTGCATCACTGCTTCACACTCCAGCCTCTCTAATGCTTCGATGTCACTGTACCACTATGTTCTCACCCAAGGACCATGAGCACAAGTGATGTGTGCAATTTCCACCTCATTTGTTTACAAAAGAATTGCTTTTCCAAGACTCTTTTTTCTCAATGCCACTACCTTCCCACAAGCTGAGCACTGCGTCATGGTGACTCTGTACCTCCCAGGCAGACAAGGACAACTATAGGAATGGTGGAACAACAAGACAGAAAAGACCTGTGTCCTTGAAGAGCTGTATGAAGCAAGGTGCCCCACTAGTTGGGACAGCTCACCTCCAGATTGTTAGAAGGGCGTATGGTCAATTGCCACATAAATGGTCTGCAATTCTATTCTCCAAGAATTTTAGACCTGAGAGACGTCTCAGCAGTCACTGAAACTAGTTCTAGGATTTGCATTTGTTCTGGGCACAGAAGATACGGATTTCTGAGGTTTTGAGATCACTGGGTGTTGGGGTTTGGGGAGGGAACATGTTTTACACAGAGACCGAGAAGGTCCCCTGATGCTCAGAGCACTTGCCTAGGGTGTAGGAAGCGCAGTGGAAAGGGCTCTGGTTAGGCTTGGCTGTCTGGAAACAACCAGCTTAGGTCCTCTGGCAAGTCTTGGGATCTCTTCTTTGGAGACCCATATTCTGGTCCAGTCTACTTTGTTTACAGAGAAAGAAACTGAGTGCAAGGAATTTGTCCAAGGTCATATAGAGATGTAGTGGTAAAGCTGGAACTAGAACCCAGGCATCCTGAGTGTTGGATGTTATGACACCGTGCTACTGTTGCAATTGTCCTGATTTGCCCCAGATTGTCCTCCATAGCTCTCAAGCCAGGTGAGCTGATGTTTCTGGAACCCTGCTCTAAAATACAAACTGCATCCATGGACCGTGGCTAGATGTTTGATCACATTTTACAATATAGTGCGACTCGACCACAAGCTAACAGAAATGAATATTTATGTGTGTTGATCCTGGCCTCTTATGCATAGTTGTGCCACTGTTCAGATACCTGCCTTCCTTCCAGGGTCTCTTCTCTGGAGTAAGGCCCTTTTCAGAGTGTCCCGCTCCAATGGGGGCTCTAAGCACTCTCTGCTATTCCCTCTCTCTACTTAGCAAATCCAGTTTTCTGATTGATTTCACTCCTGGGATTCTTTTCTCTCTTGGCCTTGTCTTGACGTAGCATGAAAGCAGAGCTGGCAGGAACCCTTTTGATGTCAGCCAAGACAAACAGGACAGATAGCTTGGATGTACAATCTTAAGAAGTTCAGGGACAAACGAGGAGCGAGCTTAAGGCTGGGTACCTGAAGAAGCCCATCCCCTCCAC
This sequence comes from Spermophilus citellus, assembly GCF_964194105.1. Classification (NCBI taxonomy): domain Eukaryota; kingdom Metazoa; phylum Chordata; class Mammalia; order Rodentia; family Sciuridae; genus Spermophilus; species Spermophilus citellus. Next base: position 112,085,773 of record NC_138187.1, on the reverse strand, counting down.
TATAGACACATGGAGTCATGTTCTCCAAACAAATGAGCACAGAGAACAGACAGAATTCTCCTAAGAGGGCCTGTCCACCACTGTTCATACACTTCTCCTGTAAACACCTTTGTGGTTGAAAAGAAATAAGAAAGCTGTACTTGAGTTTCTTTCTGGTGCTTTTAGATCAAGCAGGAATCTCACATTCATTGCCTCTGTATTTCTTTTCCTTCTCCCCCTTCCTTTTGCTTTTAAATTCAGATCATTTGCCAGACGAGGGTCATAGCTAAAAATAAATCTTCATTTTCCTGAGCTAACTGTGATGTCATTTATGGTATTCTTATAACAGAGTCAACACTCTAGGTATATAGACACACAAATGAAAAATAAAACCTCAGTTCCCAAGTTGTTTCTGGAAGTTTGTATTGCCATTGGCTAAATCCTGAACTTTTTCAGGGAATATGATCCAGACTGCTGCTATCCTCCTACACTTTCCTTCAGAGGTCTTCCCTGGTTGTGCAGCCAAGCATTGATGCTCACACCGCCCCCAAAGAGGTAATTATTCACAATACTCTTTTGTGTATGTGTGTGTGGTGCTGGAGATCAAACCCAGGACCTCATGCATGCTAGGCAAGCACTCTACCTCTGAGCCATTCCAGATCCCATTAATGTTTTCTTCCCCTGTAACTGTGCTGGTCAGCTTTCTATCACTGCACCAAAATACCTGAGATAAATCAAATTTTAAAAAGAAAAGGTTTATTTTGGCTTACAGTGTTAGAAGTTTCAGTCCATGGTTGGGTTCTGGGCCTGGGGTGAGATAGAACATCAAGGCAGGAGTGTCTGGCAAAGGAAACCCTCACCTCATGGTTGTGGGGAAATGAAAGAGAGAGAGGAAGGGGGTGGGGTTCTCTCAAGGGCATGCCCCCAATGCTCTTTCTCCCACTAAGCCCCTTCTCTTAAAGGTTCCATCATATAGTACCACAGGTTGGCAACTAAGCCTTTAATGCATGAGTCTTTGGGGAACTTTTTTTAAAAAATATTTTTATTAGTTATAGATGGACACAATGCCTTTATTTTATTTATTTATTTTTTTATGTGGTGCTGAGAATCGAACCCAGTGCCTCACACATGCTAGGCAAGTGCTCTGCCACTGAGCCGCAACCCCAGCCTCCTTTGGGAAACTTTTGTCCAAACCAAAGCTGCTAGAGTTTGGACCTGAAATATCTCTTAAAGGTTCATGTGTTGAAGGATCAGTCCCTATCCGGTGGTGCTATTGGGAGAGAATAGAAAGATTAGGAGGTAGGGTCTAATTGGAAGACGTACATCACTGAGGGCATGCCATTGAAGGCTATATTTTGTCCCTAGTGCTCTCTCTTTCTCTCTCTCTCTCTCTCTCTCTCTCTCTCTCTCTCTCTCTCTCTTCCTAACTACCATGAGGTGAGCAGCTTTGCTTCACCATGCACTTTCTACCATGATGCTTTCCCATAAGCCCACAGTGTTGGGGGTCAAGCAATATGGGCTAAAAACCTCTAAATAAATCTTCAGATAAATAAATCTTCCTCCTTCCAATTGATTTTCTCAGGTATTTTGTCACAGCAATGGAAAGCTGACTAACACAATAACATTAACACTGTTTTTAGTGGAAGGAAACTGAGGTCCAACAAAATGAGGCAACTAGACTGAATGGGCAAGTTTCCAGCCAAGTTAAAAATAAAATTTGTGCTGTAAAAAATCCAGGAATTAAAACTTTCATCTGCTTTATTTTTTTTAAAACGTAAATAATTTTTTAAAATATTTATTTATTTATTTATTAGTTGTAGTTGGATAGAATACCTTTATTTTATTTATGTGGTGCTGAGGATTGAACCCAGAGCCTTGCATATGCTAGGCAAGTGCTCTATCGCTGGGCCACAACCCCAGCCTCTGCTTTATTTATTTTTTTATTTTTTATTTTTGCTTTGTTTTGTGTTTTAGTACCTGCCAAAAACTGATCAACATGCAGAGGGTTAAACTTGTGGAAGAAATAAATCGAATGGTGTCGGCTCAGGGCAGAACACATTGGGAATGCATAATAGAAAAACAGTACTCTCCCTAAGCTTCATAACTCTAGCAAATTTGTGGATTTGGGTTAACCAACACTGGAATTCCAGAACTCAAGTTACCCAAGTGTGGCTGACCAGGGGAATTTCTGTTGGCTGGATGGGAAATCTTCAATGTCAGCATTTGTTTTCATCTGCACTCAACATTTTGATTCAATGTGTAAGTAACTTTCTTTCCATCTTGGTGTTGATAAGGAGACTAAAGCCTGGAACAGTGTCTATCCACTCGGTCTAAACGCGGCCACCAGTCATGGAAAATGCTGAACTGTGTCTTTTCCCAATCAGATCCTCTACCTGGTGCTAAAAGACACAGGACACCTGAGGCTGCAGTGACCACACTGCACATTTGTCATTTTACCATAAACTTCCAGGTCCCCAGCTGGCTGTGTTAAAATGTTCCATCTCCCCAATGAGTCAAAACCCCCTTGAGGGTAAGGACTCACTTATTCCTTCCACATCTCCCCTGGTGCAACCAGTTATTCTGTCACGTGAAAGTACTAAAGGATAGAAGGTGAGGAGTGAGGGTGTGGGAGGGCGCATTGGAAATCAGTCCCTAGCCAGACCTGCTGAAGCACTGATGTGAATGAACCAAAGTTTGCCAAGGTGTATGGGCAGCCAGACATGCTGAGTTGCTGGATTGAGACTGAGAAACGAAAGCTGACGTAGAAGTTTCTGGAAAAGGATTGCCTTTGCATTTGGTGGTGGGCCTGGGGCAACTGTTGGCTGTAGGAAGAATTGCTGGGTGCAGAACAGGAAAGACAAAGAACAAGCTGGAACTTACCATCCCCCCCCCAGCCTGTCTGTCACCCCATCAAACCACAATTGCCTTCGGGGTAGTGAATGTTGTTTTGCTTCCATTTTCCAAATCTTGGCCAACTTTAATCCAGAAGCATGCAGGGAATGGAGATTTGGGAAACCATTCTAGCTAAAGCAAGACAACATAGAACAATACAAAATTAGCACAGATATGCCATGGTCCCTCAGAACTCACCTGGTCAGTCACTAGTGTCCTGGAAGAAGTCATGATCTAGAGTCAGGAAATCTCTAACTTCTGGTCATATTTCTACCTTTAAAATGTGCCCTTAGCTAAGCTGTTAACCTCTTTGCATCTTAGGTCTTCAGGGGGACAAGAAGACAATGACCTCTTAGAAGGTTCATACAAGAGGGGCACATGGTGGCTCACACTTATTAATCCTGGCTACCCAGGAGGCTGAGGCAGGAAAAGATCATGAATTCAAGGCTAACTGGCGCAACTCAGTGAGATCCTGTCTCAAAATAAAATAAAAAGCGCTGGGATATAGTTCAGTGGTAGAGAGCCTGTCTCATAGGTGTGAGGCCCTGGGTTTGATCCCCAGTGCTGAAGGAACAATGACAATCACAGTAAAAAAGTTCATGCGGAGGTAAGAGCATTAAAATGGTAGCAGGGAGCTTTGATAACTTCTATCCAAAAGTTCTAAAACATAACATTTTCAATGTTATTTTTATTTTTCTCAGATTTTCCTGAGCATTTAAAGCATATCTATTTAGAGCTGAGTCTCCTGGCTAAAGCATGGGCTGGAAAATCAGTAATTTCAGCTATTTTTTTCTCTCCATAATCTTGGTATGCTATGAAATTTGGAGCAAGTCATTAAAACATTTGCTGTTCAACATTTACTTGTGCACAGAATGGGGAGAAAAACATTCTAACAACATTAATTGCCTACCAGCTAATTCCCTTAAAGAAATGAAGCCCCCCAGGGGCTGTTGGGAATGGCAGGATCACCAGAGCAGTGATTTTTCAGGGCTTTCCTCTGTGATCTCTTTGGGGCAACAGATAAGATTATTCCAGAGCCTACTAAGCTAACACATGCATATTTCACCTCAGGCTAAGTTACAGGGTTTGTTGCTCTTACCATGTACCATCCAACAGGTAAATGATTTGTTTCCTGGTTCTAGCCTCATCTCCTGCAAAGCAACAGAGGGGCCTGACTTCATTGGAAGTGGTGATGGGGAGCTGAAGAAAGACAGAGAAGATGGATCCAGGCTAGGGCCAAGGGAACAGGGCCTAACCCAAGTAGCTGCTTTCTTCCTGAACCAACCTCTTTCTTCCTTCCTTTCTCTCTCTCTCTCTCTCCCTCTCACCTGGACCTGGGATTAAACCTCAAGGTACTGAGCCACATCCTTGGCTCTTTTTCTTTCTTCTTCTTCTTCTTTTTTTTTTTTTTTTTTAATTTATATGTGGTGCTGAGGATCAAACCCAGGGCTTCACACATGCTAGGCAAGCGCACTGCTGCTGAGCTACAGCCCCAGCCCCTTTTTTATTTATTATTTTGAGACAGGGTCTTGCTAAATTGCTCAGGGCCTTGCCAAGTTGCTGAGGCTGGCTTTGAACTCATGGTCCTCTTGCATCAGTCTCCCAAGCCACTGGGATTACAGGCACCACTGTGCCAGGCCAACCATTTTCTATAGAGGAGTGGGGAGTTCTGCAGAGACCTCCTCTCAAGAACAAGATGGTGTATGTGTCTCTACATGTAGAATAATTGATGACCCCAACAGATCTGAAGAACACAAATATCACTCCCTTAGATGTGAAATGTGAACTCTGGAGAAAACAGGGATCAAGAAAAAATGCATGGGTCTGGGGATGCAACTTAGTGGTAGGGTGCTTGCTGGGCATTGACAAGGCTCTGGGTTTTATCTCCAGAATCATAAGGGGAAAAAACATGAACAGTAATATTTTCCTCCAGGTGTTTCATTAACAACATGCACCTTCCCAGGTCTGTGTACTTTGGTGCCTATCTTTAGTAATTAATATCTGAGGCATTAAACATCTATCTAGCATCTGTGTGTCAAACAGAACTTACTAAGAAATGCAAAGATGTGACATTTTGGACATAAAGTAATATCTCTTGCCTTCAAAGCTGACAAAGCTCAGAGCACCATTTTTCATCCTAGGCTTCCAGCTGTTAGCTGAGTGTATTTATAAAGGTGCAGCCTTGTATTGCATCATCCACATTCTCTCCCAAGTCTCTGCCATCCAATGGCTTGCCTAAGCAAGTTGGCAGATGGACAGGAAGTAAGGTCTGAATAGTTATATAGAGTCAAGGATAAACATATTTTGGTCTTTTAAAAGGCTAGTATAAAAATAGCAGTAAAAATATTTCATGATAAAAATAATCAGTTCCAAAGACCTTTATTAGTTTTTCTCTTTCTGAATTAGAAGACTTTTATGTGACTTAGAGCATTTGAGTCCAGGGTCATGTTTGTTATGTTTATATAGTAACCAAAAACTGTGGCTAAATATTTATGTAGTTACAAAACTTTTAACAGGCCCCAAACTTGGAATAATCTAAAAGAAAACAAAACACTCCATTTTGCCCAGTTGTAAATCCCTGTTGTCAAAATGACTTGGACCCTGGAAAGACAAGGAGTAGGCCCGAATGGCTCCCATATGTTTGCTAAGAGCAGGCCTGTGGGGGTCGGGTGGGAGGGAGAGCAGAGGAAGGGGCTGCATTGAGTGTTCGGCCGTCTGGTAATTCACAGGGCATCGTTTTGCACTTGTCAGCTGTTGCTCAGGGATGCCTGCACGATAAATGAATAATGGGCTCCACAGGGCTCCTCTTACACTAAAAAATTCAGTGCATATGGTTCTGGCCAGCTCTCCATCCCATCTTTTCCTTTGGTCACTCTGGAAGGACATTCGTTCCCCAGGCCATAAAAAAAGAATATTACAGCTTTTAGGAGAGAATTGAGACCAACAGCTCAGAGCCTCAGTCTTTAGGGACATGACATAAAGAAAGTCTATTTGAAACCTGGAGGCAGGATCATTCTAGACAAGAACCCAGGATTGGTGGAATAGAAGAGTGGGAAGAAAGGAAAAGGATTTAACAAGTTTTTTTTCCTTTGAATACATAAAGATCCACACTCACACTGATAATCATCTGAGAAATTTTTCAAGAGAGTAAGATAGGATGCTCCTAGGCCTTTGATCACTCTGGAAGCATGACAAGGTACCTGTGAGATCACAATAATATAGGCATGGTCCTCCATACAATGATAATAACCATATCTTCCACACAAGCTTGTGGTGGTACATGAATACAGCAAAGTAGAAAGTGCTTAGCAAAATGTCAGGCAAAAAGTAAGTGCTAATCAGTGTTAGTTACCACAGGTGGAACATCCCTAATCTGAGAGCAGCAACTGATGCTACCAGTGGAAAGTTACATACATAAAACTTTTTCAACACAAAACAGAAAAGGTAGGAAATTACCTTCAGGCTAAGAGTACAAGGCATAGATGAAATATAAATGAATTTCATGTTTAGACTCAAGTCCTATCTCCAGGATATCTCCTTTTGCTGGAGATCGTGCCCAGGGCCTTGAACATGCTAAGCAAGTGCTTGCAGAGCCCCATCCCCAGCCCTCCAAGATATCTCATTGCATATATGCAAATATTTCAAAATTTAAAAAAAGTACAAACTCTAAAACACTTCTTGTCCCAAGCATCTTGAATAAGGGATTCTCAACCTATGTCACTGTTCCTCAACTCTGGAGACACTGCTTCCTTGTTCTCAATGCAGGGCAGGAGTTCTCACTAGACATACTTAACTGGAATTACTACAAAAATTGGGCAGACATTTCCCAAAAGGCCTTGATTTGGAGGAATGATGGTTATGACTCTACCCTGAAAGCTATGGCTTAGGAACATAATGGTCTCTTGTCACCAAGAGAGAAAGCTTACCCTCACTAAGGCCATTAGCAGAAATCTAGCCTCCCAGGAATGGAGGCTGTATGGGCCTTTTTGTCCATGATAGTTCAAAGCATTTCTTGAAGTTTTACAAGTGAGGCAAGGAACACTCAGTCAAACCTGAAATAGCCCCTGTCAAGGCTGATGGCCAACAGCTGTGGCAAAGGCAGCTGCTGTGACCAATGTCACTGCACCTGACCCCAGGCATGGGGATCCCTGACAAGTGATCATGAGAGCCTGGCAGTTTTCATCTGTCTGGAAGCCAACAGGAAGTAGAAGGGAACCAGATTCTGATCCCTAGCAATGGCACCCAGTCAATTCAGGCAAATTTCTCATCCTATCGTCCCTCACCTTACCATGGAGTTTGAAGGAAAGGAGAAATTCCCATACTTCAGAGCTAAGAAGCCTATTTTGTTATCCTATTTTCAGGTCAGTTTTCTTTCATTTTAAAATTCAGGTAAATTTCTTATCAGAATAATATTATATACCTGGAGATTTCTGAATATTGTTTTGAACACTGAATATCATTTGAACTGCAATAATGATGCCAACTGACATTTATTAAGCATCTGTAATACATCTTGTACCATTGTAGGTGCCTAATGTACATTATGTCCTTCAATCTTATACAAGCATCTCTTCAGTACCAAGTTTACCTAGCTAGAGAGTGGCAAAGACAGAATCCAATTCACTTTATTCCTCTATAGAAGGTTTTTTCAAGGATTCTCCTGAAACATTTCTTCTTGAAAGTATTCCAGGACTGGGGATGTAGCTCAGTAGTAGAGTACTTGCCTAACATGTGAGAGATCTTGGGTTCCATCCCTAGCACCATACACACACAAGCAAATCAGTATTCCTTTTTGTGTTTGTTTTATTTTGCTTTGTTGTTGTTGTTGTAGACAGAATGACTTTACTTGTTTCTCTTTATGTGGTGGTAAAGATCAAACCCAGTGCCTCACACATGTTAGGCAAGCACGTTGCCACTGAGCTGTGGCTCCACCTCTAAATCAGTATTCTCATAAAGTTTCCTGAATGTAAAAATACTGTACATTCAAAATACAAAATTAGGAATATATGAAAGGCATAAACAAGTAGTAAATTCTACTACACCATATATATCTGTTGTTAATTTTTCTTAATGTTTTATTGTGCATATATTTATAATATTCCTTTTGTTTCCCAAATTGGGATCCTTGATGCTTTTGAGACTTTCCAAATATTTTAAAATTTCCTTGAAATACCAGGAAGCCTATTTTACCCAGTGAAGCAAGTATGGCCTTCTCAAGTTCAAATATAGTTTGGAAAATTGACCACACAGTTTCCAAGAGGGGACTAAATTTGGCAAAATGCCTTTTTCCGCCCTGATAGAGGCTCAAAGTGCCTGACCATTTGTTTCTCTGGCAGCAGGACCACTTTTCAGTGGCAACCCATGGCTATTAGTGTCATTAGAAGTTCTTAGGCCTCTTTGGGCATTAATCATGCTCCAGATGTTACAAAAATTTAGTGACTAAAAATGTACATACATTAAAATCTTCAGCTGCTATTTCAAGGTCATGGGGATTTCAGCTTCATTCTCTTATTTCAGAGTTTTCATCGAGGCCCCATCAATGACACTGCAGCCTCATTATAAACCAAGAAGGCTTCATTATGCATACATTTCACATTTTATATTTTCCTTTAGCCAGTCCAACAGCGAGAATGTTCCTTTAAAACATCTCTCCTTTCATAGAAAGTCCTTCATGGGGCCCATTTGTAGGCATAAGAGATTATACTGTTTTGATTCTATCTTTGTCCCTCAGATACCAACCAGTACCATTCTTTTCACTTTGATCAAATGGAATTATTTTTAGAAGAGGTTACTTTGTATGAAACACAGTTTATAATCCTAAAAAAATCCTTTACATTGTAGACATATGGGCTTGGTGACAGTGTGTCTAGAATGGCAATGTTTTCTCTGCCTGGAAGACTACCTTTGAATTCACCCTTTCTACTTGTGTTGCTTTGGTGCTGAATATAGTAACTGTAACATGGATCATTTCTGACAACTACTTCCTGAACTTCATTTCTGAATGTTGTAAAAACTGGTTTTTTTATTGGTTCTTAACAGAACTCCATGGTTTTGAGAGAAACAGATATCAGGCAACAGTAGCAAGCTTGCTGTACGTGTGTGTGTGTGTGTGTGTGTGTGTGTGCACATGCTGGGGACTGAGCCGATCTCATGGGCATGCTAAGCATGTGCTCTATTGATGAGCAACACCTCCAGCCCCTTCTATGATTTTTCCTCACTCCTTTACACAACCCTGTCTGGTATTTTTACACACTTGCTTAACAAATGGATGCATAATCCACTTCACTGGAGCCTTATTGGATAAATATGGAAAAAATGCGGGAGCTATGTCATGAACCACAATGGTTTTGCATTCTGTGTAATTTGAAGACAAGATTCCTTTGCTATGTGTCACCTCCTATATTACCACTGTCGCCCAATATTTCGTAACCATCAACTCTTTGCCAGTGCCCACATGCAAAAATGGGTTTGTATTAAAAAATAAATGAGAACAGCACATTCTGATGTGGTGTAGTATATCAGCATTTTCCACCAGAAGCCTGGTTGCTTGCCCTGCCCCTTTTGGGAAACAAAGGACACAGGCAGAGCCTACTTATCCCGTTACAGCTCCTGGTGAGAAGGGTCAGAAATCAAAGAAAAGCCTTTTTCCTTTGAAATATTTAAATGTCCAAAGCTGGGAACAGTCACAGGGGAAGGATACAGTGCTATGCAAGTTGGTCTGATTTTGTGGACCATCCTTTTCTGATTGGAAAGCTCAATTACTTTCAAGTTGAAGAATCAGAAAATCAGACTTACAATGACTTCATCTTCTGGGAGTTTATTTTTCTCATATAACAAGATCAGAAGTGGGCAGTTCAGGCCAAATTCTCAAAGACTCAGGTCTTTTCTGTCCCACAAGGCTTGTCATGTTAGATGTTGTCCTTGCATATGCTGCCTCATGCTGTACCTCTGGGACGCATGACTGATTTTTAAGGTAGGAAGAAGAGGTTAGGGTTATTTTAGCCACATGGTCTTTTCTCATATACAAAACAGAAGGTTTTGCTGGGCCTGTGGCCTGTAATCCCCACTGCTCAAGAGGCTGAGGCAGGAGGATTGTGAGTTCAAAGCCAGCCTCGGCAAAAGTAAGGCACTAAGCAATTCAGTGAGACCCTGTCTCTAAATAAAATACAAAATCGGGCTGGGGATGTGGCTCAGTGGTTGAATGCCCTTGAGTCAGTCCCCACCCCCCCACACACACAAAAAATCCAAAACAGAAGGTTTCCCTGAAGCTGAGTATGATGGTGAATATCTATAACCCCGGCTGCTTGGCAGGCTGAGGTAAAAGAATCCCTTGAGCCCAGAAGTTAGGGCCCAGCCTGGGCAACACAGGGAAACAGTGTCTCAGAAAAAAACAATTTTCCCCCTAAAACCTCAGCAGATCTGTGCTGTCTTCCCATTGGCCACATCTGTGTTACATGGTCACTCTTGATAGAGTTGAAAAATGAGTCTTAGCTGGGGTCATTGCTGGCTTGAATACAATTGTGAATCTGTTAGTGGTTCTTACCTCACTGAATGTTTGCTCTTCTTAGCATGCATCGGAGCATGCCAGTTATCCCAGCTACTCAGGTTGAGGCAGGAGGATCACAAATCAAGGCCAGACTGGGCAACTTAGCAAGTAGCAAGAACTTTTCTCAAAATAAAAGAGAAAAAGGGCTGGCGATGTAGCTCAGTAGTAGATGGGAGGCCTTGGGATTGATCCCCTAGTACAGGGAGAAAGAAAAAAAAATTACACAGAGCATGATAGGGACAGAGGGAAGGAAGCAGAAAGAGAAACATATTGACCTCTTGGGAGATGTAACTGGCTGTCTCCACGATGTGTTTGTGGAAGCATGGGAATCACAAATGACCTTGCAATATGAGAGCACCCCTAAGCCTTCGTACGCATGTGTGAAATTGTCTGTAATGGATCATTAATTTCCCATTACAATTATTACGAAATTGTTGGGTTTAGGTTTATGGGAAAGCAAGAATATTATGTTTTGAAGGGAAATGACCATTTCATCTGCTTGCTTAAAATCCTTCAGGAGTTTTCTATGGCTCTAGTCTAAGTACATTTTCTGCTGTCATAACAGAATAATACCACAGACTAGATAAATTATAAACAGTAGAAGTTTATTTGGCTTATGGTTTTGGAGACAGAACTCCATGACCTAATCACACTTTAAAGGTCCCACTTTTTAATACTGTTAAAATGGCAATTGTATTTCAAGATGAGTTTTGGAAGGGACATTCAAGCCGTAGCAGCTTTTAAGATAAAATGTAAAATCCTTGGCATGGCCTTTAGAGACCTGAAGGACACAATTCCTATTTATTTCTGCAGCCTCCTTTCTGTTTCTCTTTCCCAGGACCTTGCATTTGTCCTTCCTTCACAGAAGACCCTTTCCCCATTCTGAGCCCTGTTTATTCTTCAGCTCTAAGATTAAAGTTTCCTTAGAGAAACATTCCCTGACCCATCAGTCTGTCTTGGGCACCCAGATATGCACTCTAACATATTTTGATTGTCTCCTTAGCATTTGCCTAAAAAAATCAAACTAATTTACAGTAAAACTTCTCCAAGTCTGTTGTTCTCCTGCTAGAGTGGTTGGGAGGGCTCTGATGTTCTTATTTTCTCCTTGAGTTGTAGCACCTAGCTTGGTGCCTACTATGTAGCAAGCACTTAACACTTATTAATTAAATAAGTGAAATGAAAATATAAAAACATAAAGTTATTTTGTTGATAATATATGTTGGTATCACTCAAAATACAGTCCTCAAACTGATGCTGATCTGCAAACTGTGCTTTATTAATTTGCAACAAGATAAGTGCAGATATTGAGAGCATTTAGAGACTTTAAAGTAACTGTTAAAGTGTTGGTATTCAGTGGTTTAGAAATCCTTAAAAATTAAAATAAGCCAGGCACAGTGGTGCATGCCTATAATCTCAGTGGCTTGGAAGGCTGGGGTAGGAGGATTATGAGTTCAAAGCCAGCCTCAGCAAAAATTAGGTACTAAGCAACTCAGTGAGACCCTGTCTCTAAATAAAATAGTAAAAAGGGCTGGGGATGTGGCTCAGTGGTTAATCCCTGGTACCAAAAATAAAATAAAGTAAGTTCAACATCACAGACAGTTTGAAAAGCACTGCTATAGGTTACATACTGCATGCTGACATAGCCTAAAGTGTATACATTTCTTCTTCCTCTTCTCTTTCTCCTTCTTGGTGTGTGGGGGTGCAGTTTGGTTCCAGCAAACATTAGGTAACTATCTGTTATTATTGCTATTTACAATGCATGGGAGAGTCATTTTGCACAAAATAAGAGAGGATTTTTTTAAAAAACTGAAACTGGAGGTGTAGCTTAGGGATAGAGTACATGCTTAACATGCACAAGACCCTGGGGTCCAGCACCAGCACCTAAATAAATAAATAAATAAAATAAGAAAGCAATGCAAAGCTGACACAGCATTGGTAACAAGATGTATGGTATAGTACATCAATTATATCTCAATAAAGCTATTAAATTATTGAGAAGGGCAAGTAAATAAATAAAAGATGGTTTTGATTAAAATAATACTTGGAATACAAAAACACACAGAGCAGAGATGGATATCAAGACTACACTGAGTGCAAATAGCCCACTGGGAGGATATGATGTTGTGTGTGCCTGAGGCAAGCTGAGGCCTGGCTTTGACTTCGTATCAAGGAAAATATTTGCACAGCAGAACTGGTATATTTGTGTATGGTTCTTTTATGAAAAAACCTGCAAACAAACTGAACAGTCAGAAAGGGAAGGATGAGATCCTCACTTTCTCCTCCTCTTCCTCCTCCTTCTTCTTCTTTTACTATATTATTTTCTAACTCAGAGTAAATGCCTGACATCCTATCATTAGAACTGCACCTTCTTAGTTGAAGGCTTTTATATTAGCTTTCCGTCTCTGTAACCAAATACTTGAGAATAACAGCGTAAAGAAGGAAAGGTTTATTCTGGTTCACAGTTTCAAGGTGTCAGTCCATGTTTATCTGTCGCTATTGCTTCTGGGCCTGTGCTGAGTCATACATCATGGTAGAAAGGTGTGGCAGAGCGAGCTGCTCACCTCCCGGTGGTCAGGAAAGGGAGAGAGAGAGATATTAAGGGGCTTGACACAAGAAATGCTCTTCCAGGGCACACCCCCAGTGACCTTTCTCTACGTAGACCACATCCCCTACAGTTTCCACCACCTGCTGATAATGCTATCAGATTATGAATCCATCAATGGTTTAGTCCACTCATGAGGTCAGAGCCCTCATGATCCAATCACCTTTCCCAAGACTCCACCTTTGAACACTGCTGCATTAAGAACCAAGCCTTCAACACATGAGCTTTTGGGGGACATTCTAGATCCAAGTATAACAGGTTTCACATAAAATTCAAGTACAACTTAAATGAGTTACATTTTAAAGCCCTTCTCAGTCATTTACACTTCAGTGTGAAGAAAACACCTGAAGGAAGCTTAGATGGTAGAACGCTTTGCCTTATCTGACTCTGATCTGGAACATTCTTCCTAACCCCACTCCCATCTCCATAAGCCCTGTTCATCATTCAGAAGTTAGCTTAGTTCCTACCTTAAACTTAAAGATTTAGGGCTGGGATATAGCTCAATGGTAGAACCCTTGCCTAACATGTGTGAGGCCCTGGGTTTGAACCTCAGCACCATAAAATATAAAAAGTAAAAACAGGGTTGGGGATATGGCTCAGTTGGTAGAGTGCTTACCTCGCATGCTCAAGGCCATGGGTTCAATTCCCAGCACCACACACACACACACACACACACACACACACATACAAAATTAAAAATAAAAGATTCCTCTGATTGTTCCAGACTTGCTTTTCTACCTCTTCTCTGATAGAAAGCATAGTCTGTACCACATAATTTAGTATGTATATCCTGCCATCCACTGTTCAATGCTGTTTCATGTGTGTTCTTCTTAATCACATCTCTAAATTCAGGGGACACTTTTTGGTAACTCCTCCTCTTCTAGCACAGGGCTGTAGGACAGTTCCACAATAAACACTCTGTGTTAAGCAGCTTTTCAACACTCTGGCCAAAATACCCCACAGGAACAACTTAGAGGGGGATAAAGTTTACTTTGGCTCACTGTTTCAGAGGCTTAGTCCAAGGTCGGTGAGTTCCATCACTGAGATGAGGCAGAGCATCATCATCATCATGGCAGAAGGGCTGGCTGGAGGAGCACTTCTCCCTTCATGGTGACTGGGAAGCACAGAGCAAGGGGAAAGGCCCACAGAGAAGATGAACCCTTCTAGAGCACACTCCCACGACACTCACCTCTTCCAGTCACACCCATCTGCCTACACTTACCCAGTTGATTCATTCAAACTAGGATGGACTGTTTAGGTGACAGCTGTTATGATCTAATCATTTCACTTTTGAACATTTCTGCCTTAACACAGGAGCTTTGGGGGACAAATGGTATCTAAACCATTATAGTCTTGTTAGAAGATGGGAAAGAGAGGCAGAAAACTGGATCATCTATGTCAGTAGGGTATGGAAGTAAGACTAGGAGGAGGGGCTGCACTAGGTTATCTACCATCTTAAAGAGAACATTTTCAACAAAGTGGGAAAGGAGTGGAGAGGCAAGAAGGAAGGGCCAAGAGAGCAAAAATAACACAGGCAGAAAATGTAGTGGAAAGTTCCTTTAAAAAAGAGTTTATCACAAAGAAACTAAACAGGCACTTCACGGAAGAAATATAATCAGTCAATAAATATATTTAAAAATGTTCAACATCTCAAAGCAGTTAGAGAAATGCAAATTAGAACTACACTGAGATTTCATCTCACTCCAGTCATAATGGCAATTATCAAGAATACAAGGAACAATAAAGGTTGGATAGGATGTGGGAGAAAAGGTACACTCATAGATTGCTGGTGGGACTGCAAATTAGTGCAACTACTCTGGAAAGCAGTGTGGAGATTCCTCAGAAAACTTGGAATGGATACCCCAATGATTCAAATGTATGAATTGCCAAGATTATTGTAGTGTCATATGTAGCTAATAAAAAAAAAAAGAAAAGAAAAATAAAACTTGGAATGGAATCACCATTTGACCTAGCTATCCAATTCCTTGGTCTATACCCAAAGGACTTAAAATCAGCATACTACAATGATGCAGCCACATCAATGTTTTATAGCAGCTCAACTCACAAAAGCTAAACTGTGGAACCAAACTTGGTGCCCTTCAACAGATGAATGGATAAATAAAATGTGGTATATATATACACAATGGAATATTACTCAGCCTTAAAGAGAAATAGAATTCTGGCCAAAACCAAAGGCCAGAATGTTCTCTCTGATTTGCGAATACTAACTCATAATGGGGGCAGGGAACAGAAGTACTTTGAATTTGACAAAGGGGAATGAAGGGAAGGGAAGGGGAATGGGAAGAGGAAAGATACTAGAATGAATTGGACATTACTTTCCTATGTGTATATAAGAATACACCACCAATGTAATTCTACATCATGTCCAACCAGAAGAATGAGAAGTTATATTCCATATATGTATAATATGTCAAAATACATTCTACTGACATATATAAGAAAAAAAATTTAAAAAGAAGAAATGAAGGGCTGGGGATGTGGCTCAAGCGGTAGCGCGCTCGCCTGGCATGCGTGCGGCCCAGGTTCGATCCTCAGCACCACATACCAACAAAGATGTTGTGTCCGCCGAGAACTAAAAAAAATATATATATATATATTAAAAAAAAATACTAAACTACAAATAACTGATTTAAAAAAAAAAGAAGAAATGAAGAAAAGAGCCAATCATTTTTTAAAAAAATGCAAGTATGGAGGCCATCAAGGCAGGTGGGAAAATGTGCTCAAGATAAAAGAAGGTCACCAGGGTGAGCTCAGCGGTGGAGTACTTGTTTAGCATGTTCAAGGCCCTGGGTTCAATCCCCAGCACCTTCCCCATTAAGAGAGAGAAGAAATCTGAGCTTGTGCATCTTCACAAAGGAATAAGACTACAGCAAAGGAGCCACTATAGGTGAAGGGAGGTAATATTTGGTCAGCTACAGTTCCTAAAAGGCACAGGATCAAGGAACCCAACAGAAGGGTTAACCTTGGCTAGAAGGAGAGACTCCTCTATGTCGGCTTTGTTTTGCTATAACAGAGTATCCCAGACTGGGTGATTTATAAAGAAAAGAAATTTATTTCTTACGGTTCTGGAAGCTGGGAAGTCCATTATCAAAGTGCCAGCATCTGTTGAGGGCCTTCTTGCTGTATCATCCTTTAGCAGAGGGCAAGAGGGAGAGTGAGGGAGGAAGGAGGGGTAGGGGGAGAGAGGGGAGGAGGAAAGGGTGTTGAACTCATCCCCTGCCCTTTTTCTTTTGTTTAAACCAGGAGACTTCTCCCACAATAAGGGCATTAATCCACCCATGAGGGTTCACAACCTAAACACTTCTTAGAAGTCCCACCTCTCAACACTGTTGCATTACTTAATTGCAAACATAATCAGTTTCTAACATAAGAACTTCGGGGGACACATTCAAACCATAGCCCCTCCTCTCCTGACACCAAAAGGAAGGAAGAGTCGGTAAGAATGATTCAGAAATGCTGACAGGCAGAAAAGCAATGGATGAGGGAGAGAACTGATCTCAGGAAAGTGGGAATCCAGGCTGTTTTCCAAGGGAAGGTGCCCCACCTCTTCCCACCTCCATTGCCTTGCTCTGAGCTCCAGGCTCCAGGCTTTGTTTTTAGTGGAGGGGAAGTTTGCGGGCAGCTGTTTGAGACATCAGAAGAGAGTTGCTTAAAAAGTTTTCTCAGCATCTCTGAGGATGCTGTTTCTTTCTTCTGGCTGTCACCGATGGGTAGTTGCCATGGCAGCCACTGGGAAGAAGATCCAGCAGGTACATGCTGGCTCTGCCTTAAGCCTTAAGGATACAGTACTAAACAAGGAAAACTGAGACCCTTCCTTGTGAGTTTGTAGACTAGAGGAGAAGACAGACAAGGAGTTAGGAAACATTGCAGGGAATGTTAGCATAGGGGTCCATAGAAAGGGCTGCGGAGAAACTGCCTGAACATAATAGAGAACCGAAGGCTGGAAAGATTATTCTAGACACATTAAGTGGTAGGATCAAAGGCCCCAAAGCAAAAGAGGGCCTGGCTATTTTGGAAACGGAAAGTGGAGCAGTGTGACTGGAGCGAAGGAAAAACAGCAAAGACAAGAAAAGTCCTGTGGTTGCAGGGGTAAGCAGAAGCCGGATCAAAGGGAGCCAAACTTGTCCCTGTGGGCCCCACCCAACATGCTCAGGTGTCTGGGTTTTTTCCTGCAGGGAGGAGGGAGTTTGCAAACTAGGAGGTCAGTTTAGAGGGAGCAGTGACAGTGGAGATGAAAAGAAGTCAATGGATTTAAGAAATTTCTAGGAGGGATAATTGGTAGGGCTTGGTCATTGATTGGCCAAGGGAGATGTGAAGGAGGACTCAAATTTGCAGCTTGGGCCTCTGGGTAGAGAGTGAAGCGAGTCATTGAAACAGGAAATAGGAGCAAGGACTAGTTTATGGGGGGAGAGGATGGGCTTATTTTTGAACATGAGGACTGTGAGGGATTATAAGTGAAGAAGAACAGTAGATAGTTGGATTTATGTGTCTGGAGCCCAGAAGACAGATCAGAACTGGAGGTTCTGAATTATTGATATTTGGCATTGGATGATAATGGAAGTTCTGGAGGCATGGGGATAAACCAGGGGAGAGGGCAAGAGAAAGATGAGAATCAGACAGGAGCTAGACTGGGAGAGAATATAACCTCTTAGGGATGGGCAGAGACAGAAGAATGCACAGAGAAGGTGGAAGGAATCCACACAGGAGTCTGAGGAGGAGGGAAAGACAGGAGTGATGTCCTGAACTCAAGGGACCAAAAGCATCTCAAAGGAGAGAACATGAACATCAGAAGCTGCTGAGAAGTGAAGAAGAAAGGGCTCTAGGTTGTTGTTGTGTGAGTGGGTTTGAGTGAACTTGAAGGAGAAACTAGGGATGGGTGACTTTACTCTTTAGTTAAAATTAAAATCTTTAATTTTAAAGATTAAAATCAAGGAGGAAGAATGACAGATGGTAGGGGAAGGGGATTAAGAAAAGTTTGTAATTTTGTCGTCATTTTGAAAAATTGGAGTAAATTGAATTTGTTTAAGTGGTAATGGGTAGGGGCCTGTGGAAGAAAGGTTGAAGACACAGACACAGGTGTGTAATGGACAAGAACGCTGATCCTGAGAAGGCGTGATGGGATAAAACTCAGTATGCCAAGGAGGGCGCCAGCTTCAGACAGAAATAATAATGATAATAATAACAGAGAAAGTTTCTTTTCTTTGAGAAAATTTCTTGTACTAGGCATGTGCTGAGCATTTTAAAATTCTCTCTTTCTCTCTCTCCTCTTTTTCAGGACTGGGGATGAAACTAAGGGCCTCGTACATTCTAGGTAACTGCTTTTCCATCGAGTTATACTCTAGCATCTTATTTAATGTCCACAACCACCTCATAAAATAGGTACTATCATCATCTCCATTTTTAAATGGGGGCCAATTTTTAACTGAGGCTCATTCCACTGCCACAACTGCTCAATGTTGCAGAGCTGGTAAGTGGTAGAGCTGGGACTTGGTTCCATAGTAATGGGAATGGAAGAAGAGTAAGGTTAGATGCAGGTAACTTTGAAGGTTTAGTGGCAAGAAATTGTGGACATTATATCTGAGGGTTTCTGTCTTTATGTGAAGTAGGTGGTGGGGGGTAGTAGTGAAGGGGCCCCTGGTGAGTGGGACAATGAGTGAGCCCCTGGGAAGTCCCTGTCTTAGGCAGGCAGGGAGCAGAAGCAGGAGGCAGAGGTGCAGGACTAGGATTGTTTCTCACTGGTCTCTCCCTGTTTTACCTTTCACACCTGAGTGAGGTGTACTGGTTGCCTTGCCAACTGAGTTCCAGGAGGGAGGAGGAATCTCTGGTTACC
Source organism: Spermophilus citellus (assembly GCF_964194105.1). Lineage (NCBI taxonomy): Eukaryota > Metazoa > Chordata > Mammalia > Rodentia > Sciuridae > Spermophilus > Spermophilus citellus. The sequence goes on along the minus strand of NC_138187.1, from coordinate 112,066,903 downwards.
TGCAGGTGGTAATACATGTCAGAACAATAGTCCTGCTGGGCCCTAGAAAATTGTAGTATAACACCCATGTCATTATCACCCTTATAATTTTTCACAGGTTTTTGTAGCAACTTTGCAATTTGTATTGAATTTCATTTCTGACATACCAAGTCTCCATGGAAAAACAGTTTTTAGGTCTGAGAGGTTTCACTCACCTATCAAAATGTCCATTGCCCTTCCTATCCCAAACAAGAAGAACAACACCTATTGTAAACAGGCTAGATATAAGTTCCATGAGGTCACAGACTTTGGTTATTTTGTTCATTGCTGTATTCCTGGGGCCTGGCAGGATGTTCAATAAAAGATCACTAAATAAAGAGGTACATTTGCTGTAAAGTGCAAGGAGGTTATTTTTTCAGTGGTAGGAATTGAACCCATAGCCTTGTGCATGCTAGGAAAGTGTTCTGCCACTGAGCTACATCCCTGGAACCCTGAAGTTGAAGGAGTTTCAGGGCCCTTCACTTGCCCTGTCCCCTTGGGAAATACAACCATGTGCCCTCTTGGTTAAATGTGATTATAAAAATTTCAAGCTTAGTGCAGTGATACACCTCTACAATACTAGCTACTCAAGAGGCTGAGGCAGGAGAATCACAAGTTTGAGGCTAGCCTGGGCAAGTTAGAGAAACCCTGTCTCAACATAAAAATAAAAAGGGCTGGGGATGTAACTCGGTGGTAGAGTAGCTGCCTAGCATGTGTGAGACCCTAGGTTTGATACTCACCAGTACAAAATAATAATAACATCAACAATAATAAATAAAAAGTAAGATTTGGTGGGGGGAACACTGGGGATAAACCCAGGGGGCTTTACCATTGAGCTACATCCCTGGTCCTTTTTATTTATTTTACCTTGAGATAGGGTCTTACTAAGTTGCTGAGGATCTCATTAAATTGCTGAGACTGGCCTCAAACCTGGGCAAAGGTAAGATGTTTAACTAGTTAAGACCTCTGCCTCCACCCTATATTCACCTCCCTTGTTTGCCTTTATGTCAAGTGACATGGGAGCGGCTGTGGGCACGTGGGGACCAGCTAAAAAGGAAGTTGCATTGGGAATATAATTAGTATGGGATGTAGGGGACACATGGATAGGGTATGTTGTCACTAAGTGTGTAGTTGTCACTGGCTGTCCCACCATGGGAATGACTTCCGGGAATATTCTTATTACCCATTGAGAAGACTTATCTGACATGTCACAAAGGTGCAGTTCAGATATGATGTCACAAATAAGCATGTCCTAGGCTCCTGGCACTGGAATTTTGTGGGTGTTAGAGAAGCAAGTGTTTTTTTAACAGAGAATTTCCAAGATTGTGAGCTCCAGGCCCTTCAGAATGTGAATCTGCCTTTGGTTGGATGAGTGGATGAATTCAGGGTTGAGAATAACCAGCTCATACTTCTACTGTTCTCTTGCACCTGCATCACAGAGTCTAGTTCAAAGCTCATTCCTGGTTCCAGAAAATATGCAGGCCCTTAATGGCACAGCTTCCTAAATGATGCTCTATTGAGAAGAGCTAGACTAACCTCTCCAAAGGGCAGCCATCTTCTAGTCAGGCCTCTAGCTGAGGATGTAGCTTGGTAGTGGAGTGTTTATTTAACTATGTGCAAGGCCCAGTACCCACATACACACATACACACACACACACACACACACACACACACACAAGCCAATTAGGTCTTCAGAGCTGATATATCTATTAATATTGCATTCCATTTATAGAATATCCAAGTAAAGTAAGCATGGTGGCATGTACCTATAGTTCCAGCTAGTTGGAAGGCTGAGGAGGAAGAATGGCTTGAGCCCAGGAGACCCCATCTCTAATACAAGTACTAATAAATTTAAAAATCTAAATAAATCCCTGATGCAGCAGTACAGGCCTATAATCCCAGTGGCTCGGAGGCTGAGGCAAGAGGATCATGAGTTTAAAGCCAGCCTCAGCAATTTAGTGAGGCACTTAACAACTCAGACTCTGTCTCTAAATAAAATATAAAAAGGGGCTGGGGATATTGCTCAATGATTAAGTGCTCCTGGGTTCAATCCCTGGTTAAATATATATATATATATATATTGTCCATGCCAAATTCTTTGTACCAAAAGCTACGTGGGCACAATCATTACACCTTAGATAATGAGCACATCATGGGAAAGTTCTGGTGACATTTGTTCATTCAGTAAACACACCGAGTCTCTGCTATGAGTCAGGCATTGGGGGTAAAATATTACATGAGACACGGTCCCCTTCTTCAAAGAGCTTTGGGCCTAGTGGGGGAGTGGGGCATTAAAGCAGGCGATGACAATCCCTGACTCGCACTGAGATGGGGCTGGTGATGAGCAAGCGTTTTCGAGGCACTTGGGTGGAGCGCCTGTCTTGGTGAGGCGAGTCAGGGAGTGCTTCTTGGAAAACCTGAGTCAACCTCTTGGCAGAGAGAGGCTGCAACCCTGGGTGGGAGGCTGAACTAGATCAAAGGTTTCCAAATCTGGCTGATCATCAGAATCACCTGAGGGATCTTTGAGAGTCTCAGGCCCACTCCCGACCTACTGACTCAGAATTTCAGCAGGGTAAAGTTCGGGAATCTGTCTTTTTAACAGAGCAGTGTTTTTGATCCATCCCATGAAGTGGACGACCCTGTGATTCTGTGGGGCCAAAAGGGCTGGGGGTAGGAAGACCGTGGATCCACGGATAAGACCTAGCCAAGGGGAGGAGACCTTCCAGGCAAAGAGAGCAAGAGCCTTCAAGACGGGCTGTTTGAAAGAACTCAGGCCTAATTCAGGCTCTGAAAGTCATTGAGGGCTCAGAACCAGCGGTGTCACGCTACACTGTGGAAAAGAGAGGAGAAGGCTGCCTGGTGACACCACTGAAGGTGTGCACTAGTCTCACACATCTCCTTGTGTCATTTACCTCCTCTTTGTTTTTCTTTTCTTTCCTTTTTTGGAGACACTATGTTACCTGTACTAGCCTGAAACTCCTGGGCTCAAGAAGTCCTACTGTTTGGATCTCCTGAGTAGCCAGCCTGCCAGAAACTTGCCACCATGCCCAGCTAATTTTTTTTTTAATAACTTTATTTAGTGAGCTTGGGTTGTGGCTCATGGTAGAGCGCTTATCTCACATGTGTGAGGCGCTGGGTTTGATTCTCAGCACCACATAAATAAATGAATAAAATAAAGGTCAATCACAACTAAAAAAAATTTTAAAAATGATATCTTTATTTAGATACTTCATATACCATAAAATTCACCCTTTGTGTGTATGGGGTGGGTACTAGGGATTGAATCCATGGGTGCACTGGGTAGCGCTACATCTCCAATTCTTTTTATTTTTCTTATTTTGAGACAGAGGCTTGCAAATTTGCCAAGGGTCTTACTAAATTGCTGAGGCTGGCCTGGAACTTGGAACCATTCTGTCCCAGCCTCCTGGATTGCTGGGATTATAGGCATGTGCCACTATGTCTAGTTAAAAATCTACCCTTTTAAAGTGTACTTTTCAGTAGTTTTTATTATATTTACAGGATTTTTAAAATAATTTCAACATTTTAGAGCATTTTCAGTAGTCCAAAAAGAAACCTGCACCCTCAGGAGTCATTTCCCATTGTCCCATATCCACTCCCATCCCCAGCAACCACCAATTTACTTATTTTATTTGTCACAGGTGGAACCCAGGCCTTGCACACACATGCTCCATGACTGAGCTATGCCTCTTAGCACCACTCATCTATTTTCTTTTCTTTTGCAGTACTGGGTTTGAATCCAGAGTGTTCTACCACTCAGCTATATCCCTAGCTCTTCTATTTTTCTATTTTGAGCCAGGGTCTCACTAAGATGCCCAGGCTAGCCTCAAACATGCAATCTTCCTGCCTCAATTTCTTGAGTCAGTGGGATTACAGGCATGTACCACCACACCCGGCTCTAACAGTGCATTTTAAATTTTCCTCAGTCTTACAATGCTTCTCTTTTTGATGCAGAGAGTTGATATCCCTCAAGAATTTTCATTCTCAGGCTGGGGATATAGCTGAGTGGTAGAGTGCTTGCCAGCAAGTACACAGGCCCTTAATTGGATCCCCAGCACTACAAAAAGACAAACAAAAAATTTCATTCTCTCTACTATCCAGCATATCCTAACCAGTTCTTCTTTTAATTTATCATTTTTCTATTCCTGATTACAAAGCTAAATGTGTATATCATAGAAATCTTAGGAAATATAAAAGTTATTTGGAAGCAGTGGCACACACCTGAAATCCCAATGACTTGGGAAGCTGTCACAAGTTGGAGGCCTGCTTCTGCAATTAAAAAAAAAAAAAAAACTGTGTCTCAAAATAAAAAATAAAAATGGGGTGTGTAGCTCAGTGGTAGAGTATCCCTGGGTTCAATTCCCAGTATCAAAAAAAAAAAAAAATCCAAAGCATGAGATAAAAACAATTTATAATCCCATGAGTCATAGAAAATCATTATTAACATCTTGATCTAAAACTGTAAACTCTGTAATAATAATAGAAAACATGGAGGTTATTGTGTGTCTGGCATGTTAAAAAAAAAATTCATGCCAGGCTCAGTGGCCCACGCCTGTAATCCCAGCAGCATGGGAGCCTAAAATAGGAGGATTGTGAGTTCAAAGCCAGCTTCAGCAACAATGAGGTGCTAAGCAACTCAGAAGACCCTGTCTCTAAATAAAATACAAAATAGGGCTGGGGATGTGGCTCAGTGGTTGAGTACCCCTCAGTTCAATCTCTAGTACCCCGCCAAATCATATTCATCCGTGCAATTTAATCTTTGCAATAACTCAATGATTTAGGGATTTATTTATTTCCTTATTGATTCAACAAATATATTTTTAGCCCTTATTATGTGTCAGGTCCTATTCTAGGTGCTTAGGATGCATCAGTAAAAGAAATGAACAGAAATCTCTATCCTCTTTGACTTTACATTCTAGCAAGGAAAATAGATATTAAACAATAATGTGATAAACAGGTTAATTAATTCTATATTAGAAGATGTTAAATACTACAAATAGGGATGTGGTAGAGAGGTAGAGAGGTGGCATGGGTCACTTCATTAAGCAAAAAATAAGATTGTGAGGTCTCTGTATCTGTTTTTCATGGTAGCAGTAGATGTCTGATTCTGTGTAGGTCCCCTTCAGGACTGAAGATTATTCCCCAGCTTCTGGAAGTATGGATAGCCCTCAACTGTCAGTGTTCTTTGGGGATTACCCTTTTTGAAGAAAGTTATCTCACTCAAGATCACTCCAACTCCTGAGAGAGCCCACAACCAATGATTATGAGTATGAGAATTCAAAGGCCTGGTGTAACTGTCCCAACTTGAGACCATTTTGAATGGTCACCCAGCTTCAGAGCTTCTCACTGAGGCCTAACTGACACTGTATTATGATCCAACCAACGTCTTTTACACAATCCTGCTTCTCTCACTTCCCTTCCACTGGTGTTGATATCAAGAGAACTTTCCAACAAGCTTCTTCTGTGCTAATATCTATCTCAGTGTCTGCTTCCCACCCCAAGACTATTGGTACCAACAGTGGTCCAAGAAAGTAGGTGCTAAAATGGGATTTAGAATTGGATCACTTACTATCCAGCTGGCATTGAGGACTCTGTACATGGCGTACAGAGTGTTCCAGCACAAGGTAGCAGTGAAATTGTTAAGACTTTCATCGGTGATGAATAGTACTCTTGTGCAAGGGTATGTACCAAAGGATGGGACGAATCACATGTTTTAGAATTATGGGGAAAATAATCACAAACAGTGCAATTGAATGGCCTTTGCTAAAGATAATTAACACTTGGAAAGAAATGAAATATTGAAAAAGAATAATCAGCAGTAAAAACTTAGTGTGCAAAAGCCGGGCATTATGGTACATACCCATAATCCTAGCAAGTTGAGAAGTTGAGGCAGGAGATTTGCAAGTTACAGGCCAGCCTTGGCAACTCAGCAAGACTCTGTCTCAAAAGAAAAAAAGCCTAGGGATGTAATTCAATGGTAGGGCTCCCCTGGGTCAATCTCCGGTACCCAAACAAAACAAAGAAACCTTACTGTGTAAGCCAAAAGACATTCTTGGAAGCATTTAAGGAGACGCTCATTTCCTGTACCTGAGGGACAGGGGAAGTGAGGCACAGGTAGAGGATTCATCATAAGTGTAGCAGAGACTGAAAAAGGTTACACTTCAAACTAAACAGGTCTATGCCAAGAACAGGCCCTGGATGGGAAGGAATAGGACCTGACACATGGAATGTGGATATCTGAATGGACGTACACAAAGATCTTGAATTCTCAAATCACTCTGGGTCTGCAGAAATGGCCTGCTTCTCCCGAGGAAGGGCTAGCCCTCCCATTTGCTTAAAGATGAAACAGAGAACTCTCCCCTGCAAGATTCTGTCCTGTACCTCCTGAAGCATCTGCCACCATCGGCCTTCCTGACCACTAGACCAATAACTAGGACAAAATCACACACACACATAAAAAGCCTGTCCAAAAATGTGCTGGGCCTGATAAGTGAGAAAAGGGTTCTATTACAAAGGAGTTAGCTGCAGGACCTGCGAACAGGTACCAGGAGCTTTTAAGGGAGTATGTGTGGGACTACATATTGAAGGTTCCAGATGAACACGACCGAGTGTAAAGGCAGAAGAGGGAGAGATTATCCATTTGAAAGCAGTATACCAGAATGTGATGCTCTGGGAAGCTCCTAGGATGGCAGAGGGAACACACTGCTAGGATGGTCCTTAGAAACCTGAAGAAAATTATGGCTCACACCAAATAAGGTAGAAATGCCAGACTGTCCATGGAAGTTGATGGAAGTAAGAAATAAAAGACCCAGAGAAACAGGTATGTGATTATTGACATACTATGTGCAGCAGGAAAGCCTACCAGATGACTGTCTGGTACCCAGAGGGTACCCAAAATAGTAAAAGTACATGATGAGAGTCAATAGACAATGCATCAGTATCACTTAGAGTCTAAAGCCAGGGATATGGGGGGAAGACAGCATTATAGAACAAGGCTCACTAATGACAATGGGGACAATAGGACCTAGGAACAATAAGGAACAAATATAATACCAAACCCTCAGAAGCCAGGTGGATGCCATTATCATAATGAGTGGCAAGTTTGAAGTAGCAGTTAGTCACTCTGACCCTCAGATAATTATATGTAGTTAGGAGAACACAACCAAAATAATTGGGCAAAAAAGGTTTGGTTCAGTCTGTACAAGAAAACAAAATCAAGAATGGATGATCAGGAAGCTAAGGACAGAGCCCCAATAAAATGTGACGAACACCTGCTCAGTTTCCAGATATAAACTAGCTTTCAGATCCAGAACTCACAGATAGAAAGAGAGGCTAGGTTTCAGCAGGAAGTACCCTGTATCACCATGATGATATACATAGGGGATATTTCCCAAGTTCTTCCCTAAAGAGCACTATGGCTATTCATTTGCATAACTATACATGGGAAAAGAGAATATACTCTCTTGACCATTTGGGATCTTGTCCTAGTTGAGACCCTGAGACCTGAAACATCATCATGGGACCCCTGTTAGAGTAGGTGTATATGGAGACCAGTTAGTCAATGGAAGGTGGCCCTGGTCTGACCCATGGTGTGCCCACCAGGTCTATGGACTCACCAGATGGTCATTTCCCCAGTTCTTGAGTATATGATTTAAATGGATATACCTTGGTTTCTTGGCCTGTGGAATAAGAGGTATTGTAGTGGAAGGCCAAGTGGAAGCCTCTGACACTATCTTTCTGGCACTAATCCTCCCACCACGAGCCAGGATAGTAGATAAAAAACAATAATGCATCCCAGGAGAGATGAGAGCAATTCACAAAAAGTAACTATAAAAGTAAGTGGGGGGGGGGGCCTGGGGTTGTGGCTCAGTGGTAGAGTGCTCGCATAGCATGCACGAGGCACTGGATTTGATCCTCAGCACCACATAAATGTAAAATAAAGATATTGTGTCCACCTAAAACTTTTAAAAAAAAGTAAATGGGAAAAATCTACGGTGCAGGGTTGAGGTCCCCATCATACCTCCATTGAATCACCAATCAAAACTTTGCAAAAGTCAGATCCTGGAAGATGGCAATAGATTGCCATCATCAACCAAGTAGAAGCTCCTTCTGAGGCTGCTGTGTCAGATGTGATTTCTTTTCTAGAGCAAATTAAGATAATCTCAAGTATGTAATGTATGGCTACTGAGCCAATGAGCGTGTTCTTTCCATCAGAACAGTTGATTCAGGCTGGAGGTGGAGCTCAGTGGTGGAGTGCTTTCCTGGCCTGCATGAGGCCCTGGGTTCAAACCTCAGCACCACACAAAAAATTTAAAAAGTTGTTTAAATATGTTTTTTAAAAATGTTAAAAAATTTTAAAAAAGAACAGTTGATTCACATGGTAAAGACAATATGTGCATTTACAGTCTTGCCCTAGGGCTGTGTAAATATTTCTCTTGGCATAACATAGTCCCTAGAGATCTGAACTGGCTGGATATTGTTGACATCATGATAATTGGACCAGCTGAGCAAGAAACCACTAGTGCATTGGAGGCTTGTGTGACACACACATTCCAGAGAGTGGGAGAAAAACCCAAGAAGACTCAGAGCCTGTTATGTCTGTAACATTTTTATGGGTCCAGTGATCTGAGGTATGTTGTGATGCCCACCAAAATAAAGGACACATTATTGAATCTTGTATTTCCCATCTCAAAGAAGGGATCCCAACACATGATATGCCTCTTTGAGTTCTAGAGGCAGCATAGTCCAAATCTGGGAGTACCACTTCAAATCATATACAAGGTGACATGAAACCCTGTCGATTTTAAATGAAGCCAACAGCAGAAAGGATTCTACAGCATGTTCAAGCTACAGTGCATGGGCCAAATATTTTGGTAGACCCTAAATTACTAGAGGGTAAGGGAAAAGACATCATGTGGAATTTATGACAAGTCCCAAAGAGAGAATCACAATGCAGATCCACAGGGTTCTAGAGCTAAGCCAGGTCAACTGTAGCAGAGAATTAAATGCCTTTTTAGAAAACTCTGAGCATGCTAATAGGCCCTGGCCACTGGACAAGTAACCAGACAGGACAAACTGTTCATTATGAGCTGAGTTCTATCAGAGTTGTGGAGACATAAGGTGAGGCAGGCCCAGAAGTAGTTCATCGTAAAATGGAAAAGGTACACTCAAGATCACCCATAAGCAGGGGTGAAGGGCAGAAGTAATCCACATGAATTGGTAGCCCAGACACACATGCATCCATCATTATTGCCCCTTGGTTCACATCTATGGACCCTTGGTTCACATCTTGGATAACTGGTTCTGATCAATTAACAGAGGATGGAAAACCTGAATTTAGTTCATGAATAGGTTGGCTTGACATGTAGGTGCAAGCTGACATGGGGTGACCTGGAAAGAAGATAGTGAGCAGAAATCCTATTAGTGGGCAGACCTTCAGGCAGTGAATCTTTGCTCAATTGTGTGAATAAAGAAGTGGCTTGGGCTTAGAACAAACAAGGACTCACAGGTAGTGTTGAATGGCTTTGTCTGTATCCTTGGAAAAGAGTTGGAGATTGGGACAAATAAATGTGTGGTAGAGGTACTTGGATGGACATATAGGAGTGGACATATAGAATAAAGATCATTGATTTGCACATTAATGCCTACGATAACACCAACAACAGAAGTACTACACAACCAAGAAGGCAAAAATGAAGCAGCCAGTTGAAGTTAGTTTGCATTTGTCATTGGCTGCTCTAGTGTTGGCATAATGGGCACATGAGTAACAATGGTGGAAGCAATGGAGGCTCTGCATGATGGGCCTGAGAGAATGGGCTCCTAGGCTCCTACACACCAAGTTGATCTAGCTATAGCTACTGCATGTCCAACCTACCAGCAGTGAGCACTTTTTTGGTGTAAGACCAACCAACCACCTTGCAAGGGCCAAATATTGTTTTTAACTTTAGAAAGGGTCAAAAATTCTAGGGTTGACTTTGGTTTTCCTCCATACAGGGCTTCATCCAGCACCACTATCTAAAGGCTTACAGAGTGTTCAATCCACCAGCACAGCATGCCACGTAATATTGCATTAGACCAATAGATCCACTTTACAGCAAAGGAGGGGCAAGAGTGGGCCCATGACCACAATATCACATATCATACTGCCTAGTCTGTGAGAATGATGGGATAGCCTATGAAGAATCAACTGGGGGGGCACTGCAAGGATGGTTACACAGGTTTTCAATCTGGGAACCAAGAAATGAACCAAGAATGACTATTTACCGCCACTTTCAATCATTCACTTGAGGGAATTTATGTTTTCAGTCTCTTCAACTCTGGGTTGGGCAGAGTTAGAGGTCCTGGTTATAAAGGAGAAATGGTTCCACCAGGGGTCATAGGAAAAGCCTCACCCAATTCTAGTGATGGCTGCTACTTGGGCATTTCAGGCTATTTGTGTTGAGCAGGATCAGCAGATAAGAAGAGAAGTCACCATCTTGACAGGGGCAATTGACTCTTATCAGCAAGAGAAGGTAGCACTACTGGAGTCAGAGAACAGGTTTGGCAGTCTGGTGATCTACTTGGGTGATTCTTGCTACTTCCTTGCTCAATTTTGAGAGTTAATGGACAAGTGCAGTAGCTATGGCCTGAGAAGGGCATGGTGACCAGGGAACAGAACTCCTTAAGGATAGAGACTTAGGTCACCCTACCAGGTCAGTCACCTAGATCAACAGAAATGCTGTGTGTGTGTGTGTGTGTGTGTGTGTGTGTGTGTGTGTGTGTGTGTTGGGAGGTGGCGGGGGAGGGGGAGGAATCTAGAATTGATTGTAAGGGTACAAAGAAAATGAATACTACTAATTGTAGCCCTAAGATAATCTATAATGTCAGGGGCTATAGTTTATCTTCTTAACCTTTTAAAAAAATAAAATAAGATAAATTTCTCCTAGGAATTCTGTAGGAGCCATTCCCTGAATAGATCTGTAACTGGTGAGTTATAATGAGTGCTGTGATGTGCTGCCTGTGACCCCCATCAGGATGATTAATTTATTCCCCGAAGTGCTTGGGAGACATGTCAGCAGACAGCCCTCAGCTGTCAATCCTCCTCAAGAATTGCCTCTGTTGAAGAGAACCACCTCATCTTTTCCTGCCTTCCTCTCATCCAATGACCAGTTGCATCAGGGACTTGACCTCAAGAGCACATGTCAGTGAACATCCTGTGTACTAACCTCCATCTCAGAGACTTCCTCCTGAGAACTCAGTCTATGACAGTGACATTTGAGCAAAGACTTGAAGGAAGCAAATACAGGATCAATCCAGGGAAAAGGGCAGCTAGTCCAAAACCCTAAGGCAGGAATGTCACTATGGTCAAGAAACAGCAAGCAAATCAGAATGGTGGCAGTGGAGGGAGTCAGTGGGGACAATGGAGGAAAAGGAGATCAGGGTGATGATAGGAATAGAAATCATAGAGGGCCTCGAGAGTCATTGTCAGGATTTGGCTTTTTACTCCAAGTGGGCACCATTGCAGGATTTTGGTAAGTAATATAATCTGACTCAAAATGTGAAAAAAAATATTCTGGTGACTATCTTGAGAAATGGAAAGAAAGAAAGAAAAGAGAAGGAAGGAAGGGAGGGAGGGAGGGAAAAGAGAGAGAAAGAGAAAGAAAGAAAGAAAGAAAGAAAGAAAGAAAGAAAGAAAGAAAGAAAGAAAGAAAGAAAGAAATAGATAGATAGATGGGAGAGTAGCTCAGACCAGGGTGATACTGGAAGATGGCAAGAACTGACCTGATTCCAGACATATTCTGAAGGTAGAGTCAACAGATTTCCTGGGAGATTAAGTGTAGAATGTGATAGGAGTCAAGGATGACTCTAAGGTCTTTGTCTTGAACAACCTGAAGAATGAAATAGAAATGGAATGTTATGGGTGGAGCAAGGAGCAATAAGTCTAATTTCATTTTGGAAATTAATTTGGGGGGCGGGGTTGGGAATCAAACCAGTGCCATGCTAAGTATGTGCTCTACCACTGACCTACATCCCCACCCGCTGGATGTTAAATTTGAGATGTTTATTCCACTTCCAACTTAAGGGGTTGAGTAGTCAATCGGATATTCAGTCTGGATTTCAAGGGAGAAGAAATATAATATAAATTAAAATCCTCCATTATAGATATTATTGAGTCTTGAGATAGGATCAGACCAACCCCAAGGAGGAAGGAGTATAGATGGAAAAGAGAAGTGCAAGGACTGAGTCCTAGGTACTCCATTCTTCAGAAGGAAAATCCAGCAATGGAGGAGTGACCAATAGTGTTAGGAGAAAAATCAAGAGATTACAGGGTCCTAGAAATCAAGAGAATAAAGTGTTTCAAAGAGGAAAGAGGGCTGTAGCTCAGTAGCAGAGCACTTGCCTAGCATGTGTGAGGCACTGGGTTCGATCCTCAGCACCACATAAAAATAAACAAATAAAATAAAGGCCTGCTGTCCATGCACAACTACAAAATAAAATTTAAAAAAAAAGAGTAAAGAAGACCCAATTGTGTTGAATTTTGCTCAAAGGCTAAATATAAAGGGAGCTAAGAATAGTTCATTAAACTCAATCTCTGTAGACAACCTTGAGAGCATCACTTTCTTTCTTTTCTTTTGGTACCAGGGCCACTTAACAACTTAGCCACATCCCAGCCCTTTTTTTTATATTTTATTTAGAGACAGGATCTCACTGAGTTACTTAGGGCCTTGCTAAATTGCTGAGGTTGGCTTTGAACTTTCGATCCTCCTGACTCAGCCTCCCAAATCACTGGGATTACAGGCATGGGCCATGGCACCTGGTCAACAGCATCACTTTCACTGAAATGTTGAGGACAAGAGCCCGGCTGCAATGGATTCTAAAAAGAGTACTCCTACTCTTTTGAGGAATTTTGTTGCAAAGCACAGCAGAGAGATGGTGGGTAGTGAAAGTGGTTAAAAGAAAGAACTATTACTGTGATTCATTTTACAGATGCAAAAAATGAGGCTTAAAAAAGTCAAGGAATTTTCCCAGTTAGTAAGTTGTGATTTGAGCACAGATCCACCTTAGCTTGGAAGATGAGCTATATACATTTATTTACTTATTTATTTATTCATTCATTCATTAATACTGAGGATTGAACTCAGGGGCATTTTCCTTCTAAGCTACATCTCTAGCCCTTTTTTTATTTTTTTATTTTTGATACAAGGTCTTGCTGTGTTGCTTGGTGCCTTGTTGCTAAGTTGCTGAGATAGGTATCAAACTTGTGATCTTCCTGCATCAGCCTCCTGAGTCTCTAGAATTACAGGTGTGTGTCACCATGCCCACCTGTATTTTCTTTAACAACAGTAACAAACAAACAAAACAAAACAAAATTAACCTAAAAATGGAAATGGACTTTTTTCTTAAAATTTTCTATGAAAAATTGTAGTCATCTTTCTGTTACTGTAACAAATACCTCATATAAATCAACTTGTCAAAAGAAAAGATTTATTTAGGTTCATAGTTTTGGAGGTTTCCATCCATGGTTGATTGGCTCCATTGCTTTTGGACCTGTGGTGAGGGAGCACATGGTGGAAGCAGAGGGCAGAGGAAGCCCTCAACACATGGTGGCCAGAAAGCAAAATAGAGAAAGAGAGGGTACCAAGGTCCTAATATCTCCTTCAAGGGTGTGTCCCCAATGACCTAACATCCTTCTATTAAGAACCACCCCCTAAAAGTTCTGACCTCTCCCAATAACACCCAAGCTGAAGACCAAGGGCCTTTGAGGGACGTGCAAAATTCAAACTTGATGAAAATTCTGAGAGATAAGCATATGACCACATCCCTGATTATTTCCTTAAGATGAATTTCCGGAGATAGAAAGTGTGTACACCAAGATAGCTTTATATTCCAGTTGCCAATGCTCTGCAGAAAGGTTGCAGCCATTTACATTCCCACCAGCAGCAGAGAGGGTCAGTACCCCCGCATCTTTGCCAACCTTGGATCTTTCTCCCCCTTCAATTACACAGGTGAGAAGAATGACATCTCATTCTGTGTACATATGATTACCAGTTAGAACTGACCATGCTCTGCAGGTCTGTTTCCCAGCAACCGCTTTGTCTTTTGCTGCTCTTCATCACTCTCAGATCCCATGGTCCTCATGTGGCCCCTCTCATCATGAATACCACTTATCTCTTGCTGCAGCATGTCTAGTTTAGAAGGTAAATTGCATAGAACTAGCTAGGATTTTAAAATAACAATAATCTTAAGGTAAGAAATTAGACCTTGAGGGTAATTTTTCTATATGGAAGAGCTTGAGGGTAATTTTTCTATATGGAAGAGCTAAGGGTTTTTGTTGTTGTTGTTTGTTACTGAGGATTGAACCCAGGGGTACTTTTACACTGAACTACATCCCCAGCACTGCCCCCCCTTTTCTTTTTATTTTTTAGGACAAGGTCTCACCAAGCTGCTTAGGGACTAATTTACTGAGACTGTACTTGAACTTGTGATCCTCCTGCCTCAGCCTCCTGAGTGGCTGGGATTTCAAAAAAGACGTTTTAAGAATTAAGATTTTGGGGCTGGGGATGTGGCTCAAGCAGTAGCGTGCTCACCTGGCATGCGTGCGGCTCGGGTTCGATCCTCAGCACCACATACAAAGATGTTGTGTCCGCCAATAACTAAAAGAAATAAATATTAAAAAAATTCTCTCTCTCTCTCTCTCTCTCTCTCTCTCTCTCCCTCTCTTCTCTCTTAAAAAAAAAAAAAAGAATTAAGATTTTTGGAAAAGTTGGGACAATGTGGGAAGTTATAATAAAATAACCCTTGGGCTGGGGTTGTAGCTTGTGGCTCAGTGGCAGAGCGCTTGCCTCACATGTGTGTAAGGCACTGGGTACATGAGGCACTGGGTGTGTAAGGCACTGGGTATGTGAGGCACTGGGTGTGTGAGCCACTGGGTTCGATCCCCAGTACCACATAAAAATAAATAAGTAAAATAAAGGTACTGTGTCCATCTACAACTAGAAAAATATTTAAATAAAATAACCCTATATGTGATTCTATATGTGATCATTCTAAGTTTCAAAGAATCCCCCCAAAGGGTACATGGAAAGGGAAAGAAAGGTGTCTTTGTAAAATATAATTTGTGGGCCATAATTTCCAACTTAGCTACTGTTGGAGGGCTTCCCTGGTGTTCTTTTTTCCTCATTTTAGCTGTATCTGAGAGGACAACTGGCCCAGGCACATTTCAAAGAAGCAGAGATATTTTTTTATGCCAATAATACACAGTTGCTGTACACTAGGAAATAAAAAGATCTAAAAAAAAAAAAAGCAATTAAACCAATAGAAATTCCTTCCACTGTCCTCTCAGATAACTATTTACATTTTGCTCATTTTAGTTTCCAGATCTTTTCATTAAAAAATCATATAATAAATGTACATAATCTATCTTTTTCAGTTAATAAAAATTGTCTTTATGGCTTTCTGATTTTTAATAAATGTCAATTTACACTGTCATCTTTAATGAATTAGTTTTTATAAAATTATATCATATGGATCATTTTAATTAATTTAGCTAAACCTTTATTTTTGGATTTTTAGGTTATTTCTTAGTTTTTTTTTTTTTTACTTCAGTAAGCAAGATCAACAATTTTCTACTTACAGATCTGCATACTTGTCCATTGTTCCTCTAGAGTAAATTGTAAGAAGTGAGGTTACCAAGTCAAAGAACATGAACATTTTCAGAGTTTTTGAGCTGAATTCCTCATTGTACAAACATTTCTCAAACTACTTTGTCTCCACAATGGAGTTCTAGTTCATTGATTTTCACTCTACCAATGATCATTGATTTTTCACTCAACAATGTTCATGAGGAAATGAGCAAGAAGGAGGTCACAAGTTCTCTTTGGAAGAATAATTGGTTTCCAAAGCAAGATTATTACTTCAGTAATACAAATTGAAAACAAGAGATGAATGGGAGCACAGGAGCTTGCCATTTACTTACTTATTATTATTTTATTATTAATATTTTGTGGCACTGGGGTATTGAACCCAGAACCTCACACAGGCCAGGCAAGCACTCTACCACTGAGCTATACTCTTCGCCCTTAACTTTTAGGAGATATAGAAGCAGGTCTGTATGCAACAGGGACCTGAACTTCTAGATGTTTCCCCTTGGCTTGGCCTGTGTCAACAGCAATCCTGGAGCTCTTGTTTATAATCTATCTATAGTCACACCTTGCTGTCTAATGGCATTGAAAGAAGAACCAGATCAGAAATCAACACGTGCCTAGCACAGACAAGCATTTCAGATCCTTTTAAGAAGACCAAAAACACTAACAGAAGCATCCACTGTAGGAACATTCACAGGAACCTTTACTCCACACCCTGGTCTCTTAAACAGGCCCCGAACCAAACTAATTATTATGTCCCATGGCCCTTGCTTCTATAATCCCTGTCTTCAATTAATGGCACCACCATTACTTAGCAGCCTAAGCAAGAAATTTCATTTGTCACTCATGACTTCTCCTTTACCCTCCACATGAAAGCAGCTGATTATTTGTATCTGGTTCACCTTCAGAATATCTTTTCTAATCATCTCCTCGCAGCCCTGAATGGATCCTCTGTTGTCTTTTACCCAAGAGAAGGTAGCAGTTTCCTGAATGTACCTCTCTATGGAAGCTTAAAAAATGTCTGATAGCTCCCCAGTCTTTGGGATAAAGCTTTTACTCCTCAGTGGGACATTGAAGACCTGTGTCAGGCAGTTTTCTGTCACTATAACAAAATAACTGAGATATTCAGCTTATAAAGTGGAAGGTATATTTTGCTCATAGCTTTGGAGGTTCCAGTACATGATCGGGTGGACTCATTGCTTTTAGGCTTCTGAGGGAGGTGCTGGATGGCAGGGGCAGGCAGTGTGGCAGAGCAAAACTGTTAATCTCTTGGCCAGGAAGAAAACCAAAGAAAGAGGATGGGGCCAGGGTCCCATAATTGCCTCAAGGGCATACCTCCAATGACCTAAAGAGTCCCTCTAGGTCTTTTTTCTCTCCTTCTTCTCACAACTTGCAGAACTCCTTCTCATATTACAGGGCAGGGCAAACATAGATCTTCTATGACTTTCCCCAGTCAGAATTAACCTTCTTCTTTTATGTGTTCCTGCAATATTTTGCCTATATTGCTAGGGAAAAAAATTGTCATGAGATTAGATGCCTCCTGATAGACTGGGAGTTCAGCAAGAAAACAATCTGTCTCATTCAGCTTCAAACCCCTTGGGTCTAACCAATATGCCAGGCACATAGTAAGTGCTTAGTAAAGAATGGATCAGGTCAGAAATAGATTCCAGTCACCTGACTCTTCTCCAATGTCCTTAGGATCAAAGCAAAGACTTGTTTAACTAGGAAAAACATTACCATAAGGCAGAATGGACTAACCCCGCCCATAATTTCCACTATTCATTTCTACTATGTGTTGAAATTTTATTACAGATTAATTATTTTGAGTGTGGTGTTATCTTCAGTTAAATTATAAATATCTCTTGGAGGGATGAAGTCCTCAAAGTATTATCATCACCCTAATTCTACTAAAATTTTCATGCTAGAAGGGAACTTGGAAGTTGTTAGTTCCTTTCCAAAGAAACAACTAGTCTACGAGAGCCACCTCCAGAAGGAGTCGCATTGGGTAAGTGTTAAGAGGTAGGTTGAGAGGAGATGATTCCAGAGCAGGGATTGAGGGCATTGGTGGGGGCTAGTTCTGTGTGTGGTACCCTGGAGGGAAGAGGCTCAGGGCAACAGGAGGACAACGAGGCCAGGGAAGAGGATATCTACCAGGGGAAGGAACTGGGTGACAAATGGGGGAAGGCAGCAAAGATAAATTCTTCCTACTTCACAGTTTGGTCAAACACCTTCCCTGGGTAGAATCATAATCCCTAGTTCTGATTTCCAAACATTTCTGATAAATCTTTTTATTACAGTGCCAGAAAATTCTCGGGTAATTTTCCAACTTTAATTCACCTTAATCTTAAACATAAATATATGCCTCGTGGCATTTTTAAGAGGGGTGGGTGTTCGGTGAAGTGAAATGAGTGACATTAGGGTGTCACAACTCCAGACAGGTTTCATATCACTGGGTGAGTTTCCCAGTGAGTAGGCGTGTGATGAACTGAGACATGAAATGGCTTCCAAATCACTCTGCCCTACTACGCAGATCTGCAGACTCGTAACCTTCCCACACTGCTGAAAAGCTCCCAGCTCTGGGGTGAATGAACCCTGCGAAGCTACTACTTGGCGCTCAGCCAGCAGTTTGAACAAGGCAGTGAAAGGAAATGTTAACAGTCACTTGATAGCAGCTCCACTCTCAGAGAGGTAGAGCCCAGGGGTGGGACCAGCCAAGGCCCTTTGGATCGGCCTCCAGGTTACCAAAGAAAAGCCTCCCTGGGAACTCTCAGGACAATGGCAGTGTGAAGTCCTGACCTTATATTTCACTTTAAAAGAGGCCACTATTTAAATGGCTTGGGATGCTCCTTCCTGTCTCTCTGGAATTGAGGGTCTTGCTATCCAGAAGAGCAAAAAGAGCAGCTCAGTCTTATTAGCATCTGTTTATGCCAGGGCTTAACTCTGGGGCAGCATGTGGTGGGACCTTTTGGGAATGGAAGAGGCAAGAAGAGTCTTCCTATCTTTAAAGGCAATTTATGTTTTGTTTTGTTTTGTTTTTGGTACCAGGGATTGACAGGGGCACTCTACTACTATGCCACATCCCCATCCCTTTTTATTTTTTATTTTGAAATAGGATCTCGCTATGTTGCTAGGGCCTTGCCAAGTTGCTGAGGCTGGGTTTGAATTCTCCATCCTCCTGCCTCAGCCTCCCTAGTCGCTGGGATTACAGGTGTGCACCACTGTGCCCAGCTAAAGGTAATTCATTATTTAATTCTACTTTTTTTTAAGCCCTGGATTAGGTAGGATCCTTACATGTGATTATTACCTTGGATTAATATTTCAAATAGTGAGCTTTTTATATTCCAACGATGACCATGAGGCCAGGATTATTCTTTCTTTCAGGAACCACCAAGTACTGCTGATGAGCAGGTTCCTTCTCAGAATCCTACTGTGGCCCAAACAACTTTTGTAGTTTCTCCCCATGCTCAAGAATAATCACCTCTCTAGACTGGGAATGGAGTTCAGTGCTGGTTCCATCCCCAGTGTCACAGTGAGAACTCCTGAAACTACCTCTTCTTTGAACCATACCTGGTTCAGTGGCGCATGCCTGTCATCCCAGCAGCTCAGGAGGCTGAGGCAGGAAGATTGCAAATTCAAAGCCAGCCTCAACAACTTAGTGAGGCCCTAAACAACTCGGTGAGACCCTGTCTCTAATAAAGCACAAAAAGGGGCTGGGGATGTGGCCCAGTAATTAAGTGCCCCTGGGTTCAATTCCCAGTAAACCCCCCAAAAAGAGATGTTTTTAAACCAGAGGAAACCTCTTTTTTTTATTTCTTATAGTAGATGGGCATAATACCTTTATTTTATTTTTATGTGGTGCTAAGGATCAAACCCAGCGCCTCACACATACTACGCGAGCACTCTACCAACTGAGCTATAACCCAGCCCTGGAACCCTCTTCTGAATGAAATCTGTACCCAACTTTAGTATAGAAAACAAAAAAGATTGGACATGATGCATTTCTGAAACCCCAACAACTCAGGGAGACTAAGGCAAAAGAATCTCAAGTTTGAGGCCAGCCTCAGCAATTTAGCAAGGCTCTATCTCAGAATTAAAAAAAAAAAAAAAATTGAAAGGTCTGGGGATGGTATAGCTCAGTGATAGGTAGTGCCCCTGGGTTCAATCCCCTGTGCTGGAAAAAACAAACAAACAAACAAACATCAAGGTGTTTTGGTTGAACTGAGATGGGAGCCTACAGCCTTGACCTTCCCATTTCAGCCCCTGGGAAACAACTCTGTCACAAATTCCAGAAATCTGCCATCAGGACAATCATTATTTCTCAATCTCTAAGGGAAATTTTGTCATCTGGAGCTTCAATGACTGTTTTAAAATGTTACAAAAGATTTGGGAGAGTTCCAACAGAAGGGGCAGGCCACCTATGTTGTGGGCTAGAAAGCCAGCAGGTGTGATATTAGAGTGTCTAAGTGGCTAACTCTGCTGGGGGGTGGGGACCTCCAGCCTCCTGTCCTGCTTGTAGTCTATGTCACATAAATCACCTGATTGAGACAAAACCTTAGGAAGGATCACAGGATGTCAGAGCACAGAAAAAGTATGACACATGGCTTACTTAGGTCAAATGGTACATGGGTTTTTCTTCCCTAGCTGAGTAAGGACGCCTCCCACCAAGCAGCTTGCTGAGGCCTGTCTTGGAAACCAACAGTAGATGGTTGTGACTACCCAGGGCTTTCGGCCCCCACCCCTCAGCTAATGAACATGCAGCAGATGTACACATTGGGTCTCTTGGGGCCATCCCAAAGGCTTCAGGGCAGTCTCCTTATCTGAACACCCCTATGGAGCTGGGCCACACAAGCAGTTTCTATATTGGATCAACTAAGTTACCCAAAGCAGCTGTTCTTTTGGATTTTTCTGGAAAAAAAAATAGAAAAGGCTGTAGCTTGGAGAGCAGAGGGGTTCATTCCCTGTATCAGAAACAGAACTGAAATGTGCTCTTTGGAGTCTGATGAACACTCTTCCGAGGACAATGACAGGATGAAGTCAATCCTGGACTTTGGGGCTCTTTTCATTAGCTTGCTGGCTTTAGCAACGAGAAGCCATCAGCTCTGTCTGTATTTCCCTCTGTAATCAGTCTTAGTAGGTTCACCATGTTCTCTGTGCAATTTGAGACAAAGTCTCTAAACGTCCTGTTCTCTGCAAACTGAGCCATCCAGGAGTGCATGTGCCAAAAGCATTTCTCCTTCTGGTAGCAAAGATGGAATTCCGTGCTGCAGGTAAGGGGACAACCTGGCCCTAGCCCCAGCTGGGAAGGCTGGAGTCAGGCTAGGACCTGGGCAGGCCTCCTCATAAAGGGTATGAATCTCCAGAACCTGGACCCAAAACTGATCTCAAGGGACTCAACATACTTCATACTGTCCTGAGAGGAAGTACGGGGGAGAATAGTGGAGATTCTGAACTCAGGAGCCTGACTGTCTGAGCTCAAGTCTCAATCCCTGTAAGAACAGACAATGGTCATACCCATCTCCTAGAGTCATTGCCAAAAATAAATGAGCTAATATATGTAAAGTCTTAGAAAGAGCAATGCAAGCTTGAGCTGCCTTATCTTGACCCCAGAGTTGCCACAATCTGTGTCACAACCTCCTCAGCCCCATGATTTCTTGAAAATTCAGGATGGATCTGGCTAGTTCATTAAAACCACCCCCCCATCCTTACCCCCTCCCCCGTATCCCACCCTCTGCCAGTTCCCACTGCTCCTAGGTGTCCAGAGCTCTATATGTGATGCATACCCTGGAAAAGTTCCAACACCCCAGCTCCAGAACTTGCTGGCAGCAGACCCACTTGTGATTTGGCTGGAAAAGTTACATTTCACCTCTTGTCCTAAGCTGCTAGGGAAACCAGTCATGTAGCCTAGATTTAAATGTCTGCATTTCCCTGGTGTCATGAGTAACTGATGTGAGCAGTAATTACATACGGGAGAGGCCCTGCCAAGCATTCGTGGAGCAGATTTGTTAAGAAATAGACTAGAAATTTGGGGGTGGTGGACCCTAACTTTCACATGCTCTCCAGCCAGTCATTTCTCCTCTGTGCTGCTTTTATAAAATGGAGATAAGCTATCTCTGAGATTGTCTTAAGAAGAGACACTAATGAAGATGATTGTCAAGTGCCTCTTTAAATAGACCATACAGTAGGTATAAATGCTTTATGTAATGAAATTCAGTCTTTCTTCCTCCCTTTGCAACTGGAACCACAGAATCGATAATGTTTTTCCAAGTGCAGTGTCCCCAGGACAAAATGTGAATTGGTTCCCTGAGCCAGGCCTGCCCTCTGATGGGGAGTGGCCCTAGTCCTCTGGGGCCTGGTGTCTCAGGCTGGGGCTGGCTTTGCTGCAGTGTGTACCCATCCCTTCCTGGGATTCCAGCCAAGATGCCAGGGTTGCAAATTTCTCTAATATCAGAGAAAGCTTTGTTCAGGGGTCCAGCCTTCACAATGGCCTCTGCCATCTCTCTCCATTCTGTTTTCTCAGATGTAAGCTTAACTGTCATTTATTGAGGACCTATTGTGCTCCAGGCACTATGCTAAGTGCATTCACCTACATTATCTTGTTTAATCCTCTGTGCAGCTCTGGGAGGCAGCTGCCATTACCATTCCTATTTTACCTGAGGAAAAAGATCCCCAGGGGAGCCATACAAGTCAGCCAGGTAACACAGAAAACAGGGGCAGCACCCAGTTTCCAACCCAGAGCTTGCTGTTACTTTCCCACATTTTCTTTATCATCAAGTTGTCCTACATTTAGACGCTTCCAATTGAGCAGAAAATCAACTTGCAGTCTGAGAAGGCACTAATCAGGGAGTCCAAGAGAGTGGGGTCATCTGCCTAGGTCTGAAGGGAAGATTTCTGCAGAAGTGGCTCTCAGGACTAACTGCCTTGGAGGATGAGGGTGCAGGGAAGGGAATCTCACCTCCTTTACCTAGTCCCAGAGGCCAGTGCACTGTACCTCCTGGTTGTCGGAGTATATCCTACAAGCATCCAGGCTGTCACTTATACAGCAGAGCCCAAATGCACTGCATGATATTCACCATGACCCTCAATACCCATTTCAGTGAACTCACCCTGCCTTGTGAGGGATGCCCACTTGCTAACTCTCTGCAGCATGTCTATTTTGTGTGGTCCTATCTCGTAATGAGTGCAAGTGGTGAGTCCAAACTAGAAATGGAGCAAAGGTGAGGACCCTTCCCACACTTGTTATAGTTCTCCATGGAGATAAAGATATTGATTACTAGGCCCTGTGTCAAGGGCAACTGAAATGTAACCAAATGAAGCTGCCTATAGATCTATTGACTTTTAACTTACAAAAAAGGTGCAGGGGGAGGGGGAGGGGGTGCTTTCTGACAGTTTTGCTTAGGGACTGGGACAGAGACTTCAAAACTCTGAGTGAGATCTGTTCTCCTCTTCCTCCTGAATTATAAAACTCTACATTTATTTGAAGCATTGTGTCCAGCTAAACCCTACATTTCCAAGATTTTCTGGCTGCTGAAATATATATATATATATATACATGGAATTTTTAAGAAGTCTATTTAGAGGGAGCTGACTCAGATGAACAGGTCACCCTTTTGTTACCCACTTTTCCCTGCAGACTGGAATGCAGAAGTGATAGCTGATGTGTCATAGCCCTCTTGGACTATGAGGTACCCTTGGGAATGGAAGTCAGAGTTAAGGATGGTGCTGGAGAAAGCCAGAAGCTGCTTAGGGGTTCTTTCTAACTTCATGCAGACACCACTCCTGTCCAGGACTGAATTCCTCTGGAATTCCTTTAAGTGAGAGAACAAACCCTTATTTTTTGTTGCATGAAGTCTAAGGTAATCCTAGCTGATAGATCCTATTCAATAGAGGCACCTGGAATTTCTAGCTAGTCAAGGTCACCTGAGCACTATTTGCTCTACTTGCCTCCTAAACACAAATTCCTAAGTCTGCCTTATACTGTGATGAAGCACAAGTTATGTGGCCATCTACAGAAGTTTAAATATGAAGACTTAGCAGGTAGAATCAAATGAATGGCTGAACTCAGTCTTTTGCTGAACAAATGTACACAGAGAATCTTCCATGTGCGAGGTTCTGCGCTAGACACATGGCCTCTGTGCTCAACAATTAGTGACCTGTGTGTTGTAACAAAGTGCCCCAAGAGAGAGGAATTCCTTAAGACCTTTGGGGGAGGCTTCCTGAGAGAAAGCTCTTCCTTATAGAGCCAGCTGGAGCCTGTCAGGTGTAGAGCAAAGGTAGTCAAATGAGGAACTTTCTGTAGCTGATAAGTAAAGACCTTTTAATGAACTTTAGTTGTCTTTCCAAACAGGATATGACCCAACAGCTGATTCTTGTTAAGCTTGAAATGATCTTGCCATGATCAATTCCAACAGTCACCTCATTACTGTACCAAAAAAGTTCATCTTTTTCCTCCTTTTTCTTCTACCACAATCTTTACTCCCTTCTAAGGTCTAGAGTGGGGAGAAAATGTGAGAGGATTGGAAAATCCGATTCTGTACTGAGAGTAGATTTGGAGAAAGTTCAGACTCTTAGCTGTATCCACATAGATTTGCACATCCAATATGTGATCCTAGGCCTTGACCTTGGCAGAAAGGTGGTGCGTAGCAGGGAAGCAGCTCTGGTGATTAATGGTCTCTAGGGAACAGGTTTGACTTTGTCATTCCCAGACCAGATCATATCAAGGGCTTGCTGCTTCTGCCCTTAGCTGAGATTCTGTTTTTGTTTACATTTGGGATGAGACTGTATTTGGTTGTAAATAACAGAAACCAGCTCAAGCCAGCTTCAGCACACAACTCAGGTGGGATGGGTAGGGGGTTTCTCTTTGCACACACTGGCAGGAAACAGTTGTATCTGAGGTCTAGATATAGGGACTGTACCCGGGACTAGAGGTCAAGGGTGCCCAGTACATATGGTAATTAACAATTATAATTAATTGTTAAAATTAACTAAATTAGTTAAAATACAAAAATAGATTTTAAACGCCATGCCTTAGCTCCTGGGTTTTTGTCTTTCTGAGAGACCTTAGCCTCCATTCTAGGTTCTGTGGTTTGCCACAGGCACTTTCAGAAGCCTATGCTGGAATGGAAACTGCAGCCAGGGAAGAGGCCACAGTAGAGAGACAGGGCTGCCGAGCCATGCCTGCAACCACCAGATGGGTGGGCAGAATTGGTAAGGGAGGGTCAGCTGACAGCCCAGCTGGTGTCTGCTCCAGTCTGTACCCAGAGGCCTGCAACCCAGGAGACCTAGAATGCTTGCCTTTCCTCTCCACATCCTCCCTAATCTACACATGGATTGCCAAATTTCATCCCTAACTGATCTGCCAGACAAATCCGCACTCTGGCTAGAATGTGAGCTCCCTCAGAACAGGGATTACAACCTGTTTTGTTCACCCAGCATCTAGAACAATACTTGGCACCATAGTAGGCACTCAAATATCCGGTACATCAAATAAACAAATCAGCTCCTCCCTTCTATGCCTTCTTGGAAAGGGAGGTGAGAGCACAAGACATAGGAGGAGAATAGGATCTTATAAAACATCCCTGAAGAACATTTGTAGACACTGACGTTAGCCAGATTGTAAGCACTGGAACTACAGCTAATGAATGAAGCAGTAAGCAAATCCTGATTTCAAAGACCTGTGGACATATCCGTTCATTCCACAAGGATCTATGGAGAAATTACTAGATGCCATGCCGTACCATATTCTCAGCATGGACAACCTAGATTTTATACCCCTTCTGGTTCTGTGATCCCTGGCTTGTTTTTAGCCTCTTAACATCTCTATTCATTCATTAGTTATTAAGAAAATTAGATAATGTTGCAATCCACAACCAATGGCATATATAAGGGTGGTCCCATAAGTTTATATGGCCATACAAGGTTGTAGTAATTTTAGTTTGCTTAAGGATATTATTGTATCATGTTTGCACAATGAAATCACCTAAGGACACATTTCTCAGAATTTGTGCCTGTCTTTAAGCAACATATGGGAGTAATATACAAAATACTTCCTTGTACGTAGTAGCTGTTCTGTATTTGTTGACTTGTACACACCATGGTTGTTGGGTGTTTTGTTGTTTTTTTGGGGGGGTGCTGAGGAGGATTAGGGCAGAATTGTAACTATGTAATTTAAAACAGATCTTGGATTCTTAAAAGAAATGGGATTGATGAGTGTAATTCTCCCTGCTTTTCTTACTGTCTGAAGGCAAAGCTTTCTTCTCAATCACAGGAAGCCATATACAATACATGGGGTAACCTGGGGGCTGGGCAATTGAATTTGCATTGTACCCTGCATTCACCCCTACCCATGTGGGGTGGGTGCTATGGTCAGAGGGCAGGTTAAAGCTAATGGCTATCATGATGTAAATTCACCAGGAAACCTCACTCTGCCTCCTCCTACCCACCCCCCTTCTGGTACCAGGTGTCTCAAGCACTGTTCTTTTGAATCCCTGCTCAGGGCCATCCCAGTCCCTCAGATTACTTTCTGGTGGCCATTCCCAGCCCCCCTGCTTGCATTCTGCCCTACCCCCCTCCCCCGTCTTCTGCTCCGGCTTGGATGTTCTGCTGTTCACTCTTCCCAGGGTCACCCCCATCACATCCCACGCTCTCTGACGTGGGACAGAATGTCTCCCAGACCTTCTGCCCTCCCCCCAGAGACTCTTCCTCCCTCAGTCCCTCCCACCCTCCCCCAGTTTGGCCTCAGAGAGCAAATTTGATGTTTGGAGGGTCATCCCTCTCCTCCAGATCTTCTATTATCTACCTTCAGCAGTTAGGGACACAGTGACAATCTAAAGCAAATGGAGAAATTAAAAAGAAAAAGAAACACCCAGATAATGTCCAAAGGACATCAAGCTCTATTCAGGGACACAATCTCCAATCAACAAAACGAAAGGCAAACGTTGGCCCCACAGGGACTGGCTGAAAGGCAGCCTGGTGGTGAGAGTGTACTGGAGCCAGCTTCTCACACACTGGGGAGGGCCTCTCCCCAGCAACAGCCCCCTCCCCGGCAACCAGTCCCGTAGATCAGGTCTGGACCCCACCCCAGGCTACAGGGCTTTGGGCCTTCCTGCCTGGACCTTCCTCTCTGACATGACTTACAAAGCTCCCTCACTGGGGGTAACAGCAGGACCACGCTTGGCTGACAGAATTCTTTGGCAGGAAAAATGCTGTCTGAGTCAGCCCTGAGAAATAATTAACCCTCTGGATGTTTCCTGGAGAACTGAGGAGAGTCGTATGCTGAAGGCACAGGGAGTGCCAGACCTCTGAGGGGGAGGTGATACCTAGGCAATCAGGCCCCAGTGGGGCCCAGAGCTCCCTCACCTTAGGTCATGCTGGGTCCCCCTAGCTAGTTCACCCACCCCACCCACCCCCCCCCCCCCCCCCCCGGCCTCAGGGCCTTAAGATTGTTTTCAGGGACAGAGAGAAGGTCCTTATATCTCTAAACACTCTTCTTAGAGGCTTATTTCCATTCAGGGCCTTTTTATAACAGGTAATCCAGGCAGGAGAGGATTATGAAGTGTCTCTCACTGTGTGTGGCCCAGTACAATACTAAGTGCTCAAAGAAAACACAAAGAAAATAGGAGAACAGATCAGGCAGAAATGAGACATGAAAACAGATTCAAACTGGGCGCAGTGGTGCATGCCTGTAATCCCAGCGACTCAGGAGGCTGAGGCAGGAGGATCACATGTTTGAGGCCAGCCTCAGCAATTCAGTGAGGCCCTAAGCAAGTTAATGAGACCCTGTTTCAAAAAGGGGTAGGGTTGGAGGTCAACGGTCAAGCTCCCCTGGGTTCAATCCCCAGTACCAAAAACAACAAAATAACAAAAATCCAGATAGCCTCTCCCCTCATGTGCTCATTGTAACTCTGTAATTTACAACAGGGGAAGAAGACAAGTCCTTAACCCTAAGCAGCTGATGTTACATTTACAGTTGCTAAGATAACAATGTTGCCTGTAGCTCAGAGTGCTTCATCCTTCGAAGAAGCTTCAGAGCCCCTGGAAATGTTTCAGTCTTGGTCAGATCCCCCTCTTTTATTTCCCTTCATTCCAAAGCCAAAATTTTTCAACCTTGTTGCACAATCAGGAAAGTTGTGACACAGGCAGCAGACAGGCTTGCCAGGTTTTCACAGACTTAATGGTGCAGCCCAGGATTTTAAAGTCCCCACTAGCACCTCCAGCTTGATGTGCAGAATGAATCCATTGAGGTTTTTTTTTTGGTGGTGGTGGTGCTGCTGGGAATTGAACCCAGGACTCTTGCACATGTTATACACATTCTGCCGCTGAGCTACACCATCAGCTCTTCTCGAAAGAAGCAGAGTCCAAGAAAAATGAGAAAATGGCAGATGTGGTACTGGGGCTTACTATATCACAGACAAGCAATATTGGTGTAATAGAATTTTAGGATGTGCTAGGCCAGGAGTAATAACATTTTTTCTGTAAAGGTAAAGGGTCAGAGAGTAAATAGTTGGTATTACAGGACTTAGGAGTCAAATACTGTCTCTGTGGCATAATGTTCCTTGTTTTCTTCTTTTCATTTTGTAAAAACTCTAGTAAAGAGCTGGGGATATAGCTCAGTTGGTAGAGTGCTTGCCTCGCATGTACAAGGCGCTGGTTCCATCCCCAATACCACACACACACACACACACACACACACACACACACACACACACACAATACCCTGCAGTAAAATACATATAACATAAAACAGGCCATCTAACTAGGCAAAATGGCACATAGCTACAATCCCAATTACTCAGGAGGCTGAGGCAGAGAATAGCAAGTTGAAGGCCAGTCTCAACAACTTAGCAAGAACTTGGCTCAAAATAAAGTTTTTAAAAAGGGATGAAGATGTAGCTCAATGTCAAAATGCCCCTGAGTTCAATCCCTACTACCAAAGCGGGGAAAATGGCCATCTAAACTTTTATTTTCCCAGTGCTACCATTCAAACCTAGGCCAAGCATGCACTGCCTCTGAGTTGCATCCCCAGCCCCTAATTATTTTTAAGCATACAGTTCAGCATTTTTTTAAAAACCACCCTTCAAAAATGTTGAAAATTGCCTTCAATGTGCACAACTTATAAAAATAGGCCATGGCCAGATTTGGCCCATGGCATAGTTTGCCACCCGCTGTGCTAGATGAAACATGCACAAGACTCAAGTTTGGCAAAATATAAATACTTTAATCCTTGGCAAAGCAAGGTCATCACGTTCAGATACTGTAGGTACTCTAGTGCCTCAGACTCATAGTTCTGCCATATACCAGTTGCACAATCTTCGTTTGTTTTGAAGTGCTAGAGTCCAAACCCAGTACTGGCCCATCGAACCCAGGGCCTTGTGCATTCTAGGCAAGTGCTCTGTCACTGAGTTATACCCCCAGTCCCAACTGCAGCCATATGATCTCAAGACAAGTGACTTAACCTCTCCAGCCTTCAGTTTAGCCTATCGGTAAAACTTATAACAGATCCCTTATAGAGTGCTTTCAAGGATTCAATGAAGTAGGGCATGGAAAGCTATTGGTATAGCAAGCACTGTGCACACAGGAAGACCACAGCAAATGTCAGGTTCCGTATGTGTCAGGACAAAAGAATTCCGAGGAAGACAGCATCAAGGCTGAAGTCATTGGAACTCCAAAGTGAGTTCAGATGTGTTTGCTTAACCAGAAAAGCCTCTGAAAGCCTGTGGGCTACAAGAGATGATAGCACCTTCAGGCTTCCATGTGGCTATACCCCTGGTGGGTGTGACGGTTGGAACCCTGTCAATTGGGCCCACTGCTTCCCCAGCCCCTGGACCTGGAGCTCTGATGCAGAGGCTGCTGCCCACCAGATAGCATTTCCCTTCAGGCAGGAGAACAGTGGAGTGACCAGAGGGTGGAAGGAAGCAGGTGACCAGGGGAGCCACAAGAAAGAGTGCCTGTGGATAAATGGGCAGGGCTCAAGTCTCAGGGCACCTGCTGCCCACACATACCTTCTTTGTTCCAATGGGTAGGACAGTCGGCGTCATGGCTAGGAGCAGAGATGAGGGCTGTGCCCACCCTGGCTCCTTGGCATGTATCAGAGAAATTAAGAATGGAAATGAGGATTGTGACACTCGCTCCTTAACACTGGAAATGAAAAGGAGCCTTCTTGTCCCCAATTCCTCCCACAGCATTTCTGGAAGGTCCATTTTCTTCAATGCCTCTGGTAATTGTGGGGAGGAGGTGGTTAAACAGGAAGTTGAAGATAGGGTATAATATGGCTGCACAGGACTCACACTGATCCAAAACACAAGGCTGAGAGTTTCCTAAGCAGAGCATGGAGGCTGGCTGTATTTATCCTGCACCTCTTCCCACAGGAACTCTCAACAGGGTCAATGCGCCCTGACTTAAAGGGCACTAGCAGCTGGGTAGTGGGTGGGGATCCATTTGGATTGAGAGAAAAACAAGCACAGATCCAATTTCAAGGCTTTGAGTCTCACCACCCTCTACTTTCAATCTTTTCTCAATAGCTGCATTAACTGGAACCTCCCAGAGGGGAGAGGGGAACAGAAACCCACAGGCCACACCGGGATCTTCCAAACAGCCCACACCCAGCTCCTGCTGTCTGTGAGGGGCAGGGAGACAACAGAGTCTAAAGGAGGCTTCAGCCATCGAGGGCCAGTGGATCTGACACCAAGAAACAAAATACCTGCAGAAGTCACATGGGGAACTCAAAATAAAAGAATAAACACAATTTATTCCCCCCCCCCCCCCAGGCAGAACATTCAGAGATAGCTATATCCTATCCAGGGACTCTATCCCTTCTTTAGGATGCCTGTCTTTGTCCCTTCCTTCTGGAAAAGGGGGCCAAGTCCTGCCCCATTCTCATGGAAACCCCTCTGGGGTATCAGTTCCAAATAGTTTCTGAATTACTTCTCACAGAGCGGATTAGTTTCAAAACTGGAGGTGGGCTAGGGGTGGACGTTGGTGATAGAGCATTTGCCTAACATGGGCAAGGGCCTGGGCAGGATCCCCCCACACTGCAAAAAAAAAAAAAAAAACAACATAACACAAAACAACAGTAACAACAAAACTGGGGTGGGTTAGGGGAGTTGGAGTGAGAACAACTTTCAAGAGTGACAGGCCATTGGAGCCTCAAAGTCACAAACCTTTCAAACCTTCCAACCCTGGGCACTGGGCCTAATGAGGCCAAGGGAAGCATGTTTGGACCAGGGACTGCACCTGCGACCATCCCCTGACACCAAAACAAAAGTGTCATTTTTACTTTAATTGTAAGCTCCCAACAGCCCTTGGGTCACTCTATCCCCAAGCACTGCATCTGCAGTCACACCTTTATCAGATCCATTTTTTTTTTTTTTTTTAAAGAGAGTGAGAGAGGGGGGTACAGAGAGAGAGAGAATTTTAACATTTATTTATTCTTAGTTCTCCGCGGACACAACATCTTCGTTTGTATGTGGTGCTGAGGATCGAACCCGGGCCGCACGCACGCTAAGTGAGCGCGCTACCGCTTGGGCCACATGGCCAGCCCTTTATCAGATCCTTGATTCACACATCTAACCTCTGACAGCTGGGCCCACCAAGACACCCCCGCTTCAGCATAAAGTAGCCTAAGGTTATTAAAGGAAGATGTATTTTAGAGGTCATGGTCCAAAGCCAGCTACCTCTAACTACAGATCCAGCCCTGACCTATGCCAAGACACAGATTAACATGATTTTGCATTTTAAACAACCTACCAGTCTTTCAAAGAGTACTGATTGATGAATAGCAATTAACAACTAAGTAATCAGCTGCAAATTACCAATAATTGCTATCATTTTTTCTTCTTCATTTTCTTCCCTCTGTTCCCTGCCTCTTTTTTTAAACCAACAAATATTTTTCGACCTTCTTTTAGACAGAGGTGGGCTAGAAGTCCGGGGGGACAAAAAGGTATATCAGCCCAGTATTTGCATTTAAGATATTCATAGTCTGGCTGGTGTAGTAACATGATAGACCAAACACAGATACATTGATTAAATACCAATTCTGTAAAGGTAAAAGGTACATTGGATGTGCAAGGAGTTTGGTTTCAAGTTGTTTGAGTTTGTAAACTACTTCTATTTCCTGTGAGGGGCTTTCCTCTATATCAATGGTTCCCTAACTTGGAAGTCTATGAAATACTGGCATCAATTTCATGTAAAATGTGATCTATGGCCAAAAACATTTGAGAAACATGCAGTTTTTTTTTTTTTAATTGAAGAATATGACAGAGCTTCAAGAGACAGAGTGCATTGTGAATCAGCTCGAGACAGGGCATACAGCAGGTTCCAGAGTTTACCACCGAATAGTCCCTTTTTCCCCAAATCAAAAGGAATTAGCATCCTTCAGGACACTGTGATCCCAGAGAATCTAAAAGTTGTTTAAAAGGGGGGAAAAGTGCTCAGGAAGCCTTGCTCTCTCCGTGAAGTTTTCCCCCTGAAGTTCAGCCTGTACTGATCTCTCCATCTTCAGATTCCCTAAAACACTTTGGTGTTACCAAGTAAGCACCCAGACCTCATCTATCCCCTGTTTATTACACTTCTGTGTCTCTCATACCACTCAGCTCAGTGAAGAACACAGCCAACACTCACTAATGACTAGTTACTTGATTGTTAAATGTGCTCCACCATCATGGATAAGACCTGACCCTGGACCCAGGAGGCCAGAGTTGAAATAATGACTCTGGCTTATTGACTCTACAACTTTGGAAAAGTTATGTAGCATCTCTGGACCTCTGTTTCCTAAACTTATAATGTTGCTAAGAGAATCAAACTAAAATGACCACATAGCATAAACATGCAATAGGTATGTTATATATTTTTTAATATTTATTTTTTAGCTGTAGTTCGACATAATACATTTACTTATTTATTTTTCTGAGTGTGCTAGGCAAGCGCTCTACCACTGAGCCACAACCCCAGCCCTAGGTATATTATATTGATCACCAATCCTAAGCATGTTCTAAAACCTGGTTACCAAGTAAAGGACAGAGCATGGCCAGTGCCATGGCTTTAAGGGGACCCCATAACATGGTCCAAAACACGGGGATATGGCATACTTCATCCAAGATCTTGAAGCACTTTAAAATCCCAACATCAGTTTTCTCAGGAGTTCCTTGATGCAGGTTGAAGTTCAGTATAATCACTCTAGGGATGACCTGATCAAGGTTACGTGCCAGGGTCAACCACAGGCTAGGAATAGAAATTGGCTCTGCGGTCACCCCTTTGTCTCAGCAATTTCCTCCGGGTGTGGTTTTGGCAAAGAGAAAACACTCAGGAGTGATGCAGCAACTGGAGTGAAGGTCATAGAATAGCATGTGGGGTTAGCAATGCCACTTGTAATTCATTCTCCCACAAGCAGGCCTATACATACGGCAGGCTCCTGTCCTGCTCTCAGCATCACACAGTTGCATTTCCTGCCCTCCCTCCACCCAGGATATGCCAAGGAGTGAGGAAGTAGACACGTTTAGAAAGCCAAAGAAAGGCTTCCACACACAAAGGGACTCCCTGACGCCAGGAGGGTCTGCGTCCACCCATCCTCATCCCTGCCTTCCCCCATCACTGAAGTCTCACCAGCACCTTGGCTTGGCCTTGGATGAAACCCACAATTCTCTCTCTACTCTCCTAGCAGGAAAATGATCTCTGCAGCTGGACCCCTGCCCAAGCGCCCTGGGACCAAGTTGGTGACAGCCCTATTTACAGCTGCAAAAGCAGTCAAGTACAGGAAAAAACAGAACCGAAAAACCATGTCACAAGGCCACTGAGAAAGCACATGGTGTGTGCACACGTGTGTGTTTTCAAACCCCTCTCAGTCTTCCCTCTCCAGTTACGCAGAGCTCTTTGCTTTTACAATTATAACAGTGAATTATTGATGGAGTAGCATACTGTATTCAGAGTCTCCCAGGATCATGTAGATTATTACAGCCTCAGGAACAATAGGCAAGTGGGGCATAAGGTGGACAGGGACCTAAGTTGGGGCTCCTGACTTCACCAAGGGTTAGTAGGAAGAGGTGGGAGAGGATGATGGAAGAGTATGGTTTGCCTAAATCCCTGGTGGTAGAAACCTGGATATGAAAGCAGGCAGAAAAAAAAAAGAAGAAGAAGTGATAAAAGCCACAATGAATTCCAGACCAAGCTCTTAGGCAACTTCTGTTGTCAATTCACAGTTCTGGAGTGAAAACTGGAGAACCCAAACTTTCGGTTCTAGGGCTATGATGAGAATCATGCATAAGCAGATCAGAATCTGGCAGTCTAGCCTTGGGCTGAAGCCTTGAGCACTGGGGTATGCTCTGGATCCTCCACTCATCACCTCTGGCACCACTGGCCAGTGGCTTTCCTTCTACAAACTTTCTGTTCAGTATTTCTGCTTGCATGGCTTTATGTCTACTCTATTGCTCTTTATGCAGAGAATATCAAGATGTGCCTTCCTTTGGGTCTCTCTCTTCTTAACAGCTTACAAAATATGGCAGAATGGATGAGTGCTACTTTTGTGAGCGAATGTGCTGGAATGCTGTTCTGGAATTGTGCTCTCAAAATTATGCAAGCCTAGAACAGTGTTCCAAATCTCATTTTTAATCTCCCATTTAATATTTATATCAAATAATTAAAGCTGCTTATTTGCATTTATATGCATTTTAAATGCCTTCCCCTATACTGTATTTCACCAAGCTTAAGAAACCATCAATACTAGATGTACTTTTTATTTTTGTATAACCACAAAGAAAGAAAAAAAAATTCCATTGGTGGTAACATGCATTCTGATTTCAGAGCTATGAAAGTGTGAAAAATGTGCATCTTAGAATTGATAAATAGGGCTGGGGATGTGGCTCAAGCGGTAGCGCGCTCGCCTGGCATGCGTGCGGCCCGGGTTCGATCCTCAGCACCACATACCAACAAAGATGTTGTGTCCGCTGAGAACTAAAAAATAAATATTAAAAATTCTCTCTCTCTCTCTCTCTCTCTCTCTCTCTCACACTCTCTCTCCTCTCTCACTCTCTCTTTAAAAAAAAAAAAAAAAAAAAAAGAATTGATAAATATTACACATAAAGGAATTTCATTTTCATCAGGTTCTTGCCATAAATCAGAGAATGCCTCCTTACATGCCTGCAAGTCTGATGTGGTCACCTTCTTTTATAGTTGATACTATGGAAGAAAAATCAGGAGAAAGAAAAGCAAGGGGATTCATGTGTATGTGTACATCCATTCTTCTCTGTTTCCTTAGTCTTCCTAGGAATTGACTTCTTTTTTTGGTTGTTGTTGTTTGGTGCTGGAGATTGAAGTCAGTGTCTCAAACAAGTTAAGCAAGTGCTGGACCATTGAGCTATACCCCACCCCCCAGTGAGCTCATTACTAATGGAGAAGGAGATGCCTTCCATACCTATCTTTCACAAAATGAGCTCTGTCTATACCTAGGCAGCACGTAGGCTGGACTACAGGAATGATTCTAGCAGTGGTTTGGGCAATGACATTGAACTTGACTTTGAAGGGTGGGCAGGCAAAAGCATTTCAGGACTGAGCAAATGCAGAAAGACAGGAAGACATGCAGCCTGGTTGACTCTTCAGTGACAGCAGACAGTGGGCTCTTACCCACTGGAGAAAGATGTTGGAATCAGACTCTGAGGTAGTAAAGAAATGGTTAAGAATTTTAGACTGTCTTATGCTGGCAGGGAGCCACCATACTGGTTTTAAGCTCAGAAATAATTGATGTGAAACAATATTTCAGGGGTGAAAAACAGCATTTCTGAAGAAGAAAAAAAAAACCAACCGAATTTCTGGAAGATAAATCAGCAAGCAGTTCTGCATATGAAGAACTCAATGGGAAGAGGTACAAGTTGAAAGAACTAATGAAAATAAAAATGAACATTTATCAAGTGAGTATGAACAGAAACAGAAATTAAAGTAAGAGTTGTTTTGAGACTCTGGGGTGGTAGAGATAATTCACTTAGATGATAAATTCGACATAAAAGAAGAGATAGAGAAATGAGGCTGAAAAGAAAACCAGATTTGGGAATCATTTTCATAGAAGTGAGAGTTGAGTCAAAGGGTTCTAGTGTCATGATGAAGATGAGATTTAGGAAGGAAGAACTTTAGGACTGCAATTAAAAATAAAAAAAAAAAAAACCTAAAAACTACTTCAAATGTGCAGAATAGTACAGAGAACAACAATATGATAAACACCCTGTACCTGTCCTCCGGATATTCAAACGTCGCTTTTTTGATACATTTGCTCCAGATTCTTTTTTTTTTTCTAAAGGAAAAAAAAAACATATAGATACATTATAAATACAGAGAAATAATGTCATTCCCCTGCCTCTTTCCCCAGAGATAAACACTATCTTCCTATTGCTCCATGACCCTGCTATTTGTTTTTGTTTTATTATCACATATATACTGAGAGCCAAAGCTATTATGATAAGTATTTTAAATTGTTTATGTACATGGTATGTCCTTTTGCAATTTGTTTTTATTTCATTTAATATTATGCTTCAAAAATAATTATGTATGCACATGTATGAAATGCATTCATTTTAGCTTCTGTATTATATGAATATATCATAGTTATTTCACCACTTTTTCCCATTTTAGTTAATGTAAACATTCCGCAATAGATGGTCAAGCGTGTGCCCCAAGTACATGTTATGCATTTCCCCAAGAGTTTCTGGGGAGTATGTATTGAAGTAGAATCCTTGGTTGTAGGATAGACATGTGTCTAACAGATATTGACAAATTGCGTTCTGTCTGTCCATATTAATTTAAACTCCACATCTCCACTGATACTTGATCTTTGATACTGTCAGACTTTAAAAGTTTTGCTAATCTAATGTACATGAATTGTTTTATTTTCTAATTTATATTGTCCTGATCACCAGTGTGGATATCACTGTTCAGTTTTCTTCTGGGAATGGAATTGTTTATTCTCACCTTTGCTGATATGTTTCTATGGGATTGATAGTCTTTTTTTTTTTTTCCTAAACGAATTATAAGGAATTCTTTGTGTATTTTGGATAGGAATTCTTTGTAGAGCAAGTGTTCTAAATATCTTCTCCTAGGCCATGGATTGTTTTTAAACACTATTTGCAGGTTCTTTAATTTCTTGCTCCCCCCTACACACACACCCGCCCCCCCGCAGATGAAACCTAGGTTTTCTGCCACTGAACCACATCCCTATTCCTAATTTTTTGTGGGGGGCGGGAAAGGGGTACTGGGAATTAAACCCAGGAGTGCTTAACCATTGAGTCACATTTCCAGCCCTTTTTAATGTTTTATTTTTTAAATAATGTTGATACTAGTCTCTAGACTTTTAAAAAATATTTATTTAGTTGTAGATGAACACATAGTATATTTATTTTTATGTGGTGCTGAGGATCGAACCCAGTGCTTCACACAGATGAGGCAAGCTCTTTACACTGAGCTACAGCCCCACCCCCTTAATGTTTTATTTTGAGAAAGGGTCTCACCAAATTGCTCAGAGCCTCGATAAATTGTTGAAGCTGGCCTTGAACTTGGGATCCTCCTGCCTCATCCTCCCAAGCTGCGGGGGTTACAAGCATGCACTACTTCACCTGGCCCTTATTCCTAACTATTCTTTAAATTATGGAAAGGCTCAATCATCCACAAAAGTTGAGGAAACAGTATATGCAAATCACATTACCCATTACCTAGACTCACTAACAAGACTTTGCCAAATTTGCCTTATCTATTTTTTCTTTCTTATGTTTCTAACATATTTTAAGGCAAATTCCAGATTGTGTGTAATTTCATTCCCACATACTTCACTAAGCAGGTATACAACTATGGACATTTTCTTACATAGTCATCATAAGAAAATTAACAATTATCATCAAAATTGACAATTAGTCTTTCATATCACCTAGTAGATGGTGATATTGAATACACGGAAGTCTTTAATGGAGTCTCATTTTTCTACCGCAAAACACAAATAAATGCCTGGGATTGCAACATCTGGCTTCTTACGTGAGGACGCCCCAGGTGTGATTTCATTACTGTCCAATCAGCAGGTTCCTCTCTGGAAGCCTGCAGGCCCTTCACACCTGGGAGAGCCATGAGATGCCTGCTTGGTTCTGTAGTTCTGGCATCTGCTTAAAGCATGTGACCACCTAAGTCACTATCTCTCTGACACTTATGCTGGAAAATAGCCATTGCCCCAGAGGAGGTAGTCTGTCTGCTGCTGGAATTTCCCAACAACCACACCAATGCTACCATAGTTCACACATAAAACACTTTAACCTTTAGGGAAGAGCAAGCTGGAGAAACCTGTTCCAGGATGGCTTGGGGGATGGGCTAGGGTTAATCCTTCAGTCACGATCTCAAAATGAAGAAAATAGATGTTTGTTTGTTTGCAGTACTGGGAATTGAACTCAAGACCTTGCACATTCTGGGCAAGCACTGAGCTACATCCCCAGCTCTTTTAATTTTATTTTGAGACAGGATCTCTCCATGTTGCCCAGGATGGCTTTGACTTTAGCAATCCTCCTGCCTAAAGACATCCTCTGTGATGATCAGCCTCAGCAACTTAGCAAGACCCTGTCTCAAAATGAAAACAAAGCAAAAAAAGGACTGGGAGTGAAGCTCAGGGGCAGAGCACCCATGTGTTCAATCACCAAAACAGCCCCCACCCCTATATTTACTGGGAAAAAGAACAGACTTGAATACACGTTAGAGTAGAACTTTTAAACTTTGTGTGTTCTGTAACTCCCTTTACCCAGAGGGGAAAAAAGGCTATATAGATTTCTCTCTATACTGCTTAATATGGCAAAAGACCCCAAACTGCTGGAATTAATGGGAAGACTGGAGTAGCTCTGGATAAGACACCAGTGAGGTAATGTCTGGTTTTTGTTAAATATCCCAAATAGATTACTCACTCTTGCTAGATAAGAGGTAAAGACACTGTCATGTTATAAACACAAATCCTGCTAAAAACAGGGCCCCATGGGTACCTGGACTGGGGAGCGGCTGTGCTATTCAGATCAGTGGCAGTGGGGTCACAGGTGAACAGTATCCTGAGGGGGGAAAAAAAACCCAGTCAGCTCTGTGATCTTTGCAAACTCCTTTTAATTAGGAATCCCAAACACCAATGAAAGCTTGGGATGCTCACATTAGAAGAAATCAGAAAGAAGGTTTATGAAAAAGGTCCCTCTTCTGTGTGTTCAGGAGAGGAGCTGATTTAGAACAGAGCCAGGCCCAGAGGCTCCATTCTGCTCCTTTTGTCCTCTAGGCCTTCAGTTCTGTGCCTAGAGCAATGCCTCCCTTTTGAGGTAACTTTACAGTTTGCAGATGCATTTTTTCAAAGGATGCTCACAAGAGCCTTTTCAATAAGCTGAGACTATGGAGGGTCAGATTGGTTAAGGCATCAGGCAGGACTTCCTACTAGGATCTGGTTTATTGAAAGGACTGGAGAAAGGGCTCGCGGTAGTCCCTTTCTCAACCTTACAGTTTAGGATTATCAGAGACCTGGAAGGGACTGGGAAGAAAGCCAGGGAACTGGCAGAATCTTCTGTTCTGCAAAGGGACACATGGAACACCAGGGACATGGCCCGATTAGCCTGAGGATTCTTGCTTTCAGCCAAGTCATCCCACACAATCTCTGGCTCTGGTTGGGTCCTTGAAATTTCATTTCACAACTTCCTGGCAGATATCAGGGCAGCGGATGGTAAGCCCGTTAGTGCTGGCTAGTCTCCCGAATAGGCCCCAGTGCTGTCTGCATGCACTTCCCAGACTTCCTCCCCCCGCCCCCATACCATTGCCCAGCCAGATGACCTTAATCTTGGTGGCAAGCTCTGTAACCTCGCCAAGAAGTCTCTGGACATGTGAAAGTAGCTCGTGTTAGTGAACACACAGCGAGGCTGACACCCCTCATCCCACCCCCACCCTGCCTCACCCACCCTCCTCACCTAGTTCTGCATATAACCTTGCCTGTGCCCAGCCTGCCTTGCAGGAGCCCTGAGACACAGCCAGACTTACAGAAGCTAGGAAGCAGCCCCTCCAGATCCAGAAGAACCTGAGTCTGAGCCAGGGACCGTTTGTGCTTGTCATATCTGATGGGATCATTCATTAACTTTTCCTCTAAGGAGCTCAACATGTCTCACTGTGCTTCTTGTTGCTCCCAGTTCCTCCTCCTAAGGAAATCACCAGCATCCTCGGGGTCACGAAGCTTTAGTAATCAGAAACTAAATAGCACGGAAAACAGGAACAATCACACGGAGGCGAAGCACTATCTGCTATTATTAGTCAGACCAAAGCGCCTGCTTTTTCATCATCTCTCAATTACCCGTGTGATGGACCTGGGGGGTGGAGAGAGAGCAGAGAGAAAATCATGACTGCCCTATGTGTTGCATTTTAGTTTACAATGAGTTTTTTAATTTTAATTTTTGTGGTGCTGGGGATTGAACAGTGCTCTCCCATTGAGCCTGCCCCAATCCCTAACATACTTAAAATATGTTCCTTCTCTCAATTCTCAGAAGAAAACTGTATTTAGAACATGAATAGATGCCAATGTTGGTTTCTCTTTTCTCCCAATGATGTCAGAAGGGAAAATCTTACTATCCCCACTTTACCAAGGAACAAGTCAAGGTCATAATTATTGAAGGTCAAATAAGTATATTATATAGACTCTAGATTCCAATATTGCTTTCCTGGCTATAAATGTCCAGAATCCCAAAATCCTGGAATTTGTGTATAAGCCTTTTCTTCTTCTTCAGTCCTTCATAAGTTAGTCCCGTGATAACAAGCTTTTTTGTTTTGTTTTGTTTTTTGGACTGGAATTAAACCAGGGTGCTTTTACCACTGAGCTACATCCTTACTCTTTTTATTTTGAGACAGGGTCTCACTAAATCCTGAAACTGGCCTGGAACTTGCAATTCTGCCTCAGTCTCCTGAGTTGCTGGGATGACAGACATATGTCACTATGACCAGCAATACCAAGGTTTTCTAATGTTTATACACGGGCATGGTTCTGAGCACTTTGAATTCATTAACTAATTTGATCCTCATAAAACACTAATTTCGATAGCAGTATTATTCCCATTCTACAGATGAGGAAACTGATGAACATAGTATATGAGTTTGCCCAAAGTATATTGCTTGTAAGTGCAGAGCAGGAATATGAACCCAGCCAGTCCTGAGTCTGGGCCTTTGGTCACTCTACTACAATGGCTTTCACTTGCTTCACAGTAAGTACCTACCTCTTTCAGAGGTCAATAAGGTCCCTTGAAGGCAAGGACTTTTTATCCTTATTCCCAAGCCCTAAGCACCGTGTGTGGAACATGGTATGTGCTTAGTAACTATCTTTTGAATAAATGCATGGATAACTGGTCAGGGAGAAATCTAGGAAAGATCATATGTTTAAATCCAAACTCCCAGAGCTGGGCTGGGGGTGTTGTTCAGTGGAAAAGCACATGC
This sequence comes from Spermophilus citellus, assembly GCF_964194105.1. Classification (NCBI taxonomy): domain Eukaryota; kingdom Metazoa; phylum Chordata; class Mammalia; order Rodentia; family Sciuridae; genus Spermophilus; species Spermophilus citellus. Next base: position 112,025,804 of record NC_138187.1, on the reverse strand, counting down.
ACGAGGCATTGGGTTCAATACCCAGCATTGCAAGTAAATAAAATAAAATAAAATACCAGAGTTTGAGTCTTTCTTCTGCTTTTATCCAAGATATTAAACAAGAATATTAATATTTAATATCCAAGATTTTAAACTAGAAGAGATTCTTGATTCCAACTTAGTCCATCCTTTGAACTTTGAGTGATGGCTCTCCTAAAGGCAGCACCAGCTCTTGAAGACCTTTTAAAGAGCTCCCAGAGACCCCATCTGAGCTCTATCTTCAGGTTCCAGGGCTGTACTTTAGATCAGGGTTTAGATAAGTAGTCATCCTGCAGAAACTGGAAATCCAACCCACAGCCCCTGTGCTGAGGAGGAATTAAATGGTGAGGACTTCCCCAATCAACCAAGGGAATCAGCTGCTCAGGTTGGGACAAATCCAGAGCACATGCCCACAAAGGGTGGCGAGTTGCAAATTGAGATCTAATATGAGCCATCTGGTCGTGTGAAATAGCCAACTGGAGGGATGGGGGCCTGGACACTGCCCAAAAGCAAACTTATCTCAGGGAAATGATGAGTCAGATCTACCAAGAAACAAAAGCCTCTAATGAAGTCCCCTTGCAATAGGCTCCATCAAATCTCCCTGGAGGAGGTAGACGTGGGTAACTCCATCTGAAGGTTGCTCCTGGATTCACAGTTTTAAGCTACCTGGTCTCTGAGCACGACAAGGGTGATAAACCCTACATTGCTTTCAGACAGCATGAGTTTCAAGAACCTTTTCACATCCAGATAGGTATGCCAGATAGGATGTGATGGGACATGCCACACTGGCTAGGAGCCAGCATTGTCTCCTAGAATTGGGACAGTTCAGCTTTGGTCCTGGAGGACAACTTTCTGGTGTCTTCTGCTCCCAGCCATTGTCACTATTGCCTGTAAAAAAGGAAAAAGCAACCAATTACCAGGTCTAATTATCTTCCTTCAGCCTCTTTCCTGGCAGCAACTGCCAAGGCTCTTGCCAAAACTCTGCTTCACCAATACTCTGATCCAAAAAGTCTCAAGTCAGTGAAGGGAAGGCTCTGCAGCCCAGAGCAGCTGTAAGGCTTCCCAACACCAAGACAGGGCACCAGAGGTCAATGCCGGCTTCTTCAAAGCAACTCTCTCTCTTGAGCCTCGTTGGCCTCAGCATCTGCATGGAGGAGAGGTGGTGGCGCCAGCCACCTGGAACCGCACCAGAAAATGACACAACAGCAATCAACAACGCACTAACCTTCATCCCCACCTCCCCACCCCCAGGAAGTTAGGAAGCTTTTTAAAGGCCTGTCTGTGCTTGTAGTGGGAACTTCAAGGTCAGGGTGAGCTCCATGGCCATTTCTGTCAGGGCTTGCTCAGACTGGAGCCTGCACCTCACAGCAGAGCCAGAGCCAGGAGATGGGCCAGAAGCTCGCAAGGGAGGTTAGGTGTTCTTAGGGAACCAAGTACTAATCTGTACCACTTTGGACTTCCCAAGTAGTTCTCTACCCACAGGTGAGCCTGAGACCTGTTTAGTCTCTCCCAGCTGGAATAAGAGGTAGCTCACTCCTGAAAAATGACCTGAACTGCCAAGGCTCTTCTGACTCACACAAGACTGAGTCAGTCTCCAAAACCCCAGTAGCCTCAGGAGCCTGGACTTGTATGAGCAGGGAGTGGGGAAAAGGGGCCCTTGTTCCCTGACTATACTTGCTTTTACTTGCTTCTCTGTGAGTCCTTATTCCCAAGTCCTTCCTTATTCTTTATTCCCAAGCCCTAAGAGGTATGTCTGGCACATGGTATCTGCTTAATAACTATTTTTTTTTTGTACCAGGGATTGAACCCAGGAGTGCTTATTCACTGAGCCACATCCCCAGCCCTTTTTATATTTTATTTAGAAACAAGGTCTTGCTGAGTTGCTTAGGGCCTTGCTAAATTGCTGAGGCTGGCTTTGAACTCACAATCTTCCTGCCTCAGCCTCTCAAGCCTCTGGGATTACAAGCATGCATCACCGCTCCCTGCAGTAACTATTTTTTTTTTAAATAAATGCATGGTTTTCTAGGCACAGGGAAGATGGTCTGTTTAAATACAAAATCCCAGGGCTGGGCTGGGGACGTAGCTCTGTGGCCATCCGCTTGGCCTCCAACCTTGAAGCCCCAGGGGAAGAAGGGCCAGGTGCAATTCCAGGGCAGTTATGAAATCTGAGAAGAGGCTGGCGTGACTTTGGGTTGTACCTTGAGAACAGGCGGTCATTGTGTGACTGGGTGCAAAGGAGGTATAGGATACCCATCAATCAATTCATGCACAAACTTGATCCCAGCCTTGTGCCAAGGGAGGGCCTAGATGCAAGGGAATGGGAAAAGGAGGGTTGTGCCCATGAGGGTGTTGGTGACCTATACCCCAAAACCAAGCTGTATATGTTTCCCAAATTTCACCCCTGGACAAAGATAGTTCCATAGATCACAATGCATATGCCTGATCTAACATCTCTGGAACTACAAAAATTCCATCAGTCAATTGTTAAAGAAGAATGTTTTCCTTAAAACATTTGTGGAGGCTAGTTTCTCCATATGTTGTCATCCTGGGCATTGGCAAATATTTCCTGAGCAGGATTGTCTGCATGATCCTGTCTGAGATATTGTGTTACAAAGGTCAGTTTTGCCCTCCCAGCCCCTGCACCTTAAAGACAGATGATAAGGGATAGTGAAGCTTAGCAGATCCAAGCAACCAGATACACTGTCTTTGCAACTGGTCAAACACAAGAGACACAGAACAATGGGTCATCTGTTTTGAAGATAAAAGCTTTGAATATTTTGTGATTGTTCTCTCTCACAGTGGCCAAGAGGCTGGGTAAAATGAGAAAGGAGTAAATGCAAAGGGGAGAAATTAGGTAGAGAGGGTGATCCATGGTTGCAGGGGAGGCTGGAGGAACTGAGGAACCAGGGCTACTAGGTCTGAGTGGGAGAAGGATCCAGGGCAGGCACCTAATGAACGACTCATCATTTCAGCTCTCCCTCTCTGGGCTTATCTTTTCTTTTTTTTTTTTTTTTTTAAATGAATAATTCTTTGATTCTAAATTTTAAGTCAAGGTAAACAGTTTGCTTTATTTATTTATTTTTGTAAATTCTTAGCTTTCTTATAACTCATTAACTATTGAATGGCACATATTTATTTATTTATTTTAAAGAGAGAGAGAGAGAGAGAGAATTTTCCAACATTTATTTTCTAGTTCTCGGCAGACACAACATCTTTGTTGGTATGTGGTGCTGAGGATCGAACCCGGGCCGCACGCATGCCAGGCGAGCGCGCTACGCTACCGCTTGAGCCACATCCCCAGCCCTGGGCTTATCTTTTCCATCTGCCCTTCCACAGTTACCCAGGGCACTGAGCTGTGGGAGATTTTAAACCTTTCTCTTTACTGACTGTGATGAAAGCTGTGGTTGTCAGGGTGCTGGTTCCTGCAATCCCAGTCACCACGTTAAGCTCCCAGGCCACTTTCCAACTTTGTGACCTCTAAAGACATAAAGCTTTGACAGGGAAGTGGGAGGACCTCCCTCACCATGTTTCTAGTCCTCATTGCCCACTCCACTTCTTTCCCAATCAGTCATTCTAGGCATCTCTGCCACTAAGGTCATCACCATATTCCCTGTATTCTGCACCCCCCGCCCCCGAGAAGAGCTACACTTGTTCCCTAAAAGCTTGTCTTTGCAAACACCCTCCTTGTATCTGGTACAATCTAAATTTTCTCTCTCTAAAATCCAGCTCCTCTCTGGAGCTTTTCCTGACTCACATTCCCACTTAACCTGTCTCAATTAACTTGAACAGAAGTTTGGCAAAATTCTGGAACTTGGCCTATAATTCCAGCAGCTCAGGAGGCTGAGGCAGGAAGATCATGAATTCAAAACCAGCCTCAGCAAAAGTGAGGCACTAAGCAATTCAATGAGACCCTGTCTCTAAATAAAAATATAAAATAGGGCTGGGGATGTGGCTCAATGGTTGAGTGCCTCTCAATTCAATTCCCGGTACCACCCCCCCAAAAAAAAAAATTCTGGGACTTGATTGTAAACACTGTTTAAAAGAGCCACTTCTGCATACAAATGTTGCCTAATTCATGCTGTGTCTTTCTGTATTTCCCACCCAACCCCAAAACAAAACAAAACCTAAGTGAGTCCTTAGGTAGACCTGGGGAAGTGTTGATTGTCTTGGTGGACTGAATGACCGATGATGTGGCAGCTGTGATCAATCAAGATTCTACTGTCACCCTTCCCCAGGCCACCCAGAGGGTTTCCATGACAGAGCTGCTGCGGAGTAGAGATGTCATCTGATTTATTAATTAATGCAAACATTGTTATTCCAAATGCTCCAGGGCCTGGTTAAAACAAAAACAAAACAGAACATTTAAAAATGATAAAAATAACATTCGCCAGCATAGGAATAACTGAAGTTTTCCACCTAGCCCTTCCATCCCAGCAGCAATCCTTCCCTCCCCATCCCTTCCCTGCACCACACACCAGTTCATTGTCCCCCTCTTCCCACCTTCCCTACCTTGTGCTTCCTTGGCAGTGGACAGAATTCCTGCCAGAGTTTGCTAATTGGGTTAATGGAGTAACTGTGTAACTGTGCTCTCCACGGCCCATCCCACCACACTGGCTGCTTTCCGACTACCTGCCTCTCATCTGTTCCAGGATCACTAATTTGCAACAACAACTTCCATTGTCATCCACATGTGGGACTTTGGGGTTTTAAGTGAATCTCCCTAAGGCAGAGGAGAGAAAATGCTGCTATTTTAGTTTGCCTGCTCTACAATGGGGCCATTCTGCGGGATTTCTGGGCAGTGCCGGGCTGCCTGTGTGAAGGGGAAATTGGAGCCTTGATGGGACCCAAGCCAGAGAGCAGTGTGCCCAAGAGGCAGGAGGGAGGGACAGAGGGGAGCAGGCGGGGGTAAAATCTTGACCTTTTCTTCCAGCTACTTGGGTTAGCATTTCATTTTAATCAGTTTCAGATGAAACTGACAAGCCCAGAGCCTTGGGAATCTCAGTGCCCCTGACATCGGCCTCAGGTCTCTGGAACAGCTAGCCACAGAGGTTGGGCAGTGTGTGACCTGGCCTGACCCAGCTTCCCCTGGAGGAGGCAGCACTGAGGGTGGCCTTTCCGACACACAAGGTTTAATGGGAGCCTGTTCTCGCTCAATACCCTTGGGAAAAAAACAAGGCCTTTGCCTCCTGTTGTTTTTTTGAGGTGTGTTAGATTCGCTTGAAATCTGTTTCACTTAAAGGGGTCATTATCTGCCCAAAGTATGGAAATGTCAGCTTTCTTGGAGTGGGGTGCAACAGGGTCAGAGAAGGACAGCCTTCAGGAACCGTGAGATGCCCCTGGGGGTGCCTCTGAAGTAGGGGCGGCAGTACTGTGCTAGTCCAGTCTTGATTCCCCAGTCCCCTGAGACTGGCTCCTCTGGGGGCTTTGTTTCTCAGATGAACTTTTTCCCCCCTATTTTTTTGCTCCTCCCTCCCCACCTTTCTAGCCCTCAGCCACCAGGCAATCCTTAGGTTCCCTAGGCAGTTCCAGATTATGCTCAGAATGGGGCTGGTGGTGTAGCTCAGTGGTAGGGCACTGGCCCAGCATCCTTGAAGTCCTGGGCTCAGTCCTCAGCACTGAAAAAAATTAAAATAATAATAATAATCCAGGAAAGTACTGAATATAGATCTTAGAGTCAGCATTAGGCTGCTCCCACTGATTCACAAAGGCAAAAGGGTTTTTTTTTTTTTTTGTCACTTCATATTGTCAAATTGTCACTTGACATTGTTCTATTTGCAAATGGTTTACCTCTGACTCTCCCAAGGCAGGAAATACTCAGACCTCTTTGGAGGTACTATGCCAGGTTATGTCCATCAATGCTTGTTTATGCCTTCAGTTTTGATGCTTTTGTGTATATGCCTGACTCTGCATCCTCCTCAGCACTCATCAGCTTGTGAGTTTCTGGTGCATAGCTTTGGATTTGCTGCTGCGCATCTAGTAGGGTAACAGATCCAGGATAGTTGTTTAATAAGAAATGAATGAATTCACCTCCATTGAAAATAGAGTTGGCAATCAAATAACAGCCAAGGCTGTCTCAGGAAAGTGTTGAGGTTGAGCAGGGTAGCCACATGCACCAACACCTTCCCTGCTGAGCTGAGTAGGTGCTGAATCCCTGCCCCACTCCTCCTGTGCCCTCAGAGACACTGTCTCCGGTGACTATCTGCACACTACTGCCCTCCACTGGACATAGCCAAAGCTGCCCTGAGACCGGCCTCCTGTCAGTACTCAGGTTTCCTTTCCTCCCTATTTGGGACACAACTCCTGGGCAAACCGGTTTCTGGCTGGCTTCTCTTACCAGGTTTGTTTTACCCTGACTGCCTTGCATTGAATCCATGAAACCTGGGAAGGTACAAGAAGAACAAGGTCTTCTTTGACTCCTGGCATATACTGGGCTTGATAAATATTGAATGTGAGAAAATAAATGTAATGACACACATTCCTGGCATGCCAGCCCTACTTTGGACTATTATTATGATCATTAATGGAAGAATCCATTTAAGGACCTCCACCTGTTCTTAGTCTGGAACAGCTACACAGCTATTTTTAGAAGACAGCTTGGGCAAACAAAGGGAGACAAAAAAAAATCAAGCAGAAGAGTTCAAAACCAGTCATTCATCTCAATTTTAAAAATAATAATCTTTTGCAGTACTGGGGATGGAACCCAGGACCTTGTGCATGCTAGGCAAGCTGTCTCTCTACCAGTGAGCTACAGACCTCCCACCTCAAAAGGAAGCCCCGCTTCCTCCTTCTGCCTGCCTATGCAGTCCTTTGGTGAAAGATCTGGAACTGGAGATAAATGGAAGGGAAAGCAAACACAGATACTGTCAAATCTCAGGGATTAGACTGCTCTCTCCCTTGCTGTGACATGCTTTCTGGCTTCAGTCTTAGGTACTTGTAAACTTGTCTTATTGTCTCCACTCCTGACCTCATTCCTTTGTAAAACATGTGGCCCAATACAATGACTGCCCCGTAAAAGGTTTGTGATACATCACTATTGAATTCCTCAAAGTCAAATATCGTATAGGAGTGGCTAATAAATTGCTAAGGGTAACAATAAGTTTTAAGAAAGGAGGTTTCACATTTATTGCTTATATATTATTTTGATTTGCTGAGAAATTATTTTCATCTCCAAAAATGCAACTCCAGGGTTAGTTCAGGACCTGACAGGCAGTTGGACATATGAGTCTGAAGCTCAGGAACGAGGTCTTGACTAAGAACAAATCCAGCTGTCCTACGGTATAGATGTAGTAGATAAAACTCCAAGGTGTCACATAGGGATAACTTGAGATGGTGAAAGCAAAGTCCGATATATTGAGATCCTAATGCTGAAGGATCAGAGAGGCAGAGGAGACCAGGACAGAGACAGAGGGGAGGAGGATAAGCTAGGAAGAATGGGGTCCAAATAACCCAAGGGCATAGGAAGTTCAGGGACAAAAGAGTGGCCAGTGCCTCAAATGCAGCTGAATGACCTAGTCAAGAAAGGATTGAAAGGTATGTGATAGATATATGCATGTGAAGGTCAGCTGGAGACCCCTGAAGACATCCATTCCCAATACAGATACAGCTTCTGTATCACCAATACAGTTACATTTTCCAAAATTCAAAATTAATCACCTCACTTCCTGTTGTGATTACCATCTGCAGGTTTGCCCATTTGCTGGACCATCAAGAGCAATATCCATGCCAATCTGGGTAGTATAGTTTCTCAGACTTGGTTTCTTCATCTCATGTAAAGGAGAGTTGCAAAGTTCCATAACTCTTAGGGTCAAATCCTCATCTAAAAACCCATGGGGCTGGCAGGGCTTGGTGGTACACAGCTATAATCCCAGTGACTTGAAAAGTTGAGGCGGGAGGATCATGAATTCAAGGACAACCTAAGAAACTCAGTGAAGCCATAAGCATCTTAGTGAGATCCTAATTAAAATAAAAAATAAAAAAAAATGTCTGGGGATGTGGTTTAGTGATAAAGTACTGAGCTCAATACCCAGTATACAAACTAATAAATACATTCATAAAAAAAAATCCTTGAGGCCACATGTGTCCTGGAGTACATAGCTTGTTGGATTCTAGAAAGGTAATAGGATGCACATACCATGTATTACATAACACTGCCTGCAGAGTCTGCTGGGTTCCATTTGGTAATCAAACAACACCAAGTAGAACCAAAGGACTTTAAGCAACCTTAGTTGAGGTCAGGACTGAGATACTTTTATTTTCTAGAGCTTTTCAGATTTTTGGAATTGTGATAAGAATCATCCTGGCAGAGTTGTTTTAAGTCTCAAATGAGAGCTGTATATGGGAAAACGAAGCAGAAAAGGTAACTACAAAGGGCAAGAAGCCCTGCTCTTCCTGGATGAGAATGAAAGGAATTTTTCTTTTTCTGATATTGTGCCTGTGTGAGCAATTTATAAAGGATAAATTGATAGTTTTTGGAAGCCATGTCTCCATGGTTGGAAAGGAATGACCCAGTTTAAAGAATGCATCCGAGGGTGGCTGGAAACATTTGAATGATCAAGGGCAGTTGCCCTAACTTACTCCTCAACTTATTTATCTCCCTCTTCGGGGCCTGGGGCTGGGCTCTAAGCTGGAACTATAGGGTTGGGGAGCTTCACGATGGAAATCAGATTTTAACTGTCATCCTCCTTGCTGGGCTGTGAGCTCTGTGAGGCAGAGCATAACACAGCTCCAGGTCTTTGCCTGGGTGGGCACTTCAATTTTGGAGTGTTTTATTTTTTTCCTGAATCGAATTGAAATTGCTCTCTTATGTTCTTTGTTATGACAGAAGGCAAAGTTAGCATTGTCATAACTTCCATTGTTTTCATCTTCAGACAAAGATTCCTCTTCCCAGAGGGTCCTTTTGCCCAGCTCTGTCCCCTGTCTCTGCTCACTTCTGGTTTTTTTCCCCAATATTTATTTTTTAGTTGTAGTTGGACACTATACCTTTATTTTATTTATTTTTATGTGGTGCTGAGGATCGAACCCAGGGCCTCGCTTGTGCTAGGCGAGCACTCTACCACTGAGCCACAACCCCAGCCCCTTGCTTCTGTTCTTTATGGCTCCCACATCCCCACCTCACATGCCAACCCCTACACCCACCCACACACACCTTATTCTCATAACTGAGGACTTGGGCCCTTGGCTCATAGACTTCTTCTTCTTCATCTTATTCCCTTTCTTATTCACAAGTGAGTTTAGATGACCCAACTGGCCTCACCAGGAAGGAACCATTGCTCCTCTGAAAGGTTAAAACCTCACATTCAATCTATCTCTTTAGTTCCTTTTTCTTATTATATTGACTTCAAATTTCCTTGAAATTCTGAACCCTTAACTTTTCTCTTTGATTTAATTACCACTTATCTCACCTGCATCCCATGAATTATCACTTCAACCATTCTCTTTCCAGTACTGCCAACATTTTTGTCCCTTGGTCCTTCTGCATGACCTATATCTGCCATTTTCATTTTGGGTGCTGCTGGAGACAGACTCCAGGTAGGGATATACCCAGAGTGTAACTTCCAATGCCAGCAGGGCTTTCGGCTCTGCTTAACAGACTGCTTTTGAGGGTTTTGTTGACTTCCTTACTCATTCTTCACAATGGATTTTCCAAATCTTCTCCTAAACCCACTCTTGCTCTCCTATCTCAGAAGATGCATTTTAGGTGAAAAAGAAAATGTACCTTCTTGCCCCTGTATCTACACATTCACTTAGACTCTCACTCCTCTTTTTCTCCTTCCCCACTACTTCAAAGGCAATGGTGAACCTTCTCTTTTCACTTCTCTGTGCCTTTGATCTTCTCTTTACCTTTCTCCTTCAGATCTTGATTTCCTCAATTTCTCCATCTCTTCTGCATACTTCTCTGAAAGTTACAAACATTCACAGAATCTTTCCATCTTAAAACACAACATTTTTTTTAACCCGGTGTTCCCCTCTGATCACAATAATGCATTTATAGGGAACAGAATAAAGCAGCTTCCATCACTTTCCTACCTTTTCAGCCTCCTGCAGTGAGTTCCACCCTGAATTCTAGTCTACTGAGGCTTCTTTGGCACAAAGTCACCGTAGACCTCCAATAACTAGAAGCAGTTGATTCATTTTGGTTCTCATTGGACTTACACTCTTCCATCTGATACAACTGATCACTCCCTTTCCAGAACCCTCATCACCTCTCACTCTCAATCTCCTTTTACCTCCTTTATAATCTCTTCCTCTTTGGTGGACTCTATTTCTTCTCTCTAAATCTTTGTCCATATAATCATTACCCAGAGTTTGTCTTCTTACAGTATATTTTCTCCCTGAGAAAACTCAACTCAGACCTATCTGCTGATGACTTCTATATCAAACCTCTCCTGAATTTTCATGTAGAGAGGCTCAGCTCAGCTACCAGCCATCTCCACATCTCCACCTGAATGTCACAAAGAAACTTCATGCTTATCAAGTCTAGAAATTAATCACTGTCTTCCCTGATATGATATTTCCTAAACCTGTTCTTCCTTTCCCCCTACATCAGTCAATGGTAAAACCTCCTCCACTGACCTAAGAGTCATTCTCTACTCCTTTCTTTCCCTCATAGCCCTCATCCAATCACTGACCAAGTGAATCTCAAATCTGTAACTCTCCATTCCCAAACTAGTGCCTTAATTCAGATCCATATCCCATAGTCTCTCATGCCTTTATTATGCAATAGCATCTTTCCTCTCTCTTTTCTTTTTTCTTTTCTTTTCTTTTCTTTTCTTTTCTTTCTGTGCTAGAGATCAAACTCAGGGCCTTGTGCATGCGAGGCAAGCATTCTACCAATTGGAGCTATATCCTCAGCCCCTGCAGCATCTTACGAGGTGTCCCTGCCTCTGGGCTTGAACCACTTCAATTCAGTCTTTTTATTTTTTGGTACTGGGAATTTAACCCAGGGGTGCTTAACCACTGAGCAACATCCCCAGCCCATTTTTTATTCTTTTTATTTAGAGACAGGGTCTTGCTAAGCTGCTTAGGGCCTTGCTAAGTTGCTGAAGCTGGCTTTGAACTCTCGATCCTCCTTCCTCAATCTCTTGAGCCACTGTGATTACAGGCCTGCACAAGTGCATGCAGCTTTCAATCAGTCTTAACATGCAGCTGCAGCCCTGTAAAATGCAAATATGGTCAGAAGCAGGAAGAATGCTTGAGTGTTAGCCTGGGTAATATAGCAAGATAGGAACGGGGAAGGAGGAAGAGAAGAAGGAGAAAGAGGAAGAAAATTAATAAAAATAAGGGGGGCAGGATCTGTTTAAAGCCTTTCAAAGGACAAAAAGTACTAATCTATAGTAGCAGAAAGTATATCTGTGCTGGATAGGATGGCACACACCTGTAATTCCAGTGACTCCAGAGCCTGAGAAAGATGACTGCAAGTTCTAAGCCAGCCTCAGGACTTAGCAAGGCTCTCAACAACTTAGAAAGATCCTTTCTCAAAATAAAAATAAATAAATAAAAAGGGCTGGGGATGTAGCTCAGTGGTGAAGTGCCCCTGGGTTCAATCCCCAGTACCAAAAGAATTTTAAAAAATATATGTTTAAAACATATCCATAGGAATAGGAGTGAAAGTTTGGGAACTGAATATAAGGAAGCATGAGGGAAATTTCTGGAGATAAAAAATGTTCTATATCTTGATTGTGGTATTTAGGTATGTGGGTATATACCCAATGGGTATATACATTTGTCAAAATGCATGAAACTGTACACTTAAAATTGGTGTGTTTTATTATATGTAAAATATACCTCAATAAACTTTATTTGTAAAAGGTACCCTTCTATGGCACCAATGGCCTGATGGACAAAATTCAAATTTCATATCCTAGCATATTCAATGATATGGCTCCTCTCCTTTCTACTCTTCTCACGTCCCCTAAACACCTTTTATATTAATAGTTCACTGCAGATCTACAATGGGCCTCTTCCTTGCCTGCCAGTTCAACTTGTGTCAGCCTCTGTGAGCTTATTCCCCACCCCCAAATAACCATTCTTTTGGGCTCGCTGCACTGGCCCTAAATAAATATTTACCATAGAAAGTTTTTGGTTTCATTCCTGTTATGTGTCTCCCTTCCTTCACCAGACTATGTGTGTGATGGCTGGACCTTGTCATTTCATGCTTATATCTCCGCTCCTATCACAATCTTTGTGATTGAGCGGCTGATCAATCTTTGTTAAAGGAACCTGGGCTTCATTATTGCAGTCCAACCCAGGGGGCAACCGGAGAGACGCTGCCCCTCCACTCCTGCAGGAGGCGCTGTGGCAAACGCCATCCGTCGGCCTGCTCTTGACTTCCTTGGGCTACACGCTGGGGGCTCCGCCCCCTCCCTTGTAACATCCCTCTTGCCCATTGGACGAGCGCGGTCGGAGCTATCCAACGGAGCAAGGCGTTGGTGCGAGGAGGCACCACCATCTTTGAGCATCTGGGACTCCTACGTTGGTCGGCTACCGCAGGTTGTAGGTAGGTAGTGGGCCAGGCAGTGCCTACTCCGGTCCCTTAGGCTTGCTTCTCATTCCCATTCCATCCCAGGCCACGATGCCGCAGTACCAGACCTGGGAGGAGTTTAGCCGTGCGGCCGAAAAGCTCTACCTCGCTGACCCTATGAAGGTAAATAGTGGGGCCTCTGCCTCGGGTCCCGACCCGGGATCAGGATGTCTTCCCTGCCGTCCGCTCGAGCTCAGGGGTTTCTTTAGTATTTCCAGGAGGTGGTGGGAGGGAGCCGAGATGGACCCCGCCAAATCTAATTGTACCTGCTGTCCTCTCCCTATCCACGACTCGAGTGGCCCAGTGAGGTCCTGATCATCAGTTAGGATCGTTTCATTCGTAACCGTCAGTACGGACGCTTCCAGTCCCCGAACTTCCTCTATGGCTTTGATGGATTTACGTGTCTCTAAGGCCAGGGCTCCTCCCTCTGCAGCTCCGGATTCCTGTCCGTTAGGTGTCTTGGTGCCCGTTTTCCCTACCACCAAGATGTAAATAAATGTTCCTCGGATATATAAAACAGGGATGTTAATTCTTTTGACAGCCTAGGCTTTCTTTAAAGAAATCTGTTTGGAAGAGATATGTCCCTGCCCAAAGGGAGTTCTTAATGTTTTGAGGGTCCGTGGCCTTTTTTGAGAATGTTTGCACCCTGTTCCAGGAAAACGCACTTATGCATAAATGTTTGCAAAAGGTTTCATTCCCCACCTCACCATGCCAGATGTACTTCTGTGGGAAACACAAAGGGAAGATGCAGCCTATCCCTTAAGGAGCTGGTATTTTTGGAAGGTACTATGGATAAATGTGAATATATCCTTTGGAGAAGAAAGAAAAAGAAAAGCGGTTACTCTCAAGAAACGGGGCTCAGATTTTACTGAGATTTTCATTGATCAGTAAATAATATGAACTGTGTTTTAAAGGTATATTTTGGGCTGGTAACCTGTAACTCCCACGCCACATGTTGTTTATATTGAGCATCATTTAAATGGGGCAGCAAAATGTGTTGATACTATAATTAAAAATAGTATTAGACCCATGGAAAGACCTAAATAACCAAATTACTAAAACATTTTCAGTGCCATTTTTAAACTGATATAACAATAATACTTTATTAGTTTCATTTGTAAAATATTAAGGTTCTTCATAAAGTGATATAATAAATAATGAAGTGAATTAGATATTTTTGAATCAAGTACTTACTTGTGACACTAGTGAGTGCTGACTGTTCCATTTGGTGGTTTTCCTTTCCCCTGGTTACAGGGTCATTTGTTTCTTCAGTCAATCTATATACCATGAGATAGTATAAGATTTTTGTCCAAAAGCACCCACAGATTTATATATTCAAATATTTTTATATTTGAATATATAAATATTCAAATATTTTGAATCAAAATATTCAAATATTTTCAAAAAATATTTGTAAAGACAGTAAAGAATATACAGAGTCACCTTGAGAGGGGCTATATTTCAAGAATGTGGTAGTAGTTATAGGGCAAATGAAAATTAAAATAGTAATTGGAGAACATCACTGTGAACAAAAGCATTTCTAGACTAGACAAGAGGGAGAACCTTTCAGTTCTTCACCCAGCTGAATAATTTCAGTGGCCTAAAAACTCCTGCATCCTCAAGATGGCTTTAGTAGCTACTGCCTTTTAACTAATTTTTGGATGGAGAGGATGAAAAGAGTTTTATTGAGTGACAGGCATCTTTCATATATGTATAGTTTAGGGCCAGAGATGTGGTTTAGTGGAGAGTGCTTGCCTGGTAAGCATGAAGCCTGGGGTTCAAAAGAAGAAACAAAAACAGCAGAATGTATAATTGGAATGTGTATGTATAATTTATTTGAACAACTGCAGCAACTGTGTTAGTTAGCTTTGAGTCATTCGTGTCCATAATACTTAACAAAAGCAATTTAGAAGAGGGAAAGTTTATTTTGGACTCATGGGTTCAGAGGTCCATGGTAGGCCGATGCCATTTCTCTGAGTGAGGCAGAAGATCATGCCAATGGTGTGGTGGAAGAGAGCTTCTTAGCTCAGGGCAACCAGGAAACAGAGAAGAGGCCAGGGACAGATATAGCCCCTAAGGTCATGCTGCCAGTGACCCACTTCCTCTAGCTGTGCCCTCCCTGCATATAGTTAGCACCTAGAAGGCCATTCAGATTATTAATCCATCAAATGGATGAGTCTGCTGATGAGGTCAGAGCCCTCATGAATCATCATTGCTGCATTGCCCACAACATGAGCTTCTGGGGAAACATTCAAGATCCAAACCATGATAGCAACCCATTGAGGTGGGTAAATAAACAGTCTTAGATTCCATAAATTGTTTGCCTAATATCTAAGAGATTAAGCTGAAATACAGATTTAGGCTCTGAACTCCAAGTCCATTCTGCTTTTACCAGGGATAAAGAAAAAATTTTGGCCAGGTGCAGTGGTACACCCCTGTTATCCCAGTGACTTAGAATGCTGAGGCAAGAGGATCACAAGTTCAAAGTCAGCCTCAGCAACTTAGGGAGACTGTCTCAAAAAATAAAAAGGACTGGGATATAGCTCAGTTGGTAGAGTGCTTGACTCCCATGCACAAGGTCCTGAGTTCAATCCCCAGCACCACAAAAAAAGTAAATTAAAAAAAAAAAGGGTTGAGGGTGTGGCTCAGTGGTTAAGTGCTTCTGGGTTCAATTCCTGGTACTAAAAGAAAAAGAAAGAAAGAAAGAAAAGTTTTTTTTTTTTTTCAGGAATCTGGAGTCTATTTTCCAAAATCTCTGTCCTCTCATACCAGCATATTTAGGTTGATGATTGTATCTGTCATCTTTTACCACTCTCAACATAGCTCTAATTGAAAATGGTATTACTGATAGACTGTATAATAACTTCTTAGTTACTCGGTCTGCCCTTTTTAGTCTCTCCTTCACACTTGCTACAGCTGTCTAAAAAACAAAAATTGAATTGTTCCCTGCTTTAAAAATTTCATTGATTAATGAATAAAAGCCCCAACTCTCAGTCTCTGTCTGACCCTCTTTCCAGTCAGGCATCGTTTACCCCCATTTCCACCATCTTCAACTAAAGACTCAGTGAAACTACAGAATTCATCAGATCATTATTCAGAATACTTATCCTTTCTCCAACCTTCTTTCTTAGAGGGGGGAAAAATGCATTTTTCTTTTAGTCAACTTTTTGTCACTCTGACCAAAATACCTGACAAGAACAAATTAGACAAGGAAAGGTTTATTTTGACTTGCTGATGCAGAGATCTCCGTCCATGGTTAGTTGACTTCATTGCTTTGGGCCTGAAGTGAGACAGAAGAAAGGTGTGGTGAAAAAAGCTGCTTAGCTCAGGGCAGCCTGGAAGCAGAGCAGAGAGTGAGAAGCCAGGGACAAAATATAATTTCCAAGGTGTACACCCAGTGACCTCCTTACTCCAGCCTCATCCCACCTGTCTACAGTTACCACCCAGTAATCCATTGAAATTATTAATCCAGTAAATGGACTAATTTCCTTATTAGGTGATAGTTCTCATAACCTAATTATTTCACCTCTGAATGTTCCTGCATTAAGTGAGCTTTTTGGGAGGCATCTCATATCTAAATATAACACATTTTCAAGGAAAGAGTCACCTAAAAGAAGCGACTCTTTCCCTTCTCCCAGTGTAAATTGTTTTCTCTTTTTAGTAGTTTACCTATGTATGCCTTTATAGGCTTAATTAATTCTGTTTTATGTTTTGGTTATTTTGGTTGGTTGAATTCAAAGTTCCTAAGAGGGCAAAAATCTTTTTTTTTTTTTTTTTTTAAAGAGAGAGTGAGAGAGGAGAGAGAGAGAATTTTTAATATTTATTTTTTAGTTCTCGGCGGACACAACATCTTTGTTGGTATGTGGTGCTGAGGATCGAACCTGGGCCGCACGCATGCCAGGCAAGCGCGCTACCGCTTGAGCCACATCCCCAGCCCCAAGCAAAAATCTTGACTTTTTTCCTCTCCTTTCCTGGCACGTGCGTGACACAGTGGCTCAGGTGCCCCTTAAGCTACAAAACGGAACCCTATCTTACAGAACCATATGCCCTTTAACTCTCATTTCTTCTAGTGAAACCAGTGAGTATTCTCTTAACTGAGAGTTAAAACTTTATATAGTTGTCATGCTTAGTATATTTTTAAATTTTGGTTTCTTTTGTTTTTAAAATTAAATTTTTAAAAATAAGTAAAACGGTTTAATAGTTCAGTAAATATTTCACAAACATTCTGGTTATTATTTCTCGCTACTTAAATGCGGGTGAGTTCCTTTTCCCTTATCAAGACACATCTCCAAGAGATGTAACTTTTTTTGCAATCCCAGGAGTACAGAGAGCATAATGGGAAAAGTTGTAGGTTATAGTTGTATTATTAGCCCTTTTTAGTTTCCAGAATTGTTTTGACACTTTTTGTGCTACATTGTAAGCATTTTAAAACTATATTCCTGTTTTGGCTTGTAGATTCTTAGCAGTTTTTGAAACAGCTAGCTAAGCAAGAGTTACTGGTATTGTATAGCAAAAAAAAAAAAAAAAAAAAAAAAAACCCTGCTGATTATGCTTGCTTGCATCCATCAGTAAAAGAACAAAAAAAAGTTCACAGAATCTGGAAGTTACTGGATATTGTCTTATATTCTAATATCTGAACAATATCTTGGCTACTTAACTAGAATACTGAACAACATCAGTGTAAGTTTTTGGAAAAGTTGTTGCTAAGAGACTTCTTTTTGAATCTGCCTTCTGACAGCCATGGAAGGATAGAAACTCTGTCCAGAGATAGAAGCACTGTTTCCCTGAAAAATGAATTTGAGCTTTTTGTTTGTTTTTATTTTTGTGGTGGTGGGGATTAAACCCAGGGCTTCAGGCATGCTAGGCAAGTGCTCTACCACTGAGCTATATCTCCAGCACTATAATTGGACTTATTAACCAGCCATTTCTGCTTATTTGTTTTCCTTTTCCTGTTATTTCTCCATGACTAGGTGTGCTGGCATATATTCTCACTGGAAAAAAAAAGCCAAACTATCTTATAGTCTCACAGACATTCCCTGAGTATGAATATGCTTTGGGAGTTTTCTTTAGACTGGCTGCAATTATAATATCCAAGTTTTTAAAAAATATCTTTATTTATTTTTAAGTGGTGTTGAGGATTGAACCCAATGCCTCACATGTGCAAGGCAAGCACTCTACCACTGAGCTACAGCCCCAGCCCGCCCACCTTTTTTTTTTTTTTAAGTATTTAAAGTGTAGCACAAGGAATGAACTAAAATGACTTCTTTTTTTGAAACTTATAATTTCAGTAATGACAAGACTATAATAAAGATGCCTTTAGATGTTTTGGGTGTTTATTCTAAAAGGATCCTTTCAGCCTACCTGAAGACTAAATTATTTAGAGAAATGACATCTGACATATTTCTAAATATGTGTTTTTATTTCAGGCACGTGTCGTTCTCAAATATAGGCATTCTGATGGGAGTCTGTGTATTAAAGTAACAGATGATTTAGTTGTAAGTATACATTTTTATTTGTTGCATACTTTCAGATTTTTTTGAGTTGATCACTTGAAATTATTTATATATAGAATTTATGCAGATTACCCATTAGGATGCTTCTTTTGCCTTTTATTCCAAAATGATGAGCCTCATTCTAGAAGCTACTTTTATAGACATTCAAGAAATAATTTTACTTGCCTCATCATTGCAGCTTGTTAGGTGTGGCTTAACAGTTGCTTCCTCTGGATCGTAAGCAAAAGAAACAGAGACCAAAATTGAATATAGGAGAGGAAAGGTTTCATTTTTGATTGTGAGAGAAATAAACAATGGGGCTGGGTATATAGGTCCGTACTAGAGCACTTGCCTCACCTGCATGAGGCCCTGGGTTCAGTCCACAGCACCACAAAAAACAAAACAAGTAATAGTAAACAATGTATTTGAACACAAGTTATAGACTTTGTTATTGTATCTCTCTTCTTTCTTGATGTGCTTACTCTTCTTACTTCCTCACATCCCATTCCTTCCTTGGCCCTCTGTCATCTGGTTTGTACCACTCACACTGCTCTTGGTGAGAGCTCATGAGCAGCATCTTTTTTTCAAACCCAGTAGTCTCATCACTTCATATTTTGTTTGATCCTTGCTCATTTTGATACAAAGACTGCTCTCTCATGGAAATTATTATTTTGACACATGTAGCTAAATTTTATCTTGGCTTTCTTTGTTTCTGTCTCATTCTTTGATAATTGTTTCTTTGCTGTGTCTCCATAAATATTTGTTTCCCTAGAATTCTCTCCTTTGTTGTCTTTTTCATATTATGACATCTGGAGCAATTACTTCAGTTGAGTCCAGTATTGCTTATATCTGTGTCTCCTTGCAAGTTTGCGTGTTTAGTTCCCATTTTTCTTCTGATGTCCTGATTTAACTCTTAAGTATCTTTGCCTCAAATACTATTCAAAGTAAGTCCCTCCAGAGTGGAGCTTATCAGCTCTTTTCTGTCTGGCTCCTTCTCTTCCTACTTGAGTTGCATTGCCATCCACCTGGTCAGAAACCTTGGGATCATTTCCCTCATTCTCCTGTCCACTCATTGTTTATTTGAAACCTGTTTTGATCTCCTCATAAATCACACACACTTTGCTAGGCATTTGGAGATACTGATTCAAGAGCTCCTTCCTCATTTTTCCTGTCACAGACTCTCCATCTTTGCACTTACTCTCTTTATGTTTACGATTTTATCTCTTGTCTGGCCTGTTAGAATAGACTTCCAACTATATCCTTTCTTCTTTTGTTCACTCTTTATTGCTGCCACAATCTTTCTTTCTTCAATTTCATATTCCCCTATTCTCTGTTTTCTATGTTACTTAAGAGCTCCTTTAACATACTGTGGTTAGGCCTCTGCTTTTGAACATTTTGTTTCTTCCTTTGCAATATTGAATCCCACCCCCATTCCCAATATGGGAAGACTGATCATCTTTCAAAACCAGACTCATGAGGATTGTTTTATTTCTTTTTGATTTCTCTTGTGCTGTATCACAATTATCTTTTTAATAGACTTATTGCTGGGCTGGGGTTGTGGCTCAGTAGAAGAGGACGTCTATCTTGATCCAGAGAGTACTCAGTAAACATTTTAAAAAATAGATTAATTCTTCTAAAAAATCACTTTTGGTCATATATCATATTTGTGTCTGGGGTTCCATTATGAAGTTGCATGAAGTCAGAACTTTTAATGATTACCATGTTTCCTAAGGACCAGTTGAATCTGGTGGAATAACTAAAAATGTGGAAAAGGAAGAAAAAATTGAGATGATTCAAGAGGTCTGAATCCTAGCTTAACCATTTATTAGCATTTTGACCTTGGAAAAATTTGCCCTTCTGGATCTCAGTTTCCTCATCTATAAAATGCCTCATAATAATAGTCTATTTATTTCCTCATAATAATAGTCTGTTTACCTGATTGTGATGTTGTGGAAAGCAAACAAAATATGTGAAAGTATCTAGCATTAGTGCTTGTGACTTGTTAGATTAAATAAATGTATTCTTGAATCTTGAGCATTCCACATTGAGAAAAAGTTTAATTGTGATTATCCCAGAGTGGTTAAGATATACCTGCTGAAGAGAAACAGATATGCCTTGTTTTAAAAATGGGGAGGGGAAATGCAGAATAAATTTTAATACAAAGGCTTTATCTCAAGGTGATTTTTTTGTATGTGTGCCCCTCTGGTCTCAGTTTTGGCCAGAGGGATATCAAAGTCACCAAGAATAATTTGGAGGTTGCCAAGGACTTGTTTAAAAGTTTTTTCAAGTCTGACCGAGAACTCTGACATTTAGAAATAGAAAAGAAGGGCTGGGGATATAGCTCAGTTGGTAGAGTGCTTGCTTAGCATGCACAAGACCCTGGGTTCAATCCCCAGCAACATACACACACACACACACAAAAAAAAAAAAAAAAAAAAAAAAAAAAAAAAAGAAGAAGAAAGAAAAAGAAAAGAAATAGATAAGGAGAAGTGAATTTTTTTTAAAAAAGTCTTTATCTCCAAGTAATAGCTTTTTTGCCCCTCGTAATTTAAGGATCCATGTTAAGCAATATCAGAAATAATTTATTTGGCATTTTTTTATTCCATTTCCTAAAACTACTAAGAATTAAACCATATCTAGAAATATCCAGAAGGGACTAAAAAAAGTTTGTATATTGCCTTCACTAATTTTAAAAGCTGATAATTTCATCAGAAAACTTGGTCTTAAACTTTATTCATCATTATCTCCACATAGCTTTGATATTTTTTATGATTGCATGTATGTATCATTTTTCCCCCTAATCCCCCAAATGATTTATAATTTTCTCTTTCTTGGGCACTGGGTATTGAACCCTGGGGTGTTTTATCATTGAGTTATATATTCCCAGTCCTTTTTATTTTGAGACAAGGGCTTTATAAGTTGCTGAGGCTGACCTCACACTTAGGATCCTTTGCTTTATCGCCTCCCAAGTTTCTGGGTTTAATGTAGGCATGTACCACCATGTCTGCCTTAGTATGGCCTTATTACAAGGTTTCCATACAAATTTGTACAGTGTGTGGGTAATTTTTTTAATTAACTTATTTTTTTTTTAGTTTTAGGTGGACACAATATCTTTATTTTTATTTTTATGTGGTGCTGAGGATCGAACCCAGTGCCTCGCGCATGCCAGATGAGCACACTACCACTTGAGCCACATCCCCAGCCCTAAATTTTTTTTTTAAGTGAGTTCTTTAAAGACTACATGAATTCAGATCAGTTGGGCATGGTGAGGTTGAATTTCCAAGTTATTTAAGTTAATGACTTATTATAGGATCATTAGTTCCTGTTGTATAAAACTCATGTGGACCTCTAGGTGGGTTAAAGAAAAATGGACCTAATTACAAAATGCGAAAAGGCTGCCAGCTCAAAGTTGGTATGTTTGAAGATTTTAGAACAAATGGTTTTATGACTAACTATAAGCATATCTAAGGTTTTGGATTGGTTTAAAAATTATAATAAATACCTTCAGAAAATCAAGATTGGACAGACTTAGTTGATTTGATTTAATTATGCACCAGCTAGAAGCAGGGAATTCTAGACTTTGAAGAAAAATATTGTTAAACCCATAATTTCACAGATAGGGAACGGGATCCTAAGATTTTTTTTGGGGGGGGGGCTTTTTTTCCCACTGTAACTCAGTTATTAGTGACTGTGTTCCAGGAGAGAATATCTAATTTAAGTCCTTGAATTCTTCTCATCAGCCCACAACAGGATTTAATACATTACTAACTGATCATTTTTTAGAAGTTTCTGGTAGATATTGAATAATTTTGAATCCTCAGAAGTGGTATTCAAAATGCCATTCCTAAAGCCAGATATGGTGGTACATTCCTGTAGTCCTGCTGACTTGGAAGGCTGAGACAGGAGGATCACTAGTTTGATGCCTGCCCAGCAATTTAGCAAGGCCCTAAGTAACCTAGCAAGATTCTATCTCAAAATAAAAAACAAAAAGGGCTGTGGAATGTTTCTCAGTGGTAAAGTGACCCTGGGTCCAATCCCCTGTACCAAAAAAAAAATAAATAAATAAAAATACCATTCTTAAGGAATGTAATTGCTGGAAGCTTGTGAACTTGAGTGCAGTTTGTCCTTTGACTGTAGAGAAAATAGAGCAAAACAATAGTAGGAAGGACTCTCAGTTTTTCCTAATTACTGTTTTCACAGTGCCAGTATCTGGTTTTACTTAGTTAATATATAATTTTAAAATTTCTGACAGTGTTTGGTGTATAGAACAGATCAAGCTCAAGATGTAAAGAAGATTGAGAAATTCCACAGTCAACTAATGCGACTTATGGTAGCCAAGGAATCCCGCAGTGTTGCCATGGAAACGGACTGACTGGTTTGAAATGAAGACTCTTTTTGTCATGTTCTTAGGAAGTAAATATCTTTTGAATTTGAGGAAGTGTTGACAAAAAATACTTTATGTAACTAAGTGAGCTATTCAAAAGCTGAGAGATCTTTTTTTTTTTTGTACTTTATTTTTAATGTTTACTTTAGAGAGCTAGGAATATAAATGCTTTCTGTTAGAAAGCCATTATTTATCTTTAAAAATTAAATAAGAAATGCATCTGTCTCAGAAACTTTTTGCAGATTATTTGATGTTGGCCAAAATATACAATTATTTTCTGGTAAATTTATATTAGTAATTTAAAATGAAATACCAAAAAAAGCCAGTTCTTTCTTAAATTTAGTTTGTCTGTCTTTAAGAGAAAATTAAATGTAACCATTGTGCTGGATCATTATATTTCTTTTGGAACATAAAATTTGTGTTGTTAATAACCAATAAACTTATAGTAACTTTAATTAACTATACAAAATAGTATGGCTGATTATGTCCAGTAGGGTAGTCTCAGTTATATCTAAAAGTAGTTAAGAATAACATATTCTTTACTTTAAGCTTTTCCAATTTAAACTACCTTTTTTTTTGCTAATAAGGATTGAACCCAAGGGTGCTTAACCACTGAGCCACATCCCCAGTCCTCTTTTTATGTTTTATTTTGAGATAGGATCTCACTAATTGCTTAGAGCTCAGTTGCTGAGACTGACTTTGAACTTGCAGTCCTCCTGCCTCAGCCTCCTGAGTCACTGGGATTATAGGCATGCACCGCTGTGCCCAATTAAACTACATAGGGGATTTATAGTATCAGTATCAGCTTGTTAAGCAATGAATGACTGTGATAAAAACAACAGCAGTTATTTGAATACATGATCAGAATAATGATCAGTATAATGGACTGGAACCACTGTATTACAGAATATTTGCTACATATTTCCCATGAGAAATATTTCTCAGAAGGGCTAAGGTTTATATGAATTGTTAAACATTTGCATACTTCCATGATACCCCTGCCCATTTTCTTTTCTTACCTAAGCTGTTAAACATATTGTCATGCTGTTATAATGTTTTCTAGTAAACCAGAAATATGACATTATTTCATATTTATATTTGTAATTTGATTTTACTATCTAAATGTAATGTTCTTATGTTGATTCCTTGGGTGAAGTGAAGGCACTATGTTAAAATACATATATTTTTGTAGTAATTTGTCATGTTGAACATTTTAGTTTGGAAGGTTCCATTAGCCATATAAGAATTTTGGATTGTTTTAGAGGTCAGTAAATAAAAAGCATTACATAGATTTATGTTGTTTTGGTTGAAGTTTTTAACTTCTCAAAAATTATTGATTTCTTGACTAGAGCATACTGTATTCACTTAGTCTAAAGTAAGCCTCTAATGATACTGAAAGCATTTTTTGTTATTTTTCTCAGCACTTTTTTATTACATGACTTTTTAAAACTGTATGTTGATGGTTGGATTATTCTCCTGAATTAGAAAAGTAGCATCAAATACTATAGAGGTTTTTAGATTTCCAGTCTTTTCCCTCAAAATTAATGGGGCAATGATGGGGTTTGGCTTTTTTCCTTCTCATTTACAATTTTTCACTTTAACACTACTTTATAGAGACAGACCTGAAAGGGAGGGACTAGTTGCAGCTTATAGATGTTCAAGAGCAGAGGTTTAAAGTTACACTGCCCAAGTTGCAATATTGGCTCCGCTAGCTCCTAACTCTGTTCCACATAGGATACTTCTCTAAGTCTTTACTTTCTTCTCTGGAAATTGAGCTAACAACAGTACCTTCCTCATTGGTCTTTATGAGGATTAAATGGCATGATCCATTTTAAGATTTTTAGTACAGTGTCTAGAACACAGTAAAGAACAATAAACTGTACTACTATAATTATTATTAGGATGATTATTTTTGAGGAGGAGAAGAAAGAGTATAAGTAACCAGCTCTTTAAGTTTTCTCATGAGGATTTTTGCTCTTTTGTTGTGTTTTGTTTTGTTTTAGTGATGGTGGTTCAACCTAGGGCCTCGCACATGCTAGGCAAGCACTCTGCCCGTGATCCTTTGCCCATTTTATTTTTGTTCTGAGACAGGGTCTTGCTAAGTTGCACAGGCTGACTTCAAATTTATGATCTTCCTGCTTCAGCCTCCTGAGTACCTAGGATTACAGGCATGTGCTGCCATGTCCACATTTCTCATAAGTACTAGTTGGTAAGTATTAGTTGGGCTGGTTCCAGATAAAGATGGAGTAAGTGTGTCCTACTGTAGGTCTCCTGCTGTTAATGCATAAGCTATTTCTGGAAAGAAAATAGTAGCAGGTAGATTGGGGAAGACAAGAATTTGAAGTAATACTTACACAGTGGCAAGTCTTCCATTTTCCTCCCCTCTGCTGTCCTGCAGCTTGAACTCTGCACATTGGAAACTAGCATTCAGAGAGTGCCAGGAGCTCTCTAGATCTGGCTCAAGGAGTAGAAAAGGAAATTCTAATATTCAAAGAGAGTGCAGAAACCCTTTTGTTTCATTTTTCTTTCTGTTTTTTACATCCCGTCTTCCATAAAGTCCAGTGGTAGTGACACTGTTGACTATTGGCAGTGGGAATCTACAAGAGTCAGCTCTGAGACCAAGGACCCCTTCTTCAGTAGAGTTATGTTTCTGAAAGGATTAAATGGTATGATCCATTTTAAGATTTTTAGCACAGTGTCTGGAACATAGTAAAGCCAGTCCCCATTGTTTTTCCTCTCTGTCCTCCATCCATGTGGCCTTGGACACAAACACAGTGGCAAAAGTACACAGCCTCAGTCTTTTTGCCAAAGAACAAATAAAAGAAACCAGGAAGTATTGGGAAGATTACAGAGAGGAAGGAACTCTGCCACAGAATATTGATCCCATTAAGTTGTTTATGAACTCTTCAGTTCACCCTGCCCCCAAAACTACTCATGGATCTTATCTCATGCAGTATACCAAAGACTTGAAGAGCTGCGCTCAGGAAGACCACCACTCAGATCCCATGCTGGAAATTGGGAGATATTCACATGGAATAGGCCCAAATAGCCTTGCCAAAGTTTTAAAAGTTTAACTGATTCTGGAATCACAGCCCATATAAGGTAGGTTGAGCTGGAACCTAGCCAGGGTGCCTTCAGAATCAAACTGAAATTCAATATTCTTTACAGGATTTAAACAAGATCCAGAGCTTAATAACATTATTCAAAATCTTGGAATATAATCCAAAATTACTCAGGACACCAGGAAATGGGAAGATCTCAACTGTTATGGGAAAAGACAACAGATGCCAGCACTGAGATGTCACAGATGTTGAAATGATCTGATAAAGACATTAAAGCAGCTATTTAAAAAGTGTTCCAGCAAGGGCTGGGTTTGTCGCTCAGCGATAGAGCGCTTGTCTCGCATGAGTGAGGCACTGGGTTCGATCCGCAGTACCACATAAAAATAAATATAAATAAATAAATAAATAAAAACAAAATAAAGATATTGTGTCCATCTACAATTAAACACACACACACACACACATGTTCCAGCAAGTAATCATGAAAATTTGAAACCAGTGGGATGGTGGGGGGGGGGACATAATCTCAGCAAAGAAAAGATACAAAAAATATCCAAGTGGAAATTTTGAAAAACACAACAACCAAAATTTAAAGCTCACTAACTGGTCTCAGAATGGAGGAAAGTCCGTGAAAAGTAAGATAAACCAGTACAACTTACCTAATCTGAAGAGAGAAAAAGATTTGGGGGAAAAAAAAAAAAACATTATTTTTTTTGAAAAGAGCTTTGGAGACCTGTGGGACAGTAATAAAAGATCTAAAATTACACTGTCAGGGTTTCAAAAAGAGGAGAAAATGTAGTGCTGAAAAAAAAATTGAAGAAATATTAACTAGAAACTTTGCAAATTTTGTGAGAAACCTTTGTACTCAAGTTCCTGTCTACACCCAGATACATGATAATGAAACTGGGGAAAACTAAAGTGATACAGAAAGCATCCAGATAAAATAACTTATTACCTATAGGGAATCAATGATCTGAATGACTAGATTTCTTAGCAGAAATCATGAAGGCAAAAAAGAAGTAGCACACTTCTAAAATGCTGAGAGAACTGTTGACTCGGGCTTCTTTCTATATTCAGTGAAACCAGCCTTCAGGAATAAAAATTAAATAGAGCCAAATATGGATCAAAGAAAACAGATAAGTCATTATCAGGAGACATTACCTAAAACAAATTATTACAGGGAGTTTTTCCAACAGAAGGGAAATGACACAGAAAAACTGGAATAAAGGAATAACAACAGAAATGGTAATTATCTGGGTTGGAAATAGATTTAGTTCTTGAGTTCTTAAAATATGTTGAGGACATTCATCCCAGCTATTCTGGTGGGGCTGAGGTAGAAGGATCACTTGAGCCCAGGAGTTCAAGGTCACCCTGGGTAACACAGGAAAACATGATCTCAAAATAAAACATAAAGGAGGTAGGCAAAGAAGACTATATAATACTTTCCTGCATTCCACTGGAAGTGGTGAAATTTATTTTAAGTAGACTGAAAACTCAAGTATATTCAAATCCCTCAACCAACCATGGAAAGAACTATGCAAAAAAGATGTTTAATAAAAAGCCAGAGATGAAATAAAATGGAATGATAAAATGTGTTTAATTGAAAGGGAAACAAGAAACAAACACAAAAATAATTCAATGGTAGACCTAAATGCAAATATATCAGTACTTACATTAAATGCATATAGCCTGAGCAAACAAAAGTGATCACAAAGGATTTTTAAAAATTACTGAGCCAAATATATCTTCAGTATAAGAAATTACTTCAAAAAAAAAGATACCAGATAGGTTAAACCTCCAGGAAAAGAGATGACCATGCAAATATGCTAGTCAGAAGAAAACTAGCATGACTCTATTAATATTAGACAAAGTAGAACTCAGAGTAAAGAAACTTTGCAGGGAGAAAAAAGGACAGACTATATTTATTAAAAGGTCAGTTCACCAAGAAGACATAATAATTATGAACGTGATCACACATAAACACCTTCAAAATGCATGGAACAAAGCTGAGACGACTGAAAGAAACAAAAATCCACAATAGCAGCACTACATTTTCTCCTCTTTTTGGAATGCTGGCACATGCCTGTAATCCCAGAGACTCAGTCTGAGGCAGGAGGATCAAACTTCGAAGCCAACCTCAGCAATTTAGTGAGGTCCTAAGCAATTTCGTTAAGATCCTGTCTCAAAATAAAAATTAAAGGTCTGGGAATGTGGCTCAGTGGTTAAGCACCCCTGAATTCAACCTCAGTACAAAAAAAAAGTTCCAGAATAACATGTGAAAGCCAATGTAATTCTGACACTGTAAAGTTAGTCTGGAGTTAACACAGACTTTATAGATTAAGAGCAAAAATTTCAGGGCTAGGGATATAGCTCAGTTGGCAGAGTGCTTGCCTTACATGCACGAGGCCCTGGGTTCTAATCCCCAGCACCACACACACACAAAAAAATATTCCATGAGGCTCCCTCATTCTACAAGTTATAAGCTCTGGTATTCCCAGAAGAAATACATAGTGTAAGGTTTGCAAGGGTCCCAGATGGTAAGTGGCAGTGTTACAGGAACATAATAATAATGTTTTATATCCTCAGCTCAAGTTACTCTCCCAAAGCACTGATGTGGGATTATCAACCAGGAACCTTACCCAAGCTTCAGATACCCAGAGTTCCATTATGTATGAATGATTGAATCATTGGCTATGTGATTAAATTCAGTCTCCATCCCCCCCTTTTCCTGCTCAGAGGATGGGATGATATCACTTGGTTTAAAACCCCAAGTCTTTAATTTACATGGCTTATCTTTCTGTCATGACCAGCCCCTATTCTGAGTTATCTCATTAGGTTAAATTCCGACAGTCCCAGGGGCCCACCATGAGTAATAAAGGAACTTTCTATTACTCAAGAAATTCTAAATAAAGATTTAAAGATTGTCTCCTAGAAAACATGGACAAAGACCAGAAAATTCTTTATGTACAATAAATACCTCAACACCCCTTTCAGTAACAGTACTAACAACTAGAAAATTAACAAGGATATAGAAGAATTGAACAATATCATCAACCAACTGAATTGAATACACATTGTCTTCAGTGCTTGTGAAATAGTTTCATCATATGGAAACTAGCCAATGCAACAAGGCAAGAAAAATAAAAGACATTTACTTTGGAAGGGAAAATAACTGTCTATATTGATAGATAACTGATCGCATACATAAAGAATACTATGGGATCCACAAAAAGAACTACTAGAACTAGTGAGTCTCTCAAGGTTGCAATTACAATATCAACATATACAACATGTACAATTTTATTTATATGATCAACAAACAGTTGGACACTGAAATAAAGAGAAGTACATTTTAAATAATATTAAAAGATATGCAAGACCTGTCAATGAAAGCTATAAGATGTTGATGAGTTCTTTTTTACCATCTGGGACCCCTGCAGACCTTACACTTTGTATTTCTTCTGGGAATACCAGAGCTTATAACTTGTAGAATGAGGGAGCCTCATGGAATTTTGTGTGTGTGAGTGTGTGTGTGTGGTGCTGGGGATTAGAACCAAGGGCCTCATGCATGATCCTCAGCAGGATCTTTTTTTTTTTTTTTTTTTTTTTGAAATTGACATGCTGACTGAAATTCATATGGAAAAGCAAAGGACCCTGAATAGCTAAAACAACTTTGCTAGTAGAATTAAAGTTGAAAGACCAACATTACCTTTTTTCAAGTCTTATTATCAAGCTACAGTTGTTCAAGAGAGCATCAAGATAAACAAATAGATCAGTGGAAAAGAATAAGAGTCCACAAACAGATCCACATGTATATAGATAGCTGATTTTTTTTTTAATTGTGCTGGGGATTGAACCCAGGGACTTATGCAAGTTAGGCAAGTGCTCTACCACTGAACCACATCACCAGTACTTATATAAATAGCTTTTAACAAAGATTCAAAGATAATTGAATGGAGGAAAGGATAGTCTATTCAATAAATAGTACTGAAGCAATTAGATATCCATCTGTTTTTAAAAAGTGAACTTTTTGATCTCTACCTTGCATTATGGACAGAGATTAACTTAAAAAGATCAGAGTTCTTTTCTATTGTAAAACCACAGAAAGATAGGGGGGAAAATGTTGAAAAAAACGTTTTTTTTAATGTCTATTTTGGGGGGCAAAGGGAACTGAGGCTCAGAGAGGTGATGTCATTTAAAAAATTTTTTAAGACTTAAAACTTAGGTATAGCACCAGAAATACAGTCTATAAAGGGAAAAGAATTAGTAAACTGGACTTCTTCAAAATTAAAATCATCTGCTCTCCTAAAAATACTGCTGAGAGAATGAAACAAGCCATGTATTAGAACAAATTATTTGTGAAGCATATATCTGAAATGTTATTCATATCCAGAATTATATAAAGAATTTCTTAAAACTCAATAAGAAAACAACTCTATTAAAAATACCTTAGAAGATTTTAACAGATATCACTGAATATGTACGTACAGATGTCAAATAAGCATGTGAAAGATATGCAGCACCATTAGTTGTTAGAGAAATGCAAATACAAATCTCAAGGTATAGCACACCTATTAGAATGACTAAAATAAAAAAGATTGACCATACCAAGTGTTGACAATGATATAAAACAAACAATTTTCATACACTGGTGGAACTATAAAACTGTACAACCACTTTGCAAAACAATGGAGGGTGGGGTTGCGGCTCAGTGGTAGAGTGCCTGCCTAGCACGTTTGAGGCCCTAGGTTCGATCCTCAGCACCACATAAAAATAAACAAAGTTTTTTAAAAAACTTATGCATAAATCTGCCATATGGTACAGCCATTTTACTCCTAGGTATTTATCCCAAAGAAAATGTGTGTCCATACAAAGAATGGATGTAGTGTTTATTTGCAATAGCCCCAAACTGAAGATAACCTCAAAGTTCATGAAGAGCTTTTTGGGGGAGGGTAAATATATCATAGTATATCCATACCCAGGAATACTACTCAGCAATGAAAAGTAATGGGCTATTTATTAAACATAACAAGGTAGTCGAAACTCAAAATAAGTATACTTATAAGGGAGCCAAACATAAAAGAATATATGCTGAATGATTTAAGTTATGCAAAATTCTAAAAAGTGCAAACTAATCTATGGTATAGTGACAGCAGATTACTGGCTTCTTTAGGGAAGGGAAATGGAGCTGTGATGTATTATAGTGGGACCTGAAACTATTGGGGTTATGGATATTTTAATGTTTTAATTATGGTGACAGTCTCATAGGTATGCACATATATTAATACATTGTACATTCTGCCTTTCATTTTTTAAAGAAGGAAGGAGAACCTGCTGTGATAGCTGCCTTTAACCAACAGCCTGCAGGCCATACCTGTGCAATTTACTGTAGCTCATGCTAAGGTCATGCTTCTCCTGGGCTGCTCCCAGCCAATAACTGATTGTGGCAGGGGCACTTGAACTGGACTGTTCCTGCCCAATTTGACCTGGCCCAGACTCAGAGCTGCACTGCAGTTTGAAGCTCTTTGGGTCTTCCTTCCCCACTCTCATTTGAAGGTGTCAGATCTGCATGTGGTCTGAGGGCCTCTCCTACTACTCCTTCCCCTTCTTGCTGTCCATAAATCTCTCACACTCATTCCATCTTGGTATCTACTTTCTGGAAGGTTTGTATTATGGCAATATATCTTCAAGTATTTGTTGCCCATTTGAATTTAAAACTTTTAGCATTTTCTGTTGGGTCTCAAGGATCCTGGAACCTTGGACAAGTTATTTAACCTAAGTGCCTCAATTTCCTCAGATGTATGATGGGAAGACTTAATAGTATTTATCTCATAGAGTGATTATGAGAATTAAATGAATTAATATTTATAACGCATTTAGAACAGTGCTTGGCAAATAGTAATTCCATATGTTTATTAAAATTTAAAAATAGCAGTTCTTGGGCTGGGGATGTAACTCAGTGGTAGACCTCTTGCCTAGCATGTGGAAGGCCCTGGGTTCTATTTCCTTATGTAGTCAGAATATCCTTTGTTAAATATATTGCAAACATTTTCTCCTTTCCTGGTACTTATAATTTATCTTTGTGTAAAAATACTTGTTTTGGCTTTCTGGAAACTGTTTCCTATTACAGCCATTTTGCAATTTATTTAATAATAAGTTGCCTCAAATTTAGTGGTTTAAAACAGCACAAGTTTTATTCTCTGATGGGGCCGGATATTTGAAATGAGTGTGACATGGCTAATATCAAGGTGTTCACAGGGCTAGTTCCTTTTGGAGTTTTAGGGGGGGAACTGATTCTTGTGTTTTCTAGCCATCCTCATTTCTTGGCTCAGGGTTTCATGTTACACCACCTTTCTTCACTGCATCCTTTGGCCCTCTCGCTGCACTGTCTTCTTCCTAGTTTGGTCTCTTATCAAGACCCTTTTGATTACATTTAGTGCCAACTAAGGATAATCACCCCATCTTAATCTGCAAAGTTCCTTTTGCCATTTAAGTACTGGAACTAGATGATCGTGGAGCAATGCCTTCAAGATTCTGAAGGAAACTTCTTCTATCTTGGTATTTTATATCCAGCCAAACTATTCATTAATGGTAAACATTGGATAAAAACATTTTACAAACATTTAAAATTTTACTGAGTCAACAACCCCCAAATCTCACTAAGTCAACAAAAAGATTATTTTTCCACTCAAAGCCCTGCTTCTGCTCCAGTGTTATTCCAGGATCCAAGCTGAAAGATCAGAACTTGCAACAGCTCTGGGTCTGCTTGGATATCTCATAATATTCTATTGATGAAAGCAACTCACGTGGCCAAGCCTGATGTCAGCTGCAGCAGGAATTATGTGCATCCACAGGGAGGCGCTGGAGGTCCCATGGCAAAGGGCAGGACTATATAAGCAGTGGACGTCTGGACACATAATACTTCAAAAAATTTACAAAAAAGTTATTCAAGGATATGTGCCTTTAAAATAAAGGAGTGAAGCTAGAAAGAAGAAATGTGGGAGGAAGCAGGACACCAACGGCAGAGAGTGGAAGGGATCCTCAAGGATGCCAAGAGAAAGTTCAGCATATAGCTCTGCGTCAGGTTGGGCACACCCCAACCAGAACTAGGCAGGTCAGAAGACTCCAGACACAGTCTTTAGGGAAATGAGATTGCTGGGTGCAGTGGCACACTCCTGTAATCCCAGCATTTAGGCTGAGGCATGAGAATTGCAAGTTTGAGGCCAGTCTGAACAACATTAGTGAGACCCTGTCTCAAAATAAAAAATCAAAGAGCTGGGGATGTAGCGGCTGTGGTAAAGCACCCCTGGGTTCAATACCCAGTACCAAAAAGAAAAGAAAAAGTGAAATTGAAGAAAATCAGATGTCAATGAATTTATTATGAAGGGCAAAATTAAACAATTGGTAAAGAAGTTGGTGTTGAAGTAGTGACTAATGCATATAGAAAACCAAGAAAAAATTTTTAAATATTAATTCTAGGGAAAACAAAATATCAGAAAGAAAAATAAACCATAGTTTACTGTAGTTCAGTCCTGAATTGCCTTCATTATAATAACACTGAATATTCATATGACTGAAATGAACTATTTTGAGAACATGGAAGAGTATGGGAAATCTAGGTATTAAGGTCAATTGAAGAAAGAGCTGATCTCCAAATTTGTTGAGGCCTTCCATATATAGTGCCTAAAATGAGGTTTTAACAAAACGATGTTTTTGTTTTTGTTTTGCAGTAGAATGCTTGTTAGCATGTGCAAGACCCTGGGTTCAATCCCTACCACTGCAAAAAATCAAAAAGTAAAAAACAAAAAACAAAAAAACAAACACTACAAGCATGTTATTTAGAGATATGGAGGGAGATGTCAAAAGAATCAGCTAAAGGGCTGGGGTTGTGGCTCAGCAGTAGAGCACTCACTAGCACATGCAAAGCCCTGGGCAATACTCAATGCCACATAAAAATAAATAAAATGAAGGGTATTGTGTGCAACTACAACTAAAAAATAAATATTAAAAAATAAGAGTACAAAGACACTCATTGGATGTTGTTTTAAAAAAAGAAACAGCTAAAAGTGTTAAATGTGGTTTTTGCTTTTCAAAAAAGGGAATGGGGGTGGGGAGATAAGAATTGTCTTTATTTGATTTGTTTATTTTTATATGGTGCTGCCTCACGCATGCTAGGCAAGCGCTCTACCACAAAGCCACAACCCTAGCCTTAAGAATTATCTTTAAAACTTTGTAGAGCTAGTTGATACTTTGAACAATTGACTCTGATTAAAATATGAAGCTTAAATAACAGTACCCCATCCTCTGCAAACCAAGAACAAGCACATGATTCTCTCAGGACACAGTCAATGCAGTGCCCAGTGCAGGTCCATAGGGGGCTCAAGAGGGCCTTTATTTATTGTGACAAATTGCCACAATTTGCTGCTGTGTTTACAAACTACCTCCTTCACTTTCTTCAATTGACCTTGATATTCACACTATTACATTGTTGGTCATTGTCCTTGAATTCCTGAGAAGATAATACAATCAGGGATCTCAAAATTATTATCTATTTGGAGTGATTATATATGGGATATATTATTTTACTTTATCATTTCTAATATCTCCCAAAAGTCTGTGTAACTTATGTAACCCATTTTTACATGGGTAAGTTTCTAGGAACTATAGATTCTGCTTAATTTGTGTTTTGGTTGATTGGTTAGCACCATAGGAACACAGGCAGTTGGTAACCACACTTGATCACAGAAATGATGAACACACACAGATTTGAGACAACTTTATGCAACTGACATTTTTACAAAATGCTCGTTCCTTAGGACATTTGGTAAAACGCCCATTTGGTATCCCAACCATTTGGTACCCCTTCAATCTCCCTGTGAATTTTCAATCTGTTCATTTTGAAGTAGATAGTACTTTTATAATAAGTAGTAGCTATAGCTGTGCCCTTTTGAGAATCTAAGTTAAAGTCTGGTATAATCCTTGATCTGTTATGTTTCTGTGGTGATAAGGATTGAACCCAGGGCCTCACACAAGCTAGACATGTGCTCT
Source organism: Spermophilus citellus (assembly GCF_964194105.1). NCBI lineage: Eukaryota > Metazoa > Chordata > Mammalia > Rodentia > Sciuridae > Spermophilus > Spermophilus citellus. The sequence continues at coordinate 111,991,280 of NC_138187.1, read as the reverse complement.
ACTACTATCCTACACCCCTGGCTCTCAATGATCTTTAAATTGTCCTCTGGTAAGGAATTTATTGGCACATATGGAATGTTTCCAGAAAGGAAAAAATGCAGGACAGAAACCCAGTGGTGATTAACAATGAAGGAAAAGTTTGACGTGAGCAGAAAGAAAGAGCAGATTAGTAGCACTGACCTGAAACCTGGGATTTGGAAGGGTGCAGGACATTCTAGAGGAGAAAACAACAAAGATGAGGGTGACTGATGGCCTCAGAAAATAGTATTTTAAAATTAAATTTTATTTTTATTCTTGCACATGGTTTAAAATATATGAAGTAACCAAGACTTAGAATAAAAAAATAATCCTTTGTCCCTCATTTTTCCCATTCTATTTTTGAGACTTTTGGTATTTACCTACTGTATAACTAAATAATATACTTATAATGCATTTTTTTCATGTTAAGTATATTATTTCATGGTCAATTTTACACACTATAAATTGATTTTCCCTTATAGTAGATAAGGGCTTAACTCTCTTATACCCACCCCTGCTGCTCCCACTTCATCCTCTCAATATAATAATAATAATGATAATATTTGCTACATTAATGATGTCTACATAATTGTATAAATTTTTTCCACTAAAAGCTAGTGTACCATCATTAATTTTCTTAAGCAATTTTGTTTTTCCTATAGTTAATCTTTTTTCTTTAGTATTCTATGTACTTTCCTTAGTTTTCTCACCAATATGCCATCATTTCTAACAAATGTCTGTTTATATTATTTTCCAAAAATTTTAACTTTGTCAGTTAATTAAGTCAGTCTTCCCCCTAGAGATCTGCCTCCTGAAGCCCTTTATCTTCCTTTTCTGATCGGGACAGGTTTCCCTCAAAGTTTGCTGCACAATTGTCCTTTGCTGTATTATATCCCCAGCTTCCCAAATCTCTTGTTTTGCTAGAGCCTATCTTCTTTCTAGTAGTTTCCAAAGAGAACAGTACATGAGATATAAAAATGTTTTAGTCCTTCCATATGTGGAAATGCCTTTAATTTGTCCTCACACTTCATTATGAAATTCTTTGTTGGAAATACTCTCCCACAGAAGGCTTTGCTTCACTATTGTTTAACATCAGTTGTTGCTGATGAGAAGTCTGATGTCATTCTGATATTGAGTCTTTTGTGTTAACCTGGTTTTTTATTGTCAGTCTCTCTAAATACTTTTAGGATCTTTTCTTTTTCTTTTTTCTTTAGTATTCTAAAATTTCATAACTTAAATTGGTGTGGATTTTTTTAACATGAGTGTATATGTGTGTGTGTGTGTGTGTGTTTTACCATGGCCTCTTGAATGCCGGGCAAGTGCTCTACCACTGAACCATATCCTCAGCCCTTTTTTGACTTTTGAATGCACCCTCTCAATCTAGAGAATCCTGTCCTTTGGTCTGGGAAATATTCTTGGATTATTTCTTTAATAACTCCCTTCTTTCTCTCTTGTAGAACTCATTATTAAGTCTGATGACTTCAGGATAGAACTTATGATTTTCTCTCCTGCCCCTTTATTCTCCCTCTGTCCATCTCTTTGATTTGTGTTTTTTTTAATTACTCTGTTTTCTGACCTTTCTATTAAAATTTATTTCAAAAAGTGTTTTCTAATTCTCTAAGTGTTTCTTTCCCCACCCTGTTTTATAGATGCAATGCATATCCTCATGTCTTGTCGTTTCTTTGAAGACTTTTCTACTTTTTGCCTTGTTTTAAATGACTGGGAACACTTTTCCTCTATTTTGGACTCTGCCTTTCATATTAGTGGCTTTTATCAAGTGTGCAGTGATCCTTTACTATTTAGAAGTGAGGCACTGGAACGTTCTGTGTGGAACCCTTGTTGACCTCAGTGGAGGGTGGTCAGACAGGAAGACATCTGTTTTGTTATGGGACCCCAAGTGTCATTACCTGTGGTTATATTCTCTGAATCTGCTCATTCACTTCAGAAATTCATACTTCTCCTTCCCTGGGGATTACTACCTGGAGAGAGCAGTGTTCCGCGAACCCAAGAGGCTAAGGAAGCCTAGTTCAAAGACTTTATTTGATTGTCCTGTTTTCTGCTGGGTGTATCATCCCTGTTCCTGTCCTACATGTGCCTCGTATTCCTCAGTTCAGTTTCCAGAAAATAAATCTCTGGTCCGCCAAGGAGGACTGGTAGTCCTTGGCTTAGGGCAAAGACAAAGAACAGGGGATATAACATCTTCTTATTAATCCTTCTGTTCTCTTTTATCCAATATTTAAAAAATTCTGGTAAGGGCTGGGGATGTGGCTCAAGCGGTAGCGCGCTCGCCTGGCATGCGTGCGGCCTGGGTTCGATCCTCAGCACCACATACAAATAAAGATGTTGTGTCCGCCGAAAAAACTAATAAATAAAATAAAGAAAATTCTCTTTTAAAAAAAATTCTGGTAAAATATATATAAGATAAATTTTTCCATCTTACCCGTTTTTTAAATATATAATTCAGTGGCATTAAGTACATGATATTGTGCACCCATCATCACCATCCATTTCCTGAACTCTTTTCATCTTGCAAAATTGAAACTGTATCCATGAGACATTACTCCTCATTCCTTCCTTTCCTGGACCCCTACTTTCTCTCTATATGCATTTGATAACTTTAAGTACCTCATATAAATGAAACCATTTGGTAGTCACCTTTTTTGTGACTGGCTTATTGCATTTAGAATAATGTCTTCAAGGTCCATCCATATTGTAACATGTTTCAGAATTTTCTTCTTTTTTAAAGTTGAATAATATTCCATTGTTTTGGTATAGCATATTTTGTTTATCCATTAATCCCTCAATGAACACTTGGGTAGCTTTTACTTTTTAACTAAGGTTAATAATGCTACTTTGGGGCTGGAGTTGTGGCTTGGCGGTGGAGCGCTTACCTCATATTCATGAGGCCCTGGGTTCGATCCTCAACACCACATAAAAATAAATGAATAAAAATAAAGATATGTGCCCACATACAACTAAAGAAAATATTTTAAAAATAATACTACTTTGAATATGAAATTAATCTTTGAGATCCTGCTTTCAATTCTTTTGGTAAGCATCCAGAAGTGAAATTTCTAGGTCAGATAATAATTCTGTTTAATTTTTTGAGAAAAGGGTCCTACTGTTTTCCACATTGGCTGCACTGTTTTTACCTTCCCACCAACAATGCACAAGGGCTCCAGTTTCTTTACATTCTCACCTACACTTGATATTTTCCACTGTTTTGATAGTAGCCATCCTAGTAAGTATGAGGTGTTATCTCATGGTTCTCATTTGCATTTCCCTAATGACTAGTGATATTGAGCATCTTTTTAAATGGGTTTAATGACCATTTGTATATCTTCTTTGGAAAATGTTTATTCAAATGTCTATCCTTTGCCCATTTTTGAATAAGGTTGTTTGACTTTTTTTTTGTTTTAATCCTCCTGTTTTTATCCCCATTATCAAGACCAGTGTCTAGAGATTTTAGTTTATGTCCAAACTAATAAGCCTAGCCTGTTACTGTTGCATGGATAACAGCAGAAGATAAGAGACTCCTAGGTCAGAGACAAAGAACTATCATTCATGGAAAAGCAGTAGCCAAAGCTTCATGTTCCTGTTAGTTCCCTTGCCACAAGTCCCACTGGAACAAAGGCCCCCAAATAGATACCTGCACACATAGTGAGTTCTGTTACAGAAGATATCCACTCTTTTTCTGAGGAGATGGGTAGCGTGGCATTGCTCCAACCTTCAATGTTGCTTTCTGCAAATACAAGACTAAGAAGTGGCCTGGGTAGGAGTCAGAGAATGCAAATCAGATTCTTGCATTCTTCGAATGAATACCCAGCATTAATAAGCAGGAACCCTCAAGGCCTAAGGCAGATTCCCACTTTCAACATCTCCCTGCCCCTTGCCTTCACAGCTTCCTGATACCTCTAGTTTCTAAAAATTTTCAGGGCTCTAAAGCAGAAGTTGGTAAACTTTTTCTGCAAAGAGCCAGATAATAAAGATTCTGAGCTTCAGCGTCAACTACTCATCTCTGCTGTTTTAGTTTGAAAGGTGCCATAGGCAGTATATAAACATGTAAGTGTGAACACAGTGTGTTCCAATAAGACTTTATTTATAAAATAGCCTGTGAGTTGAATTTAGCTCAAGAGTTGTAGTTTGCTGATCCCTACAAGTCTAACATGAGAATCTGCTTGCTTTAGCCATAGTAAGTTTTTAGCTTTAATTGTTATGCTAAATTAATCATTCTATCCATCTCCAAAAAATGTGTTGACATCTCTCCTTTTTTCCTAATTACTTTCTGCTAGTAAAATTGATAATGTCCCCACCACCACCTATAATTATTTTCATGGTGTTTTCCTTAGGGAACTAAAATAAATAAATTTTTGATCTGCCAGTATTTAAAACTTCTTACACACACACACACACACACACACAGAACCATATCCAAGTAAATTTCAGTCATGATATCCTATTACTCCTTAAATACTTAAGTGTATATTTTCTAAGATCAGGCAATATTCATTTAGGAAACAACTCAAAATCAGGACATTTAAATTAATATAATAATATTGTTTAATCTATAGAACTTCTTAAAATTTTCATAATTGTTTCAATAATTTTATTTATTTATTTATTTTGCAGTACTGGGGATTGAACCCAGGCTTCACAAATGCTAGGCAAGTGCTCTCGCCCTGAGCTCCTGCCCACTTTTTTTTTTTTAAATGACAGTATTGGGGATGAATCCAGGGGTCATCTACCACTGAGCCACATCTCCATCCCTTTTTATTTATTTTTATTTTTAGTACCAGGGATTGACCTCAGGGGCACTTAACCACAGAGCCACATCCCCAGCCCTTTTTTGTATTTTATTTAGAGACAGGGTCTCTAAACTCTCACTGAGTTTCTTCGAGCATCACTTAATTGTTGAGGCTAGCTTTGAACTCCAGATCCTCCTGCCTCAGCCTCCCAAGCCACTGAGATTACAGGCATGCACCACTGCGCCTGGCCCCTTCTTATATTTAAGGCAGGGTCTTGCTAAATTGCCCAGGCTAGCCTCAAACTTGAGATCCTTCTGCCTCAGCCTCCTGAGTACCTGGGATTCTAAGGGTATGCCTCTGCACCCAGACCAATAATATTCTTTTTTTTTTTTTTTTAGGTATTTATTTTTTAGTTGTAGTTGGACACAATACCTTTATTTGTTTATTTTTATGTGGTGCTGAAGATCAAACCCAGGGCCTTACACGTGCTAGGCAAACGCTCTACCACTTAGCCACAACCCCAGCCCCCAATAATATTCTTTATAGAAACATTTTTTTCTGGTCCAGGATTCAGTGTAGAAGAGTATCACTATTAGTTTTCATGATGCTTCAGTCTCTTTCTGTTTTCTTCTTTTTTGGTACTAAGGGTTAAACCCAGGGCTTCACACATGCTCTGCAAGTGCTCTGCCACTGAGTTACATCTTCAGCACTTTTTATTTTGTTTTGAAACAGGGTCTCGCTAAGTTGCCCAGGCTGGCCTTGACCTTGTGATCCTCTTGCTTCAGCCTCAGAAGTAGCTGATATTACAGGTGTGTACCACTGCACCTGGCCTTCAGTCAGGAAGTTTTTCAACTTTCCCTTATCTTTCCTGACACTAACTTTTCTTTTATTGGCAGTGCTGGGGATGGAACCCAGAACCTCACGTGTGCTAAGCACTCTACTTCTGAGTTACATCCCCAACCCGTGACATTGACATTTTTGAAGAGTGCAGGCCAGCTATTTGGTAGAATGTTTCTTAATTTCTTCATGATTCGATTCTTATTGTACATTTTTTGCATAAACAAATTATAATTTCCTATTTGGTGAATCAGGGGTGAATCTATAATCTTTGTCCAAAATTGTCCCCCACAAGATATATTTTGGCTCATAGTTTTAGAGGTTTCAGTTTGTGATCAGTTTGTCCCACTGCTTTGGACCTGAGGCGGCACATAATGGTGGGCCTGTATATAGAACAAAACTGCTCACCTTATGGTCAGAAACTTTGAAGGAGAGGAAGAAGGCACTGAGGCCCACATCCATTTAAGTGCATGCACCAGAGATCTGAAGACCTCACTAGTTTCTACCACTTCCCAACAGCCTCACGCTGGGGAGCAATCCTTTAATGGGCTTTTAGGGTATGCTCAGGATCCAAACTATAGTACCTGAAAACTCTCCAGAAGTTTATACGGAGGAACAGTCTTTGTTCGGATTGTTTAAAAATGTAACTTATTCTAGAGCTCATACTATACCTACTCTTGGTCCATAAACCTTTCAATGGCTTTTCACCAAAAATGGGGAAGGCTATCTGGCTTGGTGGCACATGCCTGTTATTCCAGCAGCTCAGGAGGCTGAGACAGGAGGATCATGAGTTCAAAGCCAGCCTCAGCAAAAGCAAGGTGCTAAGCAACTCAGTGAGACCCTGTCTCTAAATAAAATATTATTTATCAGTGGCCAATATGTAAGTTGAACTTGGAGATATCTTGAACTATTTTAAATTTTATAGCCTATGCCAAATGGATGGTTAACCAAGGAGGGGGATATGAGGATACTGAAGTGAGAAGTGAGGTTGCCATGTGATGCCAGTTTTGTTTTTAAATAAAATAACAGCTTTCTTGAAATGTAATTTACATACCATAAAATTCAGTCTCTTAGCTGGGCACAGTGGCACACATCTGTAATCCCAGCAGCATAGGAGGCTGAGGCAGGAGGATTACAAGTTCAAAGCCAGCCTCAGTAAAAGCAAGACACTAAGCAACTCAATGAGACCCTGTTTCTAAATAAAACACAAAAAATAGGGCTGGGGATGTGGATCAGTGGTCAAGTGTCCCTGAGTTCAATGCCCAGTGCCCCCCCTCCCGAAAAAAAAAAATCACTCTCTTTATCTATTTATGCAGTGCTAGAGATCTTTGTAGGCCAAGTTTTCCATCAATGAGCTACATTCCCAGCCCCAAATTCACCTTCTTAGTTTGTACAATTCTGTGTTTTAGTATATTCACAGTTGTGGTGATGCATCCATTGCCTGCATCTACTTTTAGAATATTTTCATCATCACTTCAGTTTTAGGAGTAACAAATTTGAGTTCTTCGGTGAAATGGCCAGAGGCAGAGCTGTCCAAATTGAACAATTTGTAGGGCTGGAAGGAAATTCTCCCAGACTGCAAGATTTGAAGGAATACAGAGATGCCAGAGACTGCAGGTGCAAGAGAAGGCGTCTGTGGGAGGGTGTGGAACTAAAGCACAGGAGATTCCGTGTTTGGATGGAGGAGGGTATCCTGCCCTGAGGCACCATATGAGTAAAGATTGTGGGTAGGAATGAGTTGAATGTATTTGATGGCCCCAAACTGCCTATATTAATTTAAAATGGAGAGTTCTTAGGCTAGGATGAGCAGGAAGGTTGGGGACCAAGGGTGGGTGGCTGCTGGTGGTGGTAAGCTTTATTCTTAAGTTATTTGTGCTGAAGATCAAAGCTTAAAATTGATCACAGGCCCTGTACAAGGCATCCTAGGGGACTGGTTTGTCTGATGAGATCTTGAGAATCTCTGGTTGAAACAACTGTACTTCTGAGTACGTGAGGGTGTTGGCAGGTTGTTCAGGAGATAAGGAGAGATATTGAGAGAGGTGAATGGGCAAGTTTTCTAACAGTGTCCATCTGGAGATTAAACCAAAGCCAAAGGAGTCCCATGTCTGGGCCCCGACCTCCTTCTGTCTGGAAGCTGATTCACTCCCAGTTGCTCTCCCAGCGCGCAGTGTCATTAGTCCTCACCATCAAGCCCTCAGAGTGGGTCAGACTAGTGCTTCTCAGACTGTGTTGAAAGTCAGACTTGATTTTATATTCATCAAAGACCAGTACGTTTGTAAAATACAAATAACAATGAATTGCTAGAAAGATGAAAGTGCTTACCTAGCATGTAAATAAATAAAATAACGGTCCATCGACAACTTAAATTTTAAATAAATAAATAAGCGTTTGTCTCCAGTTCTGTATCGGGTCCCCGGACAGCCCCTTTGAGAAGAGAGTTTTTCCCAAGCTCAGATGGATGGTCGGGGAGGTGAGACTTCCTGGCGTCGCTCAGGTAACCCGGCGGGGCGGGACAGAACCAGGGTAGGCCTGGCTAGGGAACGCCCCCCCTGTGTCAGAGGCCGGGTCTGGGCGGAGACTGTACCCCGGAGGCCAGCCGACAGGCCCAGGAGGAGCTGGGGAGTCGGAGGGACCGCACGCTTGCCGCCTCCGGAGCCCGCAATCCGAGACCGTAAGCTCCCGGGACGGCCAGGGCCCGCGCTCCTAGGACGCATACGCGAATGCCGGTCCGCGCGCGCGGGAACCGCGATGGGGGCCGAGGGCGGAGGGCTGGGAATCGCGGTCCGCTTGCGCCTTCGCGCCAAGAGTGCAGTAAGATTTGCAGGTCACTTCATACTTCTGGGGCCAGCCACCCTCGGCTACCTCCCAGAACCGAAGGGCTTTGCTTGGCGCCCCTCGCACACAGCCATCCGGAGTCTGGCCCGCAAATGCACGCATCCCGGGGGAAGAGGCCTCAGCCGGTTTGGGACTTTGGGTTAGGAATTCCAGGGCCGGGACGGAGGGTAGGCATCCCAGGGCTGCTGACAGAGGAATGCACACGGGTCCCCTTGCTTCCAGGGGTGCGTCTCGCTTTCACAGTGAAATGAACTTGTCACTCAAGTCCTAATACTGATCACATTGAAAGATGTCTAATTGTCATCGCTGTCCAGCACCCGCCCCTCTCCACTTCCCTCGGGAGGGCAGCACAGCGCGCGACGCAAGCAAGAGGAGACCGGCGGAGGTTAAGAGTTCTAGTGTCCTAGAAGCCAGGGGCTGTGAGCCATCTGTGGAAAGCGCGGCAGAGACCTGAGTTGGGTCTGCCTCCCTCTCTGGCAGGTTCAGGTTTATTCCAAGCCATCCTGCTTAAACTTCTGGCTCGCCCCGCCTCTTCCCCACTCCCCACCTCCGCTGTTTACACTTGAGGCTTCACAAGGCCTAGATCTGCCCCTGAACACCCCCGCCCCCACTTGTACTGAAGGATCTGGGGGCTCAGCAGGTGTGGATGTGAGAGAAGGGGTACCCAAGCTTCTGGCACATAACCTCAGGGCAGTGCCTCTGTTGCAATGTATGATCTGTACTATGGGAAATTGTTGAGCACGACATTTGAGGATTTATGTTTTTTTGTTTGTTTTGTTTTGTTTTGTTTTTTTCTGTGCTGCTCGGCAGCCTCCTTGGATTTCTGCAAAAGCGAAAATAAACAGTTTCAGGAAACCACACCATCTCAGAGAGTAACATTGTTTTCTGGTATGATGGTTGCTTTTTTCAGAGAGGAGGAGCCTTTACTGGCCCCACTTGGTCTGATTTAGTTGGAGAGGGGGGAAAAAAACAACAACAAACAAAACAAAACAAAACTGTGTGTGTTCAGCAAAATTTTTCTTTCCCAAATTTCAGCTTTGAGGAAGGTCATGTGATGATTTCATGTTTTCTTGGGAATTGTGGACAATGCTTAGAAACTGGAGCACAGCAGGGAATGTGCCCTCATTGAGTCTGTAGTGTTTTTGTTTGTTTTGGTGGGGGCAGTAAATAAAATTGTAAGATACAAATTATACTAGAAGATGAAGTGTGCTATGGAAAAAAAAAATAAAGCATTAAAGATAAAGGGAATGTTAGGTGAAAAGAGGGCCTTATGTTCCATTATACCTGGGGAGCTAGGGATCTGGGCTGGCTGCAGAAAGCCAAGAGAAGAGTAAGACCCATGAGGCACGTGTGTGCCTGGCATGGATGATTTTATGTCCAGGTTTGTAGTGTATGGGCCAATCTGGTCTGAATCACCCACGGGATAAACTAGCCCAGCCTGTAAGTGAGGACCCCAAGCTACTACTGCACCCCTCTTTCCAGAAAAAGAAGACCTTCCACAGAAAATAACTGCTCCACAAGGGAGTGAAACCCAATACCATCCACAACAAACTACTCCCATGCTCCCTGGGTGATCCCACTGCCTCTCAGCTATGCCTTAAGCAGGCTGGCTGCAGGCTTACAGATGTGGGAATGCATGGTGAGCCCTGAGTGAGGGCTGTGTGGGCAGAGGGACCTTTAGAGAAAGGGCATCCTGACAATGGGAGGAAGTGGAGTGCCTCTCCCGAGCCTCCGGTGGTGCGAGGTTCCTGCCTAACATCCACATTCACGAAAGTGGGACCCACAGGGACTCCTCTGTCACCATGTGAGTGTTTCTTCACCCATCCATTGAAGAGCAAACATGCCCAGGCATGGTCACTGCTCACCTCTCACCTTGATTCTTTTTTTTCCTGGTATCTTGGCCCAGGTTCAGATAAGTGAACAATAGAAGCTGTCCTCAGACTATTTCTCAGTTCTCCTGCAGAGAGACTCAAAAGCATGGAGCACAACTGTGTGTTAAAATAAGAGTGGGCAGTATGTGCTGGCCACCGCTGCTGAGGACAGAGCACAGAGCACAGCCACTTGGGACTGGAGTGAGCACTGCTGTGGAGGGCATGCGATTTGAGGGGCCTCTAGAATCTTGTGCTCAAAGCCCAGCTCTGCTAAGGTCACAGATCCTACCAATCAGTTCATTCCTTTGAGAAGTAACAGAGTGATGGTGATGTTGAAAGAGGAAGGGCCTAGGAAGAAGACTCAGCTCAAGTCTCAGCTCAACAATTAAAATGGGTCCTCTCCCTGGACCTCCTTGTTAAAATGAGGGAGTCAGCCCTGGCAATTGGCAAGTTTCCTTGCAGCTGTATTATGGGATGATTCTGTGGTTAAGAAGCCCAAAAGGATAGGAAATATGTAGGTGGGGAGTGGTCAGTTTGGTTAGGGGCTTTGTAGTCCAACAGCCTATGCAGGTTCCACTAAGGACAGCTGCAAATAAAGACCTTGGCTCTGAGTTGGGGTGAGGGACAACAAGCCTGAGACAGAGGTCAAGGGCTCTGGGTAGAGAGAGACAGGAGGGTCACTGCCCAGCCCAGCTGGCTATCCGAGGTCACTGGTGGGTAGTTCTGCAATCAAGCCTAAGGGCTTTAGCAGAGACTCTTGTGGGCTGTGTAGTAGAAGGGAGGCAGCAACAGGAAGTAGTTCCCCAGCAGTTCCCCCTAAAGGGAACCAAAGCTTTGCCTAGAATTTAGCCATACCCTCTCCTGAGGGGGTGTTGGTGGGTACCCCAGGAAAAGCTGTATAGTCCTATCCTTGGTTATATAACTAAAAACCGGATTGTGAAATCAGGCTCAAACAGAACTGCTTCCTCTGCCATCATGGTTTATTTACTTTCTTGGGGGAGGGTCATCCTTTCTCCCTACAAAGAGCAGTGTTCACTCTCTCACAGTCTGGCCCTAACCATTCCTTCAGCCAGATCTGGAGGCCCACTGACCCCCTGCCTGTGTCTCTCCTTTTGTTGAATGGCAGGGTATCCCTGTTTAGTGCATAATCCAGCCATTGCAAAGCCACAAACGTTAGGTTGTCCCATGATTAATTGAGGGGGCTCACATTAAGGAAAAAAAATATTAATATTCCTCTATGAGGGGTTAAAAGACTTTCTAGAAAATGCTCTAGCTAACCTACAAACTGGGACCATGAATCTTGATTCAGGTCAGAAGCAGGCGTTTTTTGCTGCATTTAGCAGTTGGGAAGGTTGATGAACAGACAGAATATGAATGTCTTTTTGGAACTTACTAGCTGGGATAACTTGAACAAACAACCTAAACTCTCTGAGCTTCATTTTTAATTTTCTTTAAAATAGAAAAAGGTATCTCTTACTTCTGGACAATTGTATTACACGAAACAATGAGGTAAGGGACTTCCTACCCCCGTGTCACAGTCCAGGGCTTCTCTGGTCTTCCTCACAGAGGTGGTGGCTGTCCAGACACATATTGAAGCCCTGGAAGGGTCAAGTGTCCCTGCAATGTGCTTGGATATCTGGCTTAGCTGGGCCTTGGGCTCCGCCCCATGACCTGTGAAGGCTGTGAGAAGCCATGGCCAGGAGCAGAAGGTTCTAGTGCCTTCATAGAGCATCAGAGAGCCATGTAGTACACTTCAGAGAGGCTGGGAGTGGACAGCCTCCAGCCCTCCACCCAGCTGAGGAGGTTAGTCCTCTGCAGCTCAGGCTGAGCTTGGCTTTCCCTGTGGAGAAGCAGCCTGGGCTGCACCGGGGCTGATTTTACAGTCACACGTGTTACTACCTGCTTCTATTAGGGTTGAAGAGACTTAGAGCTTTTGGAAAGTATGAGAAACACTTTGGACCCAGTGCATTTACTTTCCCATTTTTCCAGATAGCATTGAGTTTCCCATTTCCAGAGTTAACATTGAGGGGAAAGCAGACTTGCCCCCTTCCCTTTATGTGCCCCACAGAACAGGACTTTCCAGACTGTCTCTGGAAGGCTGTTCTCAAGGACACAGTGGAACATCTTCATTTCAGAGTTGCCTCAAGAGTTTTTTATTGCGATGCTGGGGATTGAATGAACCCAGGGCCATGTAGATGCTTGGCAAATGCTGTACCACTGAGGCACATCACCAGCCTACCCTCAAACTAACCCCCACCAGGATAAAACAACCCAGAGGGCATTCCTGGGGACTCTGACCCTCGTCCTGAGGGCTGCTGGCCATGAAGCACAGCCAGCACTCTCAATACTGTTCCAGACAAGAAAGCCTGCTCAGGTTGCTCCATGAGGCCCAGTTACAAGAGCTATCCCGTTACACGCTATTGAGGAAGTTTTCAGACCAGCAAACACATTGCGGAGGAAAAACCAGCTGAGGACAGAGAGGTGCAGAGTGTGGCTAATGGTGGGAAGGAAATCAAGTAGGTGTATTAGATGGCCCACTCCTATTATCCACTGAAATAGGAGTCTCTGCTCAGAGAGTGCCAAGGATTGAAAGTCCACAGAAAGGAATGCTTTTCCCTGATGGGTCATGAACTTGCTCCACTTGGTTCCCCACCCCACCCCCTGGAAATTTAAAACCGGTGGAAAACAGAGTAGCTCCTATTTTAATTGGCAGTATGAGATGGGACAGGGCTTCAAATGAAACTCCGGAGCATTCACACATGAACCTTACAAGTTGGAGTCTCTTACCCTTCTTGCATTATAGGACTTAAAACCTGCATGGAGGTATCAAGGGAAAGAAAATAAAAATGGAGTTTAGGTGTAGCTCAGAGGTAATGTGCCTAGCATGCATGAGGTCCTGGGTTCTAGCCAAAAAAATAAAAAATTTTTTAAATGGAGTAGTTTGAAGAGCTGGGGTAGTAGCTTAGTGGTAGAGCGCTTGTCTAGTACATGTGAGGCACTGGATTTGATCCTCAGCACCACATAAAAATAAATAAATAAAATACAGGTACTGTGTCCATCTAGAACTAAAAATTTGTGTACAAAAATTGAGTAGTTTTGGTTCAGGCCCTTAAAAACAGAGTTGGGAGGCCATTATTAATCAGATCTCAGACACATCTGCAACTAAGCCTTTGAACTGAGCCACAGATATGACCATGTCTGAGTGCCAATTGATCTTTGAAACATTGTTAAACTTTGCTGACCTTCTATACAACAGACACACCCCACCCAGGCACCCACAGATCCAGCCCACACCACTTTGTACATAACAGTTTAACTTCTGACAGCACCAATCCTAATTCCTGACTATCAAATCCTCTAATTTCCAGGCTCCTGTGGTTTAAAGCTATAAATACAGCCTCTATTTTATAAAACCCCAAAGAATATTTTCAAGACCTCTTTAATCTATTTTCCTGGATCACAATCCTAATTAGCCCCCAATAAATGTAATCTGTTTTCCTGCTAGGTTGACTTTATCTTAGGTTCTATAAATGAGTTTGAGTGGCCTTTAAACACTGTGAAAGTATCTGTCCCCTCTGTAGATGCTGCAGGGCCAGCCAGCCAACCCACATGGTCCTCCCCTTCCTCCAGCCAGACCCTTCACTCCAGGTGATGGAGACTGATGCCTGGAGAAGCAGAGTCACTGTCTTGGGGTACCATGGCTGGCAAGTGGCAGGGCTGGGATTCAGAGCAGGCTGTGAAGACCTGGTCACCAGCCATGCTGGCTTCTGATGCCCCACCCATCTTCATCACTGTGCAGTACCAAATTGCGTGCCTTCTATCTGTCCCTCCTGACATGCAGAAGTCAGGGGCACGGGGAGACCCTCCAGAGGAGATGGCATTGTTCCCTTCCCTGAGTCCTCCCTCCCCCAGGAGGTTGTCCCCCACAATGTTTTTACTCTTTTTCACTCTCATTTGGTTTTGCCTACAAACTTATTTGCACTCTCTCTCCTTTGCTGGCTCCAAGCTGTTCTCCAGGCTTGGCTCCCAGTCCTGCATGGAGATAAACAAGGCCTTTGGCTACTGCAGAACAATTTCCATGGCCCAGCCACCAAGGTTCAGGGGCAGTGGCTGAGAGGGGAGAGGCTGTTCCCTGGCTGGGTTCTACAGAGTTCCAGGAAAGTCCTCACAGGGTTTGCCTCACCCCGCCTGGGCCAGCTTGTAGCTGGAGCCAGCAGGGCTGTTCTATCAGGAAGTCCCCAGGAGCCTGAGGCTTGGGAAGCTGCTAACAGGGAGTCAGCTGTGGAAACAGTCCTGTTCTGGGTTGCCTTGGCAGGCCAGCCTGGAATGGAGGAGAAGCCATCTGTTTCCCTATTTTCACTGGGTGTTCCTCTCCTTCCTCCAGGGAGAAGAGGACAGGCTGGGGGGGCAGGGAGGGTTGGGAGGAGACAGGCTTGGGGCCTGGGTGAGGAAGCTTTGTAGACCCTCCAAACCCCACCTTTCTGGCATGGCATCTGAGGGGCATGAGGCGCCATGGATTTTCCTGGACTCCTTCTGCCCCCACAGTTTCCCACCCCAAAGTAGCAGACATCTCCCAGGAGGAGATGACACTACAAGGTTCTGACACTACTGTGAGTCTGAGTCACCATCAGAAAATGTCACACCGCTCTACAGAGAGAGGAATCCTCACATGTAGATAGAGCCAGAGCCTGGCCCTGCTCAGCGGTGGCAGGACTGTGTGCACCCTCTTGGCCTTTGTTCTGGAAAAACAATTGGGCAGTCAGCCCTGTAAGGTGCTTAGCCAAGACCACATATGTGCTGAGTCATGGTCAGCTAGTACTTTATTAAGATTTTAGGAGCATTTTCCGACTCGTGCCTGGGCTTGAGGGAGGGGAGTCTCCCTCAGAGGGCAGCTGAGTCTGATCCTTATCTTTTTAGATCAAACCCTGAAATTGGCAGTGGGTCTCCAACACTGGCTGTCTAGTCTTCTTGGGGGAAAACTTGCCACATGCTATCCACTCAAGCTTTTCCTGCATCTTGTGATCCTTCTGTATAAAATAGACTGAGAAGCAAGCTATTACTCTTCAAGGAAAATTCAGCCATCTTTTTGTACAGAAGTTCTGATAATTTTCTACACTGCTATCCAAAGAAATTTTATATACATTCAATAAGTATTTACTGAACATCCAAAAATGCCAGGCCCTGGGGATCCAGAGGGGAGCCAAAGCAGACATGGTCAGTACCTCAATGGCACTTCAGTGTAGTAGGGGAGGCTATATTAGTTACACAGTCACAAAGACAAGTGTGGCCGTGACAACGGCCAGAAATTACAGGTGCATCATGCTGGAATAGGTCAGGAGAAATTGTCCAGAAGGAGAGATGCTTGGTCTGAAATCCGAAGGATGAGTAGAAATTAAGGAGGTTGAGAGGGAACAACCTTTCAGGAGCCCTGTGGTAGGAGGGAGGGAAAAAACTGAAGGACCTGGGCTGGGGCTGTAGCTCAGTGGCAGAGCTTGCCTAGCATGTGTGAGGCACTGGGTCCGATCCTTAGCACCACATAAAAAACAAAATAAAATAAAGGCACACTGTCCATCTACAACTATAAAAAATAAAAAAAAACCCAAAACTGAAGGTGCAGTGGTGCAGAGGGGTGTGGCTGGGCCCAGGCCTTGAAGGTCATTTACCAGTATTGCTTCATCTCAAGGGCACTGGGGAGCTCTTCAAGGATTTTAACTTGGGTGTGACAAGGTCAAGTCCAAAATATGACTCTGGCTGCAGAGTGGAGTGTTCGAGGGACAAAGCAAGGGTGAGGGGACCAGGAAGGGGACTTTACAGTAGTCCAGGGGAGAGGCCACAGGCACCTGGATTGGGGTGTGGTAGTAGAGATGAATTCGAGATGTATTTTGGAAATAGAGCTGCAGGAACTTGATGGTGATATGTGATATATGTGGGTGGCATGAAGGAGAAGAGTTTCAAGGACCTCTCCTGGGTCTTGGGCTTGGCACTTGAAGACAGTCCCAGTTGCCGTGAGAGAGAACCCTGAAAGGAAGCACAGTTTAGGGGACAAAAGCACAATGTAATTTCAGATGCACCGCAGGTTTGGAGACTCTGAGAAATCAGTCAAGTTAGCAGGTAGGTGTACAGGTGTAAAATTCAAAGGAGGTCCAGGATAGAAACACAAACACTGTCATCTGCAGAGGTGAAAGCAGGAGATTATGGCCTCCACATGGATACTAGTTCTCTGGCGGCCACTGTTTCCCAACTGCCCAGATGGCTTAGTTTACCCAGTTACACATTTTTTTCTGGGCTTTTGGTCATCAGGTGCCATGGATTTCTGGATTAACCTTTGTCCCACAGGCTTCTTGGGCAGAAGAAAGTCATGCAGCAGCCATCCTAGGCATGGCTGCTGGAGCGTGATCTGTGAGGCTCTGGTGTTGTGAAGCATCTGAATCACTGAGGAAATGGACTCACAGGAAAAACCCTGACACCCTTATGGTTTTTCATGTTTTAAAAATGTAGAATTATTTGTGCTTGAGTAGATTGTTTTTCCACTTGGCGGCTCAGTAGGCCGCGGCAGAAGGATCACAAGTTCAAAGCCAGCCTCAACAACTTCATGATGCCCCAAGCAACTTAGCGAGACCCTGACTCTAAATAAAATATGAAAAGGGCTGGGATGTGGTTCAGTGGTTAAGTGCCCCTGGGTTCAATTCCTAGTACACAAAAAACCAAACAAACAAACTAGTTTTCCCAAGGTACAAAAGTTAATACATTTCCTCCTCTGCAGTGCTAGGGAGGCAACCCAGGGCTTGACATGCTAGACATATGCTCTACCACTGAGCTGCACCCCCCGACCCCTATTCAGTACAATTTTGCTCTTACCCTCTCCCTTGTTGCCCGGTTTCTTCTTTGCAGGGGCCACTGTTACCAGTGTCTCAGGTGAACTTCCAGAGATAATCTTCACTGTGGATGTTTGTATTCTTTGCTCCACACAAATGGTACCTGTTAAGTCTATACATTTTTCTGCACTTGCTTTTTTTCACTTATCTACCATGGTACTCAATACCTGTGATTTGTCAGGTACCTTTTTATAGAAAGATACAGTGAAGACTTAAGGTTGAAAAGGGATCACCCCTGCCACACAGTTTCACTGCACAGAGAAACCTTCCCCAAGTAACAGAGCATAAAGACTAGAGATAGCCTAGGGAAGGGTACAGTGTGGGTTGTGGCATCGGGCTGGCTAGATTTGAAAGCCTCCCTCACTTATTGGCTATTTGACTTTGAACAAGTGACTCAGCCTTAGTTTTCTCATCTGTAAAATGGGAATGTTTTAAAGATGAAATCAGTTAAACAATAGAAAATGCTCAGAGTGGTACCAGAGGAAGCTCTATCACCCTCAGATTCTGCCCACCAGAGCAGAAGGCCTCTGGGTCACAACCCAGAGGAGGATGTAAATACATTCAGCTCAAAGGGTGAGATTTTGCTGGCTCCTAAAGGAGTAAGAACAGGACTTTGAAGTGGGAAATGAAGGGGATCCTAGGCTTCAGTGGTCTGTTCTGAGGCGACAGAAGGTTGCCCAATGAGGCTTTAAGCTTCAGAGCAGAGCTGCTCCATGTTTCTGGCTGAGAGTTTAAATTACAGCATGCAAGCTGTGCGGGAGGGTTAGGGGATTTATTTGGAGGCTCCTCCTTAGAAAAGAGAGTTGGCAAAATTTGAGGATTGAGTTGCTAAGTCTTTCACAGTCCTGGCCAGGGGGTGAGCAGCAGGTAGCCCTGAAGCTATAGCATTTATTTCACATTTCTGGTGGTATCATGGTGGTTGTGAATCCAGAACCATTGGATCCATCTCCCTAGAGGCTCTGGGATTCTCTATTCTCTGTTACCTGGAGATGATTTTTCTCTTGCTCCTGCACAGAGGCCATGTCTTCCCACCTCAGGCACAAATATTCATTCAACAATGGTCAGTGGGATCCTTGCATCTGCCTGAAGTGAGCTCGGTGCTCAAGGAATACCTAGCGTGCAGGACAGGTAACTTGGTCTTCTTAAGGCTCATACTCTAATCTAGAGCAGGAGTCTCAAAGCGTGGTCCCTAGACCATAGCTCCAGTGGCCACTGAGAACTTGTTAAAATCAGAGCTTCTCCAGCTCCACCCTAGGCCTCCTAAATCAGAAACTTTGGGTTTAATAAGTTCCCTAGGTGATTCTGATGCACCCCAAAGTTGAGTCATCCATTAAGAACACTGGTACTCAGCTGAGGACACCTCCCCACCCCACAAGGATTATGGTGTGATTCTTTTCTCCCTTTATTCCAAATGTGCTACTGCCTGGCTACATGACCTAGAATGACTCCCTCCCTCCCACCTCAGTTTCCGAACTATGAAATGAGAGGATTAAACTGGAGGCACCGTGAGAGAGAAGGGAAGGCTCTGTCATCTGCCTAGTGCCAACCCCTCCCCACCCAGGCCTGTGGCTAACCAGAATGGCTTTGAGTTCCCTGTGAACAGTCCCTCTCTTCATATTGGGCGATGTTTGCTTCCACCGACCCCACCCCAAACTGCACTCTGAGTGTGGTCTACTCTGGACACCTGGTCTTCCTAGTCCTTCCACAGCCCTGGGCTGTGGACATCTGGGGGAGCTCAGTCTGGGAGGGGAGCGTGTGGGCGGAGCTAGGCAGATTAGAGTAGGCCCTGGACTCTGATTGGTCGGGCTCCAGAGCTCCACCCCTTGGCTCATTGAGTTGGAAAAAGGTGTTGAGGCATGGGAGACAGGTTGGAGCAGATGGACGCAGCTCCTGTGCAGTCGTGGCTCATCTGTGCTCTGGGGACGGGGTTCCCAGAGAGCTTATATAAGGCTCCAGATCCTGCACAGTTAAATAAACCGAGGGTGGGAGGAAAGGGGGGAGGGGGGACGAACAACACGTTCAGTGACAACCGAAAAAGCATTGTTTGGCCACAAATCTAATCCTCACAGTTGACTTGGGACAAGGCCTTTGCCTACTCTGATTCTTGCCTTCAATGAGTGCAAAGGAAAGTCGAGTTTCATGAGTCGTGGCTCCTTGGCGAATTTGCTTGTACCATGGTTTGTCTCATCCTTTGAAATCCCACCAGCAGACAATGCCTGATTTTACTGTGGGCTAATCCGGAACACCTTTCTTTGTGCTCATTCAATACCTGCTATTAAATAAAGGGGCTGTTCCTGGACGGTTAATTAACACACTGCAGTTATGCCTGTTTTATAATCCAAGATCAGTGACTCTAAGGCACAGTCCCAGAGCAAAGTATTAATATTCTTGTTATCTTAATTAGAATGCAAGAGATAGAGCTTTTAATTTTTTTTTAATCTATTACTTTGCACTCGACCTTAGCTATACAACAGTCTCCCCTTATCTGAGGGGAATGCAGTCCTAGCTCCCTACTCCATGAATGCCTCAAACCAGGGACAGTATTGAACCCTGTATATACTGTTTTTTCCTATATGTACATACTTATGATAAAGTTTATAAATTAGACAGTGAAAGATTAACAGCAATAACTAATAATATAATTTAGCATTTGTAACACAGCAATATAATAAAGTTACCAGCATCTCTACTCCTGCTTTGGTGCCATTATGAAATAAGGATTTTTTCCTTTTTCTTTTCTTTTTTTTTTTTGTGTGTGTGTGTGTGTTACTGAGGATATGAGGATTGAACTCAACAGTGCACTACCAGTGAGCTACATTCCCATCCCTCCTTTGACTCTTCTTCTTTTTTAAATTTTTTATTTATTTATTTTAGTTATACATGACAGTACAGTCTATTTTGACATATTTCTACAAACATGGAGTATATCTTATTCTAATTAGGCTACCAGTCTTGTGGATGTGCATGATGTTGAGATTCACTGTGGTATACTCATATATCTACATAGGAAATTTATGTCACATTCATTCCACTATCTTTCCTATTTTTGTCCCCCCTCACTTCCCTTTATTCTCCTTTGTCTAATCCACTGAACTTTCTATTCTCTCCCCTCCCCCTTTGATTCTTATTTAATTTTGAGACAGGGTCTCACTAATTTTAGGAGGCTGGTGTTGCTTGAACTTGTAATCCTCCTGCCTCAGCCTCTTGAGTCACTGGGATTGCTGGCCTGTACCCCTATACTTGGTGAAATAAGGGTTTCTTGAACACAAGCCCTGCAATACTGTCACAGTCAATTTGTTTGGTTTTTCTGTTTTGTTTGGTTTTTGGTATTGGGGATTGAACTCAGGGGCAGTCAACTACCAAGCTACGTCCCCATCCCTATTTTGTATTTTACTTAGGGACAAGGTCTCACTGAGTTGCTTAGCACCATGCTGTTGCTGAGGCTGGCTTTGAACTCAAGATCCTCCTGTCTCCCAAGCCGCTGGGATTACAGGCATGCACAACTATGCCCAGCCATCACAATTTGATAACTAAGAAGTCTAAATGACTGAAAGGTGGGCGGCACGTTCAGTGTAAATACATGCCTTGGTGGGATGGAGCAAGACAATGGGAGATTTCATCATGCTACTCAGGATGGCACATGATTTAAAACTTATGAACCACTTCATACTCATTTAATATTTTCAGACTGCAGGTGACTGTGGGTACAAAACATATATAAGGGGGAACAACTGTAATGTCCTGGGCAATGCAGGATGCCCCATTACATTGTCTTTTCTTTGTCCTGGATCCCCCCCCCCATTTAGGTGGGACTCAATCAGTGATCATTCAACACTATGTCTCTGGGGTCAACATGGTTCAGTTTGCTGTTTGAAGTCCAGGTGAGATAACCATGCTGTGCACACATGAGCTTAGCTGAGTCATCAGGACTGTGCAATTTTAAAAAGGAGTGGTGGGTGGCAACCTGCCCTACCTCTCCCACAGTCTCTAGAGTGTCACTGTGTGCAGAGCTCCACAGCTCTGTTTCCCAAGGAGGTGATTGAAGGGTGAGAACAGAGCCCAAGCGGACAGGTGAAAGCACTGGGATAACTGCCCAGAAAAGGGAAAGTCATATCCCAGAAGGAAGATACCACAGTGCCCTGGGCCTCCTGCTGCTGAAGTCAGGTAAGGAGGGCAGATGGTCAAGTTCACTTGGGAGGTTGATCCTTTATTGTTCATTATGCTTGCAGTTCTCTTATAACATCCTGCAAAATGTGCCTAATTTGCATCCAGTGCCTGTGAAGTTGGTTCAAATATTGGTAGAATGTCTCTCTGTATCGTGCTGGGTGCTAGGAGTTGGGACAGTGACCAGGACAGATGTAGTTCCTGCTTTCCAGAACTTTGGTTTATTGTGGTGTGATCCGTGTGCCCAGAGAACTATATCCACCTGCTCCTGCTGCTGGGAAAAGCTCTGGTATCTGCTCTCTACCTCCTCTTGTTCCGCCTGTGCACCACAGCCCCTAAACCCCACCCTGCCTTCAGTATCATGGAGGCTAGTGTCACATGCTTCCCCATATTCTCAAAAGGGGAGAACTGCCTGGGATGGACAGAAGGTCTCTCAAAAAATGGAAAAAGTTTATACAAGTTTTCTTTTCTGAATACCTTAAAATCGGAGGGAGCCGAATGTTTTCTCTGATAAGCAGTTGCTGATCCATAGTGGGGTGGGGGGATAGGGAAGAAAGAAGGAACTTTGGTTTGTGTAGAGGGGAGTGAAGGGAGAGGTGGGGCTGTAGGGATGGGAAGGATCATAAAATGTGACAGACATTATTACCCTATATACATATATGATTATACTACTGGAGTGACTCCGCACCAGGTACAGCCAGAGGAATGAGAAGTTGTGCTCCGTTTATGTACAATATGTCAAAATGAATTCTACTGTAAATAAATAAATAAATATTCTGTGGGCCCCCCCCCCAAAAAAAATCCAGCCATCCCTTGTCTTGTTTTAGTTGTAGGTGTGCTGGTTCTAGCCACCCATCTCATCAGCTGTCACATACAGGGCACTTACAGATAGGGACTGCTGGTGCTCAGGATTGAAAGATGAAGCCATGGCCTGTCTTAGCTAGGGATAGAACATGCACCAACATGTTCTTTTACAACCCCACATTACATCTCAGGCTGGGATGGTCAAGACCTACTACCCTGGCACATCGCAGATTTTTAGGAAAACTTCAGAGTTGCATACTCCAGAGAGGAAGATATGTCAAACATTCAAGTTTGGTTTCCAGGAAGAAGATTGGAGTGACTTCTAAAAAGTGCACTGATGGCTAAGATACAGGGTTTTGGGTTATCTCTCTTGATAGCTTTCCCAGTATTCTAAATGTGGAGTGATGAGGGCTCTGGCCAAGGAGGAGACTTGGCAAAGAGGGGACTCAATCTGAATGCATTAGTACCTATGTGGTGATGGGTATGAAGGAAGAATCAGATGGCTCCAAGGGACTGATATGAAAGAGCTAAAAGGTAGTAGGGAATAGCCAGTTTTCCAGATTAGTTCCCACTGTGCTAAAGGAAGACAGTAAAGTTGACACCATGGATAGATCTCTAGATCACCATTGCTGGATCTCTGTGTACAGGAATGGCTGCCAGTCGCCAAGTTCTCAGCTGAAAGGGGCAACTCTGGCAGGAGCAAGTCTCTGCAAACCCCTGGCAGGATCCTGAACATGTAATATGTAGTGACTAAAAGGCACATAAATTGTGGTTTCCTAGCAGAGTCCTCCTCCTGCCTTGAGTTTCCAGGATGGACTCAGGGAGGTGCTGGGGCATCCCACCTTTTTTCTAATTGGGTCCTGACCACATTATATCCAATAGAACCTCCTCTTCTCTGGCAAAGGACCATGTTCATGTTCATGCATGTTTCTCTGAACATGAATAGGCCATGAACCTCTTCCCCAGGAAGTTGGAAGGTGAGAAGCCAGACCACAGTGCTGGGCTGGTATCTTCCTGGCATTGGTTGGCAGAGAATAAGTTCTTCTTTATTTCTCTTTGAGAAAAAATGCGCAAGATTCAGATCAATGGGGATTAAGACACACTTGAATTTATTTATTTGAAACATAATAGGTAAATCTATAGTGACAGAAAGAAGAATAGTAATTGCTTAGGGCCCTGGGGTGGGGGTGGCTGAGGCAATAGAGGAGTGATAGCTACAGGGTATAGGGTTTCTCATTGAAGTGACATAAATGCCCTAAAATTGGCTGTGGTAATGGTTGCATAATGGGGGAGCCACAGCCAGAGTCTCATTGGGGGTTCTTCTTCTTGCCGACAAGGTTGTAAGTGACTGAAAACTAAAGTCTAAAATATAATTAGTGAAGAACAAAAGACTAAGAGTCAGAAATATATTTACAAAAGCGGAGCCCCTGATGCATCCAGTCCACACAAGAGCTGGAACTAGACAAAGGAAAGATGGCTCCGGTGGTTTATTTAAGGGGGTACATCAAAGGCAGGGATAAGGTTTCCAGGGAAGGAATAGCTGCCAGTCGCCAAGTTCTCAGCTGGCTTCATGATGTCTTGCAGTCCAGCAGGTTGACTGGCATCTTGGCAGGTCACACCCATCTCAGGTGCTATTTGGAACATGGCAGAGTGAGATAGAAATTCACAATTGTCCCTGGGCAATTGACCAGAGAAAATGTCCATTGGTCATTCCCAGACATCAGATGTTTCTGTTCACTAGGCTTCGATTCGTGGTGACCCACAAGCAACCCATGGATGGCTCATGACATTTGCACATATCTGTGAACACATCTCAAAACTGCTGCATTGCCCACTTTAAGTGGGAAAACTGTATAATACATGAATTATATTTCAGAACGCCATTAAACATACACAACAGCCAAGATGTGTGGCCATAGTAGCATTTCTAACATGACCCTCTCACCTAAACTTAATCTTCCAGCACTTCAGACTTCCCCTTTAACCTTTGTATACCATGAGAACAGGCCCCTCTCCCAGAGAGACAGACCAAGGGCTGAGCCACACTTAGCCTCGTGCCCCATCCCTTCTCCCAGGCCCACTGTGCCAGAAAGTTCCTTGTCCCGAGGGGGAGTCAGGAGGTAGGAACAGAGCCTTCTCAGAAGGCCTCTTAGAGGCCTTGAGGCATTAGAAGTGCAGCCTTCAGGGCCGTGCACAAGCCAAGTTCGTGTTTTCCCAATGTGGCCAATGATTTTCATTGCTTGGTAGAATTATAGGTGATTTTTTTCTTTCTCTACTGTTTTCCAATTTTTCTATAATATATACACCTGTATATATTATAGAAAAGACATATATAGACATATATATCATGTACATATATGTGTACATTTTTATTTTTTAGGATTGTCAAGCTAAATTGAAAAACGGGCTAGAGGGACTGGGGTTGTGGCTCAATGGTAGAGTGCTTACCTCACATGTGTGAGGCACTGGGTTCAGTTCTCAGCACCGCATATAAATAAATGAATAAAATAAAGGTCCGTTAACACTAAAAAATATTTTTAAAAAATCAGGGGCTAGAGGTGTAGCTCCATGGTAGAGCATGTGTTTAGCATGCATGAAACCCTGGGTTCAATTCCCAGCACAAACAAACCAACAAACAAAAAACCACGGGTGTATTCAAAGAAGTTGAGGCAAGGGTAAATTTTAAAGACAAAACCAAGGAGAATCATATCTATTATTTTGAAACAATAATCCTTGGCCACAATGATTAATAACAAGACTGGTGTTTATCCAAGGTTGTACAGAGAGCTGCTGGGCAGATGTCCTTGTAGAAATACTTTTTGTATGCAATTGTGGTGGCCTCTGTACAAGATTGTGGTTTTGGCAGAGTCTTTTGTATACCTACTATCAGGCTATCATGCATAAGAATCCTTTCTTCATAATCTCTTAGTTTTATTTATTTATTTATTTTTGGCACGGTTGACACAAGTAATTTTGATTCTGGAAACTTTCACATTTCTTTCATAGGAATATACATAAAACCAGGGATTGGGTGGAAAGAGAGCTGGGGGCGGTGGGGGCCCTGGGGGCCGTGGGAGCGGCGGGAGAAGCCTGCTGAGAATTGCAGTCTCCCAGTCTCTTGTTGATGGCTGC
Organism: Spermophilus citellus; assembly: GCF_964194105.1. Taxonomy (NCBI): domain Eukaryota; kingdom Metazoa; phylum Chordata; class Mammalia; order Rodentia; family Sciuridae; genus Spermophilus; species Spermophilus citellus. The sequence goes on along the minus strand of NC_138187.1, from coordinate 111,965,999 downwards.
TCCTTCATCTTGCAGGAGTCATGTGGCTGGAAATTCTCCTTGCCTCAGTGCTGGGCTTCGTCATCTACTGGTTCATCTCCCGGGACAGGGAGGAAATTTTGCCATTTGAAGATGGGTGGTGGGGGCCAGGGGTGAAGACCATAACCAGGGAGGATGAGAGCATCCGCCCTTTCAAGGTGGAAACTTCAGACGAGGAGATCAATGTAAGTAAGGCATCTTTTCCTAGTCAGGCTGGGCAAAGGGGAGGGTGGGGGCGCTGCTGTGGTTTCTCTGTGATGAGTTGGGCTTAGACAAGGGTTGGGGGAGTAGTCCTCCTTGGAAGTTTTTTCTTTCTAGCTTCTGTCACAGGGCAGGTGCAGGTTGCTCACAAAAGGCATGCCCAGCTCCTCCCTCTGCCCCTTCCCTCCTGCTCCTTTCCCCTCCCTGAGGCCCCACAGTGCCCAGGCAGGAAACTGCCAGCTGGACCAGTTATGTGCATCAAAGGTCACAGAAAGCAGATGTTTTCCCTTCTTCTGGGTCCCAGGTGGAGACATGAAATGCTGTAGCCCTCAGAAGGCAGTGCCAGTGTTGGTTAGTATGTGTGTCAGCCATCCACCGTCACCTTCAGTCCCTGCTCACAGTTGTAGAAATGAAGCTCAGACAGGTAAAGCAATTTGTCCCAGGTGATCAAGCCAACAAGCAGAAGGATTTGAACTTGGGTCTAACTCCAAAATCACTGCCCCGTCCCACGAGAGCTAGAATCAGGAAGGAAGTGATCAGTGGAGTGGAATCACCTGAGGGTGCAGTGAGCTGTGAGCAGGGCCAGGAGGATGGGCCTGCCCATCCCCTGCTCATTCTTTCCTTCATTCTGTGGCACTTGAGCACCTACTGTGTGCAGGTGCTCTGCTGAGTGCTTGAAAGAAACCAGACTCTTTCTTCAAATAGCTTACCCCAGTAGGTGAGAAAAGGAACATTCACAGAGATATATTAACTAAAACATTAGTAAGGATGATTGTGCTGATAAAAGGTCATTGAGAATTTCAAGAAGGAAGGAATTTAAAAATGGAAACTGGACTAAACCCAATAGAAACCAACTGGGGCTTCCTTGATAGAACTTGCTATGGTCTTGCTAGTGAGGACAGAAGCTGAGCTCTGAAGATAATAACTCCTTTTGTGGATTCTATATACTAAAGGAGTCTTGAGGTTTTTAAAATCTGTGTGGGGGTAGCCAAAGCACTTGGGAAGAAGCCCTGGGAACAGTGACACTTGAGATGATCCATGAACTATCATGAACATCCCCCAGCAGGGCTGCTGGCCTTTTAGCCTAATACATGCCTAAAGGACTTGCTTCTATCTCCTTGTCAGTGATTTTTTTATCTCAATTGAGTTACAGCATTCAATGCTGCATGTCAAAACTTGGCAAGCCATAGTCCATGGGTCAAATGTAGTCTTCCACCTATTTTTGCACTGCTCCCATGCCAGGAATTGTTTTTGCATCTTTAAATGGCTGGGAGGAGACAATCAAAAGAATGATATTTAGTGACATGAAAATTATATGGATGGGCTGAGTTTGTGGCTCAGTGGTAGAGCCCTTGCCTAGCATGTGTGAGGCACTGGGTTCAATCCTCAGCACCACATAAAAATAAATTAACAAAATAAAGGTATTGTGTCCACCTATAATTAAAATTTATTTTTTTTAAATTACATGGATTCAAATTTCAATGCCCATAAATACAGTTTTATTAGAATAGAGCCATACCTATTCATCTGTACATCACCTGTAGCTGTTTTCTCACTACAGAGACAAAATGGAATAGTTGCATCTTGCAGTGTCAAAAACATTCACTTTCTGGGGCTAGGGCTGTAGCTCAGTCAGTAGAGAGTTTGCCTCGTATGCACAAGGTCCTGAGTTCAATCTCCAGCCCCACATAAAAAAAAATGCTATCTGGTTTTTTTTTACCAATAAAAATGTTGCTAATCCCTGATATATAGAAGTAGAAGTGTTGGTAAATTTAAGATGAATATTATTCATTTATTTCAAACATAGAAAATAAGAGCTGGGGATATAGCTCAGTGGTAGAGCACTTGTCTAGCATGTGTGAGACCCTAGCATGAGTGACCCAGCATTGCCAAAAAAGTAAGAAGGAAAAAGAAAAGAAAGAAAGATGAAAAGGGAATCTGCAGCCTTCAGTGACAGACGCACATGCCTAAAAGTAGGGCGAGCTTTTCTTTGCCACTGCTCTGGTGCAGTGTGGTTGCAGGGTTGGTTTTGTCCTGTAGAAACAAACCTTCTCTTGTGCTCTGTCCTTGGGGCCCTGCATTTCACTCCAGGACTTACATCAGCGGATTGATAAATTTCGCTTAACTCCACCTTTGGAGGACAGCCGCTTCCACTATGGTTTCAACTCCAACTACCTGAAGAAAATCCTGTCCTACTGGAGGAATGAATTCGACTGGAGGAAGCAGGTGGAGTTCCTCAACAAGTACCCTCACTTCAAGACAAAGATTGAAGGTATGTTTCCAGAACACCAGCTCCAAGGGATGTATGTCACAGGAGCAGCCATCTTTCATGTTTCAATCAAATAAAGCTGGGGAAACCTTGAATCCAATTATAAGTCACTGTGACCTTACCAGAGTGCAAAAATATCGCCAGTTCTCAATGAACCGTTGATCTTCAGAGATAAACAGAAAAAAAACATATAAATAACATAAAAACCAAAGAAATGCAGAATCCAGCTGGGCATGGTGGTTCACATCTGTAATCTCAGCAGCTCAGGAAGCTGAGGCAACAGGATCAAGAGTTCAAAGCCAGCCTCAGCAATTTAGCAAGGCCCTAAGCAACTCAGTGTGACCTTGTCTCTAAATAAAATATTTAAAAAGGGCTGGGGATGTGGCTCAGTGGTTAAGTGCCATTGGGTTCAATCCTCTGTACAAAGAAAGTAAGAAAGAAATACAAAGTCCAGTCTGACTATGTAGCAATCTCTGAGAAGAAGGGAGAGGATGACTGGGACCTGGGTATGGCCTCAGTCAGCTCAGCCCCTTCTTAAAGTTTGGTACCCCTGATATTACAACTGTTCAAAGATGCTCAGATGGTCAGTTCTTTGAAAAATTTTCCTGTCTGTTTGCAACGCTAGACCTCATGTCCCAATTATGTCACAGATTGTCATACAAATTCTCCAGAAAGAAAAGATCACTTCCAAATTTTTCTTGGGAATGTGACCCCTGGATCATGTGGGATGAGTAATAGTTTCCTACTGGCAAAGAATTTTTTAACTGAAGAAAGTCTTAAAATCAAATATAGAAGCATTTAAGAAATTAGAGACATTTTGTTAACTTAAAACATTTTTAAACTTTTAGTTGTGGTAAAATATGCATAATATGAAATTTATCATTGTCACCATTTTTTTCGGGGGGTGGGTACCAGGGATTGAACTCAGGGGCACTCAATCACTAAGCCACATCACCGGCCTCATCTTTGTATTTTATTTAGAGACAGGGTCTCACTGAGTTGCTTAGTGCCTCACCATTGCTGAGGCTGGCTTTGAACTCTCAATCCTCTTGCCTCAGCCTCCTGAACCGATTACAGGCATGTGCCACTGTGCCTGGCTCATTGCCACCATTTTTAAGGGTACAGTTCAGTGGTATTAAGTACATGAGGGTTCATTGTTATGCCAGTATCACCTTCATCTTCAGAAATTTTTTCATCACTCCAAATTGAAACTCAGTACCCATTAAACAGTCTCTCCCCACCCCTGTCTCGCCTAGCCCTTGGCAACTCACTTCTTTCTGTCTTTATGAATATGACTTCTCTAAGTACCTCATATAAATGGTTATACAGTATTTGTCCTTCTGTGTCTAGCTTATTTCACTGAGCATGAGATTCCCACAGGCATCTGTGTCACAGCATGTGTCAGAATTCCTTTGCTTTTAGGGCATCTTATATGACACATTTTGTTTATCCATTCATTGATTGATGAACAGTTGGGTTGCATCTGTCTTTGGCTCTTATAAACAGTGCTGCTGTGAACATAGGTATGCAGATATTCCTCCAAGACCCTGCTTTCAATTCTTTATGTTTTCACCCAGAAGTACATTTGCTGGATCATATAATACTTCTACATTCATTTTTTTTTTTTTTTAGGAACCACCATACTGTTTTCTATAGTGACTGCACCATTTTCCATTCCCCTCCCACAGTGCATGAGAATTCCAAATCTCGTTTCTTTCTGCATCCTCACCAATACTTGATAAATTTTGGTTTATTTTATTTCTTATTTTTGGTGGTACTGGGGATGGAACCCAGAGTCTGGCACATATTAGGCAAGCATTCTACCACTGAGCCATATCTCCAGTCCTCTGGTTTCTTTTTTAATAGTAGCTATCCTAATGGGCATGAAGGGGTTTCAATTTGCATTTCCTTAATGATTGGTGGTTGAGCATCTTTTCATGTACTTATTGGCCATTTATAGATCTTTGTGGAAATGTCTATTCAAGTCCTTTGCCCATTTTTGTTTGTTTGAGACAGGGTCCCACTATGTTGCCCAGGCTAGCCTCAAATTCCTGGACTCAAGCAATTCACTTTGTCTCAGCCTCCCAAATACCTGGGACTACAGGTTCTCACCACATGCCTGGCTCCTCTTGCCCATCTTTGAGTCAAAAACATTGTGGTGATGGTTGTTGGTTTTAAGAGTTCTCTTTATATTCTGCATAATAGTCCCTTATGAATTAGCAAGCAGGGAGGAAAGTGGCTGCCATTCGGTGGAACCCCGCCCGCCAAGCCCGCACTGACCCCCGGGCTGAGTATGGGATTTCAGACGGGGAAGGAAGCGATACAGTCCCGTCCCCCACAACGGAAACTCCACCAAGGCAATCAGCGGCCACCATCTTGGAGAGCTGAAGTATCCACCGCCACTCTCCGACAGACTGCAACAATAAAACAGGTCTGTGTCATTCAGCCCATCCCCCATACATCGGGGAATCCGCATAAAACCTCTCCTAGGCTTTCCCGGGGAGGGAGTATCAGAGTGAGCCTGCATAAAGACTAGGGGAAAACTAGAGACACCTGACCTTCAACCCCCCCCTCCCATCAGCAGCCAAAACGAAACCTGTCTAGCCAGCGCTGGGGGAGGGGCAAGCAGAAAAAATCAAAACGATAGAGTGCCGGGGATCCCAATAGCCAATTGTGCGACCCCGGGGATCTGGGCTGACTGATTCGCCCAGCCTTCCCCGCGGCTACAGAAGGCGGGGCGCCGCAGAGAAGTGATTAATTAGCAAGCAGGGAGAAAAGTGGCTGCAATTCTGTGGAATCCTGCCAGATGAGCCCGCGCTGACCCCCGGGCTGAGCACGGGATTTCAGAGGGGGAAGGAAGCGGTACAGTTCTATCCCCCACAACGGAAACAAAACGATAGAGTGCCAGGGTTCCCAATAGACACCCTCCACACCCAACAAACGGCAGGTCCAGAGTACAGTTTGAACTGCCGAGAGCCATCACTCAGGGGAAATCTGGTCTAGCAGGAGAAACCAAGACTAGCAGGAGAAACTAGGGGACTAGAGGCCAGGCCCTCGCGACTGGGTGACTGGAAACCGCAGGCCCGCCGGCGACAGTTCACCCACTGCCCGCGTAACTGGGCGGTAGGAGAACGCCCGCCCACCGGCTACCGACCGCAGGACTGGGTGCCTAGAGATCGCATGCCCACCAGCGACAGCTGGCCCGCTGCCCGCGCGACTGGGCGGCTGGAGTCCACTTCCCCGCCGGCGACCGATCACCCGCCCGCTGCCTGAGATACTGGGTGGCTGGAGACTCCCCGCCTGCCTCGACCGGGAGCTGAAACCAAACAGACACAGTCCAGTCACACAGCCCCATTAGGACACCCCAGCAAGGAGCCTGGGGCCCGTCATAGCAGAGTAGTGACGTCACTGGGGCTCGGCCGTCGGAATTCCTTCCCAGCAGAATCCATGTTAGCAGGCACAGTTTAACAACACAAAGAAGAAACAACAGAGTAATACAGAACCAAAACAAATCTATAGAAGAGAGCAGAAACACGGCAATCAAATAGAGCTGGAAAGTAACGTGGACAACATGAGAAAACAAGGGAAAAAAGGAGTACAAACAATGCAGGACAACTTAATTCTACAGGAGGACATAGAAACATCAGAAGCAGGGATAGGGAAAGAACTCAAGGCATACCTAACTCGAATGGAAAGGAATATTAGGGAAGACATGAGACAGCAAGTCCAAGCAATAAAAGTATATTTTGAAAATGAATTAAACAAACAAATTCAAATGGCAAAGAACAAGCTCTACCAGGAGATAGAGATCTTAAAAAAAATCAAACAATAATCCTAGAATTGCAGGAAAATATAAACCAAATTAAAAACTCAAACGAGAATATTACAAACAGACTTGATCAAGTAGAAATCAGAACATCAGATAATGAAGACAAGGTTTATCAACTTGAAAAGAATATAGTCAACACAGAAAAGATGCTTAAATCCCACAAGCAATCTATTCAAGAGATATGGGATGTCATAAAAAAACCAAATTTGAGGGTCATCAGGATAGAAGAAGGCACAGAGACTCAAACCAAAGGAATGGAAAGCATATTAAATGAAATAATTCTAGAAAACTTCCCAGAGATGAAAGATGAAATGGATTGCCAAATCCTGGAAGCCTACAGGACCCCAAACATTCAAAACCATAATAGACCAACTCCAAGACATATAATTATGAAGATAGCCAACGTACAGAACAAGGAGAGAATATTAAAAGCTACGAGAGAAAGGAGGCAGATTACATTCAGGGGTAAACCAATTAGGTTAACGACCAATTTCTCATCACAGACTTTGAAAGCGAGAAGATCCTGGAACAATGTATTTCAAACGCTGAAAAATAATGGATTCCAACCAAGAATACTGTATCCAGCAAAATTAAGCTTCAGATTTGACAATGAAATTAAAATCTTTCACGATAAACAAAAGCTAAAAGAATTCGCAGCAAGAAAACCAGCACTGCAAAGCATTTTGAGCAAAATACTACAAGAAGAGGAATTGAAAAATAGTGCCCAAAACTAACAGCAGGAGGTATCTCAGTAAAGGGGGAGGAAAATAACCAAAAAGTAAAACCAGCCAAACTAAAATAAATAAATAAAGAAGCATGACTGGAAGTACAAATCATATTTCAATTGTAACCTTAAATGTTAATGGCCTAAACTCACCAATCAAGAGACATAGGCTAGTAGCCTGGATCAAAAAAACAAATCCAACAATATGCTGCCTTCAAGAGACTCATATGATAGGAAAAGACATACACAGTCTGAAGGTAAAAGGTTGGGAAAAATCATACCACTCACATAGCCCTCGGAAGCAAGCAGGAGTGGCCATACTCATATCGAATAAAATCAACTTTAAACCTAAGTTAATCAAGGATAAAGAAGGACACTATATACAGTTAAAAGGAACCATCCACCAACAAGACATAACAATTATGAATTTGTATGCACCAAACAATGGAGCTGCAACATTCATAAAACAAACTCTCCTCAAGTTCAAGAGTCAAATAGACCACAACACAATAATTATGGGTGACTTCAACACACCGCTCTCGCCATTAGACAGATCTCTAGACAAAAACTGAATAAAGAAACTATAGAACTCAACAGCACAATCAATAACCTAGACTTAACCGACATATATAGAATATATCAACCATCATCAAGTGGATACACGTTCTTCTCAGCAGCACATGGATCCTACTCAAAGATAGACCATATATTATGCCATAAGGCAACTCTTAGTAAATATAAAGGCGTGGAGATAATACCATGCACCATATCTGATCACAATGGAATGAAATTGGAAATCAATGATAAAAGAAGGAAGGAAAAATCCTACATTACATGGAAAATGAACAATATGTTACTGAATGATCAATGGGTTACAGAAGACATAAAGGAGGAGATGAAAAAATTCTTAGAGACAAATGATAATACAGACACAACATACCGGAATCTATGGGACACAATGAAAGCAGTTTTAAGAGGGAAATTCATTTCCTGGAGTTCTTTCCTCAAACAAAGAAAAAACCAACAAATAAATGAACTCACACTACACCTCAAAAACCTAGAAAAGGAAGAGCAAAACAACAGCAAATGTAGTAGAAGACAAGAAATAATTAAAATTAGAGCAGAAATCAACGAAATTGAAACGAAAAAAAACATTGAAAAAATTGATAAAACTAAAAGTTGGTTCTTTGAAAAAATAAATAAGATAGACAGGCCTTTAGCCATGCTAATGAAGAGAAGAAGAGAGAGAACTCAAATTACCAACATACGGGATGAAAAAGGCAATATCACGACAGATACTACAGAAATACAGAAGATAATTAGAAAGTATTTTGAAACCCTATATTCCAATAAAATAGAAGATAGTGAAGATATCGATAAATTTCTTAAGGCATATGATCTGCCCAGATTGAGAAAGGAAGACACACACAATTTAAACAGACCAATAACAAAGGAAGAAATAGAAGAAGCCATCAAAAGACTACCAACCAAGAAAAGCCCTGGACCGGATGGGTATACAGCGGAGTTCTACAAAATCTTCAAAGAAGAATTAATACCAATACTTTTCAAGCTATTTCAAGAAATAGAAAAAGAAGGAGCTCTTCCAAATTCATTCTATGAGGCCAACATCACTCTGATCCCAAAACCAGACAAAGACACTTCAAAGAGAGAAAACTACAGACCAATATCTCTAATGAACTTGGATGCAAAAATTCTCAATAAAATTCTGGCAAATCGAATACAAAAACATATCAAAAAACTTGTGCACCATGATCAAGTAGGATTCATCCCTGGGATGCAAGGCTGGTTCAATATACGGAAATCAATAAATGCTATTCACCACATCAATAGACTTAAAGACAAGAACCATATGATCATCTCGATAGATGCAGAAAAAGCATTTGACAAAGTACAGCATCCCTTTATGTTCAAAACACTAGAAAAACTAGGGATAACAGGAACTTACCTCAACATTGTAAAAGCTATATATGCTAAACCTCAGGCTAGCATCATCCTAAACGGAGAAAAACTGAAGGCATTCCCTCTAAAATCTGGAACAAGACAGGGATGCTGTCTATCACCACTTCTATTCAATTTAGTTCTCGAAGTACTAGCCAGAGCAATTAGACAAAAGAAATTAAAGGCATAAAAATAGGAAAAGAAGAAATTAAATTATCGCTATTTGCGGATGACATGATAATATACTTAACAGACCCAAAAGGGTCTACAAAGAAGCTGCTAGAGTTAATAAATGAATTCAGCAAAGTGGCAGATTATAAAATCAACACACATAAATCAAAGGCATTTCTGTATATCAGCAACAAAACCTCTGAAATGGAAATAAGGAAAACCACTCCATTCACAATATCCTCAAAGAAAATAAGATACTTGGGAATCAACCTAACAAAAGAAGTGAAAGATTTATACAATGAAAACTACAGAACCCTAAAGAGAGAGAGAGAAGAAGATCTCAGAAGATGGAAAAATGTACCCTGTTCATGGATAGGCAGAACTACCATCATCAAAATGGCGATATTACCCAAAGTTCTCTACAGGTTTAATGCAATGCCAATCAAAATCCCAACGGCATTTCATGTAGAAATAGATAAAGCAATCATGAAATTCATATGGAAAAACAAAAGACCCAGAATAGCAAAAGCAATTCTAAGAAGGAAATGTGAATCTGGAGGTATAGCGATACCAGAGTTCAAACTGTACTACAAAGCAATAGTAACAAAAACAGCATGGTACTGGTACCAAAACAGGCAGGTGGACCAATTGTACAGAATAGAAGACACAGAGACTAATCCACAAAGTTACAACTATCTTATATTTGATAAAGGGGCTAAAAAACATGCAATGGAGGAAGGATAGCATCTTCAACAAATGGTGCTGGGAAAATTGGAAATCCATATGCAACAAAATGAAATTGAATCCCTTTCTCTCGCCATCCACAAAAGTTAACTCAAAATGGATCAAGGAGCTAGATATCAAATCAGAGACGCTGCGTCTGATAGAAGAAAAAGTTGGCTCCGATCTACATATAGTGGGGTCGGGCTCCAAATTCCTTAATAGGACGCCCATAGCCCAAGAGTTAATAACAAGAATAAACAAATGGGACTTACTTAAACTAAAAAGTTTTTTCTCAGCAAGGGAAACAATAAAAGAGGTAAATAGAGAGCCTACATCCTGGGAACAAATTTTTACCCCTCACACCTCAGATAGAGCCCTAATATCCAGAATGTACAAAGAACTCAAAAAATTAAACAATAAGATAGCAAATAACCCAATCAACAAATGGGCCAAGGATATGAACAGACACTTCTCAGAGGAGGACATACAATCAATCAACAAGTACATGAAAAAATGCTCACCATCTCTAGCAATCAGAGAAATGCAAATCAAAACCACCCTAAGATACCATCTCACTCCAGTAAGATTGGCAGCCATTATGAAGTCAAACAACAATAAGTGTTGGCGGGGATGTGGGGAAAAGGGTACACTTGTACATTGCTGGTGGGACTGCAAAATGGTGAGGCCAATTTGGAAAGCAGTATGGAGATTCCTGGGAAAGCTGGGAATGGATCCACCATTTGACCCAGCTATTGCCCTTCTCGGACTATTCCCTGAGGACCTTAAAAGAGCGCACTATAGGGATACGGCCACATCAATGATTATAGCGACACAATTCACAATAGCTAGACTGTGGAACCAACCTAGATGCCCTTCAATAGATGAATGGATAAAAAAAATGTGGCATCTATACACAATGGAGTATTATGCAGCACTAAGAAATGACAAAATCATAGAATTTGGAGGGAAATGGATGGCATTAGAGCAGATTATGCTAAGTGAAGCTAGCCAAGCCCTAAAAAACAAATGCCAAATGTCTTCTTTGATATAAAGAGAGCAACTAAGAACAGAACAGGAAGGAAGAGCATGAGGAAAAGACTAACAGTAAACAAAGACGAATGGGGAGAGAGAAAGGGAGAGAGAAGGGAAAGCATATGGAAATGGTAGGAGACCTTCAATGATACACAAAATTATAAGAGGTTATGAGGGGCAAGGGGGAGGGGGGAAAAAGGGGGAGAGAATTGAACAACAGCAGAGAAGGTAGAGAGGGAAGATGGGAGGGGAGGGGAGGGGGGATAGTAGGGGATAGGAAAGGTAGCAGAATACAACAGTCACTAATATGCCATTATGTAATAATGTGAGTATGTAACAGTCGTGATTCTGCAATCTGTATTTGGGGTAAAAATGGGAGTTCAAAACCCAATTGAGTCTAATGTATGAAAGATGATATATCATGAGCTCTGTAATGTTTTGAACAATCAATAAAAAAAATAGTCCCTTATGAGATGTGATATTTGCAAATAGTTTCTCTCATTCTGTGAGTTGCCATAATATTAATTTTGATGTTGAGGAAATTGTGCATATTTGGAATTTTAAATGTTTATAACATTTAAGAGAATTTGGCTTTTGCAAGTAACAGATAAGATTTAATTTATTAGCTGGGTGTGGTGTCACATACCTGTAATGTCAGTGACTTGGGAGGCAGAAACAGGAGGACTGAAAGTTCCAGGACAGCCTCAGCAACTTAGCTAGATCTTGTCTCAAAATAAAAATGAAAAAAAGAGCTGGAGAATATAGCTAAGTAGTAGAGCGCCCCTGGGTTCAATCTCTAATACCCACCCCCACCAAAAAAAAAAAGAATATTTAAAAAAATATCTGGGGCTGGGGCACAGCAGTAGCACACTTACCTAACATGTGTGAGGTCTATCAACAACTGAAAAAAATTTTTTTAAATATTTAATTTATTAAAATTCTAGGTTTTACATAAACTATGTGAAAGACATATTGTTTCATCAGATCAACTAAAGTTCTTTTTATTTATTTTTTATATTAATTAATTTATTTATTGGTACTGGGGATTAAATCCAGAGGCACTTAACAACTGAACCACACCCCTAGCCTTTTTTATTTTTTGTTTTGAGACAGAGTCTCACTAAGTTGCTGGGGATAGCTTTGAATTTGTCATCCTCCTGCCTCAGTCTCCTGAGGACTGGGATTACAGGTATGTACCACCATGCCCGGCGTAACTAAAGGTTTTGAAAAGAATATTGAAGCTGGGCATGATGGCACATGCCTGTAATCCCAGCTACTCACAAGGATAAGGCAGGAACATCACAAATTTGAGACCAGACTGAGCAACGTAGTGAGACTTTGTCTCAAATTAGATAAAAAATGCTGGGGATGTAGTTCAGTGATAGAGTACCTAACTCCCCCACCAAAAAATTGAAATTATACAATATTTAATATTTAAAGGAGGAGCATAGAAATATAACAAACTATTAATCAAAGTTCCCTGGAAAGTAACTAACTTCACATTTGCTCATAAATATGTGGCACAAAATTCATAAGCATAACTCAAATGCTTACTGAAAAAATAGTTTTATAAACTTGTAAGTTTAATAAATTGAAGAATAATTTTTAAAAAATCAAAGTAATCTCTGAATATTCTCTGTACCCTCAAGACCATTGGAAACTCACAATGTAGGTGGTAGAGCGCACCCTGGTGGTGGGAATGCTGCCCCCAGAGCCAGAGAACTCAAGCTAGGGCTGGTGTCTGAGCCTCTGAACCTCAAAGGCTTTGTTATATGATGGGGAAATGATGGTTCCCACTTCACAGAGTGGGTGTAAAGATGACAGGATGGGATGGGTGGAAACCCTGGCCTAGAGACACCTGCTGTTGTCCTCTGATATGAGGAGACTGGGTCTGAGGAAGAACAGGAAAGGGAAGAGCTAAGTAGAATCCTAGTGGATCTTGGACCTGGAACCCTTCCTGGAGCTAAGCCAGCAGCACATAACAAAATTCTAGAATGATTTTTGCCTTCTTTCTGATTTCTATTTTGAGATGGGGTCTCGCTATGTTGCCCACAGTGGGCTCAAACAATTCTGCTGCCTCGACCTCCTGAGTAGCTGGGACTATAGGCATATGCCTAGCTTTGGAATTATTATTATTATTATTATTATTATTATTATTATTATTATTTTTTAGTTGCCAATAGATTTTTCACTTTATTTGTTTATTCATATGTAGTGCTGAGGATCGAACCCAGAGCCTCACACATGCTAGGCAAGTACTCTACCACTGAGCCACAACCCCAGTCCTGGAATTATTATTATTATTACTATTTTTTGGTCAAATTTGGACTCCTCATTGAGTGCTGCTGTGCCCTTTGGAGGATTCTGGTGTCAAGGGGGCCAAGTCCAATCATACACAGGTTGTCATATACAATTTCCAAGGATCATCATTTAAAACTTTGGTGCCAAATCCTGGCCTTCTGCCTCTTGGAGTTTGACTTGGATCCCTCAGTTACCCTCAGCTCTTCAATTTCCCTCTAGCAGATACTGACGGGAAACTTCCAGATCCCACTCTGCTGGGGCTGGGGACACACAGTCACTGAGGACAGGGTCCCTGTCTTTGTGGCTCATGGGCTCCTCAGGGGTAATTACAGCGCATGTTGAGGGACGCTAGGAGAGAGGAGGCTTCAGGACCTTTGAGAGCCCACACTTCCTTCAAGTGTGAGGAAGACTTCCCAGAGAGAGGGCTCCCTCCGCCAAGATGAATAGAAGCTTGCCTTGTATGTGGGGAAGGTGGTCCAAGGGTAAAGGAAGAGCAAAACTTATAGGCAGGAGGCGGTAAAGGGCTGTTTCCCTTCTAGGTGTTCTTTTGTTTGTGTGTTTGCTCCCGGGGATTGAACCAAGGGACTCTTTACCACTGAGTTATGCTCCCAGTCCTTTTTACTTTTTATTTTGAGACAGCGTCTTGCTAGCTTGCTGAGGTCTAAGTTGCTGAGTCTGGCCTAGAACTCTTGATCCTCTGCCTCAACTCCACTGAGCCCCAGTGGCTGGGATTACAAGCAACACCATCACTGTGGCCTCTGTTTCCTTTCTGGAGGCTGCAGGCTTACCCCCCAGACCATCTCAGGGTTTCCCAGGACACCAGGGATATACAGGACAAAACCTCTCTCAGAGCACAAGGCTCTGAAGAGGGCAATTCCTGGTATTGAGTTCATCATGGACAGTGGCCCACTGTGACTTAACCCCTGTGCAGTTCTGGCACACTTCCTAGGGCTGGCAGCCTATTTTTGGCCTGGTCCTTGCAGGATGGAGTCCTTCCCCTGGGACTGGGTTTTTCTTACCCCACCTCCATAGCACCAGCTGATGGCTTTGGTCCTCAGGCCCAGCAAACCTTCAGCTCATCTCTTTCCTTGGGCTTCCCAGGCTGGGGCTGGTTCAGGAAGGTCCTGTGTCAATCTCTGTTTGCTGCGTTCTTCTCCATGATGCTGGACCTTTTCAGGGTCCCCCCTGACCCTTGTGCTCCTGGCAGTTCATAGCTTCACCTGTGACCTCTACTCCAGTGTTCTGTCCACATTCCCACTGGCTGCACTGTTCCTGCCACTTACCTTCTAATTCTGTGATGAACTTTCAGATCCAACCCATGTGTGGGGCCTCCTGTGGCGGGAGAACATTGTCTATTCCCAGACAACCTGAGGGTTTGCTGGGCATCAGTTGCCCCTGGGGAAACTCAACTCCATCATGTCCAGAGAGGAGGAAAGAATTGTCCAAGACAAAAATGAAGGGCCATAATCCAGCTCTGTAGACTTCTAGCCTGTCCCTTTTCCTTTACCCTACCCACTATCCAGTGGGCTGGAACCCTCTGCTACAGTGCCCTCCACCCAAGCCCTCCCCTCACTCCACCTAGCTTGCACTGCCTTCCTGAGCACAGCTCAGCTCAGCTCCTGGATTCTGACCCAGCAACCTTATCATAGAGCATCCCATGGGTATCAGAGACCTGCAGGAAACCCAGAGACAGCATTTCCTTCCACAAAAGGAAAGAGGGGCCCATGGGGTGAATGATGAGACAGAGTTTTTTTTTTTAATGTCTTGTTGGGGCAGGATGGGGTGGCACATTCCTATAATTGCAGCTACTTGGAGGCTGAAGCAGGAGGATCAGAAATTTAAGACTGCCTTCACAACTTAGCAAGATTCTGTCAGAAAGTTTTAAAAAGGAGGCAGGGACCAGGGATGTAATTCAGTGGCAGAGTACGTCCTCGTACATGGGAGGCCCTGGATTTGACCGATAGTACTGCAGAAAAA
This sequence comes from Spermophilus citellus, assembly GCF_964194105.1. NCBI lineage: Eukaryota > Metazoa > Chordata > Mammalia > Rodentia > Sciuridae > Spermophilus > Spermophilus citellus. Next base: position 111,950,795 of record NC_138187.1, on the reverse strand, counting down.
ATTAAATAAATTTAAAATGTCATGGAACTTGGGGTATAGCTCAGTAGTAGAGCATTTGTCTAGTGTGCAGGTATAGCTCCGGGTTCCATTCCCAGCACCAAAAAAAAAAAAATCAGCATCATGAAAATGTCATAATTTTTACTATGCAAAAAAAAATTTATATTTAGAAGTACAGAAGGGAATACAGAGAAAAGGAAGTCTCTTTTTCCTCCCTGCCCCCAGCCTGAGACAGCCCCTGCTTTCTGCTTTCCTTACGTACACTTCCAGGGAGAACCCATGTGTACGCAAGCATATGTGTGGGTTTTTGTTTTTTTTTTTTTTTGCCTATTTTTAAGCTCAAATGATAATGTGGTAGAATTTGAATTAAAAATATTCTCACATCATGCAATGTGTCCCAAAAAGGATAAGATTACCTACTAAAATAAACTTTAGGACAGGAATAAATTTAGGAACACAGAAAGATGCCCAGGATATATTGTTAAGTGAAAAAAAAAAAAGTCTCCAAAATAGGATGACTGTAGGGTTCTATTTTTGTTAAAAGAAAGTTATGTTCACTAAGTATCTTTTAAAAGTTCAAACTGTCACAACCAAAAGGGGTCTAAGGAGATATGACAGTTAAATGTAATGTGGGATTCCAGGTGGGATACTGGAATAGAAAGAGGACACTAGGTTAAAACTAAGGAAACCTGAATAATATTTAATTGACTATACATACAAATAATATCCAGCCTTAACAAAGAAGGAAATCCTGCAAAATATGACTACACAGAAGAACCTCAAGGATATTATGCCAAGTTAAATAAGCCAGTCACAGAAGGACAAATATGTCAAGACCCCACCTATGTGAGGTGCCTAAAACAGGCAGCACAGAAGAGGAGAGGAGGGGGCAGGTGGTGGCCAGGGGTGGGGAGTAGAGGAAATGAGGAATTGCTAATCAGTGTGAATAAAATTTCAGTTATGCCAGATGAATAAGTTCTAGAGATCTTCTCTAACAATATAGTACCTATAATGAACAGTATTGTAGGGGTGGCAGGGGGTGGTGGGGTGGGGCTTAGCGGTAGCACTGGCCTAGCATACCAGGCCCTGGGTTTCATTCCCAGTATTACAGAAAGAAAAAAAAAGATCACAAAAAAATCCCCAATACTATGTTATATACTTCAAAATCTGTTATGAGAGTAATCTCATATTGTGTTCTTACCACAGTAAAATTTTGTGGGTTAGGGGGAGCACTTGCCTAGCGTGTATAGTGTGTAGAGCTCTGGGTTCCATTCCCATCATTAAATTAAAAAAAAATTTAACAAAGAAAATCCAAATTGGGTATGTTCAGATGCCTGTAATTCCTGCTACTTGAAAGACTGAGGCTGGAAGATCACAAGTTGGAGGCCAGTCCTGGCAACTTAGGGAGACCCTGTCTCAAAAAAATAATAATAAAATAAAAAGGGCTGGGAATGTAGTAAGAATGCCCTTGGGTTTGATCCCCAGCACTGCAAACAAACAAACAAACTAAACTAAAATGCTAAGGAGATCTGAATAAGTATGAACTTCAATTAATAATGTGTTATTGACTATAAGGCATGTTAAATAAATTACCATATTAATGTAATATGTCAAGAATAGGGAAGACTGAAGCCCACAGCTTGGGAGACTGAGGCAGGAGGATCACAAGTTTGAGGTCAGCCTCAGCAACTTAGTGAGGCCCTAAGCAACTTAGCAAGACTCTGTCTCAAAATAAAAAACAAAAATGGAAAAAAGCTGGGGAATGTGGCTCAGTGTTAAAGCAACCCTGGTTCAACACCCAGTACCAAAAAAAAAAAAAAAAAAAAATAGGGGAATCTGGGTATGGGGGCATTCTGTGTTCTGCATTTTTTCTTTTTTTTTTTTTTAAAGGAGAGAGAGAGAGAGAGAGAGAGAGAGAGAGAGAGAGAGAGAGAGAATTTATTTATTTATTTATTTTAGTTCTCGGCGGACACACATCTTTGTTGGTATGTGGTGCTGAGGATCGAACCCGGGCCGCACGCATGCCAGGCGAGTGCGCTACCGCTGAGCCACATCCCCAGCCCTGCATTTTTTCAATAATTCTAAAACTGTCCCAAAATAAAAAGTTTAAGAAAAGTCTGGATGACAACATAATATTCTCTTCTGATACTGGAATTACATGTGATTTCCCCCATTTGGTTTATCTGTGTTTTCTAAGTTTTCTGTAGTGGCCATGTATTGTTTGTATCATGAATTAACAGATCAGGTCATTAGCTAGACCGTGCTGTTGTCTCCCCCTCAAGGTGTAGCGAGCGTCCCTGGCACCGCAGCCACTCTGCAGTGTGTGCTATGAATGCTCAGGTACATAGGGCCACACTCCAGGAAAAGGGCTGCTCTCCTTGGAGACATAAAGACTCAAGGTGTCTCTGGGGGGATTGTAATGTACTCATCTATTCTTAGCTAGGACCACCTTCCAGGTTCACAGCATTATACTTAAAAAGAAATTCTCCACTTAAATAAAAAGTCATGGACTCTGTGTGTGTGTGTGTGTGTGTGTGTGTGTGTGTGTGTGTGTGTGTATGTTAGTGGTAGAGCGATTGCCTAGCATGCTCAAGGCCTGGGTTCCATCCCCAGAAAAAATAAATAAATAAATTGTACTACAGAAAAACAACGATGACAATTTTTCTTTATTATGCCAGGGGCATAAAAAACTACTGAGCCACAAAAAAAAATCCCCTTTTGAATATTTTATTTAGAGACAGGGTCTCACTGAGTTGCTTAGGGCTTTGCTAAATTGCTGAGGCTGGCTTTGAACTCACGATCCTCCTGCCACAGCCTCCCAAGCCACTGGGATTACAGGTGTACGCCACCACACCTAGCAACAATAACAATTTTTTTAAATTAAAAAATTATGTTTTATAATTGGCAAAAATAATAATAAATGTTTATGTCAATGCATATGGTAATTATGCATTGGTGATATGTATTAATTATGCACATAGTATGTGTTCATTGTAGAAGAATTAGAAATACATATAACACAATTAAGAAAATCAAAGCCTTGGTTCTACTGCTCAGGAAGAATGACTTTGTACATTTTTGGAGTTTATTCTCAGACCCTTAAATCCCTACATTCATAGTACAGACTGTCCTTGACTTATGATGGTTCCACTTAAGATTTTTAACTTTTACAATGGTGTGGAAGCAATATACATTCAGTAGAAACCATATTTTGAATTTGGATCTTTTCCCAGGCTAGTGATATGCTATACAGGCACAGCTCCCAGCCTGTCCCACAATCATGAGAGGAAGCCACTGATTCTCTACTGTGGACTGTGTTGCTAAGCTAGGAGTTTAGTAGGTCATGCATATTCAATGCATTTTATTTAGTATTTATTTATTCATTGTGGTGTAGGGGATAGAACATAAATGGGCCTTGCATGTGCTAGGCAATTGCTCTACTGAGCCACATCCCCAATTCTTAAGTGCATTACTTAGAAAAATTTCAGCTTAAGCTGAGTGGTACATGCCTATAATCCCAGCTACTCAGTAGAAGGCTGAGGCAGGAGAATCTCAACTTCAAGGTTAGCCTGAACAACTTAGCAGGGGCCTGTCTCAAATAAAAAAATAAAAAGAGTTCAATTCCTAGTACCATTATCAACACACACACACACACACACACACACCAAGAAATTTTCAACTCAAGTTGAGGAACATCTTCATGAGTATATATGCATACATATAACTGTTTGGAAAAATTGGATCATGTAATGACTATAACTTGATAATTCACTTTTACCAACTAGCAGTGAACTGTTTTCTATGTTAAATAAATACAAATCTTCTCCCTCTCCCCTGATTTTTAAATAATTGAACAAATATTTATGGAGTCCCACCATAAGCTGGGAAGTGTTCTGGGGCCTGGGAACCCAGCGGTACACACAGACCCGCTCTACCCTCCCAAGCAGGCAGGCTGTGAAGTCTAAGTGAGGACATCTGCGTCGCTGGGCCATGGTTGTGAAACAATGCGTGAACAGTACGTGATGTGGGGGCGCAAAGGTGGCAGCACATACTGCCTGGGCCTTGGAGGGTGCAGAGCCTGCCCGGGTACTCTCAGGACTTCAGCCTCCCCATCTTCTCCCCTCCCTCATAATTGTGCCTCGTCCTCCAGGGCTGGACATCCACTTCATCCACGTGAAGCCCCCCCAGCTGCCTTCAGGTCGTACGCCAAAGACCTTGCTGATGGTACACGGCTGGCCTGGCTCCTTCTACGAGTTTTATAAGATCATCCCACTCCTGACTGACCCCAAGAGCCACGGCCTGAGTGATGAGCATATTTTTGAAGTCATCTGCCCTTCTATTCCTGGCTACGGCTTCTCAGAGGCATCCTACAAGAAGGGTACGGGGTGGGAGGGGTTGCTGCTGGGGGCCATGGAATGCTCTCCTTCCAGGAGGATGAGGTGGGCCAGAGACCAGAGAGGCTGGGAAAAGAGGAGTCCAAGAGTCATTTTCTTACGCTAAAGGGCCAGCAGGTCTTAGGATCTGAATCTGAGGACGTGGTGGGCCATAGGCTGGGTAGAACAGTGGTCAGCACTGTTCAGTGCTGCTCAGGGCTTTGTGTTCTATGAGTTCTCAGGAGCAGGTCCACATCTAGGCCCTAGATTGTTCCAGTCCAGAAGACTGACCAAGGGTGGGCCCAGAGACATCTCACAGGGGCTGTCCCAAGCCCCTCTGTGCCCATACTGCCCCTGCACAGAAGTAGGCGTAGGGCACACTGTCTTCTGGAACTAGAGGACTCCTCCTTGGCTCTCACCTTAGCCTGGGGGGAGGTGGGCCTGAGGAACTTCACAAACCCAAGGAGTGACCTTCCTCTGACTCCATTCTTTTTTCCCCTTCACAACCAGGCTTCAACACGGTGGCCTGTGCAAGGATATTTTATAAGCTGATGTTGCGACTGGGCTTCCAGAAATTCTATATTCAAGGCGGGGACTGGGGGTCCCTGATCTGCACCAACATGGCTCAGCTGGTGCCCAGGTGAGCTCTCATTCAGGTGCATGAGCATGTGCACAGCCTCTAAAAGGATCTTTGTTCAGGGCAGGTATCTGGACTGGAGGGTGGTTCATACCAGTTCCTGCCTGGGCATAGTATCTGAGCCTTGGGGTTCCCTCTTGCCAGGGGCCACCCAGGCAGGGATGCTTGTCAGCCCACGGGAGAGAAGACAGGTTCTGTAATCATTCTGCAGGGCATATATGGGCATGTTGACCTGGCTCCTCCCATTTGGTGTAACACAAAGTTGGTGACTCTGGGCCAGGTATCCAGGCAGAGAATGCCAGTGAGAGGAGGTAAAAGTGGGGGATTAGACCTTTCTTGGGGACCACGCTCTGGAGGAGCCCTGAACAGAACTCTCTAGGAACTATTTCCTTCCCCAACCCCTCTGCTCCAACTCATGTGGACACCCCAGGTGCTGCAGGAGCCTGGCACATCAACCCTGTAGCTGTCTCTTCCTCCTCCATCTCTTCTCTCTCTCTGCCTTTCTTATACTAGCCCAGCCTCACCTGAGCCCATTTCTCTGCCCTCAGGCACGTAAAAGGCCTGCACTTGAACATGGCTTTTGTTGCAAGAAATCTCTCCAACCTGACCCTTTTGTTGGGACAGCGTTTCGCAGGATTTTTGGGCTTCACTGAGAGAGATGTGGAGTTGATGTTTCCTTGGAAGGACAAGATTTTCTATAACATCATGAGGGAGAGCGGCTACCTACATATCCAGGCCACCAAGCCAGACACCGTGGGTGAGCACACCGGGATGGGGGGACCTCACTACCCCCAGGATGAAAACCCCTTATAAGGAACTAAGAGCTAGTTTTGTTATTGTTGTTTGGGGAATGGGTTGGGTGTTTTGTTTGTTTGCAGTGCTAGGGATGGGACCCAGGGCCTCAGGCATGCTAGGCAAACAGTCTGGCACTGACTCAGGACCTCAGCCCTTCTCAGAACTCTTTAGACCTTTAACCTGGATTTCCCCATAGAACTGAGTTTATGTATCATCATCAGATTCCCAAGATAATCCAAACTCTGTGTGGTTCACTCAATGTTGGTTAGTAGCTTTAAAGCCCCCCACCCCCTGCCCCTGAAGCTAAGTCCTGTCCTAAGAAGCAGAGGGGCCTTGGCAGCTCTGGAGCTATTGGAAAAGAGTATAGGGGGCCCACACTCTGGGGGAAAATTCACCCTAATAGTGAGGGGTGGACCCAGCAACCATTTCTGCCACTAGGGCCCTGTTACGGGATACTTTTCTTAAAAGCAAAAAATTATGATTCTTATGCAAATATAAAATGAACATGTGTCCAAAATTGTATTTAACTCAGTTTCTAAAGGAACTAGTAAAATGTTAAAACAACAATAGGGGCTGGGGAGATAGCTCAGTCAGTAGAGCACTTGCCTCTCACACACAAGGCCCTGGGTTCAGAGTGATAATTAAATGTCCACTGGACAAAATTTACTTGCTTTTCTATGAACAAAAATTATTTGCATCATTCTCACTGTTCCGTAATGGCAGGGCTTGCCTAGCATATGTGAGGTATTGGGTTTGATCCTTAGCACCACCTTAAAAAACAAATAAATAAAATAAAGGCAGGCTGTCCATCTATAATTACAAAATCTTTTTTTATTTTTGAAAACTACAAAAAAAACATAAAACAGAAGACAATCAATCACCTGTAAGCACTCTTCCTCCCTCCCCCTCTCCTTCAGAAAAGCTTCACTAACATTTCAGTTGATGAATGTTCACAAGCTACTACACTCATATGCCCCACATGACCCCGATACCCAGACACTGGTGGTGATCTCTTTTTTTTTTTTTTAAAGAGAGAGAGAGAGAGAGAGAGACAGAGAGACAGAGAATTTTTAATATTTATTTTTTAGTTCTCGGCGGACACAACATCTTTGTTTGTATGTGGTGCTGAGGATCAAACCCGGGCTGCACGCATGCCAGGCGAGCGAGCTACCGCTTGAGCCACACCCCCAGCCCCGGTGGTGATCTCTTGCAGGCACTGTCCCCACCAAGGGTGGCCTCCCTCCTCACTTCCAACCACATTCTTGATAGTTTGGCTTTGCCTGTTCTCACTCTTCCTAAGAATGGAACCATAGAACATGTCTCATGGGAGTCTGGCTTCTTTTGTTCAATATGATGTTTGTGGGGTTATTTATGGTATTATCCCAGGCATTTTTTTGGTGCTGAAGAGCAAACCCAGGGCCTTGCACATGCCAAGAACATACTCTACCAGTGTGAGTTCCACTCCTGGTGCCCTCAGCTTTTTAAAAAATTTTTTTGGGGTGGGGGGAGTACTGAGAATTGAACCCGGGGGCACTCAACTGCTGAGCCACATCCCCAGCCCTTTTTTGTATTTTATTTAGAGACAGGGTCTCACTGAGTTGCTTAGGGCCTTGCTAAGTTGCTGAGGCTGGCTTTGAACTCACAATCCTGCCTCAGCCTCCCAAGCCACTGGGATTACAGGTGTGTGCCACCGTGCCCAGACCCTCAGTTATTTTTAATTATTGCACAGGATTTTAGCTAATGGGTATATTGATATTTATTTGTAACTGATTACCCTATTTTGAATTAAAATTTTAGGTTGTTTCTTGTTTTTCAATATCAGGGCATATGGATCCTCAAAAAACAGAAAACAAAACCCCCCAAATTTATCTCTTTAAAAACAGTGTCCTGGGCTAGGGACATAGCTCAGTGGTATAGTATTCATCTAGCAGGCACAAGACCCTAGCTTGATCCCCAGCACTGCAAGATAGTTCTCACTTGGGTATCCAAGTTTGAAGAAAGGTGCACATATTCCAAACAAATCCCCATGAGATCATGGGAAGTAGGACCCCAATCTATCCCATGAAGCTGCCCAGGGTTAAGGATGTGGCATGCATAGCACTCTGTGGGGCCAGCACCATAGCTCAGTCGCGATGGCCAGTGCCCTGGTGCCCAGGTACCCAGGCCTGAGTCCCTCCCTTACTCCTTCCCGCCCAGGCTGTGCTCTGAATGACTCTCCCGTGGGACTGGCTGCCTACATTCTAGAGAAGTTTTCCACCTGGACCAATTCGGAATTCCGAAACCTGGAAGATGGAGGCCTGGAGAGGTGAGGTCTCCTCTATCCCCCTGTCAGGTCCCTGGTCCCAGCAGCCACCTTCCTCACTCCACTCACTCTCTTGCTCCTCATTTCTGTTTCTCCATGTGGGGTTCCAGCAAGTTCCAGCTCTCTTTGGCTTCCCCACAAATCCTAACCCTGCAACCAATGTGTCCCCATTTGGGGGATGAGGAAGCATCTCGCAGCTGGCTCCAAGCCTCACAGTGGGGTGGTGAGGAACAGGATGCAGGACATCCAGCCTCCTCCTGGGATGAGGAAATTGAGGGCACTGAACACTTCTTCATTGTCAAGAATAGCCCTGGGAGCTGATCAGGTTGGGGGCTGCAGGAGGACTAGGGGTGGGGGCAGCATCCTGTCTCCTGGAGCCTTAGAGGCTACAGCCTTAGAGTGCGTGACTCCTCACTCCTGGCCTGACTACCACTTCAGAGTCAGCTCTGACTCACTCTCCAGGGCCCACCCTTTCTTTATTCCTTCAGTGACATACATAGCACCAGACCCAGAACTGGGGGTGGGGAATACAGAGTGAAATGAGACTGGATCTGCCTTGGGGGGCAGGGGCTCTATCTCTGCCATGCTTAGTCCTAGCACCTACAAGAATGCTGGGCTATAGTAGGTGCTCAATAAATAGGTGTTAGATGAATGAGCTCTACAGATAATATGCCAAGGACTGTGGGAAATCAGAAAAATGAGGGTTCACTTTGTCTAAGGGGGACAGAGAGGAAGTGACTGCTAAAATATATTTGATCTGGGATTTGAAGAATGAGTAGGAGTTCACTGGATGAAGGAATGAAATTTAGGTAACGAGAAAAACAATAAAATGCAAGGTACACTTGGAAAGGGTGACTTGTCCACAGGCAAGTCATTAGACAGACCTGGAGCTCATTCCTCTAAGCAGGTCCTCCAGGAGCCTTAGCAAACCCTCCCCCTGAGATCTCTTTTTCCCACCTCACACTCTGCAGGACCCAAGGGTGGGTGGAGTTTCATCAGGACCACTGTGGCAGGGGGCCTGGCCTGTAGCAGGTGTGGGCCCCACCAGACCTGGGCAGCTCCTGCAGCATCTGCCCTGGCAACAGGAACACCAAAGCTCTGAGCAGGGGACTGACAGGATGAGATCTGTGTTCTAGAAAAAACACTAACACAGGAAATGGTGGTTGTGGTAGTTTTCAAGCTGTGATCAGAACCAAAGGGAGACAGAAGCACTCAGCTCACTTGGCAAAAGCCAGTTCACAGAGTTTACATGTTTGTTTTAATTATACAATCATTGACTGGTTTTTATTTTATCATCAAAATTATATTTAAAAAGACATTCATATAGGGGAAGTGGGTGTAGCTCAGTGGTAGAGCTCAAATATGCAAAGCCCTGAATTCAATCCCCGGCACCACAAAGTTGCATATGCTGCTGGGCACAGTGGTGCATGCCTATAATCCCGGCAGCTCCGGAGGCTAAGGCAGGAGGATTGTGAGTTCAAAGCCAGCCTCAGCAATTTAGTGAGGTCCTAAGCAACTCAGTGAAACCCTGTCTCTAAATAAAATATAAAAAAGGGCCAGGGATGTGGCTCCATGGTTAAGTGCCCCTGGATTCAGTTCCTGGTACCAAAAACAAAACAAAAAAAAAAGTGCATATGATTTCAGTGCAGCTAGTGAAGCCTAAATAGCCAGCCCTAAGTCCATTCCCCCGATCCTGCTCCATGCTGTTGCTGCTAGAGATCAGGATTTACAGAGGAAGTATTAAGGACTAAGGAGAACATATTCCTGAATATGAAAATGTCTTAATATGTTCTTTATACCCAAGAAGCCCCTTGTTACACAAATTCTTCATGTTTTCCTGTTTAATATGAAGGCCTTCCTGAATGCCTCTCTTTTGCCCTCAGCCTCTCCTCCTTCCAGCTTCCAGCTTCATTAGTCAGGAGCAGGGTAGAAGTAAATTGAATATTCCTTAAAATAAATGTAGTTCAGAAAGTGAAAATATAATTAACTCAGGCTGAGGCAGTAGCTCAATGAGAAATACTTGCCTAGCATGAGTAAGGCCCTGGGGTTCCATCCCCAGCGCCACACACACACACACACACACACACACACACACACACACACAGGGTGTGGCGGTGCGTGCCTGTAATCCTAGCTACTTGGAAGACTGAGACAGAGGACTGAAAGTTCGAGGCCAGGCTGTGCAACTTAAGATTATCTCAAAAAGTATCTCAAAATAAAAAAGAAAATAAAAAAGACTTGAGATGTAGCTCAATAATAAGCTGATCTAAATGGCTGAGGGAAACAAGTGAACTCAGCCAAGTGTCCGTTTGGAGTGAATTGGCTTCTAATGAATCGACTCATTGCCCTGGAGCAGAGGGCCAGGCAGGAGGCCCAGGAAGTGTTCTGTGATTCAGGGAACAACCACAGGAGCAGGGACGGAGACGGGTGGGAGTGGAGGAATGAGGGCAGCCAGGGCTTGGAGGGAACAGGGACAGGGAAGAGTCCACGAGGACCCAGGCTTCTGGCTCCATGCCAGGGCCTGGAGATGCCATTGTTCAATGGGGAATGAGGATGAGAAGGGGAGCCACCGTGTGTGAGTGGGTACAAGTGTGGGGGCGGGAGGGGGGCTGGCATCAGGGGAAGGGCTCAGCAGAGATGCTGAGCTCTTTCTTGCTGTGGACTTGGTTGAAGGGCAGTTACCAGAGGGTGTCCAGGTCGAGATGTTCACTTGGTAACTGAACCCGCAGATCTGGAGCGCAGGTGGGGCTGGACCCGAGGAGCTTATTCCGCTGTGTTGGTGGTGGAGTTAGTGGGTAGAGGCAGGGGGATCTCCACAGAGAAAACACAGGCCGCAGGATGCGGGGGGGAGCCTTATTGGCTACCAACGAGTGGGGAAGTAAAGAGGGAGGGAGAGAAAGAGATGGACAGATAGACCTGGGGGACAAAACCTAGTTGACAGGCCCCTACCCACAAGGCCTGGGCAGCAGGGGCAGCTTCAGGGTACAGGATTGAGGAGGGATGGGAGGTGAAAGGGGACAGGAGCATGGAGGGAGGGCAGGTGGAGAAAGGACCTTGGGGTGACATGAGACCTTAGACGGGAGGAGGTCATTGGCAGTTGGGCCAAGGAAGCAGATGGAGGCATTCAGGAATCCCCAAAGACAGTTTAGCCCCTGCGACTGCCCTCTGCATTCAGCCTGCTTCCCTTGCCAAGCTAATCTGAGTGAACACCTTCTCCTCATTTTACTCTCCTCTTGAGGCTCAGTGCAGAGGTCACCTCTGAGAAGCCTGCCCTGACTTCTCCCTCCACCTGGGCAAAACTTGTCCCTATTCCCCCCCACACCTCTGTCACAAACTTACCCCCACCTCTGTCACAGGACAGTATAGTCAGTGACTTATGACTCAGTCTCCCTGCCAGGCCATAAGGCCCCTCCTCCAGGAAAGGCACCCAGCCCCATGCATCTTTGGAGCCTTAGCACCTAGCATACAGTTGGTGCTCAATGAGTGAATCCTCACTGCACTCACTTGGGAGTTCCAACAATCTAGATGAATGGGCTGTCTTATTGATGGACCTGGATTTTGTAGAGTGGTTTTACTTCTGATGCTTCCACGTGTTTTCTATGTAGTGGTAATCCTGTTTTTGTCAGAGGAAAAACTGGAGAAACTAAAGGGTAAACAAGAGTTCACCAGAGTCCCAGGGCTCTTTGGTAATATGGCTATGACCAGAACCTGGGTCCCTTGACTCCTAGTTCATGGCTTCTAGCCAGCTGGATCCTGAGGAAGACTCAGAGGTGGGGCCTCTTCCTGCCTCCTGGGGCTCCAAGTCCAGACAGCACCCAATGAATACAGAAGTCCCTCAGGATTCTGGGAAGTGAGAAATTCATTGCCCTAGAGAACCCTGGATCCTTGGAACTGGGCTTTCTGGAGAGTGGAATTGGCAGAGTCCACTGTGGGAGAGCTGAGACAGGCAGGACAGGGACAAGGGCTGTGGAATGTGTATCCTGCCTTGGGTCTGGATTTTCCTCCTAGCAGTAAAACAGATAATAACACTACCTACATCACAAGAGTGACTGAGCAATCAATGGATTAGACACACACTCTTCCTTGTCATTAGCACTCTGCATCAAGGGTCCTCACAATAGCTGGTGACCCTGGACCAAGCCTGCCTGTGGCAGGGGATAATGTTACCTACCTTGAAATGACATCTGAGCGGGGAAGCCAGGGGGCTTGGCTCATGCCTACAGCTGAATGTAGCAGTGCTTTGCTTTTTTATACAACTACATTTGGCACCAAGAGTGGACCTTCATGTTCTGCTTCCCCAGGAAGTTCTCTCTGAATGATCTGCTGACCAACATCATGCTCTACTGGACAACAAAGACCATCGTCTCCTCCCAGCGCTTCTACAAGGAGAACCTGGGTCAGGGCATGAACCAAAAGCATGAAAGGTGAGCCTGGCTGAGCTGGGAGTAGGAGTCTCTGAGGCTGGGAACAGGGGGTTGGCCTGATTTTAAATTCAAGCAGGGAGAAGTGGGGGGGTGGCATAAAATAACTATAGCTGAGGGAATCCCAGGCCTGGCCCCCAGATGTCCCTCAGGGCCTACCCCCTAGCCCAGGATGCTGGCCCATATGCAGACCCTCAGGTGGCAACAAAGGGAAAGGCAAGCACATATGAAGCCGTAGAGGCTGTCCCATGCCCCTGCCTGGGTGGCCTCATAGAAAACACAAGGTCCTTAGTTGGAATTGAGGGGTGTCGTGGGAGGGTGGTTAAAACCTTGGGTCTTTCTTTATGACTCCATGTGGGCTTGCTGAGCCCTCCTCCCATTCACTTAGGGGCCACAGAGTACACACCACAGGCTCACCCCTCTTGGAATTTGTGTTCTTGTAGGATGAAGGTCTTCGTGCCCACTGGCTTTGCTGCCTTCCCTTGTGAGATCCTGCATGTCCCAGAAAAGTGGCTGAAATCCAAGTTCCCCAAACTCATTTCTTATTCCTACATGGCCGCAGGAGGCCACTTCGCTGCCTTTGAGGAGCCGAAGCTGCTCGCCCAGGACATCCGCAAGTTTGTTACACTGGTGGAGCAACAGTGACACCTGTGGGGACTGACCATGGCCTCAGAAGCAGCCCTGGCTCCCCAGTCTTGTCTTGAAGAAGATGCCCCTTTTCTGAAGATGGGGCTTGCTTTTGTCCCCTGCCCTCTCTGGGAGCCCAGCTTACCCCTCCACTCTCATCCACACCCACTATACAACATGGCTTTCATAATAAATGATTTTACTTCTAAGAGTGGCGGGAACCAAACAGCATGTCTGGAGCGCCCCTGGGTCCACATTTGTACAGAGAAGGGCCCCCTTGCGGCCCTCTGCTGCCCCTCCTCACTCATAAGGGTAGGAGAAGCTTTGGGGGGCCAAGGTCACTAGCCAGGACTACCCTGTAGGAGGCAGCCCCAAAGGACAGGTGGTGCTACCCTAGCCCCTCTCAGGATCAATGTCACTCAGCAGAGGCGTGCCTGGGGGGCTCAGTGTGAGATGACCTGGAAAGCCCAGGGACCATGGGCCAGCGCAGGTGGCACCTACAGAGCGCCACTGGGCTAGAGGAAGTCTCTGTGCACTGAAACCGCCCTTCCCACCTGGCCCTCGGCAGCGCCCCTGGCCTCTGCTGCATCTTGCCAAGCTCTTGTGCTTCTGGCACCCTCTGGAGGCAGCAGGGAGGAGGTGTCTGGGCAAAAGTTCAGACAGGTCCCAGCCCCCAGATCCTAAAGGAAGGAAAAAGACAAGGTGCTGCCAGTCCTCCCTGCTGGTGTCGCAGCTCAAGGGCAGCAGACAGTCCTGAATCCAGACCAGACACCTCCTCCACTCCTCTCTACTTAACCACACTGGCCTCCCTTGGCTCCAAGAAAGGCCTGAGCACTGCCCTTACCCATCTTGAGCCTGGAGAGAGCCGCCCTGGAGTGAACCCCACACACTTGCCCTGAGACCAGATCTTACCAACCTAGCCCAGCGGGCACTTTATTAGTGACCCTCCTTTTCTCTGCCTTTCTCCCCAATCTTGTCTTGAAGAAGATGCCCCTTTTTTGAAGAAGGGGCTCACCTCTGTCCCCTGATCCTCATCATCTCTCCCTTACCGAGTCACAGAATCCCTGGCAACATGATAAAAACCTGCATAGCTGGCAGGAGCCTGCTGCAGCTGGGACTGATGCTCCCACCCCAGCTCCCCCAGCTCACTTCAGGAGCAGCCTGGAGGGCTGCCTGGCTAGGGCCAGCGGGGTGCTGGACTCCCCTCTAGGTTTCATCCCAGATGTGATCGCTGCAGGCTTTCTGGTCACTAGTCGTCCATGAGCCTGTAGAGGGACAGGCTGTGTTGGGTACTCAGAGAGACAATTTCTCCTTCTCATCCAACATAATCTTTGTCTGAGGAACAAAATTCCAGCACATGATCTTGGCTATAAACCACTGGGACTGCTAGAGCTGGAAGCTTGCTCAGGAGGCAGCTGGGAACATAAATGTGCAGAATCGCAGGTGAGCAAATGAGGGTGGGGGGGCCACAGCTGTTCCCCACACTTCTGCTGTGAGCCGAAGAAAAGAGGACCCACTTGATGGCTCTTAACCTAGCCGCCCCAACCCTTCCCCCTCAGCTAAGGGCCTGAGTCCTAGGCCCTTCTGATTCTATATTTTCAGAACAGTGGGGCTTAAAACAGCTGGAAAGAAGTCCTGAACTTGGTAGGGGTTGGAGTCAATCTGCTTTTCCACCTGAGTCTTCTCTAGGGCTCCTGAGCCTGGCCCAGACCAGCAGCTTGCCCACCCTCAGGCCTCCTGGTAGGCAGAGACCACATTGTCCGCAGGGCTCTGGGCTAAGTGCTGTCCAGGGAGAGTCCCGCTGATGTTATGGATGGCGCCATAGGTCTGTTGCTGCTGCGGGGACAGGGCTGTCCTCTCCGAGGCCAAACCACTCAGAATCCGGGGCACATAGGGCTGTCAACAGATAGGGGAGTTAGTGTCTGGGTGGTGGCAGGCATGAGATTCCATACCCATTCCTCTAGGGCCCCTCCTTCCAGCCAAAGGACCCATGCAAAGAAATAACAGCATCACTTTAGGACATCAGGGCACAAAATATGCCAATTGCAGAATTTCCCAGCAGCCAGGGCAAAACAGAAAACACAACCAATGACACAGTTCTCGTGATCATATAGAAGGAAGCACAACAGAAAAGTTTCCTGCATTTCTCAGAAGAAACAACTTCCTAGCAATGGATTCTAGGAGAACTTTCACTTTATATAGGAAACAAGTCTATCTACAGAGGCAAGTCTGTAGAAATTATGCATTCTCCCCACTCCAGGCTCCAGCCCACCCCCAATACCATCCTGCCCCACCCCTCCCCAGGCCCAGGCTGAGAATGAAACACTTACACCCTCCTACTGCCCTGCTCATCCCTTGCCTGGCTTGCATAGCCACAGGTGTCTCTGGGTAATGAATCTCTCTGAAGACCTTTTCCTCTGGGGCTTGTCCAAGGACAGACACTGATAAGAGTGCCTGACATAGAGGAGGCAGACACTGGAAAGAACACTGCTAATGAGATCAGCCACCACCTTGGCCTCACATATGTCAGGATGACCAGCAGTCACAGCTGTGGCATCCTATGGCTTTGGGATCCTGCCCCACTCTGAGAGGAGGACACTGGAGACCAGAGGCAGGGTGAACTGGCCCAGTAAGAGTCCTGGTATCTTTTGAGCATTATGCCTCACTCTGAGGCAGGTGCATCATCCATTTGTTGAACTCAAGGGGGGACTGACACCTCTTGGTACCTAGTGGAGGACCACACAGGTGCGTGAATGACTGGTGGTAAAGCTTTGTCCAACCACAGGGCTCCTGATGGCGTTCACTATGCCCCAGACTCATCAGACATTAGATATGCAGAGAGGGAAAGTGAGCGCGGAACTGAACCTAGGGGGATGGGCGAACATCCACCAAGACCAATTATCTTCCCAGTGACTGATGTGGCTTCAGATATGCAGGTTAAAATATCCAGAGGGACTAGGGATTCTTTCTCCATTCTCATTAATTCCGAAACTTGTCTGCCGTGTGATCAAGGGATTTCTATCCTAACAAGAGATGATCAAAGCACATCAGCCAGAACCTGTCTGAAGGGAACCTCTACCACCAGAGTGAGACAGAGCAACAAGCACTCAGGGGTAAAGATAGATAAAGACAGCTTACTGTGAATGGTAGGGGCACGTGGGCCTCTGTCTCACTTCCTTTGTCACTTGATGATTCTTCTGTCTGCAGATAACAGCAAAGAAGCACAATGATAAACAAAACTGATCTCCCTGAACTAGCCCCTCCAAACCAACCTCCAAACAAATGACTATTAACATGCAGAATAACAGTACCCCCTGGCACCAGGCTCCCAGCAGCCCAGCCCCAAGTGGGATGGGGTGTGGGTGCTGGGAGCAGGGATGAGGGAAAGGAGGGAAGCTTCACATCACACCCAACTACCCACGCCTTTCCAAGGAATAAATACAATCTGGAGAAGGCTGTTGCTGTGTGGATATGGAAGGGGTGGAGGGGAACCCGTGGTCTTCTCCAGCATCCTCGCTGGGCAGCAGAGGAGGGGGCCCTGTACCTTGTAGTTCAGAGGGCTGAAGTGCTTGAAGCATCCAAAGCAAGTATAGGCCAGGCAGACCAGGATGGTGAGCAGCACAACCAGGAAGGCGAACAGGGTGGCAGGGGCCTTCAGACCTGGGGACAGAGATGCCAGCCTTGGAGAAGGGGTTGGGGGCCACACCTGGTGCAGGAATTGTGTGTGAATTCTCCCTAATCCCACCCCACCCCACACTCCAGCAGGTAGAATGGTGTTCTCACACAGCCAGGAGCACACAGAGTGACCCGTGGAATGGTGACCATTATCCCTGGTCAGATTTCAGGCACTGGGAGGCCAAGTCAATGGCCATTTACAGTGTCCTTGCTGGGACAGTTCCCTCCAGTCTCTGGGAGAGACAACCCTGGGCTAGGTAGGATGGAGGCTCTCCCAGCCTGACTGTGGCAGAGTCACATGTCTTCTTTTTCTTTTTCCTAAAAGGGTCAGTTTTCCCTCCAGCATGCCCCATCTCCTCTGTTTTATAAGTCATGAGGACCTGGAATCCTCCACAACACCCAAGCAATCTGGACCAGTTTTCCCATACCCTTGAGTTCAGTGCCACCAGAATTGATAAAGGGAATGTCTTCTCCCTAAGGAGCTCTGAGGCAACTGACCAGGCCTTCAGGAGGTTATACCAGAGCTTCAGCTAGCTCAGAGGCTAGGTTGTTAACACCACATTCTAATTGGATAACCAACCTACCCTCCCCCTGGGACACCACATTCTGATTGGATGCCCGACCAGCCTCCCCCTGGGGCACCATGTTCTGATTGGACACCAAGTTGATACCATTAAAGCAGCGAAGGATCTGTTAGGCCGGTAGGGATGCAGGAATATGAGGCCAAGGGCTGGGCCCCCAGGTCAGAAAGGCCACTCACCCAGGCGCAGGAAGGAGAAGAAGAAGAGCCAGAAGAGGCAGAGGATGGGAGCAGCCAAGGCCTGGTTCACTGCAGCAAAGTGGATCCTCTTCTCCAGCTTGGCGGGAAGGTAGGCGAAGTAGAGGTTGTGTCGATCCACCATGTGCTTGAGCAGAATGTAGATGAGGCCTGCAGAAGTGGGGCTGTGAGCTGGAGTCCCTGCTAGGCCCCAAGGGCATCTCTGCCCCTCTCCTCAGGATAGCAATTTTTGGCATGGAGAAGTGATCAGGCTGCTGATCTATGGCTTAAACCTGAAATTAGGCAAAATGTGCAACCTACCTGCTGGTTCTCTATTTCTCTCCTTTTCTGCATCTTTCCTCACTTTCTCCTGACCCCCAAAGAATGGCAATGTCTGTGATTCTGTCCCCATGGAACAATGAAATTCTAGAATCATCTTGGGAAAGGCTGTTTCACATGGAGATGCCTGGCCTCAATCTTCCTGGCCTCAGTCTTCCCGGCCTCAATCTTCCTGGCCCTCCCACACTGAACCCCCATACTTCAGCACCCCATGCCCTCCTGCATCCTCACAGTCTACAGATGCCCAAAGATCGTACTCTAAGGGGAGGACACAGAAGGTGGGTGATACCTTTCCTACCTGCCAAGTTCTGTTTTTTGTTTGTTTTGCAGTACTGGGCATAGAACCTAGGACACTGGACATGCTAGGCATGCATCCTGCTAATGAACTACACCCCCAATCCCTTTGGTTAATTCTTTGGCAGTAAGTAACACAGTGCAGTAATAACCAAAGTTCTCACTTTGGAGATAAGGTTGTAGCTCTGTGTAGAGCAGGTTCTTTGCATGCACAAGGCCCTGGGTTCCATCCCCAGGGGAGTAAAAAAAAATCAACCAAGAATAATATGGTCTGCTAGCCAGAGAACCTCACACCGGGACAAGTATACTAAGGGATTTCATAGCTGGGAAGCCAGTGGAAGGAATTTATTTAAAGATAAAATGAAATTTGGCGTCCCATGTTGTTTCTTGGCAGCTTTTGGTTCTAGTGGCTATAAGAGGTCCATTGTGTCCGGGATCCACAATGTCCTGGTGATGACTTTCCCTGGGAGGCTTGGTGGAATCAGCTGCCCACGTACCCTGGAACGGGCTCCAGGGCCACTTACCAAATGGCACGATGATGGGGCAGGTGATGCTGTAGGCCATGATGACAGTGAAGACGCACAGCATCCACGCATACATGGCTCCAAACTCATACTCGAAGGCCTGGTTCTGGGAGGAAGAGGTGGTAAGTAGCTCATGACACCGCTCAGTGCAGTCCAAGCGGGCTTACAAGGTGGGTTAAGGGGGACTTGGAAAATAGGAGACTTCTGGAAGTCTTTGCTATCCCTCCCCAAGCCTGATCCAGTTTCTCTGTGGTGCTGGGGATCAAACACAGGGCCTTGCACTTGCTAAGTAGGAGCTCTATCCCCAGCCCAGGAATTAGTGGATTTTAGTTGTTTATATGTACGTATATGGGACCAAACTGGTTAAAATATAAAAATCCTTGCCAGGCTTGGTGGTACACACTTGAAATCCCAGTGACTTGGGAGGCTGAGACAGGAGGATCACAAATTTGAGGCCAGCCTCATCAACTTAGGAAGACATTTCAAAATAAAATGGTCTGGGGGTGTAGCTTGATGGTAAAGTTCTCCCTACTCCCCACCCCAAATTTAAACCCTAGTACAAAAAGGGAAAAAAAATCCCAAAGTTCTCTCCTGTAGCTCATGAGTTAGAGTGGAATCTAAATGGTGACATTCCAGGTTCTAAAGCAGCTTTGGCCCTGGATGAGGTTTGAGAAGCCTTTGGCCCAGCACTTAGCACTAGTAGGTGGCCAGGTAAATCCAGGTCAGGGCTCTAGCAAGGGAGTCAGAGATGGGATGATACCTGCTTGACGTTCCGGCGGTCAGCGGCTGTTTTGGCCATGATCATGCGGAAGGTGTAGAGGATGAGGCCCGGCAGCCGCAGCAGCTCCATGCCGTTGCCGATGAAGGCTGAGGCGATGATGTAGTTCACAAAGAAGGCACCCTGGTCTGGCAGGAAGACGCACCTGGGGAACCCAGCGGGGTCTGTAAGCTAGCAGCCAGGGAGCCTCCTTCCCACCAGAGGGAGAGGCAGGAGCCCCTTGGAGGGCTTCAGCCTCATTCTCTCATTCGGCATGTGTTTGTGGAGCACATCTATGTGCCAGGCGCGGAGACTGAAACTCAGCCTTCCACTCTGCTGTCCTTGCATTTACGTGCTGTCTGGGGGATACACACAAATGTCCAAATATACTGTATGCCGGGCAAGTGCTCCAGGGGAACTCAAGCAGGTCGGGATGTCCACGATGTTAGCAGGGTGGTGAGAGAGGCCTCTCTAATGAGCCCACACTTGTGCAGAGACGTGAAAGAGCAAAACATATAGATGCCTAAGCAGGGGGCGTTTCAGGCAAAGGGAACCCCAGACAGCCCCACCTCCAAGGAGGTGTGTGCCTGGCATTTCCAAGGAACAGCACAAGGGTGGGGGACCACGCAGACAGCTACTACTGTCATCCTCCCAGCTGCGTGCTGGATGAGGGCAGTGCTGGGAGGAGGGAGATATGGTCATGGGATTCTGGATCTATCTTAGAGATAGATAGACTGGGTGTGGTGTGGGAAAGAAAGGAGATAGATGAACTCCATTTTTTTTTTTTTTTTTTTTTTTTTGCTGCAGAAACTAGAAAAACATTATGGAAGGGCGGGGAACTATGGGAGGGCAGATTTGGGAATAAAAAGTCAAGCATTTGGTTTTAGGAAAATTAAAATCTGCAATGTCCAGCAGAGATCAGATGGAGTTGAGACAGGAATTGGGATTTGGATAGAAGAGTCTGCAGGTGCAGTGTAGAGTGATTAACGTAGGAGTGTTTGCTCTCTGAGTGTGTGTGCACATGTGTGCTGAAAGCCACCCTGCCTCAGAGTTACATCCCCAGCAGCACTGAAGTCAGGGATGCACCTGAGGTCACCTAAAGGGGGACTATAGATAGAGAACCAAGTGTGAGCCCTCAGGTAGCTAATGTCCAGGTTAGGGAGATTTGAAGGATCTAGGAAGGTGCTGCCACTGGACAGGATTGCTGAGAGCAGAGGCCCAGAGCTGAGTGAAGATAGCGTTTCAAGGGAAGGGAGTTTCAATCAAATGTGTCAGATGTTGCTGATAAATCACAGAAGATGGGAACTAAGAGCTGGCCGTTGAATTTGGCAATCTGGAAGTCACTGTCAACCTAGACAAGAGCTGGGTGGGTACAGGCATGGCTGCCAGCTCTTGAATCATTGCTCTACCCAGGAAAACTCACTTAAAATAATTGGCCCCATCCTCACAGGTAGGGGCCAATGAAAACATACCCTTGGAAGAGTTAATCCCAGGCCTCTGGGCCTATATTTAGCCCCAAAGTACAATGCAATAGAGGCTGGGCTTAAATCTCAACTCTAATTAGCTGGGTAACCTTAAATGAGTTAACCAAAATCTCTGCGTCTCAGTCTCTTCATCTGTAAAATGGAGATAATAACAATAGGTACCTCATAGCTTGTTACAAAGGTTAAATGAGAAAAAGATGTATAAAGGATTTAGCACAGCACTTTTGTGATTAACATTATTGTTCAGTGGGTGTGGTATAGGTCAACTATAAAACTAATAAAACACACATCAGCCATAAATTGAACCCCATTTTCCCAACAAAAATAATCCCCAGACCAGACAGTCTCTCCGGCTGCTGTGCTTAATTATTATCCTCCTTCCCTGCTCCCTGGCACCACAGAGACCCAGCAGTTCCTTTTCCCTGAGCGGCTCTGTGCTCAGTAAGTAAGAATCAAAGAATAGAAATGACTGTTGCTGAGTTTTGGCCTAAAAGATTAATCACATTTCTGCAAGGGTAGCACAAAGTGGGTCAGTTCCCCTGGTGTATACCAGGCACCTGTCAGGGGTACTTATAATGCCCCAGGCCCTACCGTTGGGGTTAGCAAGATGCCTGACTACCACCCCAGCCCTTCCACTGTGGCCCCGGACCGAGGACCTGTGGACCTGGACCCAGGACGGTGGTTCCAGAACTCCATCTGTCTGATACTTACTCCAATCTGATAGAGGTCTCAGAGGAAGTTTTGTCAAAGAGCCACCGGAAGAAAAAATCCAGACTGAAACACAAATGAATCTCAGTTTATTTCTTTTCTTTTTTGTAGTGCTGGGGATGGAACCCAGAGTCTCACACATGCTCTACAACTGAACCACTGGGCTACCCACCCCCAGCCCCTAAGAGTTTAGTTCTAACACTCCGTGTGACCACGATATATTTTCATCTTGTTCCACTCTAAAAACAGGCCAGATCTTAAAATCTACCTTTGTTCTCTACAATGCCTCTTACTACAATGTGAGTCATTGGGCTTTTTAAAAGTTTTTTTTGAAACTTCCCTCCCTCCTTAAGATAATCACAGCTCTGATTAGACCCTCCCTAAGAAGAAGTCCCTAATAAGTTCTGTGTGCAGACTTTTTTTTTTTTTTTTTTTTTTAAGGAAGATGATATTTTCAGGAGAATCAATTAACCGGTACAACTGGAACCCAAGTAAACAGCACAGGCTTAAAAGTTGTTAGGGAGTTGCATCTGCTCCAAAACTATTCACATTCTCCTTGGGGCAAGCATTCCCAGAGGTGGCCCTAATTCTGAATTTAGGACAGGAGGCAGAGGTGTATACCTGGTGAGACCCAGGGAGGGCAGAATCAGCACCATGAAGATCAAGAATATGTAGACCTTGGTCATCATGATCCGGTTTTCTCCTGACCTGAAGGAAGTCAGAGATGAGTATTTATGGTCCCCCAAAAGCTCCAGGTGCTCCCAACTAAGGCCCTGCTATGTGCCCATTGCCCTGGCTTGGATTGTCAGAGACGTCCTTTTTAGTGGGGGGATGTCGAGGCTCTGGCACTCACTTGGTCCAGTGAGACTCCAGCAGCGTAGAGTAGTAGACAATGGATGGGAGCAGGGCCGAGAAGGACCAGAGGAGGAGTGTTGGGAAGAATTGGCTGACAATCGGGTTCTGGAAGACAAAGTCCATAGCAGAGAGACTTGGAGGGGCTCTGGGCCACAGGGGCTGACCTGAGGGCATGGTGGCTCAGTGGACTCTTGGGGCAGAGTCTTGGTCATCCTCCAGAATCAATGTTGTGCTGGGTACAGGGTAGACAGTTCTCAAATATTGATCAAATAAACAATAATAGCCCCTTATGATTCTATAGCTCTTTATAGCAAAGAAGGCAATTTCACACATAACAGAACTCCATTTATCTGATGGACAACGTCTCTGTTCCCTATAGAAAATGAATGGCTGATGCTAAGGAAGACCAAAGCTTAAGGCCAGGGCCCCTCTCCAGTTGGCCTTTCCACTCAGCTCCCACTGGTCCAACTGCAGTTTACCAGGACGCTGTGCTGTTTGATCCCAATCCTGTTATGCTGGTTATACTTGTTGTCATTATATGACTTAACTTATTATTTTCACTGATTAAATGGACATAAAAATAGGAAGAAATTCTCTTTGAATACTAAACTGGGGCTGAGAGTGTAGTTCAATGGCAGAGTGTTTGCCATCACCCATGTGGGGCCCTGGTTTCCATCGCCAGCACCTTGAAAAACAAATAAACCAACCAATGAAAGAAAGGGAGAGGAAGAATGAACAAATGAACTAAGCTGGATATTTTGAAAAGATTTATAAAGGCAATTTCTTAAAAGTGCTGTTGAATTAGATAAGAGTAAATTAACTGTAAAAGACCAAGAGATATGAAATCTAGGAGGTTTTGTACTTGGAATGGCTTTGCAAGTATCTTTTAAGTCCTTGCTTTGCTTTATTTATCTATTTTTAGGTGCTGGGGTTAGAACCAGGTCCTTGCACATGCTAAGTACTTGCTCTACCACTGAGCTTTGTCACCTGACTAAATTCTTACTGTATTTCAAAGAAACCCACGCTGGAATCACAAATGATGAAATAAGAGTGCAATTTATGTAAAACAGACAAAGAGGAACCCAACCCAGCAAATCCATCTTCAAAAGAACAGATCTTGTCCCTATAAAAGATTACCAAAGGAAATAAGCATTTACCTGCTGTAAATCTAAATCAAACTGCTGGATGTATACCTAGGTAGCCTTTTATCACATGGCAGATAAGAGCTCCAACCACACACCAGCTCGCTGGATCATTATCACAACCTGAGCATTCTATGGCAGGTATTCCAACCCCAGCTCCTGGGTGAAACACTCACAATCAGAATTCATTACCCAGGGATGATTAGCCCAGTGGAATTGGAAAAAAGAAAAAGAAAAAAGATCCAGGTAGATATTTTAGCAAAGTAAAGTATGGGAAAATTGTTTCTCAATAGATGTCTATTTAGAGGGTGTTCAGGCTGTTATTCTAATGATTCATCTTTGCTTTTTGTTTTGTTTTGTTTTGGTCGTTCAAAACATTACATAGTTCTTTTTTTTTTTTTTAGAGAGTGAGAGAGGGAGAATTTTTAATATTTATTTTTTAGTTCTCGGCGGACACAACATCTTTGTTGGTATGTGGTGCTGAGGATCAAACCCGGGCCGCACACATGCCAGGCGAGCGCGTTACCGCTTGAGCCACATCCCCAGCCCTACATAGTTCTTAATATATCATATTTCACAATTTGATTCAAGTGGGTTATGAACTCCCATTTTTACCCCATATACAAATTGCTGTATCACATCAGTTACACTTCCATTGATTTACATATTGCCATTCTAGTGTCTGATGTATTCTGCTGTCTATCCTATTCTCTACTATCCCCCCTCCCCTTCCCTCCCCTCCCCTCCCCTCTTCTCTCTCTACCCCCTCTACTGTAAATCATTTCTTCCACTTGTATTATTCTTCTCTTACCCCTCATTTCCTCTTATATGTAATTTTGTATAACCCTGAGGATCACCTTCCATTTCCATGCAATTTCCCTTCTCTCTCCCTTTCCCTCCCACCTCTCATCCCTGTTTAATGTTAATCTTCTTCTCAAGCTCTTCGTCCCTACCCTGTCCTTGGTTACTCCCCTTATATCAAAGAAGTCATTTGGCATTTGTTTTTTAAGGATTGGCTAGCTTCGCTTAGCATAATCTGCTCTAATGCCATCCATTTCCCTCCAAATTCTATGATTTTGTCATTTCTTAATGCAGAGTAATACTCCATTGTGTATAAATGCCACATTTTTTTATCCATTCATCTATTGAAGGGCATCTAGGTTGCTTCCACAATCTTGCTATCGTGAATTGTGCTGCTATGAACATCGATGTAGCAGTGTCCCTGTAGCATGCTCTTATTAGGTCTTTAGGGAATAGACCAAGAAGGGGAATAGCTGGGTCAAATGGTGGTTCCATTCCCAGCTTTCCAAGAAATCTCCATACTGCTTTCCAAATTGGCTGCACCAATTTGCAGTCCCACCAACAATGAACAAGTGTACCCTTTTCCCCGCATCCTCGCCAGCACTTGTTGTTGGACTTCATAATGGCTGCCAATCTTACTGGAGTGAGATGATATCTTAGGGTGGTTTTGATTTGCATTTCTCTACTAGCGATGGTGAGCATTTTTTCATGTACTTATTGATTGATTGTATGTCCTCCTCTTAGAAGTGTCTGTTCAGGTCCTTGGTCCATTTGTTGATTGGGTTATTCGTTATCTTATTGTCTAATTTTTTGAGTTCTTTGTATACTCTGGATATTAGGGCTCTATCTGAAGTGTGTGGAGTAAAGATTTGTTCCCAGGATGTAGGCTCCCTGTTTACCTCTCTTATTATTTCTTTTGCTGAGAAAAAACTTTTTAGTTTGAGTAAGTCCCATTTGTTGATTCTAGTTGTTAACTCTTGCGCTATGGGTGTCCTATTGAGGAATTTGGAGCCCGACCCCACAGTATGTAGATCATAGTCAACTTTTTCTTCTATCAGACGCCGTGTCTCTGATTTAATATCAAGCTCCTTGATCCATTTTGAGTTAACTTTTGTGCATGGCAAGAGAAAGGGATTCAGTTTCATTTTGATGCAAATGGATTTCCAGTTTTCCCAGCACCATTTGTTGAAGATGCTATCCTTCCTCCATTGCATGCTTTTAGCCCCTTTATCAAATATAAGATAGTTGTAGTTTTGTGGATTGGTTACTGTGTCCTCTATTCTGTACCATTGGTCCACCCGCCTGTTTTGGTACCAGTACCATACTGTTTTTGTTACTATTGCTCTGTAGTATAGTTTGAAGTCTGGTATCGCTATACCGCCTGATTCACACTTCCTGCTTAGCATTGTTTTTGCTATTCTGGGTCTTTTATTATTCCATATAAATTTCATGATTGTTTTATCTATTTCTACAAGAAATGCTGTTGGGATTTTGATTGGCATTGCATTGAACTTATAGAGGACTTTTGGTAATATTGCCATTTTGATGATGTTAGTTCTGCCTATCCATGAACAGGGTATATTTTTCCATCTTCTAAGGTCTTCTTCTATATCTCTCTTTAGGGTTCTGTAGTTTTCATTGTATAAGTCTTTCACCTCTTTTGTTAGGTTGATTCCCAAGTATTTTATTTTTGGGGGGGATATTATGAATGGAGTAGTTGTCCTCATTTCCGTTTCAGAGGATTTGTCGCTGATATACAGGAATGCATTTGATTTATGCGTGTTGATTTTATATCCTGCCACTTTGCTGAATTCATTTATTAGCTCTAATAGTTTCTTTGTAGACCCTTTTGGGTCTGCTAGGTATAGAATCATGTCATCTGCAAATAGTGATAATTTAAGTTCTTCTTTTCCTATTTTTATGCCTTTAATTTCTTTCGTCTGTCTAATTGTTCTGGCCAGTGTTTCGAGGACTATGTTGAACAGAAGTGGTGAGAGAGGGCATCCCTGTCTTGTTCCAGATTTTAGAGGGAATGTTGTTTTGTTTTTGAAACATGATCTCACTAAGTTGCTGAGACTGACCTCGAATTTGCAATCCTGCCTCAGCCTTCCAGGTTGCTGGGATTACAGCTATGTGCCACCACATCTGGCCATCTAAGGTGGGTTTTTTGTTGTTGTTGTTTGTTTGTTTGCTTTTTGTTTTGGTATCAGAAATTGAACCCAGGGGTGCTTAACCATTGAGCCACATCCCCCCCTAAACTTAAATTTTTGTTTTTTATTTTGACACAGGGTCTTGCTATGTTGCTCAGACTGGCCTCAAACTTGTGAACCTCCTGCCTCAGCCCCCAAGCCACTGGGATTACAGGAATGGGTCACTGTGCCCCAGCTAAGGTATTTTGAAAATCATTCATTAACTATATAGAATAAACTACTTTAAAATGAGATTATGAGAAACTAAAACATAAAGAAATCATCATCCATGATCCTGCCACCCCAATCAACAAAGAGCTTTTCATTCTTTCCTGTCCCTTCTCCATAGTGTCTACTATTTACACGAATCACCATATATTCCCTGGAACCAT
The DNA here is from genome assembly GCF_964194105.1 of Spermophilus citellus. Taxonomy (NCBI): domain Eukaryota; kingdom Metazoa; phylum Chordata; class Mammalia; order Rodentia; family Sciuridae; genus Spermophilus; species Spermophilus citellus. Next base: position 111,923,726 of record NC_138187.1, on the reverse strand, counting down.
TGATTAGAGATAATTTGACATTCTGCTTTTATCATAAGTCCCTTCTCTGTGCCACAAAACCTTTATAATTTTTATTAGATGCTTAACATTCTATCAGGCTGAATATATCTCATTCAGCTCAAATGATCCCTCCTGTTGAGCATTTTTAGGTTGATTCCATTAACTTAATATATGTATCTACATAGACATATTAACTGTAAAAACACTGTAATAAACATGGTCATGCTTTTAAACCCCTGCTTGGGGTTTAAAAGTGCAGACATGAGCTGAGTAACTTGGCCTCCTGGTTCAGTCCCCCCAAACCCTTTGACCCTCATTCCTCCCCCACCCAGGATGCCCTTTTCTTGCTGGCCCTCCTGGATGGGCCTCGCAGCACAGTCACTCACATTTAATGCATGGATGGGTTTGGTGACATTGAACTTGTCCATGGTGGACAGGATGATGGAGGGTGTGGTCAGGAAAAACAGCACTATGAAGAGGGTGAAGTTGATGCCCAGCCATTGGAGCCACCAGCGGAGGCCCTGGATGGAGAGGTTCTTCCTGCAGAGGGGGGGACACAGGCCCAAAGGCTTATCTCCCAGGCATAGGCCAACAGTGCCAGCAGTGCTTAGGTGGGTGAGGTCAGATTTAGACATGCCAGGAGACCAGCCTAGGAGTTCTGGCTGAGTGCGTAGTACTTGGCCTTCAGGAGTAAAGTCAAGTTCTCTGCACTGGCCTTCAGCTATAAGAAGGCCGAGTTTCAGTTCCCCAGCTCAGACGGAAAAACACTATTCACTGCTGACGTGGCTCCTCGCCAGAGTCTGGGAACCAAAACCTACTAAAGAGATGTCACGAGCACCCAAACGGACCAAACAAAGCTTCAGCGTGACCTTTTTGCAACATCTGCAATGCCCTGTGACTAACAACACATTCTTCCCAATGGTACCATAGGTTGGGGTGCAAGGAGGTAACAGGCAGAGAAAAAGGGGCACAGGCACAGCTGGAGCCTGCTCTGGACCCTCATTTCCACCAAGAACAGACCCACAAACCAATCCCAAGTTTGAATCAGCGAGCAAAACTGTCAGAGGCTAAACTTAAATTCAATGGAGACAGGCATCCAGAACTCCTTCGTGCAGGTACCAGAGACCACTCTGGTCAGGCAGCCAGGCTGGGCCTCCATCCTCAGCATCCACTATACTTAAATCTCCTCCATGGCTCTGGGGATAGCTTGGCTCACCAGCTGTGCAGTATGTGTAATGTGGTAGCCATAAGCTACATGTGTTAATGAGCACTTGAAATATGGTCTCAACTGAGAAGTGTTAGAAGCCTAAAATATGCAATAGCTTTCTAAGACTAAGCATGTAAAAGAGAATGTAAAGAAGTCTCAATTAAAAAATATAATTACATCTGCCAGAGTTAACATTTTGGATATATTAGGAGAGAGATATTATTAATATTAACTTGAATGGTTTCCTTTTTTAACAGACCTACTAGGAAATTTAAATTACATATAGAGTTCATATTATCTTTTCGCTGGACACTGTTTGAATGCTAGCGAGAAATAGTGGAGGCAAGAACTAGGTGTGGCCATCCCAGTTGGGCCACATAGAGTACATCATGGCACCTGGGCCCAGTGAATTACACGAGACGTGTAGATCTCCACTGAATGTCAGGTCACACCTATGCCCTGGGTGACAGAATGGCCAGCAGGAGCCCAGGTCTCTCTTCCACCCCTTCCCTGGCCTGGGAGCTCACCAGCAGATGTCCTCTGGGTATGAGGCAAAGGTGACTGTCCAGTTGGAGATGCAGAGTTCTCTGCTATAGGAAGACGGCTGGGGCTCACCTTTGCACCGAAGGCCCTGACACTTGCAGGCGTTGAAGTCTTTCAGGATGCTGCCAGGAAATGCAGAACCAGTCAGGGCCCAGCTCAGCTGAGGTACCACATACATCAAACGGTGCCAAGGAAAAGTGGGAGCCGCACGGCACAAGTCTTTGCTTTAACATTCTCTTATTGTAGTGAAAGAGGTGTCATGCTTGGCACACTATGTCTTTTTTAAGTTTTTTTTTTTTAATCCTTACCCTGCAGCAAAGGATTACTGGTCCCATCTCATACACAAGGAAACAGGCTCACCAAGTTAGCCCGCTGTTTGCACTTCCCCGACACAATGCTCCTCCGATGGGCCACTCCCTCCACCTGCCCATGAGGCTGGAGCTCTGATCCGATCCTGCTGCCAGCCCAGGGGATCATATCTTCCCTTCACCCCTAGCCTGACAGCATTAGGCCACATCACACACTGCCTGATCCTAAACTCTCTCCCAGGACACCCACCTGCACCCTCATCATTTCCACTCTTTCCCCCTTTGGCCTCCCATGAAGAACCCAACACCTCTTGACTCCTGTCTCCCTTCCTACTGGCCTCCTCCCACCCCTGGGTCTGAGGCAGGGACCCCAGTGAGTAACATCCAAGAGTCCATATCCAAGGTCATCATGCCAGAGTCAGTGAAGGCAGGGGAAGGGGCACTGGTGTGACCTCCTCCTTTCCTCATCCCACTCCCAACCTACACCCTGCTGTTCCCAAGGCAAGGTGACACCAAGGTCTCAGGTGTAGGGGCACTTTATGAGTTTATAGCTCCAGGCTTCCCAAAGCTGTGAATACCATAGTGTCCCCCACGGGTCCTCCCTCCCAGCTACACATTGGGCCTGTGAGCAGAAGCCTCTGGGATTCTAGAGCAGATGTCTGCAAGGAGGGAGCATCCACTCAGAATGCTAGACACCAAGCCAAAGGGAAGGATCCCTGGAGCAGCTGGTGAGAGCCTGGCAGTGGACCAGGCCACATCAGCACAACAGGGGTCAGCTGAATCACCCCAGGCCAAGCCCTGTCAGCTGTCACACAAACATGGGTTGGGCTCCCTGAAGGAGGAATGGTAGGACGCTCTCTACCCAGAAGAGAAAGCAAGTTATCCAGATGGAGCCTGGGAGTCAGCTAAGAAAGGGCCCGGGATGGGCTCCTACTCACTAGGTGGCCATGGACTTCTCCTGGAAGGTGACAAAGGCCATCCCCAGGGGCTGATCCTGGACATGGCATTCCTCTGCCGAGATCCTCTCTATCAGCCTGTCCTTCAGGCGTGTGTAGTAAGAGATGGCATCCTCCTGCCAGAATACACAACCCCTTGGGGTGATGCGGCCCTGGATAGGTGTCAGGGGCACCCCCATGTCAGTGCCCATGCTCCTGGCAGGGATGTGGGGCCCTCACCCGCTCACAGCCCTGCACTTCACAGCAGCAAAACTGGCCACAGGGCTTGGGGTTGATGAGGGTTGCCCGACCAGTCTTCATTTGCAGATTTGTGTAATAAGTCAGGCTCTTCTCTGTCTTCTTTCTGTAGAGATGACAGTGGGGTTGGAGACAGGGCACAAGTTTCAGACTCACAGTTCTATGGACAGGGGTCCCTTGCACACAGGGACCCCATGCACACCATCTGTCACCAGGACAGAATGGGAGTTGAGTTTTGTGAACCACAAAAGGGAAAGACCACCCTTCTCCCTTCTCAGTGGAGGGATCCCAGGCTAGCAAGGAAGAAGTTGGACATTCAGGGGACAAGGGGTCAGAAAGCTCCAGGACAGGTGAACCAAGGCACACTCCAGCAACCCTCCCTTACCTCTCCTTGCACAGGTAGATGAGCTTGGCCACGTTGTAGCACAGCTGGACATCCACCACCTCACACGTGGGATATGCATCCCTGTGGCCAGGGCGGGCCAAGGCAAAAGACAGTCATTAGAAGAGTGACCAGATCAGGAAGGACAAATTGCCCCCAATCACCAATGGAAAGAATGGTAAAGCATTCAGGCTGCTAGTTTCTGTGCCAGCAGAGACCTCTTTTCTATTTGTCTTTTATTCCCCCAAAGGGGAAAATTTTTGAAATCTGAAATTTTGAAGTTTGAAAAAAATGTTGTTGTTTTTTTTTCTTTTGGTGATGCTGGGCTAGAACCCAGGGCCTTGCAAATATGCTAAGAAAGCATTCTACCCCTGACCTTCATCCCCAGCCCTTTATATTTTTGGAGATAGAATCTCAAAAAATTGCCCAGGTTGGCCTTAAATTTGTGTTCCTCCTGCCTCAGCCTCCCAAGTAGCTGGGATGACAGGTGTGCACTACCACATCTGGCCAAAGAGACATTTTTTTTAATATCCTGAAAGTAACTGTCTTAAAACTGACAAGTTCATATCTACTTGGCTTTCAATCAGCAGGTACTTCTCATGGGGAAATTTGAATACATCAGGGCTGGGGTGTGGCTCAGTGGTGGAACTTTCCCTGGGTTCCATCCCCACCACCGAACAAACAACCAAACAAATCCCACATCTATTATTCCTTCTACCTATCCAAAGGAAGAGATTTATCATTTGTCCTAGGGTAATATCTATCCTGGGCTATCATTGAAATCCTAGTCATTTCATAAACTTTGTGAAGGTCAGAGACCTTCAGCATGTCTAATGAAAGCAAAACATTCCAAACAATCAAGTGTCTACACAAATATCAACAATCAGCAGGGGCTGGGGATGTGGCTCAAGTGGTAGCGTGCTCGCCTGGCATGCTCGAGGCGCTGGGTTCGATCCTCAGCACCACATAAAAATAAAATAAAGATGTTGTGTCCACCGAAAACTAAAAAAAAAAAATATATAAAAAAACCAATCAGCAAAATATGTACTCAATTATTATTGGCCAGGTACTGTTATATATGTTAATATATGTAATCCTCATCATAACCTGTGAGTTTTTGACATTATTTTATTTTTTGGCAGTACAGGGGATCCAACCTAGGGCTTCGCACATGCTAGGCTAGCACTCTACCACTGAACTGCATCCTCATCCTTTGTCCCCATTTTATAAATGTGTAAACTGAAACCCACAGATTCTAAGTGGCTTTGCCCAAGGTCACATAACTTGTGAGTGGTTGATGTCCATTGCCACCACACAATGTCATCTCACCATACACACAATTGTACCCTTGGGGACATCAAGACCATGTAAATCTCCACCCACTACTCTTCTAAGTAGTGGCAAAAAAAAAAAATCCTGATAAGCTTACATACTAGTGAGAGGACAGCCCATAGATGTGGAAATTATTCAACTAATCAATAGGACTATTTCAGGTCCCAATAAGAGCTTCGAGGAAGAGATGCCCCATTTAAGTATCTCTGCTACAAGGGAAATTCACACATGGATTGCAATAGCATTCACTAAGAAGGATTCCTAAAATAGGAAAAATTGTGAGTCATACAATGTTTGCTTGGGAATGAGGGGACCTTTCTTTTCTTCTTTCAGTGTGTACGTGAAGTGGAACTGCTATTTCCAAAAGTGCCTCACAGGCAATTTGGGGGAATTGTTTCAAGGAATAGAGAAAAATGATTGTGGTGTTGAGACTTTATATGAAGTGATTATTTCTAAAATACTTGCAGTTTCTGAAAAAACATTAAATATTCACTCAATAAATTGTAAATATTCCTTTCACAATTCTGTTTATAGTAATAATTTGCTTAGCAAGTGCTTTCTTCATAAAAAGCACAAAGTTAAACTGTAGCCCACTTTTAGTGCATGCTATAAATTAGTGACTGCTGAATTGATAGGAAAGACCTCAGTAAGGGAGCTTGACCTTCAAGTCCTCCAGCCCTGAGCCTTGGGGGCCTGTTGCCCCACCCCACCCCCTTGCCAGTTGTTCCCTTGGAGGCTCTGGGGCTTTTTCCTGCCTTCAGCTATACAGATCCTCCTGCCTCCACCTACAGGAATTGCACCTGAGGGTCAGCAGGGTCTGTTGGAAAGGAGGTTTTACATGGAAAGCCAGAGCTGGGCAGAGTGCTCCAGCAGAGTGCTCCTTCTGAGTGAGTGGATAAGCCAACAAATGCAGGCACCTGAGATCCTTCTGCCACAGACTGTAGTTCATGGTTGGCAGAAAAGCTCAGCTTACATATCTCTTACTTGGCAAAGTAGACACTCAGACTCCAGGGTGAACAATTTTCTTTTCCCACATACTCTCAAGATGTTTCTTTGCATCTGTGCCCTGGTCCACACTCTGGACACTACAATCACTGTGGGGCAGCCATGGTTGCTTGCAGAGAATGGGCCACCCCACCCCATCCCTTGCATAGCACAAACAGAGCCAGCACACAGCAGCCATTCAATACCTTTGTGGCAGTGCCAGTCCTTCTCGGATCTCACCTGCATACCCAAGTGGAAGATGTAAGGTGCTCACCTAAGGTACCTGCCTGAGGGTACTATGCTAGGACTATCCTCTGGGACTATCCCAGAGCTTCCCAGCCTTGGTTTAGGAAGCCCTGGGATACAGAGAACAGAGCACCTAGACCAGTCCTAGGTTGATGACCATCCAGTCTTTTCAGAACTACACCAATCAAGGCCTCTGCTTGACTCCAGAATGCTCCCTGACAACTTCTCAACATCCTAAGCTGTCCCTTGGAGGGACTCAGCTCCCCTTCTGTGTCCCTCAGCCCTGCTTACCGAAAGTGGCTCTCCACTGTCTCTTTTTTGGTATCTCTGGAGAGTCCTGTGATGAATAAGGTCCTTCTCACCTGCCAGAAAAACATGACAGGAAGAAAAGTCACTGAGGCAAGCCGGGTTCTGAGTGGGCCAAGGTTTGTACCCCATTCAAGCCTCCTGAAAGAAAACAATAGAAAATTAGACAGCTTGGGTTTTCTCTTCTCATGGCCTTGGCAAGCCCTGGAGCATGTTATTTATACAGCATCCCCTTCTGGGATACAGAAGAATCCATTTCCAAAGCAACTCTCTGAGCCTCCTTTGCAGGGCAGGAGACTGAGAAAGAACCCAGAGAAGATTGGGATTCAAATGGGTCACACAGAATACAGAGGAAGAGCCAGGCCTGGGACTAAGTCACAGAAAGAAGGACTGCCTCAACCTAAACTTTTTTTTTTCTTTTCTGTTTCTGGTTGGTTTTTGCACTTGAACCAGAGCCTTGTGCATGCTAGCCAATCACTGTACCACTAAGCTACACCCCTAGTCCCTCAAACTAAACTTCTTTACTCAACGTCAGAAAGTACAAGTCCAAACCCCAAAGATCAAAGAACGAGTTAGCAAGGGTGTGGGTGGAGCAGGGAATTCAATCAGGTCCACGCTGGGAGGGGAACACCACACAGCTCAGCATGTAAGACAAAAATAGCCAGACATTGACTCTCTCTTGGCTCACTCTATTCTACTTTACAGAGTGTTACTTCTCACTTTCATTTTCAATAAATCTATGCTTTGCCGGTTTAAAAAAAAAAAAGAATGATTTGGGGCAAAATATCCAAATCTTTTGTTTTATTTATTTATTTATTTTATTTATTTATTTTTGGTACCAGGGATTGAACTCAGAGTCACTCAACCCCTGGGCGACGTCCCCAGCCCTATTTTGCATTTTATTTAGAGAGAAGGTCTCACTGAGTTGCTTAGAGCCTTGCCATTGCTGAGGCTGGCTTTGAACTTGCAATCCTCCTGCCTCAGCCTTCCAAGCTGCTGGGGATTACAGGCGTGCACCATCTTGTTTAGCAAAATATCCAAATCCTAAAACAATCCACAGGAAATTAAAACAACAACAACAACAAAAAGATAATGTCAAGTGAGAGTATGATTATCCGGGCAGATTCTAGAGGCTCCTCCCTGAGCTCATTGCTATCATGGTCCAATGGCTCAACTGGGAAGCTGTTCCCCTCTGGCTCCCACCCACGCCCCTCCTCACACATGTCCCAGACCACCTGCCTCACTTACCAGGCTCTCTTCTTTGTACTTGATGGACTGGGTGTGGTGCCGCATGAAGCCCACGGTGAGGATGAGGTAAATGACAGCAAAGATGGTGTGCAACCAAAGAAGGTCATTGCTAAGGGGGGGACACCACCTAACATCAGGGCTGTGCTCCCAGGCAACAGGGTTGGGGGCATGGGCTGAGGCCAGGTGACCCTCAGTGGGCATCATGCTGAGTGCCAATGGTTTCATCACAAGAGAGCATCCAACAGAGGCCATGTAGCCAATGCCCCTTCACCCTTATAAATACTTCAGAGAGGTCCCTGTCCCTATCCTGAAAAATGAACTCTAGATCCACAGGACCCTCTGTGATTCCTAAACCCCCTGCAAACAGCAGCTGCCTGGGTCGTGTTCACACCCCCAGCTTTAAGAGGCTTCCAGACATAGCCTGCTGCTCTGGACTCCCTCCAGCCTACCCTGGCTCCTCCCCGGTTTCACCCATCAGCACCCCCCATACCAACGGGTCCATACTTACCCAGTCTGCAGGTTTGCAATTGTTGTTCTTCCAAAGCTATAAGGATCTTTGTCTGTGGAGAAGCACAGATAATTTGTTCCGGTTCACATTGGGGAAGCAGGAAGGGCATAACCAGCCTTGGTTTGGAGCAAGGACACCTGGACCAGTCTTAGGATGATGTCCATCTAGTCTTTTCAGAGCTACCCCAACCAAGGCCTGACTCCAGAATGTTCCCTGACAACTTCTCAATCTAACGTGCAGGTAAAGCCAGAATTTTAATTCATCTTGTTTTGAGATTTACAAAAACAGAAATACTTTGAGAAAACTAGAAACATCCTAAGCTGTCACCAAAACTGAGATTGGGAATTGCTGGTGTTACAGGTGGATTCGTGATGGCATCTTGGAAGCTGGGGAGATGTGATTCCACACTGATTTTGACTAAGCATCTTCCAGATCCTCAACTGTGGCCTCCTGATTTGGGTGAGGACAGGAAAGTATAAAACACTTTCTAAAATTCCCTGATCTGATTCCATAAATGTTTGGGTCTTTTTTCCCTTCTTTTTAGATAGATCCAGAAACTGATATTAAGGGGGGGGTCTCAGTTTTTGACCCACATTTGGAGCAGATTCTCCTCTAGATCTTTAGTCAGATGGAAAAATTTTCAAAAGTCACCTCAAGGCTGTCTCACATCTGAACAGAGTCCTGACTCCTGGGCCTGGACTATCACAATGAACCCTTTCCCCAGGGCCACTCCTCTGCACCATCCCAACACAGACGAGGATGAGAAGAGGTGTTACCTAGCAAGTCTCCTGAGAGGTTGACAGGCAGGATGACACACAGGGACAAGAAGCTGACCACCACCAGCAGGAAGATGATGTGCCTCTGGAAAGACAGGTAGTGGATGGCATCCTCCCCACACCACTCCAGGATCTGGTCATCACTGGCCAAGACACACATGGAATCTTAATAAGTAGTGATAACAGCTGGGCCCCGGCATGGATTGGCTTATCTAATCCTTATGACAATCCTGTGAGATACTCTGCTATTATTCCTCCTTTTTTTTTTTTTAATATATGTGGATACAAAGGTACAGAAAATTGCATAGGTTTCAGGCCTACACAGTTTGTAACAGTAGAGCTACGTCATAATTTTCAGGACCTACTCTCTTACTAGTGGGGCAAAAGTACTGCTGCTGCCCCACTTCATATTGCCAGAAACATCTGTGCCCATGTTATGCAAGTGTGAGATATGTAGACACACAGACCCTTTCTGCTGCTGGAGGTCACATTTGGATTTGGAGTGTGCCCAGGCCCATGGTCCCACCCTTTCTCCTGTCTGCCCTGCAGGTGAGGTGACAGAGAAGGTGAGCCAATGTTCATCCAGCTGCACCTGCCACCTCCCTGTGTCCCTGGCCATGGCCCCAGAGACAGGGAGGTGGTAGTCTGCTCCACCATTTTCCACCCTCTGAAGTGCCGCATTAAGAAGCTCTGGGTCAGCTGGGAAACTGGAAAATTCTAGGCTCAGACAGCCAGAATTCCTTACTGCAGAGGGAAAGGGGGCAGGTGCTCCACTTGCTCTCACTCTCCTGACAGGAAGGGATCCCAAGACCCTCCCTTCCAGAAGGCCTGGAAAGCAATGCACTGGAAGAGTTCAGAGAAGCAAGTATAGCATAAAAGAACCAGTCTGAAAGGTGTCAGTGTGGGCTTTGCCTTCAGAAATCCAGTTCAAGCCAGGCGAAGTGGTGCACGCCAATTATCCCAGTGGCTTAAAGGCTGAGGCAGGAGGATCACAAGTTCAAAGCCAGCCTCAGCAACCACCGAGGCACTAAGCAACTCAGTGAGACCCTTTCTCTAAATAAAATGCAAAATAGGGTTAGGGTTGTGGCTCAGTGGTTCAGTGACCCCTAGTTCAATTCCCAGTACAAAAAAAAAAAAAAAATCCAGTTCAGCCACCTCTGTCTGAGAGCAGATCCTACGGCCTACCTGAGCCTCCGCCCAGAACAGGAAACTGTCCACTACCTACTTCATCAGCCTAGTAAGATTCAAAAAGACAGAGATCACCAAGTACCAAATGCTGCAACTGAGCACCAGAGGATACTTAGAAATATGCATGTGAATGTGACTTCTGCTTCCTCTCCATCGACAGGACAAAGCTTGGCAATGATTACATGCTTTCACTTCTAAATAAGCCACCCCTCCTCTATATTTTAACATCACTGAAATGGGGTGTGCCCTACAGTTATAGTTGATGGTAGCTTAAATGGCAGCATTTTCTTGCTTTTAGTGTTATGCAGAATAATATATAGCTTCCAATGATGGCTTCTTAGACTCAAGTGGCAGAGCAAAGATTTCTCCAGCCCCTGTAATCCCAGCTCCTTTTACATGAGAGGTGATAAACCAGTTCTTAATCACCAAGAACCTCTCTTAGATTTATCTCCATGGGCTCCAAGTTTTTTAAAACAGAAAACTTTTAAACAAATGAGCCAAATGTATTTTACTTCTCCACTTTTCACTCATTCAAAAATATGTACACCTGCCTAACAAAGCTTTTACCCACATCTAGACAATGTTAAATATCAAGTAGAATAATTCCTGATTAAGGGAAAAAAAATAACGTTAGCTATGTAGCAACATGAAAGAAAAGGACACCATAGAATTGATGAAATATAGTGGCTGCAGAGCATTGAGTAAGTTCCTCTCTCTGGGCTTTTGATATGACACAGGTCTAGCCCAAATCAAATGAACTAACACATGAGAGATAAATTGTTGACTTTGGTGGGAGTTGTTCCCAGAGAAACTGGCAGGAAACAGAGCCATGTGATGCCAGTGAACTCTGGCCTGCATCAGGAGGAGAGGTGGTTTATTTAGAATATTTTGAAATTCCATGGATTATTCTGGGGAAAAAAAAAAAGTTCATCGCTACTTTAAGAAACCTTGGGGAGGCTGGGGTTGTGACTCAGTAGTAGAGTGCTCGCCTAGCATGCATGAGACACTGGATTTGCTGCTTAGCACCACCTAAAAATAAAATAAAGATATTGTGTTCACCTAAAACTAAAATAAAGAAAGAAATTTTGGGGTCCAACTGCAGTTTGGAAACCCTGAACGGTGTACCTTCAACAGAACTGTGTACCCTCCAGCATCTAGGCTTCAGTCCTACAGGCCTCCCTGTGACCCTGATTCAGGAGCCTCAAGGGCCACCTTTATTTTTAGTCCCCACATATTGCTTTGAACCTGAACTGAAAAGTATCTAAGAGATCACCTCTCAGGATCAAGCATCTTGGCTTTTTCCTCCTGATTGATTAAACACCTGAACAAAGAAGCCCAAACAGCTGCCCTCTAGTGTACTCACTGCAGTCGGAAGATCGCAGTCAGCCAGGGGCAGCATCCCTGGAAACAGAGAGAACAGGGATTGGCATCCAACATCTGTGTCTTGGGGGAGGTAGATGTAATTATTATCCTTGAGATTATGTTCTTTGCAAGATGTTCCCCATGCCTGGAATTCTTGCTGAAGTCTATCAAATTTTGACAATTAGTGTTATCACATAAGCTCCAGGGTCACATCACAAAACATGGATCAAGAGCAATAATGACAGGCAGAGTGGTTCAGGACTATAATCCCAGCTTCTCAGGAGGCGGAAGCAGGAGGATAGAGTATGAGGTTGGGGAAACTTAGCAAGACTTTGTCTTTAAAAAAGAAAAAGGAAAAAAAAAAACAAGAAGTGCTAATGAAAGCTCAGGGAAGACGCAGAGAAAGTGATATGGGCTTCCATTAGACCGTTTCAAAGTGACCTAATGAGGTAGGACAATGAGAGGAAACAAGCCTAATAAATTGAACAATCCCCTGGAGTGAGATTTAGAGAGAGAAAAGGGTGTGTGTGTGTGTTTTACTGTCCTTCACATCTTTTAAACTTAACACCCCCTAAAGCTGGACTGTTATCCAGCTGGAAAAGACAAATATTTGTTCACCATTTATTCAACAATGACTGAGCACCTCCCAGGTACCCCGTGCAGGGGAACAAGGACAGATAAGGCAGGGTTCCTACCTACATCTGGCTCACAATCTAGCAGATAAGTCAATAATTAACTGTAATTCCAAGTCATAAGTATAAGAGACAAGTACTGGGCGGGGCACAGTGGCGCACACCTGTGATCCCAGTGGCTCAGAAGGCTAAGGCAGGAGGATCGTGAGTTCAAAGCCAGCCTCAGCAAAGGTGAGGCGCTAAGCAACTCAGTGAGACCCTGTCTCTAAGTAAAATATAAAAAAAGGGATGCTGGGGGATGTGGCTCACTGGTTAAGTGCCCCTGGATTCAATCCCCAATACCAGAGAGAGAGAGAGAGAGAGAGAGAGAGAGAGGAGAGAAAGAGAGAGAGAAAAGTGCTGGGACACCCCAGAGGATTCTATTGCCCTTTCTGCCTGAGAGTTGATCAAGTCTCACAATGCCAGGTCTCCATCCAGCTGCCATCTTCCCTGTGGTACTTCCAAATTCAGGTGCCTTGGTTGATGTAGAGAAGAGCTTTCTCCAGCACCAGCCACTCAGGAACCATAATAGGAAGTTAGCCACTGAACCAGGATTACAACTGCCCCCACCCCACTAAGCATTACTGCAGGTCCCTACCCCTAGCCACACTCCAACCGTCCTTTGGATACCAACCAGCTCATTTTCAAAGTCATGTTGCCCTGAAGAGGAAGTCGATGACAATCTCTGGAATCTGGAGTCACTAGAGACACAAAAGGAAAATAGAAATATGTGATTCTAAAAAATAAAAAGTAAAAAAAAAAATTATATCCAGGATTTTGCTGCCCAGTCTTAAAGATCTATCCCTCACAATCTAGCAGATAAATCAATAATTAACTGTAATGCCAAGCCATAAGCCAAAACTACTATCCCTCACTGGTTGTGAAAAATAAAGAAAAGATAATACCCATTTCACTCTGAAAAACGCAGTCAAGGATAATACCCATTCCCAGGTACAGCATAAAACTTTGTTATGTGAAATTAATAACATGGGGTCAGGGCATCAATAGACCATCTCTGTGTGCTCACAACCTCCAAGCTCAGCACAGGACTCATCCACCTAAAGGGACTTTAAAGTGCCACCTGTTTATAAGACACCTCCTAAAATATCAAATAAAATTGGGAATAAATACTGTCTTTGGTCCTACCCTGGTGACCTAGAATGACAGAGAGTCAGAGTTCAACTCTGGCAAGGGGACCTGAGAAACAGACACTCCACAGAAGGCAGCAGACTGCATACTCTACCCAGGGAGGTAATACCAGAAAGGAGGAATGCAGGACCTTTCAGGGCCCTGTAACTGGAGTGAGGGGGAGGGAGAAGAGGAAGCAGAGGAGAAGGGGATGGGAAAGAGAAGAAGGGGGAAGGAGAGGGGGAGAGCAAGGTGAAGAGAAGGAGGAGGAAAAGGAAGAGGAAGAGGAGGAAAAATAAGAACTACAGAACCAGGCACAGGGACATAGACCTATAATCCCAGTGACTCCAGAGGCTGAGGCAGAAGGACCACAAGTTGGAGGCTAGCTTGGTCAACTCAGCTAGACCCTGCTTCAAAAAAAAAAAAAAAGAGCTAGGGAGCTGGGTGCAGTGCACACCTGTAAGGCCAACAACTTGGGAGGCTGAAGCAGGAGGATTACAAGTTCAAGGCCAGCCTCAGCAACTTAGTGAGGCCCTAAGCAATTGAAATAAAAAATAAAAAGAACTGGGGATGTGGCTCTGTGGCAAAGCATCCCTGAGTTCAATCCCCAGGACCCCAACCCCTACACCCTCAAAAAAAGCCTAGCTATGTCATGGAGCCATGCTATTAATTTCATATAACACAAGTTTCATTCCATACCTAGGAATGGGTACTGCCTTTGTCTTCATTTTTCAGAATGAAATGGGTATTGCCCTGTCTTTTTTTTTTTTTTACAGCCATTGAGAGTCAGTAGGTTTAGTCCCAAAAATAAATGAATGAATAAATAAATACTATATTTTATGAAGTCTAAAATATCACTGGTTGTCAGTTGCATAATTATTTCATGAACCACTAAAAAAGAAACAATGTTGCCAATCAAACTGTGACCATCATTGATAAGACACATCTCAATTTCAGACCTGAGAAAACGTCAAAATGTATGTTCTAGGTAGATGAACTGTTATTTTATATTGTGCATTTTAGTCAGATCCTTTGTTTTGAGTACCCCACATTCATAGTGAATTGGAGGTGTCAGCAGTAGGTGAATTTTTGCTTTTCTCCCACTCCTGGACCACTGTCCCACTTGTAAGAGCCTAAAACACGATGAAACTTAACTTTCAAACCATTTACACAGATAGTCTCAATTGACCTTCACACCATGGGGAAGAGAAGGCACAAGGAGACCCTGATTAGCCTGGACCAGGCTCACACAGCTCTGGAAGTGGCAGCGCCTCCTGATCCCTCGCACTCTCTTCTACTGTAGAGCACAGCCACACTCAGGGCTTAATGTGCCTGGAAGGTATCAGATGTCCCCCAAAATTCTTCACCTTGCTTTCACGAAGGCCAGAGGAAAGACAATCTTCTTGTCAGGAAGATGCATTTACAGAGACTCCTCTTCCTAGCCCAGAGGACCTCCCCCCGCCACACACACACACAAAAGACCACATGTCAAGAGGGGCTGCGGAGTGGAGGGGCTGCCCAGAAGAGAGGCTCTGGGCAGGTGGCTGGTGGGTCCCTGAGTTCCCACTCCCTTCTGGTTGCCACATCTTACCCAAGATTCAGGGATGTGCAAAGCCCAGATGGAGTTGGGAAACACAGGTGTACCACCGAGAACTTATCACCACCCCTCATGTTAAATGAAAGAGCCATCAGAGCCCTGGCTGGAACTGGAGGGGCCTGAGGTCTGAGTGTGGGGAGCTGTGTTTGTTTGTTTGTTTCAATATTTTTAAGTTGTCAATGGACCTTTATTTTTATTTATTTACATGCAGTGCTGAGAATCGAACCCAGTGCCTGACACATGCTAGGCAAGTGCTCTTTCTCTGAGCCACAACCCCAGCCTGAGCCTGTGCTTTCTAATGAGCTCCTCCAAAGTCAGTTCTGACCCAGAAAGAGGACCAGAGATCCCTGGCAGCCCTGTTGCCCTTTTTGATCCACCTTGGTCAGCCCAGGGCCTAAGCTAATAATGAAGATGACACATTAAAAATATTCAAAGACAAAAGAAAGCAGGCATCTTGCTCCACGGACAGCAAAAGCCTTAAAAATATCAGGGTTTCCCAGGTGGCTAAGGCAGTTCCAGCAGCAGAGGTAGCTATGGCAGAGGCAGAAGGTTTTAATACGGCCAGTAAACAAAGCTTAGCAGGAGAGGAGAGCCGAAGAAGTGACAGGGATGGATTGTGAACTCAGCCAAGCACCATGGTGGCAGGCCCTCACTGCTACAAAGAAGACATGGTTCAGACAATATTCATGGGTATGGGCAAAGAGCCTTGAGGTCTATGTTGTGACTGACCATACACAGGTTATTTTAGTTTCTGTTCTATGGAAAGTGTCGAGCATGCCAACACGGGGTTTTCATGTAGATTTTTTAAAAAAATTTTTTGGCCCCCATGCTGTTGATTGCTAAATGTCATAGTCTGATCATGATGCTAAATAAATGTCTTTAAAAAAAAAAAAGTATTGGGATTTCTTCCATAGGCAGAAGCCAACAGGGCTCATGGCCATGGTCCAGCAAGAAGTCCCAAAATAAAGTGGGTGTCTGGGACTTGATTTTCTCTTGAACACAGTTATTGTGTAACAAAAGGCTGATCTCATGGGTCTGTGGTGATGAGTAGAGAGAACCCAGCTTATTGTACAGGCCTGGCAGATAAGCCCAATGAACACAATCTAATACCAACATCACTGGTGGGCCCTGCCCCATTCCAGTCTCTCTCTCTCTCTCTCTCTCTCTCTCTCTCTCTCTCTCTCTCTCTCTCTCTCTCTCACACACTCACACACACACACACACACACACATGTACACACAAGGTCATATTCTAGGTGATGTATCTTTTTTACCTGTCTGTTTCTGACACCAGGGCAATGCGGCCATAATCCCAGAATCTTCTTCTTATAATGGAGAACACCAATATTAAACACTAAAGTAGAAAAGACACCATGTAAAAGTACATTGGATGGATTCAGGAGCAAAGCCTACCCTCTCAGACTCAGCAAGGTAAGAAGAAAATCATCTTGGCCCAGAGATGGCATAGAGCTCCCCAATGTCACACAGCTCAGTGTTCCAATGCTCTGTTTGCCTTCTTCACTAGCTCCCATCACCTGTGCCCAGGTCACCCAGGCTGTCAGACCGATGCCAAACATAGCCTGGAGCCCTTCCAGTCAAGAACACCAGTCCTAACCTTTGCCTTCAAGGTAGTACTAATGCCACAAGGCCTCTGATCTCAGCCAGGATCTGCTTCAGTGGCTTCAACAACAAGGTCTGGCCTTGCAGCAGCCCTGGGAACCCGCTTCCTTCCTAACTTTACATAGAACTTTTTTTGTTTGTTTTTTAATTTATTTTTTGAGATAGGCTCTCCCTACATCACCCAGGTTGACCTTGATTATTCCTTGGCTGAAACAATTATCCTGCCTCAGCCCCCTGAGTAGCTGGGGCACATATGACACCTTGCCCAGATTTAGAGCTTCATTTTAAATTATAGAACCACAAACTGGGCACAGTGGAATATACCTACAGTCCCAGCAATTCAGGAGGCTGAGGTAGGAGGATTGCAGGTTCAAGGCCAGCCTGAGCAATTTAGTGAGGCTCTAAGCAACTTAGGGAGATCCTGTCTCAAAATAAAAAATAAAATATTAGGGATGTAGCTCAGTGGTAAAGCGCCCCTGGGGTGGGGGGGTTCAATCCCCAGTACAAAAAAAAAAAAAAAATTACAGAACCATAGCAACGAAGCCACCCCAGGCTGAGTCAGAGATGGTCAGGTTTCTACTTTGAGTTTGGTTCTCCTGAAAGCAATCTATGTGGAAACTGGCACAGAAAATGCATAGACAGAAACCCAAGAAGGCCCTGGAGCTCTGGGTACGCTCAGCCTCAGTGAGCTGGGACAATCAGCAGGCCTATGTGTCCCACCGCAGCATAAGGAGAGGACTGAGGACTGCTGAAGGACTCTCTTGACTTTTGCTGGCTCTAGATAGCTAAAAATTCTAGACCTCCTTACACCCTACATGTACAGAGAACCTGGCAGGGTCTTTGATGGGTCCCTGACTTTCCCTAGGCAGGCTCCCTCCCTTCAAGATTCATGGAAGTGGACAGATACAACTCAATTAGCACACTATTGCTAATCAGAAACTGGGTTTTTGTTTCTTTTATTGTTATTTTATGTATAGATGGTGCCAGGGACGAACCCCAAGGCCTTGAACTTGCTAGGGAAGCATTCTACTTTGAGCTACACACCCCCAGCCCAGATCAGATTTTAAAGGCAGGTTTTCCAAAGGGCCTGAATGAACCCCAGAAACCCTGAGTTCCTGTGGTGTTTTCTCAAGGTGAATCAGGAAGTTAGGGATATACTTCCAAAGATGAGTGAGTCATGCTGTAACATGAAAGTCACTCAGCAAGCGCCTGCCCTCTATCTGCAGCTGTTTCTACCTTGGTATGTATGGTACAGACATCTCCCACATATCCATGTTTTCCAGGGCCCTCTGACTCTTATATGTCCCCATTCACTGTATAACTTCCTACAATAAAAACTCACCCCCAGAGTGGGCTGGAGATAAGGCTCAGTGGTAAAGCATGTGCTTAGCATATGTGAAGCCCTGATCAATTCCCAGCACCAAACAAACAAATTCACCCCCATAAGGCCAGGCACCGTGGTATATGCCTATAACCCAGTTACACAGGAGTTCAAGATCACTTGGGCAACATAGTAAGACTCTGTCTTAAAACAATAACAAAATCTATACCATCACTACCACCACCATCACCATTACTCCACCCAATATGCTCCAATAGAATATCTTTCTTCCCAATAAGCTACCCAGACTGATTGGGGCCCCTGCCCAGGCTCCAGAATCCTCACCTCAGGCAAACTTCCCACCCTGAAGATCCAGGGCCACCTGCTTCCATTAATCCCACAGGCTCTCCATCAACTGTCTATCCCTCCCTCCCAACCAAGGCTAGTAAGCATGACAGTGCTTTCCACCTACAAATGGGTCCTAGCTCTAAGAAACGGTTACTTGGGCCTGACATGGTGGTGCATGCCTATAATCCCAGTGACTCAGGAGGCTGAGGGAGGAAGATCACAAGTTCCAGGTCAGCCTCAGCAACTTGGTGAGGCCCTAAGTAACTTAGCAAGATCCTGTCTCAAAATAAAAAATAAAGGGCTTAGGATGTGACTCAGTGGTATAGTGGCTCTGGGTTCAATCCCCAGTACCAAATAAATAAATAAATAGAAAGAAATGGTTACTTGTTACTTAGAGAGCCCTTTTTCATGAAAGCCAAGAGGACCAAGTAATGTAGCAAACCTCTTGTGCAACAATGTAGACCTTGATCCTAGGATCAACAACAACAACAACAAAAAAAAAAAAAAAAAAAGAAAAAGAAAAAGAGGAAGAGAGGAAGTCCCTCTCTCCTTCCAGTAAACATATTTTGTACCAGCAAACTTGGGGTTGGAACCCTCACCTCCTACCATCCAGGGCCCCTTCCACTAGGGACTGGGGCCCACTAAATACCCTAACTCTCCTCTCAGCTTTCTCACTCAAACCTATCTTCCAGGCCTAGGTGGTCCAAGGGTATCTAGTCAATCTGTCCCCATTCACCTAAATGGGCTCGGTTAGATATTAGGAGATGACATCAAGAGGGGCCCAGTATCCCACGTGCATTTGTAAAAAGGAGGTGCATGATAAACCAAATGAATTTTAACTAGCTGGCCTGGGGGCCTGGCTCAGTGGTACAGTACTTGCTTAACATATGGAAGACCCTGGGTTCCATCCCCAGCTCTGCAAAAAAAAAAAAAAAAAAAAAAGGCCTCGTGCTGAGGGTTGATTCTGAGAATCACTTTATGATCCTCTAAAGCCATAAGAATCCCACAAGGAATGAGGTGCAGTGGCACACACCTATAATCCCAGCAGCTCTGGAGACTGAGACAGGAGGATTGCAAGTTCAAAGCCAGCCTCAGCAACGATGAGGCACTAAGCAACTCAGTGAGACCCTGTCTCTAAATAAAATACAAAATAGGGCTGGGGATGTGGCTCAGTGGTTTAGTACCCCTGAATTCAATCCCTGGTACCAAAAATAATAGGGCTAAGGACACATGTGGCTCAGTGGTTGAGTGCCCCTGAGTTTAATCCCTGGTATCAAAAATTGGAAAAAAAAAAAAAAAGAAGAAGAAGAATCCCAGAAGGGGACAGCAGGTTACCCTAATGAACTTGGAATTGCACCTACTCTACTCTAGTTCACACCTTCTCTTCCCATCTCTCATCCCTCCTGAGACTCGCCCTTCCCAAGCGCCATGAAGACAAATTAGGCTAGTAGCTCTACAATCAGGGTCAGAAGAAAACAGCAGCTCTGTGTGCTCTATATGTGCATGCCCTCGTCCAATCTTCTCCAAAATTCTCTGAGGGAAGAATTATTCCAGATCAGAAACCTGAGGCCCAGACAAACTATGTCACATGCTCAAGCTCACAGAGCTGGTAATGGTAAGTAGAAAACTGGGATTCAAACCAGGATCTGAAACTCCATCTGAGTCTCTCTGAAGGCTCTGGGGGGATTAGTTAAACATGGAACTGAGAGGGGACATGTTCTTGAGGGATCTCACCAGGAAGCAGCTGACGTCTATGAGCAGGACAGTAGGGATGCCTCCAAAAGTGACCCCCTGGAGCACGGTGCTGTTTTTGGCTGAGTTGTAGCAGTAGGAGTCATTGGGCTGGTCCCCAAGGCCCAGTTGCTCTCGGATGGACACAGTCTTGGACTGCCACAGCTCCAGGAAGGGGGAGGTGGTCATCGCACTTGCCGTCCCTGGGGAACAGGACAAGACAGGCGGTGAGGGTGCAGACTCTCCCACAGTTTTCCCAGGCAATGCTAGCAGAGCCAGAGATGGGTGCTTCCCAGGGCTGGTGGGGCACAGGGAGCCAACAGGAATCAGGGATAGCTGGACACTGGGCCCTCTGGTGCCTGGCAGAGTCTGCAGAGAATAGCCCCATTGTAGAAACAGCCCTGGAGGGTCAGATGGTCCCAGTGGACAGCTCATCCAGGAACTTGGCGAGTGATGCCCCAGAGGAGGGGGGCTGGGGAGAAAGGAGGGACAGAATTTATTGTGGCTGGTGGCTAAAGAGGTACTACCTTCAAGTACAACTGCTGGGAAAATAATTCCTATGGAGTCTCCGGGAGATCCAGGCAAGGGAGAAGAGAAAGGGACACAAAGGCAGAGAAGAAGAAAGTACAAAGACAGGCAAACGGGGAAGAAGGGAAGAGCCAAGGACACACCCCAGTCTACCCATCTGAGCCACAAATGAGACTTCAGTCCCACTATTCTCAGAATGTCAGAGCTGGCACCTCAGAGACGGGCCCAGGTGACACACTTGGAAGTAGAGGCACAGAAGATTTGAAGGCCTGCCCTGAGACTAGGAAGCTGGCTGATGCAGTCTCCTGACTCCCCAGCTCTTTTTTTTTTTTTAATTGATTGATTGATTGATTGTTCCAGGGATTGAAAACAGAGGCACTTAATCACTGAGCCACATCCCCAGCCCCCCCTTTTTTTAAATCTTAGAGACAGGGTCTCACTGAGTTACTTAGGGCCTCTCTTTGAACTCATGATCCTTGTGCCTCAGCTTCCTGAGCCACTGGGACCAGCTCTTTTTGTCTAGGCCACACTACCACAGGTTAATCCACTGAGAGACAGAAGGCAGGAAGGGCAGCCAGAGGGGGAAGACAAAGGGGGTGATCTAGTGGGTGTGTGTGGGGGAAGTGTCTCAGGACCTCCAAAGACCCCTCAGCTCTGTCCTCTCAGCCATGTCTCCTAGGTACCTTTGATTTCACAGAGGCCTCGGCCTTTCCAAAACAAATACCAAAAAAAAAAACCACCAAATACCACTTTAGGCTGGGTTCCTGGCATTCCTAGTGAAGCTAATGGAAAGCTTCAGTGTCTGTCTCCTGCCACCAAAGACCAGGTATTTGGTACCCAAGTTCTGGCCTGCTCATACTGCCTGTAGCTAAAGAACAAGAAATGCTCATCCCTCCCTTCCTTGAGTTTCTCCCACCCCCACATCTAGCTAAATTAGAATTCTCGCAGGGCATCTAATCTTTCTACCTGCTAGAAAGAAAAAACTCTTGGAGACGAGAAAAAAAAGGCATGGAGAACCCAAACATGTTCAGACTACCTGGGAGTATTGATGTGGTGTTCATGGTGGGGTGTGTGGAGGGGGATGATCCTCAGTTCAAACTCCTGGGATTGCCATGATAGGGATAATCAATCTTTCTCTCCTTCCCTCCCTCCCTCCCTCTCTCACTCTCTCTCTCTCTCTCTCATACATACTCACACATGCACACACACACCCATCCCCCCCCAGCCCCAGAAGTGCGGGAAGGATGGGTGGATGGCAGGCCCCAGACAAGGGGGGGATTGTCTGGAAAGCCACGTCATTTTCTCACCCTGGTAAGAGACTTGGCAATGGCTGGAGGTATTAGATGTTTTCATGTCACACCCATGAATTTGTGGCTCTGAACAGACTCACAAAAGCTATGTCCAGGAGCAAATATTTTTTACTTCTCTCCTTTGAACCGCACCCATGGGCACTACCCCAACAGAACACCCCAGTGGACACTGAAGGCCAATGTCCACCCCTCTTTCCTGTCTCCGCACTTACCAGACACCAAGGTAGGGGGATTGTTAGAGAGTTCTCAGCTGAAATTGTCTCCAGACAGGGGAAAGGCAGCCCCCATCCCTATACACACAGCCCAAACTGCAGGTGGACCAGGCCGGGGCCTGCCACTCCCTTCCTGCCAGGCTTTCCTGACCACAAGACCCACCCCGAGGCCCGCCCTGGGAGACCTGGGCACAGGCCTTTATAGACTCTCCTGCAGCAATGAAGATCACAGTACCACAGGAGAGCTGCCCTCTTCCAGTTTAGGGGTTCTATTTTGGGGGGTTTTTGTTGTTATTGTTTTTGGTACTGGAGATTGAACTCAGGGGCACTCAACCACTGAGCCACATGCCCTATTTTGTATTTTTTAATTTAAAGACAGGGTCTCACTGAGTTGCTTAGCACCTTGCCGTTGCTGAGGCTGGCTTTGAACTCACCATCCTCCTGTCTCCTCCTCCAGAGTTGCTGGGATTACAGGCGTGAGCCACCACACCCAGCCCAGTTTAGGAATTCTAGACAGAAACCTTTCACCATTTTTCCCCTAAACACATATCTGCTCAGATGTCTCTGAACCCATTTGGAGCTCTGGTTCTGCCCTCCTGCTCTGGATTTCCCCTAAACTCCCAGAATTGGGGCCCCATGTGCCAGCACTCCAGTGTACTGCCCTATTCCTCTCTTCTCACCCAGCAGCACCTGTGGCTCCAACGTCTCCCCTCTTGTCCAATGTCTTGAGGCAGTGACCAGGCCAGCAGAATGGTCCTCTCCCCACAGCACTGTAGCTGTCAGCTTAAAGTAGGACCCCAAGATGAGGGTCTTATGAGGGAACTTAAGGGCTGTACTGTACCCCAAGTTCCCCAGAGTGCTAAAATCAGGAAAAGGGAACACAGGAGAATAAAAAAGGAAGGCTTGGAAAGTGAAGTAGAAAGGGAAAAATTCCTCATAAAATGCTCACAGAGGAAACATTGACCCTGGAAAGAGGAGGCTGCTATGGTGGTGCTGAATGAGGGTGGGGGGTGGGGGACCCTTGCCAGTGCTGCTTTGGAGAAACAGAGGAAGGAGGGTCCCTGTGACTCCTCTTCCCCTACAGCCCCAGTCACATCTTCACGTCATTTTGCTCTTGCCATACAAGGACCTCAAGTGATTACAGAGTTTGAAGAACTGCCAGGCATGGTGGCGTATGTCTGTAATCCCAGCTGCTCAGGAGGCTGAGGCAAAAAGGAGGATCACAAGTTCAAAGCCAGACTCCGTAATTTAGCGAGGCCCTAAGCAACCTAAGACCCTGCCTCAAAATAAAAAGCACTGAGGATGTAGTTCAATTGTTAAGCACCCTGGGTTCAATCAATTCCTGATACCAAAAAAAAAAAAAAAAAAAAAAAAAACCTGAGGAAGATCAGCCTGCAAGTAAGCCAGCCTGGTAATCTGCAGGACAGGCCAGATGTCAGGACTCTCTCATCCAGGTGTCCTGTCCTGCCGGCTC
The DNA here is from genome assembly GCF_964194105.1 of Spermophilus citellus. Lineage (NCBI taxonomy): Eukaryota > Metazoa > Chordata > Mammalia > Rodentia > Sciuridae > Spermophilus > Spermophilus citellus. The sequence goes on along the minus strand of NC_138187.1, from coordinate 111,900,204 downwards.
CAGGTGAGGAACAAGGTGAGGGCATAGCTTCCAGTCCAATCACAGACCGTCCCTGCCCATTAGACCCATGAGTCAGACCCTGATGAAACATCTCCCATCTCTGACTTTTAGTGGGCCAGGCCCCTCTGTGTTTTCCCAAATAGGCATGCTTAGAGAGGACAGCTAGGGAACACACCCATCACGAGGTATTCCTGCCAGCTGAAGAGAAGGTTGTGAAGGGTGTGGAAGGACAGCTGGCAGTTATGGGGAGGAAGCCAACCCAGAAAACTGGGGTTGGGGGTATGGGGCACTGGGTTCCATCCCCAGCACCATAAAAAATAAAATAAAATCAGTTCACTACTCAGGAGGATCACAAATTTGAGGCCAGCCTCAGCAACTTAGTTGCTATCAAAAATAAAAAAAGAACTGGGGATGTAGCTTGGTGCGAGAAGACTCCAGGGTTTAATCCCCAGTGCCAGAAACACACAACACATACACACAAACAAACAAAATCCCAGCAACTGGAACTGGCTGCATACTTCTGACAGTATTTGGTCATCTCATATTTGTTATACACATATAGACAAATGCTTGGCACTTATCCATGACTTTGAGAAAGGTCTTCATTTATTCTCTCATTCCTATCCAACACCTAAGATTATGAAAGGCAAAAATTACTGATAAGACCCAGAATCCAGGTGAGCTACATGTGACAAAGTTAAGCCCACAAACACCCAAAAAGTCTGGTTGTGGTCAGTGAACATGGCTTTGTCCAACAGGTGGTCTCAAAATTGCCAAAGTTAACCACAATACTAACCCACTGCCCACCTGAGTTTGCAGCAAGGACCAGCCTCCTGTAGCAGGACTTTGAAGAATACTAGGCCTCCCAGAATTGGGGCCCCATGTGCCAGCACTCCAGTGTACTGCCCTATTCCTCTCTCCTCACCCAGCAGAAGGCCCCAGAAAGTGTGTGAACATTGTTGGTTCTTGCAAGCAAAGAGGGTGCAAATTCAGAGCCCTTACATCATCACTAAATCTTTAAATTTTGTTATGATAGCAAGACTTCAAATGACTTTAGCTCTTCAGTTTATCATTAGCTAACTTGGATCTTCCAGGTGCAGACAAAATCATACAAACACAAACTTTTTTTTTTTTTTTTTTTTTTTTTTTTTGGTACTGAGGATTGAACTCAGGGCCACTGAGCCACCTCCCCAGCCCTATTTTTATTTAGACACAAGGTCTCACCGAGTTGCTTAGGGCCTCCCTTTTGCTGAGGCTGGCTTTGAACAGGCCATCCTCCTGTCTTAGCCTCCCTAGCTGCTGGGATTACAGGCAAGCACCACCACACCTGGCCAAACACAAACTTCTTATGGCCCCACCAAACAGGGCCCAGGGACCTGGACAACTGTTTACCTCTACAGACATCAGCCCTGGAGCACAAAGAGGATTTCAGCCTCTGAAATATGAGAAGTCTCCAGAGCTGGGGTCCTAACACCATGGAGATTAGATGTTTAGCCACTCTGTGCCTTGGTTAAAATATGGGCAGTGATGCTGTTTCTCTCATAGGGCTGCTGGGAGGCACACACATGGGCCAATGCCTGAAAAGCACTCAGCCCAGAGCCTGGCCCTAGTGACCACTCAAAAGCTGTTTGTTTCATTTTAAGTCACTTTCCAAAGAATGCAAAACATAGTAGCAGGTCTCCACCTGTCTTCCCTGTTAGAGCCAGATGAACAGCTAGGAGAGACTTTTGTCCCAACACTGAGCAAAGGAGGCCTCAGCTTCTGTTTTGAGGGCACAGAAGATTTGAGGACATCTGGCAGGTGGCAGAGGAAGGAAGTCGGGAAGGAAGACAATGGAGGCAGGAGTGTTTCTCCACTAAGGGATGACCTGTCTTCCATTATCCCCAGTCAGTGGTGGTCTCCAACTCTGCCAGAGCTAACAACAAAAAAGCCCCAGGATGCCTCCTACATCGCCTTTGATCCCACAAGGCTTGTATTGGTGACCACCATCCAAGGGCTTAATCCCAAACCCTCAACAGAGTGGGTGTGGGTCACAGAAAAAGCTTTAGGGCTAGAAGGAAGCTGAGAGGCCATTGACTCCATCAAGCTCTTGGCCCCTGCCTTTGAGGACACAACCTGGGGCTGAAAGACAGAGGCCACCCCAGGGTCTCAGGTAGCCAGTCTTATCAGGTACTAGAACCTTGGAGGATTTGGTTTCTTTGCTCTGGCCACCCTCCTTGCGCCCCCCCCCCCCAAAGTCCCTAGCCTCTCTCATCAGGATGCCACCAGGGCAGCAGGGAGTGATCACCTGGGGCTGATTTCTTGGACACCTGGCCCTTTCCCAGGCTTGCCTCAAAGAAATGAAGAAAAGCCCTCCTCGTTAATCCGAGAGAATTAATCCGAGAGAGCTCCCGCTGCCAACAAATTGCAAAGAGAAATTTGGAAAGGAGGAAAGGATCCGCCACTGGGTGAACAGCTGGAGCCGGGAGAGGAAGGTCTGGTAAAGCTGTCAGGAAGTCCGGAGGAATTCGAGGCTGGAATGAGTCGTAGGGTCCCCGAGACCGATCCTCTCCTCCCACCCACCCCGCTATCGGCCCCCCTGCTAGGGGGTGGGAGCCGCAGAAACTGGGAACCGCGCCCGGGAAGTGGACAGTTGGCGTGGCACCTCAGTGTAGACCCTCGGTCGCGCAGTCCCAACAACCACGGAGAGCCCCCTCGCCCTCCTCAAAGCCCCCTTCCCACTTTACCTGCGACGGCGGCGCGGCTGACGCGGCCTGAGGGAGTGGTCTGGCTCCACCTGGCCGGGCGGGGCGACATCCGGACCACTTAAAAGTTACAAAGTGAAACTCTGGCGCTTCCTGCACATGCGCAGAGCTGCGTCTACGGGTTGCCCAATTTGGAGTTTTCGCCTGCGCCGGCGCGGGCCACAATGCCAACAACTGCGCCCTAGGCTCTGCGCCCCTCCTCTGTCCTCCCCAACAGCCTGGACCACCTGTCGCTGTTCGGCCCTCGCAGCCCTGGCCTGCTTGCAGGTCCTAGGGGCCAAGGAGGGCTCCACCGGACTTTCTTCAGTCGCGCTGGACGTCGCCTCTGCCCGGACACTTTGTGGGGAACTGAGCAGAACACAGGGTGGTCGTGGCGCGCGGAGAGCATCTGCAGACGTTCGTGTGCGGCCGGGTGTTGCTTGGGGTTCCCCCCCTCGAGCTCTTAGGCCCGCCCAGGGAAGTGGGGGTGGAGTGGGGTGGGGTGGAGTGGGGTGGGGTGGGAGTTCGCGGAGCTCAGCCTGAGCCTGCCCCCCAACTCCAGGCAGCCTGCGGCTACACAGAGCCCCCCTACAAGTGGAGGTCGCAGCATTTTCAGCCCTTTCCGAGGCTAAGCCCAGTACAGCCCCTGCCAGGGCTCTCTGGGGCGCCAACCCCTCCGCAGCTCGCTGAGCTCTAGGCGTCTCCTGGCGGGGAAACCAGGTGTTTCCAGGGAGTCAGTGACCTCTGCAACTGGTCTGCGAGCTCTCCGAGGGCAGGATCCGCGCGAGGTGGGCAAGGTGGTGTGGCTAGGACGGCTCGCCGGCCGCAGCCAACTGTCCCTCTTCTCAGGTCTGATTTCCGCATCTGCGAAGTAAGGCTGTTGAACTTAAAGCCTGCTCTCGGGGTCCTTTGCAGCACGATCTCTGCATCCTGAACTGTTTTGCACTCCCCAAGGTACAAGGCTTTGCAGGTTCTCTGACCTCTCTTCCATTTCTGGGCTTTCATCTTGTACTGTAATGATAAAAATATCCTCCTAACCTCCCTGTCCCTGATTCTAGCACCAGCCCATGGCTGCCTGGGCAGGGTGGGGGTGTCTTTTCCTTCCTCTCTCAGTTCTGGGACCCATCTGGCTTCCATCTCTCCCATGAAACTCTTAGCCACTACTTATTTCCCAGAGTTTTCCTCTGCCCTTGTCGTCATCGTCGTGGTCGTCCCCCCCCCCCCACCTTATCTCTGCCTTTTATGACCCCTCCTGCTCTGGTATCTGCTGTTGCCAAGAACCCCACACCTGATCTTGCCAGGTTCTTGTTAATGATCCCCTGGACATCCCTCTAGCACCTCAGACTGCTCCTATCCAAACTCCTTCCTCCTCTCATCCCCCAGCTGTGTGTCTTCATCTCTGCCTAAGTTGATGGTCCCCACCTGCCTGGTCTGTGCCCTGGGACCAGGGAAATGCAGGTTCTAGCCCCAGTTATATTAGAATGGCGAAGCCACTGATGAAAAGAAAATTTAGGATCCTCATTTTAGGGGTTGGGGATTTAGCTCAATGGCCTAGCATGTGCAAAGCCCCGAGTTCAGTCCTCAACCCTGGGGGATAGGGAGGGAAGGAGGATCCTCGATTAAAGTTATTTCAAAATTAAGAGAAGTCTGTTGTGAATCCGAATGTGAGTCGAGATAACCATAACCCTCCTTATGCCAATGTGTGAAGTGGTTATAAAACCAGTATTTCCTTAAATCAAGAGTATGGAAGTTAGGGATTGTTCCTACTTGATAGAGAAGGAATGAAAATTTAAAGGCTATTGAATTTACAGCTAACAGAAGCTGTGGAGACTGGTAAAGAACCTAGAATGTCAAGGTTACAGCTTAAAAGGCCCTGTAATCTTGGCATTCGAAAATATTATATCCAACATTGTGAACATTTGCTCTCTTTATTTGCCTAAGATCTGAAGGAGTGACCCACATTCTTGTAGTATCAGTGATGATTTAGATAACAGCTTTTTTTATTTTCATGCAACTAGAATTGAAATAAAGTCCCAATCACTGCCCAAAAAAGTCTAAATGTCAACAACAAAAAGATCTCTGTCCCAATTCTGAAAAAAAGGCACCACAGATACTAGAATCTGAATGCATTTAATTTTAAATTTCGAAATTACTTAAGACCTTAACCAAACATTAGCCGGCTCTTTCCTTAGTTTTCCAATCAAGTTGACCTCTGTAGAATTTTCTGTTCTCTCATCAATTTGCAGAACTTTGGTTAAAACAGAGAAATATAAAATTACAGAATAAATGTGTTTTATTTGGGTCTTGCAAAGCCCTGATTATCTGGGTTGGTGATGCATAAATTAAACCTTAAATTCAGGTCTTAGGTTAAGAGTAGAGACTGGAGCTCAGCCCAGACCCAGTGACAGGTCAAGGAAACAATGAAAATTTGTGGGTTTCTGCCCATATGTTACAGTATCTACACATGTAAGTGCTTAGAATACAGTGCAAGGGCTACCCAGCAGCCAGGGAGTCCGATTCCTGGGAAGCAAATTTTAGAAAGTAAGCTGAATTGTCAGAGGAAGCAAAGCCAGAGCTCAGTTGAGAGCACAGAGCATTTGTTCTTCAGGGTTCAGTCTCTCTGGGGCCCTAGAACACTTCAGACACACACAGAAGCCAAGTCCTTTTATGGCCTCACCAGGGCCTATGGCTCTAGCCCCCTTGGCACAGGAGCCCCATCTGAGGCACAGCTGCACTTCTGCACCCTCATGTTGGGCAGGCTGACCACCTGGGGCCTGGTCCTGCCTCCTTCCTTGATGTTCACAATCATGGGCAGCGAGGTTGTCTCTGAGGCGATGCACTGTCTTGGCCCCAGATATGGCCATTTGAAGGTCAGGGACTCTGGGGGCTGCAGGCAGCTGCCCACACATTCATAGACCAGGAAGCCTGGGGGCTCCAGGACCCAGTTCTCAGCCCACTTCATTCCCTGAAGGTCCAAATACATCTGCTGGCGGCAGCAGCGGGTGCCCTGGGTCACTGGTGCCTCAGGGTCACAATTACCTTGAGCTCTGTGGGGACAAAAAGAGATAAGTCAGAGATGAGCTGGAAGAGCTGAGGTCAAAAGCACTGAAAGTTTATGATCCATCTCAATATGTTCAAAAAGTTGGATACTGAACTGGGGGTGTAGCTCAGTGGTAGTGTGTTTGCTTAGCATGCACAAGGCCCTGGGTTCCATCCCCAGCATTATAATAATAAAGAAAGAAAAAACGCAGGATATTTGTGTCAGACACTAGATAACTAAAAATAACTATAAAATAAATAACTGATATTTACTGAGAGCCTCCACTTAAGAGTCACAGGGAGAATTTATAAATGCTCTCATTCATTTACACACTCTGAAAAGTTGCCCATTTCAAAATCAATTTAATTCCCTTTGTGTCTCTCTACTTGAGCTCATCAGTTTGACCCACAACGCCTACCCATAGTCCTTGAGATCCAGCGTGTGCAACTCCAGCTGGGGCTCGCTCTGCTCAGCTCCCAGTGCCCCCTGTGCGGCGAAGCGGACCAGCTGGGGTGCGCCCGAGGCCCCAGGGCCCAGGTGCTCCCTCTGCACCGACACCTGCAGCAGCAGGGGCTGCCGGGGCCGGCTCAGCTGCTGCCAGAAGTTCACAGCCTCGGTCACATCGAAGGCCTTCCAGCCGCTCTCATGGATGGACACCAGCCTGGACAGAGACCCGCATGAGGGGTGAGGACTGGGACACCCTTCTAGAGGGCCCTGGGGGAAAGCTACCCCTCCTCTGCCTCCATCCGTGACCCCGCCCTTTCCTGCTCTCCTGGACAAAGCTGCCTCCTTCCTGCCTATCCCCTCCCCTCCCCCAGCGCAGAGCAGCTGGAATCCCCACCTGGAGTCTATGAGAGAGGTGCGGTTGGAGCCATCGTCGCGAAAGCGCAGCCACTCAATGGTGACCCGAACCCAGGCGTTTCGCTCTTGCCTGAGGAGGGCAGCCTGAGGGACCGGTTCCTGGAAAAGCCGCAGCACAGCCTGCACCAGTTCGCTGTTGGCGGGCAGCCGCTGCTCCATGCCAAATACCAGCAGGTACGTGGAAGCCTCGGACACCAGGAACTTGCCAGCCACCTCTGGAGACAAGAGCAGGGTTAGTTGACCCTCTCGGGGCACCAGGAGAGCTCAGAGGGTTGCAGGGCTCAGGGTCCATAACCACAATTTCCTGGTAATCCAAAGGAAAAGTTTGGAGCCTGGGAAACTGGTGGACCAGGAAAGAAGCATTCTTCCCCATCCCCCAATAAAAAAATAATTTAAAAAATTTGCAGTCAGGCTTTGTGTCCTAAAACAATCACATGGAACTGGGGCTTGTTTACTAGCAACCTCTACCTAGAGAGGGTAGGGGCAGCTTTGGGACTCTGTGCAGAGGACTGGGCCCTCAAGTGTGCAGCAATGCTGATTTCCTTAGGAAAAGGGAGTAGGGTGTCATAGAAGGGAAATGGAGAGGGGGCTACAGAGAACCTGGAATATGGAAATCTGTGGTCACCAGTTGAACTGTACTTTTCTTAAATTCAGAGAGAGGGTCCTGAATTTACTCTCATTTCCTCCTGTGGTGAGGGAACTCATGCTCAGCTAAATGTCCCCAAAGGGAGAAACAGGGAGCCAAGTGCTTCTAAAGAACTTTGGCAGGGCTACTGAGCTTTGAGGAAGATGTCTGGGACATTTATAACACTGTCCTCAGAGGCACCCATCAACCTGTCACTAACACCTGAGGCTCCAGGTTTGCAGGATGATCACCCGATAGGCCACATTTGCTGCCAACAGTCACCTCAGCTGCCTGTTCTGGATCCTCATCACCCTAGGCATGGCAGGAGAGGAGAAAGGAGGTGGGTGAAGCTGGGGCATAAGGGGGTGATTCTAGCTCTGGGGGTAAAAGGCTGCACTAGGATAGAGGTACAGCTAGAACCCTGACACTGGACACTTCTGCTGTCACACTTAAGTATTTCCAGCTACCCAAGCAGCTTCTACCCACATCCACTCACCCATGCTGGGAGGCAGACAGGTGAGACATAGTTGTCCACTGTTCCAGGTGAGCAAATGGTTGAGAAAAGTTTTTAAGGCAATTTGTTCCAGGTCGCCCTCAAACCAGAGTGGCAATGTGGAAACAGACCCCAGGAAATCTTGCCTGTACCCTACCTAGCTTTCTGGGGGAAACTGGTCCTAGCCACACCTACCCAAGCCTAGTGGCTCTGCTTTCCTCTGCCTCCTCCTCTTCTCTGGGGCCTGGGTTTTGCCAGAAGGTCTAACCTGACACCTTAAGTGGTCCCTCAGTGCATAGCCAGAGCCTAAGGGCACAGGCCCAAACACCCTCCTCACTGCCTCTTGGACCATAGCCTCCACACATCCTCTTAACAGAGCACCACAAAACAGAGGTGAAAACCAATCCGTATCTTCCCCACAAGGACCAAGATGCAGAAAGAGGAAGGCTCACCTGGAAAGCTCTGGCTGAACCTCTTTCCACGGGATCGGTCCCCATGGCTGCGCTGCAACAGGGTCACATATTGGGCCCGGACTTCAGCAGGGATGGTCAATCCCTCCACATCAGCCTTGTCCAGGACTGGCACTTGGTTGAGCCTCAGCTGCCTCAGCAGGCTTTCCAGGACCTGCTGTTCCGTCAGGGACTCCCCAGGCCTGGTCAGGGGCAGCACCCAGAGAGCCCAACAGAGCCACAGAGGTCGCATGGTTCTGCTCGGGAGCAGCAAGGAATCTGTAGATGTGTCTTCAAGGAGGCTGCAGAAGGGTCTTGGGTCCAGGCACTGGGTGTGCTGAGAGTCACAGCTGGCTAGCTTTATAGCCGGCCCTGGGGTGGAGAGGGAGGGGGTAAGTCACACCCCTTGGACCTCCTGGGAGCTCAGCAGCTAGACAGTCTCTTGAGCCTTGAGGAGGGGGATGTCTAGAAAGGGCACAAAGGGCTGTCTGGACTGAGGATAGCTGATTGTTGCTGTCTGCCTCATGGCAGTGGACCTCTACCTTGGCTTAGTTAAATTAAAAAAAAAAAAAAAAAGTTTGGGCTAGGGATGTGGCTCAGCGGTAGAGCACTGGCCTGGCATACAGGAGGCTCTGAGTATGATCCCTGGCCCTGGAGGTGGGGGGAGTTTTTTTCCTGGAGAAGAGGCTTTCATTTCCTACAGGAGGCCAGTTTCCCAACTGCTGGAATTTGGACTTAGAATGCTGTTCTAGGACTCTCTGAGGACCAATCCTGCCCAGTCCTCTGAAGTCCATGCTTCAGAGGGTGCCGGGGGTTAACGAAATCCAGGGTTTGTGATCAATAGTTGGGAAACCTGGTGCTTCCCACTGTTGGGGGTGGGGGGCTTACTTGGCCAGGGATTCTGGGAGACTTTAGTACCAGTGGGGTTTGTCCAAGAAGGAGTTCTAACCTCTCCCTCTTTCTTAGAGCTGAAAGTCCACCCTTACACACACACACACACACACACACACACACTTTTTTTTTTTTTGAGACCTGGTCTTGCTAAATTGCTGAGGCTGGCAGCTAGCCAGGAATTTGTGATCCTCCTGCCTCAGCCTCTGGAGTTGCTGAGATTACAGGTATGCACCACCATACCCAACTCCTCTCTCCCAATTTATGAGCCAAGAAAATTGAGACTCAGAGAGGACAACCTCCTCTGGCTCTGAGTTGAAGACTGAGACCCTGAATAAAGTCAGGTCTTTCAATTCCCAACCTGAAGTTCTTTCTACACCACAAAAACACTTGTAGCAGAGTCCTATCCTGGGGGCCTTGAGGGGAGCCAGGTGGACTCAATTCAGATGATCAGGTCTGGGAAGGCATGGTGGCAATCCCCCAGTCTCCTGAGGCTTCCCCAAGACACAGGAATGTGGATTTGATTGAAGAATTATACTGAGGAAATAAAATTGGGCAATCAGCCATGGAAAGCCCTGCCAGATAGAATACAGAATGCAATTTGACATATATTAAGCATTCATTGCTTGTCTGTGCTTCAGATTTCGCCAGTCCTATGTTTTATTTGCGGAATCTGGCAACCCTACCCAGAAGCTAAAAGAAAAAAGCCAATGTGGATTGGGAGACTTGTCAACCGGCTGGACTGTTGCCCAGTGGGAGGTCAGCCCCACCCTTTGTTATGCAGAAGAGGAGCCTGGCTATCCCGCCACCCCCACCTGTGTCTGGCCCAGGTCTGGCAGCTGGAAGTGGTAAAGTGACCTCAGAAAAACATCTTCTGTTCTGAGCAAAGACTCAGGGTCACTGGAATGAGACTCAGTACCCCTAACTCAGGTCCCATTTTGACTCTGGCCCTAGGTTCAAATCTAAGGACACTGGAAAGGGCAGTGATCTGACCGTCCTGGGGAAATGAGTAACAAAAGGGACTGGGGTACAAGTGGAACCCTCACTACCACCCTCCTTTCCCTGCAAGGACAGGATTTGACCCCAAACAGAAGTCAGGCTGCCAGTTGAGGGCCAGGAAAAAACAGTCAGAGGTCATCAGGGGGCCTCTGTGGGTAGGAATCAGTTGAACCCAGACTTAGAACCAAGGAGGACTCAGAGGTCAAAAAAGATCGGGTCCAGGAGTGGGGTCACTTCCAGGTTGGAGTGCAGCATCTGGGGGTTTCCAGGTGACTCTGTCCCCTTCCTGTGCAGGAACAGGCACTACTGTGAGTTCTTAGGTGCTCTGGGCTGCCCCAACCCCACCTTCAACCTCCTGACTCCATGCGGCTGCTGGGGTCTTTAGACACCCCCTGGATGAGCCCTTATTGTTCTCCCAGAGCAGCCCAGCCTTCCCTGGGGCTCTCTGGGAGCTGAGGAAGGTGGGACAAGGCAGGAATAAGAATTAACTTGCAATGGTGCATGCCTGCAATCCCAGTGGCTCCGGAGGCTGAGACAGAGAATCAGGAGGCGCTAAGCAACTCAGTGAGACCCTATCTCTAAATAAAATACAAAATAGGGCTGGGGATGTGGCTCAGTGGCTAAGTGTCCTTGAGTTCAATTCCTGGTACTGAAAAAAAGAAAAGAAAAGGAAAAAAAACAGAATTGTGGGGTATTTTTTGGTACCGGGAATTGAACCCAGGGATGCTTAACCACTGAGTCATGTCCCCAACACTTTTTATTTTTTAACACAGGGTCTCACTTAATTGCTTAGGGCCTCATTAAGTTGCTAAGTTGCCCTGGAACTTGTGATCCTCCTGCCTCAGCCTCCCAAGTTGCTGTGCCACCACCACACCCTTCAGGATTCACGTTTAAGTTCATATAGCCCCTTCTGCCTTCATGGCAAGTGTGAGTTCAAACTGTAAGCACACTAGCTGTGTGCTTTCTCTGTGTGTTTTCTGCCATCTTTAATATGAGTCTCTCTCTAGAAATAGGGATAATGTCTTTTTCTTTCTCTCTCTCTCTCTCTCTCTCTCTCTCTCTCTCTCTCTCTCTCTCTTCTGATACTGGGGATTGCCCTACTACTGAACTATATCCCTGGTGTTTTTCATTTTTTATTTTGAGACAGGATTTCTCTAAATTGCCAAGGCTGGCCTTGAACTTGCAGTCTCCCTGCTCAGCCTCCCAAGTGCTGGGATTACAGCTAGCAGACCCACTGAGCTAAATAATGTGCTTTTTACAGTAGATTTGTCCACACTAATGGAGGTATTTGCAGGCCTCCTGATAACAATAGGTACTTAATACATAGTAGGAGACTTTCCCACTGTTATTAAGTATTTAAATGTTTAACTTTTAAAATATAGATAGATTAAAAACCAAATATAGGGGCTAAGGATGTGTCTCAAGCGGTAGCACGCTCGCCTGGCATGCGTGTGGCCCGGGTTCAATCCTCAGCACCACATACAAACAAAGATGTCGTGTCCACCGAAAAAACTGAAAAATAAATATTAAAAAATTTTAAAAAATCAAATATAGTTTAACATTTCTAAAATTTTTTGATAAATAATTCAAATAGTGCAACATTCAAATATATGGAAGGAAATAAGGAAATGTCATTCTCCCTTCATTCCTGTTATTGTTCCCACCATATGCATATAATTCTTTTCAAAATTATAATTTATCTTTTTTTTAATATATATTTTTTAGTTTTCGGCGGACACAACATCTTTGTTGGTATGTGGTGCTGAGGATCGAACCCAGGCCGCACGCATGCCAGGCGAGCACGCTACCGCTTGAGCCACATCCCCAGCCCATCAAAATTATAATTTATATTTATGATTTTTTTTTTGGTACCCAGGATTGAACCCGGGGGCTCTTAACCACTGAACCACATCCCCAATCCTTTTCTATATTTTATTTAGAGACAGGGTCTTGCTGAGTTGCTTAGGGCCTTGCTAAATTGCTGAGGCTGGCTTTGAACTCTCAATCCTCCTGCCTCACCCTCTGAGCCACTGGGATTACAGGCATGTGCCACTGCACATGGCATCTTTATAATTTTTTGCATTTTTGGAAATCAAACTCGGAACCTGGGAGATGCTCAGCACAGACTTTACTACTAAGCTATACCCCACCCCCAATTTTTTGTTGTTTTTGTTGTTGAGGTGAGATGAGGTCTCACTATGCTGTCCAAGCCGGACTTGAACTCACCACTCTCCTGCTGCAGTCTTCAGAGTAGCTGGGATTATAGCCATGTACCACTACACCCAGTTTTTTTCCTTCCCTCTCCTCTGTTCCTACCTCTCCCCTCCCCTCTCCTCTTCTTTTCTTTCCTTTCCTCTGTTTTTATGGTGCTAGGATTAAACCTAGAGCCTCACACAGGCCAGGCAAGTACTCCACCTCTAAGCTCTACCCCCAACCCCTCCTCTGGTTTTTTCCTGTTGTCTAATTTCATTAGCTAGTATCTCTAGAACAATTTTAAATAAAATTAGTGATAGGAGATATCATTGTTTTGCTCTTGATTTTAATAGGACTCCTTTACTGTTTCTTCATTAAGTTATGAGCTTTACAGTTGAGATAAATATATTTTATCATGTTTAGGAGGTATCTATAATAGCTTTAAGAAATTGTGTTTTTGTTTTCGTGTTCGGTGCTATGAATTGAACCCAGGGCCTCAGGCATGCATGTACTCTACCACTATGCTACACCCTGAACCCAATAATAGGAGGATTAAAAAAAAAATCAAGAATAGATGTTGAATAATACTAATCTGGTAACTATCTGGAGGAATGAGAACTCTTATATATTGCTAGCAAGAATATAAGCATACTAGAGAACTCTTTGACAGTATTTATAGCAGTTCAAGTTATCTCATTACCCAAAGACCCAACAATTCCATCCAGTCAGACAGATATTCATGCACAAGAATGATTATCACAGCATTGTTTTATGAGTCCAAACAGGCCGAAGGGGTATCTCAGAGGTAGAGTGTGTGCTTAGTATGGATGAAGCCCTGGAATTCAATCCTCAGTACCCCCCACACACACACACACACAAAGAATCTGGAACTGGGATTGTGGCTCAGTGGTACAGCACTTGCCTAACACGAGCGAGGCCCTGGGTTCAACCCTCAAACCACATATATATAAATACAATAAAGGTATTATATCCAACTACAGCTAAAAAATAAATATTCTTTAAAAAACTGAATTGAAGCAACCATCAACAGTGTAAAAGAAGACAATGAACCAGAGTTGTATAAAAGTAGCAGTAGCCAAACACAAAGGATGTAAATGATTCCATGTATTTAAAATCCAAAATGAGGGCAGAACTAAGCTATAGTATTTAGAGATAATATTCCTTTACTTGGGAAAGGGAAAAAATATTTGCTAATAGTGATTATTCTGTTTCTTTTTCTAATATTTACCTCTCTGATTGCCTTCTATATGTACTCACTGAAGGATTTGCAATCATAGTGCACAATTTTTTTAGGAAATACCCTCAGGCTTGCAGAGAGCCTGAGGTGGAAACTATAGGACCACCTTTGTCCCCCCACCAAGGGCCCACCTGAATCCTAGGGAGGCTGCAATCCCTGCTCCTGACCTATCCACCAATATACCCTGCCCACCCTGCCCTCCCAGCCCCACAGCCTCATCTTCACCCACCATCTGATTCCCACCCAAGGCCACAGCCCAGCCCAGGGCTCCAGTGCTGTCCTGCTGTTGCTAAGTGGTCCTCCAGCAGATAAAGTTAGACTGCCACTAGCCTCGCAACTCCCCCTGGATTCAGGCCTACCAGTGTGTGTGTGTGCTGAGGGCAGTGTGCTGAGACCACCAGCCCTCATGTTATACACAGGACAACTGGACCCACATCCGACTCAGTGAGGGCATGTGTGGACAAATGTGGGTGCACAGTGACTTGGCTACACACATTTCTCAGGGCCCTAAGTCCTCCATTATTTCTGCAGTTTGTGCAGTAGAAAAGGCAGGTGACTGTGCCCAGAATACCAAAGCTAGGCATGGTGGTGCACACCTATAAGCCCAGGGGCTCAGGAGGCTGAGGCAGGAAGATTGAGAGTTCAAAGTCAGCCTCAGCAATTGAGTGAGGCCCTAAGCAACTTAGTGAGATCCTGTCTCTGAATAAAATATACAAAAGGGCTGGGGATGTGGCTCAGTGGAAAGTGCTCCTGGATTCAATCCCTGGGACCTAAAAAAAAAGGACACCAGAGTCACCAGCTGCTTCCTCAGGATTAGCTCTGTTCCACCCATCTTTTCCCTATTGTGGGCTTCTCTGGGGAACCTCTTACTTACTTAGCCCAAAAGAAAACCAGCCTGAAACTTGGTTGGAATTGGAATCAGTTAAACATATGCAAAAGTGAACTGAATATATTATTTTACATCAACATGAAAAGAATTTCACACACCACTCCCCACCCTTTTTAAAAAAAAATTTTTAGATATTGATGTACCTTTATTTTATTTTATTATATGTGGTGCTGAGAATCGAACCTAGTGCCTCACATGTGCTAGGCAAGTGCTCTACCACTGAGCCACCACCCCAGCCCCCCTTTTTTGTTTTTTACATTAAAAAATAAATCTCTCTCTCTCTCTCTCTCTCTCTCTCACATACACAAACACACACACACCACACAAACATACCCATACATACACACCTTTTTTTTTTTCCTAAGGGGACAAAATGATGAAACCTCAGGGACTAGACTGGAACAAAATAAAATAAGTGTAGCTTAATATTCTGATAGCTCTCAAAGCAACAGTAATTAAAAAATAATCGAATAATCTTGAAAAATAATCGACAATCATCAAACTCATCTATTATAGGGAATACACAAATAATGTAGCAGTCATTTTTTTCTTATAAATAGAGTCCTGCAAGGACTCCTCTGCAGCAAAGGTCCTCTGCACCTCAGCATTCACAGTAGTATCTGTTCCTTTGCAGGAAAGGGACAGTGGCCACCCTGGAGACCCCCAAATGCTGGGCCCCAACCTGTAGTGACTCCACTCCTGGACTCAACCTTTTTGACCCCCTTGGTTCTGAGTCTGGGTCCAGTTGATTCCCACCCACAGTTTTTTAAACTGGTTTACCAAACAGAAAGGGGCTTTTCAGATGGGAGAGACTCAAACAGACTTGGTTTCATTTTGTTTTGTTTGTTCCCTTTAGGGCTTTAGTCACACCTGGGCTCCACCTGCCTGTGAATCACTTCCAGATGGGGAAACCACCTGGGAGGCCAACGGCCTGGGTGTGTGTCTTGGCCACATTTCCTATCTGTGGCAGCATCGACTTGAAGCAGGCCCTTGTGGCCCTGAGTAAAAACCACTGATAGGGCTGGCCTGGCTGCTCTCTCGCCAGGGCTGCAGCCTGGAGCTTCCCACTCCTCCTTCCATAGCTGTGAGCTGCCTCACCCCAGCAGCCAAGCTCAAATCCTTCCCCTCCCTTCTTAAAGGAAAGACTTCAGAATTCAGAAAGATCACATTGGCTGAGATTGTTGCTCAGTGTTAGAGCACTTGCTTAGCTCACCCAGGGTCCTGGGTTTGATGCCCAACACTGCAAAATAATAATAATAATAATAATAATAATAATAATAATAATAATAATAAAAACACTGGAGACAGGTTTTTTGAGGGGGGGTGGGAGTTGTTAGCAGTACTATTCTCTTATTTGCCCACCCCAATAAAAAATGTTCATGAAAAGCCAAGTGCGTTAGTGCACACCTGTAATCCCAGTGGCTCAGGAGGCTGAGGCAGGAGTTTCACAAGCTCAAAGCCAGTCTCAGCAACTTAATGAGGCTCTAAGAACTTAGTGTGATCCTGTCTTAATAAATAAATAAATAAATAGGGCTGGGGATGTGGCTCAGTGATTAAGCACTCCTGAGTTTGATCCCTGGTACCAAAAAGGAAAAACAAAGGTTCATGAAAGAAGAGACTCATGTAAACTAGCCTCTTTCCCCAAATCTAGAAACCGTTCATTTCCATAAGTTCGTCTTCCTGCTTTTCTGTCTCTTCAATTAATTTATGATGATTTTGACCCTTTTCGGTATCCTGAGGGGACATAAAGGCAACTGGTACAATAGGAAGCCCAGGTGCAGGAAGGCACTTTGCTAAGGTGGCCCAAATGCTGCTGCAGGGTTCCAGCGTCCCCAGGAGGGAGGCACCCTCTCACCCTTGGGCAACCTTTCCTTTGTGTGCTTTTACTTACCTCATGTGTCCTCCTCATCATCAAGAAGGATCTGTTGCCATTCCACAGAGGAGGCACAGAGCAGTCCAGACCCTAAGGTCACATGTTGACCACAAGAGCGCCAAGGTGACAGGTTGTTCATGGGAGCAACACCAGATGCCAATCCTGGCTGGGTGACCTTGGACACCTTTATCAGCTATGGGCATCTGGGTTTCTTTATCTGTGAAATGGGGGCATTAATAGCATGGATGCTTGGAGCCAGGATTTGCCTAATCTGCACCTGGCTGCCAAGCTTCCTCCCCGCCCTCCTTTCTGAGTCCTGCCTGTCCTGACCTTACCTAACTGATGGCACACAGCCTGTCAGAAGGAGCTGCCTAGATTTGTCGAGGGCTGGTAAGTGGCACACAAAGACTGAACTAGCCAGGAAGGGGCCAGATGAACTGAAATGTGGGTTCTTATTCCTGCATTGTCCCCCACCCTCCTTAGCCCCAGAGAGCGCCATGGAAGGCTGGGCTGCTCTGGGAGAACAATGAGGGGCTCATCTAGGGGGCATTTGGAGACCCCAGCCACCACATGGACCCCAGGCTGGGGTCAGGGAGGTCGAAAGTATGGGCTTGGAGCAGCCCAGGGCAGGAAAGGGACAGCGGCCACCCTGGAGACCCCCAAATGCTGGGCTCCAACCTGTAGTGATTCCACTCCTGGACTCAACCTTTTTGACCCCCTTGGTTCTGGGTCTGGGTCCAGTTGATTCCCACCCACAGAGGCTCCCTGATGACCTCTGGCCTTATGTTTTCCCCTGGCCCTCACATGGCAGCCTGACCTCTGTTTGGGTTCAAATCCTGTCCTTGCAGGGGCAGAAGGGGGATGGGTGGACACCAGGCCTCACTCCTGATGCTCACCTGTCACAGACTCCCTCACCTACCTCATCCCCCCACCCCAGGTCCTCCAATCCAGGCCCAGGTCTGGGCCCTCGGAGCTGGTCTACCTCTTCTCATCTCCATTCCCCTTACCCCCTCTGTCCTCCAGGACAGCCAACCTGGCTTTGGGATAACTTCCCCACCTCACCCAATTTGACTCTGCAACGCCAGATCCCCTCCCCCAGGCTGCTGGAAGCTGGGGCTACTTCTTCTGCTTGACACAGGGCGGGGTCTTCCTCTTGCCTGACAACTAATCAGCCCATTGTGAAAAGTCTCCCAATCCACATTCGCTTTCTTCTGGCTGATTGGCCAATTACTTTATTTCCCCAGCAAAACATTTGAACCTACCTAGAATCCACATTCAGGAAAGAGGCCTGTGTTTGCAAAGGGATATTTGCCCTCTGTCTGGGGGATTTGCCCTCTGTCTGCCTCTACTGATCCTCTCTCCAGCCCCTAGCTAGAAAGTCCCAGGGCCTGAACTGCAGGTTGCAAACAGCCCGAGGTCAGGGAAAGAGCTTGGACCAGCTTCCCTTTTTATATGAGTGTTGGCTTCAGGTTCCTTTCACCACAGACACCTTCCCGGCTCTCACTTCTAGGTTGGTCTCCCCATTGCACACCAGAACCTTATGTCCAAATGCCCATCACTCCTACCTATCGCCAGCTCATACACCCAGCTAGGCCTCCAGATCTAGTGTGGTCATTCTGGATTCCTTTCCTATCTTACATACTTCACAGTCCATCCCCAGCCCTTGTATCAATTTGCAGCCCTCCACCATCGCAGCAGCAGCTACAGCTGCCCCCTCTCACTCCATTCCCCACCCCTGTGGTCAATGCAGTAGTAGTCTTGGGAGAACTTTAACCAGTAAATGCACTCCATGAGTCAGAACCCTCCAAAAATGAACTAAAAAATGAATCATGGACCTAAATATAAAAGACAAAACTATAAAATTCCCAGAAGATAACCTAGAAGAAAATCTAGATGACCTTGGGTTTGGCATTGACTTTTCAGTCACAACACCAAATCACTGTCCATAAAAGAAGTAACTGATAAATTGGACTTCACTAAAATTAACTTCTGCTCTGCAAAAGACACTGTCAAGAGAATGAAAAGACAAGATACAGACTAGAGAAAATATTTGCAAAAAAAAAAAACAAAAAACAATCTGGCCAGGTGAGATGTCACATGAATATAATCCCAGCAACTCAGGAGACTAAGGCAGGAGAATTGCAAGTTCAAGGCCAGCCTTAGCAATTTATTTAGATGCTGTCTCAAAATAAAATAGAAAATGTAAAAGGGCTGGGGTTTAGCTCAGTGGTATAACCCCAGTACTGCAAAAAAAAAAATATATATATATATATGTATATATATATATATATATATATATGTATATATATACACACACACACACACATATATGAGATAAAGGTCTGTTATTCAAAATAAAAACAAAGTGTGTGTGTGTGTGTGTGTGTGTGTGTGTGTGTTGCAGCTGCTTCTATTGCTGGGCATCAGCCCAGGGCCTACTACACGCCAGTCAAACACTTTACCATTGAATTACAACCCCAGCCCCCTATAAAGAACTCTTAAAACTCAACAATAAGCCTGGGAACAGTGGCACATACCTGTAATTCCAGCGGTCCAGGAGGCTGAAGCAGGAGGATCACTAATTCAAAGCCAGCCTCAGCAATGGTGAGTTACTAAGCAATTCAGTGAGACCCTGTCCCTAAATAAAATACAAAATAGGGCTGAGGATGTGGCTCAGTGGTTGAGTGCCCCTGAATTCAATCCTAGGTACAAAAAAAAAAAGCAAAAGACCTGAATAGACACTGCACTAAAGAAGATATACTGCCAGGCACAGTGCTGCATGCCTATAATCCCAGTGCTTTAGGAAGCTGAGGCAGGAGGATAGTAAGTGGGAGGTCAGCCTCAGAAACTTTGTGAGACCCTCTCTGTCTCAAAAGAAAAAAATAAAAAGTACTGGACAAGGGACTGGGGCTGTAGCTCAGTGGTAGAGTGCTTGCCTAGTACTTGTGAGGCATTGAGTTTGATCCTTGGCATTATGTACAACTATAATGGGCCAATAAAAAAAATGTGGGGAAAAAAGGACTTGGGATGTAACTCAGTGGTAAAAGGCTCCTGGGTTCATCCACAGTACTAAATAAATAAGAAGCAGCTATACAGGTTGCAAATAAGCATATGAAGAAATGATCCACATCATCATTATTAGGGAACAAAAATGAGATACTATTATACAACTACTAGAATGACCAGTATATCCAAAATACTGAGAAAACCAATGCTGGTGAGAATGTGGAGCAATTTTTTATATATTTTGTGTGGTGCTTGGGATTGAACCCAGGTCCTTGCACATTGTAGAGAAGCACTTTACCACTGAACTACATCCCCATTTCTGTTTGCTTATATGTATGTGTACGGATGAGGCCTTGCACATGCTAGCACTCTAGTACTGGGCTACATCATCAGTGCCTCTGTTCTTTCAATTTTATTTTGAGACAGGGTCTCATTAAGTTGTCCCAGCTAGTCTTGAACTTGCAACCCTCCTGCCTCAGCCTCCTTAGTAGCTGGGATTACAGGCATGCACCCTGTGCCAAGCTTGAACTCCTATTCATTGCTGGTGGGAATGCAAAATGTTACAGCCACTTTAGAAGATAGTTTGGCAATTTCTTAAGAACCTAAATAGAACCTAAATATATTCTTTTCTTTCTTTTTTTTTTTTTTTTTTTGGTACCTGGGATTGACCTCAGGGGCACTCAACCACTGAGCCACATCCCCAGCCCTATTTTGTATTTTATTTAGGGACAGGATCTCACTGAGTTGCTCAGCACCTCACTTTTGCTGAATCTGGCCTTGAACTTGCTATCCTCCTGTCTCAGCCTCCTGAGTGGCTGGGATTACAGGCGTGCATCCCCGCACAAAACTTAAACATATTCTTATAATACCCAGCAACTGCCCTCCTTGGTAGTTACCTAAATGAATGGAAGACTTCTGTTCACATAAAAACCTGCACTTGATTGTTTACAGCATTGCCAAGACTTGGAAGATGCCCTTCTGTAGGCAAATGGGTAAATAAACTGTGGTAACCCAGACAATTAAATATTTGACTCTAAAAAGAAATGAGCTATCAAGTAAAAAATGGACATAAAAGAAACTTAAAAGCATATTACTAAGTGACAAAAGTTACTTTGAAATGGCTGCCTGATTCCAACTCTGTGACATTCTGGAAATGTCAAGACTGGAGACAGTTGAAAGACCTGCAGCTTTCCAGAGGTCGAGGGGAGAGGAATGAGTAGGCCGAGCACGGAGGATTTTTATGGCAATGGAATTACTCTGTATGGTACTCTAAGAGTGGATAAATGTTATTATACACTTGTCCAAACTCATAAAACATACAACATCAAGAGTGAACCAAGTACAGGAGTTGTAGTTGTGGCTCAGAGGTAGAGTGCTTACCTAGCATGTGTGAGGCACTGGGTTCGATCCTTAGCACCACATACATATAAATATATAAAATAAAGTTATTGGGTATAACTACAGCTAAAAGAAGAAGAAGAAAGGAGGAGGAGGAGGGGGGGGGGGACCAAATACAGACTCGGGATGCTAAGGATGTGCCAGTATAGGGTCAATTGTAACACATGTACCACTCACATGTATGAGGCAAGCACTTTACCACTGAGCCCCACATGTACCACTCTTGATGGGGGATTAAGTATCAGAGGGCTTCCTTCTGTGTGGGAAATTCTGTACTTCTCCCTCAATTTTCTTATTAATTTAAAACTGCTCTAAAAAACTAAAACATATAGGGGCTGGGATTGTGGATCCGTGGTAGAACACTCGCCTAGCACTTGTGGGCACTGGGTTCGATCCTCAGCACCACATAGAAACAAATAAATAAAATAAAGGTATTGTGTCCATCTACAACTAAAAAAGTTTTAAAAGTAAACTATATATATATAGAGAGAGATAGATATAGATATAGATATAGATATAGATAGATAAACAAATCTCCAAAGGCTTCTTATTACATTTTGGAAAAAAATTCAAATTAATTTCCATATACTTAAAGCTCAGGCTGATCTGGGCTAGGCTCCCCTTCTCTATTTCACTTGCTTTCTGAGAGCCAGCCACACAGGCCCCTCTTTCCCCATGCCAGTCCCACCTCAGTGTCTTTAGCCACTGTCTTTGCCTTCAAGAACCTGCATCCAGAGCTTTACAGGGTTAGTTACTTCTTTCTCTTTTTTGGGGGGGACTGAATCCAGGGGTGCTTAACCACTGAGCAATCTCCTCAGCCATTTTTTGTATTTTATTTAGAAATAAGGTCTCACTGACTTGCTTTGGGCCTCCCTAAATTGCTAAGGCTGGTTTTGAACTCACAATCCTCCTGCCTCAGTCTCCCAAGACACTGGGATTACAGGTGTGTGCTACCGCGCCCAGCATGATTAGTTAATTCTTATCATTCAGGATTTAGGACAATTGTCAGCTCCTCAGAAAGCCCTCTCTTGCCTATGCAGTCACAGTCTCTCTAATCATCCTGGCCTATCTTCTTCCTGGTACTTAGTAAATAAAATTCCCTTCCTCAACTCTTTGTTTAACCTTTTATTGACTGCCTTCCCAGTAAAATGCAGCATCTAGGAACTCAGTGACTTTTCCTGGCCTATTTACCGCTATTCCCCGTGCCTAAAACAATGCCCAGTGCTCAAGGTAGCTACTTCAGCAATATTTGTTGAATGCATGAATGAAGAGATGGGCGTTTAAGAGCTGGCTGAGGGCCTGGGTACGGTGGCACATGCCTGTTAATCCCAACTCCTCAGGAGGTTGAGGCAGGAGGATCACAAGTTCAAGGCCAGCCTGAGCAACTTAATAAGACTCTGTCTCAAAATGTTTAAAAATAAAAATAAAAAGGGGTGGGGATGTAGCTCAGTGGTAGAGCACTTATCTAGCGTGTGTGAGAACCTTCTTCAATCCCCTTACTAAAAAAAAAAAATAATAATTAATTAAAATTTTTTTTAAAAAGCTTCATGAACTTCTCTGGATCTAAATTTCTTTGTGAGATGAGAGACATGAACTTGATAGTTCCTTCCAGCTCTAACCACCAGAAGAGAGAAAAGGGGTGCACTTGGCTTCTCTCTAGATAAACGCCTACTTGGTATTCAGTGCTGCCAGGTTCCTGCCAAGGAAGGTCTCCCCAGGACTAGGAAGAGTTGTCAGTTCCCCACTTTGGACCACTGCCTCAGGACCCTCAGAGTGGCAGGACTGGACCTTCCTCAGTCAGTGAGACCGATATGGATTGGGGAGTTACTGGATCTGTCCAGGGCTCTTGTTCCATCCAGGAGCAAGATTCTGGATTCCCACAGGGTCCCCAACTGGCTCTACTTATAGGATATGTCTTAGTGAGCAGTGGGCCCCACTTTATCTCCTCCAATGAAAGATAAGCTTTAATTACATTGTTTGCAGCTACTCAGGAGGCTGAGGCAAGAGAATCACAAGTTCAAGACCAGCCTGGGTAACTTAGTGAGAACCTGTCTCAAAATAAAATTAAAAGGGCTGGGAATGCAACTGGGAATGTACAGTGCTTGCCTAGCATGCATGAGGCCGTGGGTTTAATCCTCAGTTCCACAAACAAACAAATAAAAAGAAGAGTTTGGTCTCCCCAGATCCAGGAGGGGCTCTGGCCACCCAGGAATTCTTAGAATGTCTCATGGCAGGAGATTACTTAGTCCTTTTTTTTTTTAACTTAGTACATTTTTTGTGTGCTTATCAGTGAGGAAACAGCTCCAGAGACCTATAACAGCAGGTCTTTCCTGCAGCCAGCCAGAGTCCCAGGGAGCTCCCAGCAAGTCTAGATTTGGGAGGTTAGGAAGAGACATGACACGAACTCAGGAGACCCTGGGGCAAGAGTCTGGAGACCTGGATTTGGCCTGGCTCCATTATCAACTCATAACTAGGACACTCCTATACCCCTGGCCTGGGGGGTCAACAAAAGTCCTGAAATTTTGTAAAAGAATATCTGTCCCATCATTTTGAAGCAAGGAAGATGCACTGTGTGGCAGAGAAGAGAGTGGAACAAGCTACTGTGGGGAGAGCCCTAAACTGAAGCCCACCCTCCTGGTCCCAGGGCCAGAAACCTGCATTTCCCTGGAACCAGGGCCTAGATCAGGCAGGTGGGGGCACCAACATCTGAGGCAGAGATGAGGACACACAGGTGGGGGATGAGAAGAGGAAGGTAGTTTGGACAGTATCAGTTTGGGGAGCCAGAGGGATTCCTACCAGAAACCTGGGGAGGTCAGGTGTGGGGTTCTTGGCAACAGCAGGTATCAGAGCAGAAGGGGTCATGACAGGGAGGTAGGAGGGACAAGGGCAAAGCTCTGGGGCAGAGGAAACCTCTGGGAAATAACCAGTAGCTAAGGGTTTGAGGGAAGAGAAGAAAGATAGGACAGAGAAGAACTGAGAGAGGAAGGAGAAGACACCCCCACCCTGCCCAGGCAGCCATGGGCTGGTGCTAGAATCAGGGACAGGGAGGTTAGGAGGATATTTTTATCATTACAGAACAAGATGAAAACCCAGAAATGGAAGAGAGGTCAGAGAACCTGCAAAGCCTTGTACATTGGGGAGTGTGAAGCGCTTCAGGATGTAGAGATGGTTAGTGCAAGCTTTGGTCCAAGCCAGCATCTCACAGCTGGGGAAACTGAGGCCCACTAAGGTCCACCCCAAGGCTGATGGTGGGACCAGGCTGGAGATAAGCAAGTGGGTCACAGGATCCATCCCCATCCCCAAGGCCCAGGCCTCCTGCCACCCCTGGCTTCCTTGCTCTGCCATGGACCCGTGAGGCTCTCCTTTGGGAAAACAAAAAGTGAATTAAAAAGCCGACTGTTTCTGGCTCAGCCTGGGAAGCTCTGTTACCTTAGTTCTGTAATTAAAAATGAAATAACATGTAAAGTGAGGAAGGGAGCTGGTTCCCAGGGCTGCTGTGGGGCCAGCCTCTCATCTTCCACACCTGGCTTCATCTTCCTGCCCATGGGTCCCTCCCTGAAAGCAAATAGGGGCTATGGGAGCTGGTTGGAGGTTGGCCACAGTCACCTTTGGGGCAGGGAAAGCTCCACCTTGGATCAAAGCACCAGGCTGCTGGGCCAAGCAAGGGAGTTTCATGGTTCTGCGTTGACAAGGGAGGCCAGGACTGACTTTGGTAACTTGACCATGAGCTAAGGGAGACTAGAGGAGTGGGCATAGCACAGTGCTGTGAACTGTGTGACCCTGGGCAGCCCAGGGCTCTCTCTGGATAGTGAGGGATTTGACTTGCACATCCCTCCAGGGTCTCTGGCTCTAGATCATAGCTGTCTCCAGTAATTACCATCATCTGTGACGGATGAGCTTCTGATTTATCTCTACTTTTCGTTTTTACCATCAGGGTTTTCCATAAGAATATTCTAAGATAGGTTAGTTTTGTGTTAGTAGCAATAGAGTAAAACACAAGCATCCTCTGGGATAATTGTGACTGTGGAAATGTATACAACCCTGTCGCTGACCATGGCAGCTCTTGGGGCAAGGTAGGCTATGTGACAACACCATGCCCTCTGAGCAGCCTCATCATGGTCCACTTTTGTTGATGTGTAAAAATATTGGTTCCTGAGAAGGGTTGGTCCTCTTGGCTGGTACCCTGAGGCCCCCAGAATGTGTCCCATAATAGGATCCAGGCTTTTTTTTTTTTTTTTTTTTTTTAGAGAGAGAGAGAATTTTTAATATTTATTTTTTAGTTCTCGGCGGACACAACATCTTTGTTGGTATGTGGTGCTGAGGATCGAACCCGGGCCGCACGCATGCCAGGCGAGCGCGCTACTGCTTGAGCCACATCCCCAGCCCCATAGGATCCAGGCTTTACCTATCTTACAACCTAATGTCCCTCAGCCACCAGATGGGAACAGCTAAAGGCAGATTCCACACAGCAGGGATATGGAGAAGGAAAAGAACAAAACAGGCCCCTCTGGAGGCAGGGGAGATAAGGAGAGTTCATTACTTCATAAATGTAGGTCGGATGGAAGCTCTGGGCCCTGTGGTTTGTTGGTATTTATGACTGCTGTTGTCCAAAGTGGGAAGTGTGGCCTGGGGCACACTTGAGGCAGATCCTGTGTGCTGAGGAGGGAGGGAAGGACACACATGGAGGAAGTTGGTTTCCCTGAAGCCTGGACTGGTTTTCCAGCTGGTCAGCCCAGCGGGAAATTGGCCAGTACAGCACAACCCCCGTCCCATGCAGCTCTGGGAAACAGTCTTCACTCTCCCTGATGGAGACACCACAGGTCTGGTTGGCGATGACCAGAGGCCTTCACCTTGGTCCAGTCTTGGTCTGACACCAGTCTGACTGACTGCTACTCTTGCAGATGGAGGTGGCCATTCAGTCTCATCCTTATCCTGAGCATGCCCCCAGATTCTAGGTCCAGGCTCTACTCACCCTGTCCCTTCCCACCTGGATGGCCTGAGGTACCCTCATTTGCCGACCCCAGACCCTCTATTCTGCTCTTATCCTATGAGCTCCCCTCTGCTTTCCCAATCCTCTCTGTCCTTCCCTGTGAAGGTCTGTAAACAAGTCAGGATGGCGCCTGGCATTTTGCCAGAGGGAGTGGTTTGTGAAGTAATGCCAGCGAGCCATTAAGTGTGGAGATTCCTTATTGGTTGACTGCTATATCTAGTTTATGTTAATTAAGATAAGCTGTGTGGAATGTATATATACCGCTCCTGTCCTGCAATAAACGGCTCCCACTCCTGCTATATCGATCTACACAAGTTGCTTGTCACCCCTCGGTTATTTTGCTGCAGCCGGACTGCGGCACGTCCCTACTCATCTTTGAATATTAAAAATCGATAGATTCTGCTTGTCTTGGGCTGAATCTTGTCTGCCCCAAATTCATATGTTGAATCCCTAACCCCCAGCTCCTCAGATGTCACTATTTGGACATAGGGCCTTTAAAGATATTAACTAAATTCAAATGAGGTCATGAGGGTGGTCCCTCATCTAATATGGCTAGTGTTCTTTCTTTCTTTTTCTTTTTTTTTTTTTTTTTTTTTTTTTTTGGTACCAGGGTTTGAATCCAGGAGCACTTAACCCCTAAGCTACATTCCCAGCCCTTTTCATATTTTATTTAGAGACAGTCTTACTAAGTTGCTTAGACTGACTTTGAACTTGCCATCCTTCTGCCTCGGCCTCCTGAGCCACTAAGATTACAGGTGGGTGCCACCATGCCTGGCTGACTGGTATCCTTTTGAGGAGATCAGGACACAAACACATATGGAAACCATCTGTAAAGCCAGAAGAAAGGACCCAGAAGAAACCAACCCTGCCAAAAGCTTGATGTCAGACTTCCAGAGTCCAGAACCATGAAACCATATGTTTCTGTTGCTTAAGACCCCCAGTCTGAGGATCTTTGTTACAGCAGGAATCCACTCTAGTGGTTAACACACCGCTCTTTGTCACACAGATGTGCCCTGGCTTCAAACCTACTATTATGATGCTGGGTTGCAAACCCTCATCTGAGCCCCCTGCCTCTTGTGAGGCTGTCCCCACCTCACCCCAAGTGGATCCCTGGATGATGGCATGTGGTGAGCATAGGCTCTGACCACTGCTCCTCACTATGGCCCTGAGCAAACTAGTGAGCCTCAGTCTCCTCATTTGTAAACTTGGGATGAAAACATTTACTTGACAGGATTGTTGGTGAGGATCATGGAAGATGGTGTAAAGGGCCCAGACTTAGTTGCACATATACCAGGCATGCCACCAATGGAAGTTGATATTTTTATTGCTTTTTTCCCCCTCAAACATGATCTTCCAGTATGTATTCCTGCATTAAAAAAAAGTAAAATGGAGGGGCTAGGGATGTGGCTCAAGTGATAACGCGCTCGCCTGGCATGCATGAGGCACTGGGTTCGATTTTCAGCACCAAATAAAAATAAAGATATATATAAAAAAAAGTAAAATGGAGCCAGAGCTTTGCTTGGTCCAGTTTCCACACCTGCTTCTCCCTCAGCTGTCCCTACCCCATAGATCAACAATCTCCATTAAGCACCTACTAAATGACAGTTGTTGTGCTCTGGCTAAGCATACAATGGTGAACCCTGTAGATAGGAAGAGGTTTCCACTTATCTGTGCATTAAACAAATTGGCTTTTAAACAGTAAATTGCTGTGGGAGGTGTATTCTGTGAAACCGTTATGGGCCAGGCTATATGGGCAATGACCAAACAGACTCCATTTTACCCTGAGGCTCCGTATCATGTCAGAAATGCTTCTCCCGAGGGAAAGCCCCACCTCTGTACCCATTAATCGTAACCTAGCATAACATAGTTGGCAATGCAAAATAGCAATTCATACACATTGGAAAATTGTTCTCTTTACTTTCCCTTTTTCTTGGGCAGTGTTCCTTGTTAGAAATTGGTTGTCTAGACTTAGTAACCATTCTCTAACTTGTACTCAACTAGGGTAATTTTGACCCACTTCCTTCTGCTTACATGCTGCCATGCCAACCTGGAAAGTCCTGTGGGAAATACCAATGTACCCATTGCATTGTCTCGCTCACTGCCCAATTCAGCTTCTGTACCTGCTTGCTTGCAGCTACATCAACCTAGATGTGGTTTTTGCCTTTAAATCTCCTAAAATGCTCAGGCTTGGGGCTATTCCTTGCAGAGAGAGTTATGGGTCCTGCGGGGAGCAGTTGCTGGCTGGCCAGCTAAATAAAGACTCTTCAATTTGGACAAAACTGGGACTTGGTGCCTGCCTTCCAATGGGCCAAGTCTAGCATCTTCATGATCCAGGCTCTCCTGTCACCCAGTTACCTCCACACACATTCACTCTTCAATCTTTACTCTACCAGATGAAAGATTTTACCAACATTGGTCACAGTTTGCCCGCTGCACCTACACACAGGCAGTGCCATCCCTGGGGGGTCATTCTTAGACTCGTTCCCCTGTACTACTTTTTTTCTAGCTGAAAAACTCCCTCTTATCTTTCCAGACCCCAACTGACACCACCTCCTTTGCCAAGCCTCTGAGGGCAGAGCCAGGCAGTGGCTCCCACATCTGGCTGAGGGGCAGATTCTCTTATGGAACTTTCAGAGATTCTGATTCTGCATTTTGGGGTGGGAGATGAGGGTCTGATGCACTTTGCAAAGAAGATAAGGTGAAAGTGTCTCTGGTGGAAAAAGAGGGGTGAGCAAAAACTGGGGACGTACAGGTAAAGAGGGATCTGGGGTTTAGACTGAGGGAGCATTTTGAAGAATGGAGGATAATAGGGTTAGAAATGGAGCTCAACAAATGCTTGCTTCCCTTTATTTCCCTTAATTAAAGAAAGTAGGTGGGGCTGAGGATGTGGCTCAGTGGAAGAACTCTTGCCTAGCATGCATGAGGCCCTAGGTTGTACCTCAAGTCCCCCAGCCAGTACCCCAAGTCCCCCAACCAGTACCCCAAGTCTGGAGCCAGCAGTGCTGCAGGGAACAAGGGCCATGGGCCCAGCCAGATCAAGGTCTTGACTGGTTCCTTTGAGACCTGGCTCTGGGACCTGACAAGTTAGTCTCTCTGAGCCTCAGATTCCTTAATGATGATATTAACACCAGCAACTTTAGGTTATTAGATCTCACTCCTGCCAGACATCAAGCCAAGTACTTTATCTCATTTAATTCTCAGCACCCCCACCCCCAGGTGGGGAATCACCCTCAATTTACAGATAAGTTCTCACCCTCAATTTACAGATAAGTTCCTGGAGGCTCAGGAATTCACTCAAGGTCAAGGGTAGTAAGTGATCTGACTTTCAAAGTTGCTTCCTGAGAAAGACTGATGTGTATTGCATCAGATGATCTATGAGAGTTTTGGGCACCATGGATACTTGATGGTGCTCTTGTCCCTGAGCTAGGTACTCAGGAAAACGGACCCAGGTCTGTGGACAGTCAGGAAAGTTGCCCTCCTGCTTTGCCTGCTGGAGACTGGGAGGGTAGCGGCAAAGGCTGCTGACAGGAAGCAGATAATTCATTCAGGAGCTTACCTCTCTGACCAGCACTGACAGACCTGGCACCTAGCCCAACTGTCTGATCTTTCTCCCAGGGCACAGGCTTCTGGAAATTTGTGGTCGCAGCCAGGTTCAGTGGTTGGCGCCTGGCGCCCCCTAGTGGCAAGAAAGTTTCTCTGTGGCCGCAAGAAAGCAGGTATCCACCGGGCTGGGCAGCAGTGATCCATCTAACCTTACCTCCTACTTCTGCTGGTCGCCTAAGTGGCATTTTTATGCTGTCCTCGAGAACTCGTCGTGAATTTAGTGGGGGAAAATTGGAAAGAGAATTTGGATCTGGACACTGAAGTTTTGTTGCTAGCTCCCCAGTTACCTTTGAAAAGCACATTGGGCTCTTCATGTGTGATATGGGGATACCAACCCCTGTCCTTACCTCCTAGAATCTTTGTGGGAATCCTAGTGGATGCAATGGATGACAGATTCTTGTCAACTCAAAAACTCTACTATACAGTAAAGTATTGTGTTCCATCACTGAGCCAAACCCCCAGCCCTGGTGGGGAAGACAGGAGGGGAAGTGCTTTCATGCTGAGACAGCCTGGCAGGTGTTCCAAATGTATTTTGTGACCAGGTAATACCTTCATTATGATTCCTAAAATCAATATAGTACCAAAAGAGATATAATGAAAAGTCTTGTTCCAGTCCTGCCCCAACATACCATATTCCTGAGCCCCACACCAGCACCCTGCTGAAGGAAGCCCCTTTTTATTGATTGATTTATTATGTATCCTTCTAGAATTTTCTTATCCAATGTTGTACTTCCCATCACTTTTTTAATATATTTTATTTATTTTTATGTGGTGCGGAGGATCGAACCCAGTGCCTCACATGTGCTAGGCAGGTGCTCTACCACTGAGCCAAAACCCTAGCCCCCCCTTCCCCCCTTTCCTATATAAGTTAGTATAATACCCATACTGCCTTGGACTTTGAAATGAAGTGCATTTCATCTTCAAAATGCTACTAATTTAACAGCCACAATATCCATTGTTTTCTCCCAGTGCTGGGGATTGAACCCAGGACCTCCTACATGTTGTTGAGCATGTGCTCTACCACTGAACTACACCCCAGCCCTCACAAAATCCACTTCTACATTCTATCTATTTTATTGGTAAAAGTGGAGCACAGGTCAAGGCTTCGCAAGTTTTTTGATTAGATACACAAAATGGCCTGAAATGGTGAGGGAAAGTGCAGCAAGGCACTTGGACTCAGGAGACTCCAGCAGCTCTCTGGAGAACGTTGCCTAGTAACAAACACGTTGGGATGCAGGGAGGTGGGTGTGTATGTGTTCACGAATAGTGTACAGAGAGCCATGGAAAAAATTGTCCAATCTTTTAACTACCTTCTCATGTCTGCTTATTATAACCAACAAATGATCTAAAATAAAATAAATAAGTCATGAGATCAGATGAAAAAAAAATCAGGTGAGACGTCAACCTCAATTCCATGTCCCAAAGGAACTATCAGTAAAAGATGGATGCAGAAGTTTTTATCCCTGCATACAAGAGATTAAAATGGATACTCTCCTGTAATATATAATACACAATGGATAAGGAAATGTTTCTCTGGGGCTCTGAGAGGAAGTCCACCATGAAAGAGGGATGAGGGCTGCTCTAGGCCTGCCTGTCTAGGAGTCCAGAGAGGAAGAGGAATCAGAGAACTGGGAACAGAGAGGGTGGGCAGGGAGGGAACAGGTGGCCAGTCAGTGTTGGGCAAGTGCTACCTGTTATTAGGAACAGAAATCCTAGCATTTCTTTTTAAAAAAATATTTATTTTTTAGGTGTAGATGGACACAACACAATGCCTTTATTTTTATGTGGTGCTGAGAATCGATCCCGGGTCCCGCCTGTGCTAGGGGAGCGCTTTACCGCTGAGCCACAATCCCAGCCCAGAAATCCTAGAATTTCTACTCACTGCCTCTTGTTCTTTAATTTGTCAAGGAAAACACAACTAGTCAAGCACTGGCTAGAACATGGCCTGGTTTTACTCATGGATAAGACAGGATACAATCAGTTTTGGTGGTGGGCATTGGTCCCTCATGGCCAGAGACTTCTTCCCAGCAGCCATCCAGGGCCACTGGCCTGCACTCATCCCTCTATGCCACAGGAGGACCCTGCTCCCTCATCCCAGGGAACTGATATAGCAGTGGGGTTGGCCATGTGTCATACAATACATATACTTAACCAAAGAAATATACACAATAAGGCTTAAACAGGAATTGTGTTCCCACACAAGGTAACAAGTCCAGCTACAACTGTGAACACTCTGTCTTGGTAAGGAAATCCAGGCCCAGACCCATTCTCATGTGGCCAAGATGGGGTGAAAAGACAAAAACACTTCCTTACTCTCTTGGCCCTCTGCATGCTGCCTTCATTCATTCCCATGGGTGCCACATCTCCTGTGTGTCCACATCTGTTTTTGGTTCTTGTGCAACTTTTAGCAGGGACAGTCTTACCAACTAGGCCACACCCTGGCGCCACAGGGCACTTGCCACAGAGGAGCATTCAGCACATACTTAGCAGAAAGACTGTGTTAGGTCCCAATGCCAGCTCTTGTAGGAGATACCCAGGGGGTTCCTGGTGGCTCCGGTTTCTAGTGGGACTGAGATAAGCTCTAGAACCTCTGTCCAGGCCTAACAAATTGTGGGCTCCCTTGACTACCTCAGAGAGTTGCCACCCTGACTAGGGTCAGCTATGTGAGGTGTGCAGCTGGGAGGGGAAGTCCTGGGTGCTTGTCCGCACCTCCAGGCAGACCTGAAGTCTTGGGTAGACCGAAAATGGTCCTCTCTCATCTCTCCCTGAAAAGGACCGGGGCACCAGACACCTTCAGTCAAATTTGGCCCTGACCATACCAGGTGGAAGCTTGGACGTTTCCACTCCCCACTATGTGCCAAGACATAAGCTTGCTGTTAGTAGGTCCTCAGTAAATCTATGTTGGTGGATTTAGGCCAAGGAAGTAGGTGATCTTGCAGGGACTGAAGGAAAGGAAGATGAAGGGGACAAATTTCTGTCATCCTGGATAGTTTACCAGCAGGCCAGATGCAGAGGACAGAATTTGGTATCAGATGTGGACCTCAGTAAGTTGAATCATAAAGTAATTGTCCTTTTTTAAAATTAATTAATGTATTTTAACTAGGTATAATTGTCCTTTGTAATTGGCTTCTTTCACCCATCCTTTCTTGAGTTTCTATATGTAGCACATATCAAATGACATTTCATTGTACAGATTTTTTTTTTTTTTTTTTTTTTTTGGTACTGGGGATTGAACCTAGAACCACATCCCCAGACCTTTTTATTGAGACGCTAAGTTGCTGAGACTCACCTCAAACTTGCCCCTCAGCCTCTTGAGTTGCTGGGATTATAGGTATGTGCCACCATGCCTGGATTTCTTTTTTCTACCTTTTAGCATTTTTTTTCCCTCAGTGCTGGGATCAAACCAGGGCCTCATGCATGCTAAGAAAGTTTTCTACCACTGAATGATACCTCCAACCCCTTTTGGCTATTATTAATAAAGCTGCCATGAATATTCATGTGCAAGTTTCTTTAAAGACATGTTTTTATTTCTATTGGTTATATACCTCGGAGTGGAATTGATGGGTTCTATGGTAGCTCTGTTTAATCGCCAAGGAATTGTCAGACAGCTTTCCAAAGTGGCCGCATCATTTCACAACCCTAACAGCAATACACAAGAATTCTAATTACTCCACATCCTTTCCAACACGTTATTATCATTTCCTATTTTCTTTTTGGCCACACTATGGACTAAACCCAGGGCCTCACACGTGCTAGGTAAGTGTTCTGCCATGAGCTGCATTCCTAGCCGTTTTTATTTTGAGACAGGCTCTCAGAGTTGCCCAGGCTGGACTCATATTTCCCATTCTCCTGTCTCCGCCTCCTGAGCAATTCTAAGCTGAAAAAGGAAGATTGTTCCTAGGAGCCCTTACACAGAGCTCAGTATGTGAGCCACAGACAACAGGCTGTTAGCTGCAGGCTCAGTATGGTTGTGTAGATGGTGTAACCAGCCCCAGCTTCTGGGAGACTGGAGAGTCAGTGGCTAAGAACAAAAGACCCACTGTTGACCAGCAGCACAACTAGGAGTAAGGAGCTTCTCCCCTGTAGGCCTCAGCATCTCCTACCAAGTGAAGAAAAGGAGTCCCTGTCTCAGAGGACAGTGGCAGGGATCACAGGCTTAGCATGGCTCCTGACCCACAACTTCCACAGCTTTCTCCTTTGTGTCTAGGACTGTTGCCCACACATCACCTGGTCCACTGGTTCTTCTCTACCATTAACTTTGCCCATCCTAGAACACAACATCTTGTCCCTGACCCTGGGAACAGGGCTGGAGTAATCATACTCTGATCCTTATTACTTCTCATCTGCAACTCTTGCTCTTGGACAGTACAGGCAGGATCTAGTAATGGCCTCACATTCTCTAGAACAAAATAAGACTAAGCAAAAGAAAAACAGGATAATATAAAATAAACTTTATTAAAGCACTTAGAACTGAATAACACTTTCTAAATGGCACATCTAAGAAGCTATAGTTAAATATAAGTATCATCTAATACTATACATTTCTTTTTTAAAATTCTTTTTGTGATGCTGGGGATGGAACCCAGGGCCTCACCATTACCAGTCAAATGCTCTACCACTGAACTACACCCTAGCCCCTAATACCACACACTTCTGATTAACTGTAATAATTTTAAATTGCTCATTTCCTTCCCATGTATCAATTCAGATGGGCCTTTCATGTTTTTTTTCTCGCTTCTTTGTCTTGATATCAAACTCCAGAAGGACACCAACTGAAGTCCTCCCCAGACCTTCCCCCTCAGCTAAGCACTGACTCAGGGATCAGCCATTCTATGAGCAGAGGTGTACAGGGATGTGTCTGGCTTCCAGCATTGGCCACCACCCCTCAGAGCATCTTCCCCCATGGCACAGGAGAGGCAACTAGTGCAGCTTAGTCTGAATAGATCTAAGGAATTTATCAGAGGGACCTGAAACCACCTGAGCTGGCCCCTCCCTGCAGCTGGAGGAGGGAATAGGGGTCAAGATCCGTCAGGCAAGCTCTGGGATCACAGAGATGAAGGCAGATGATGCCTTAGTCCTTCTTGCCTCCTAGGGCTGGGCTTCTTGTCAGGAGCTTTCCTGGGCTGGAGGGGGTCTGTGTGGACACTGTGGAAGACTCCAGCTTCACTCTGTCTAGGAGGGTCTTCTTAACGGCAGCCGGAGAGATCTTTTCTTTGTCAGCCATGGACTGCAGCTCTCTGCAGACAAAATCCCAAAAGGGTTGAAAGAAGGCAATAAATCTTAGAGCAAGAGCTTTATGAAATCTTCCCTATCCATAGAGCCTTAGACCCGAAATTTGATAAACCAAATATTAGAACCCTAAACCAAATGCTCCCCTCAGCCTCTTAGTATTTAACTAAGTAGGGGTTTGTCTTTATTTACCTCATTTGAATCAAGCTAAACATAGCACTCCAGTGGTATCTATGACCATATGGGGAGGGAGAAAGTGTGAAAAATTACAGGGCTTAAGGATCACAGATGGGGCTGTGGTTGTGGCTCAGTAGTAGAGCACCTGCCTAGCGTGTGTAAGGCACTGAGTTCGATTCTCAGCACCACATATAAATAAATGAATGAAATAAAGGTCCATCAACATCTTAAAAAAAATTAAAATAAAAAAAAGTCAGAAATGACTGGAGACTATCATGCTAAATGAAATAAGCCAATTCCAAAAAACCAAAGGCTGAATATTCTCTCTGATATGGGGATGCTAACACACAATAAGGGGTGAGTGAGGGAAGAATAGAAGTTCATTGGATTAGACAAAGGGCAAAGAAGGGAAGGGAGATGGAAATAGGAAAGACAGTAGAATGAATCAAAGGTATTCATATATGAATACATAACGAGTAAAACCCCAAGTCATGTACAACCACATGCACAACCACAAGAACGGGGAGTTATATTCCATGTATGTATAATATGTCAAAATACATTCTAATGTCATGTATAACTAAAAAGAACTAGACATTTTTTAAAAAGTCAAGAGATTAAGCTGAATACTGCCCCCATCACTTATTAGCTGTTTGATCTTAAACTTTCCCATCTATAAATCAAAGTTAATCCCAGTTATCAAACTGTGGTAAGAATTAAGTGAAATGAGGCCTGCAGACACTTGGCTAAGTCTAATAAGTCATGGTCTAATAAGTGCATTCTGGCACTGCTGATGAGACCTAAGACAGAAGGACTGCAAGATGCAGTCCAGCCCAGCCCAGCCCAGCCCAGCCCTGTCCAGGGTAGGCTGGGAATGGAGCGCCTGGGGCAGAGGACAGCAAGACATACCCACCGTGTTCGGATACAGGAAGCCTCAACTGCATTGATAAGCAGAGAGCGGAAGCCCCCACTCTCTAGGAAGTGTAGGGCATGGATGGTAGCCCCGCCAGGGGAGCACACATTGTCCTTGAGCTGGCCTGGATGGTCCTCTGAATCCAGTAGCATCTTGGCAGCGCCCTACAGCATGAAGGAGCATGAGGGTAGAAAACTGCTGGTGTACGGTGGGACACCCACTATTCATGGCCAATCCCTATGCCAACTTCCAAACCAGCCCATCCCCAGCTCAGTGACCCATAAGAACCTCCGTTGCACACCCTGGTCCCAAATGTGCAGGGAAAAAGACACTGACCAGTAAGGCCTGGGCTCCTAATCGAACTGCGAGTCGCCGTGGCACACCCATCTTCACCCCACCATCCGCCAATGCATCCAGAGCCATGAACGCCTGTGGAGATACTCACTGAGCCCTGGGCAGCAGACACAAGGCCCTCCCCAGGGTCTATTTTTTTATGATGATTGGAACTAGCTCCAGTGGTCAGCTTTCTTCATCAGTCAGCCATGCCCAAGATGTAGGCACTGTCCCCCAGCCTGAGACTGCCTGCCAGCCCATTTAGCTGCCTAGGTTCCCTGAAGGTCAACTGAGCAGATAGGGCCTCACATAGGCAGGTCCACTGCCGCTAAGGCCCGTGATGGCATCGATCAGGTCCTCTTCCACCTCAGTGCAGAAGCCCACACTGCTCATGAGCTGCTCCAGGAGCTGCCCATCCTCCACCAGGGCGTGGGTGCCAGTGGCATATACTGTGGCACCCTCCCGCACCACCACAGGTGTGTTGGTCATGCAGCGAATCACTTTGGGGGCCTCCTGGAACGCCATCAGCTTCTGCAACAAGACAGAGGGCCATAATTCCCACCAGCACCCACCCTTCAGTTGCCATTCCCAGGCCACCCTTTCCTCACACAAAGGGCATCAGAAGTGAGACGGGTACCTTTTCCACAGAGCTGATGGTGACACCGGCTGCACAGGAGACCACAATATGCCTGGCTTGTACACTGGCCCCAATCTCATCCAGGACAAAGGGGATGATGTGTGGCTTCACAGCCAGGAACAGGACATCACTGTGCCTAACGGTCTCCTTGTTGCTGCGGGTTATGTTCACGCCCATTTTCTGTAAGAGGAGACAGCAAAGCTAACAGTGCTGGGGAGGCTGGCTAAATCTAAGCCCCCCAAGGAGAAGCTGAAACCCTGCTAAGCCCACTCTGCCAGCTGCAGCCCTGAATTCCTTGCCCTCTCCTCTCAGAATTCTACCCCAATTGACATAAAATTTTCCATTCTGCCACTAGACAAGTAAGCACAGGGGTTGGACATGCAAAGCTTCACCAAGGTAGCCAGGAAATGGCTATCCCTTCAACCTCACCAATCTTCTGACATCCAAGGCACCCCTTTGCCAGGTGAGAATGCTCCATGGTGAAAAGTGTCACAGGCAAACAGGAAAAGTGAAATCTAGTCCCAGGGGTTGGGAGCAGAGCTGGGTCAGGTCCTATTCCAACCCCAGCCACTTTGCACAGATTCACCAGATTGCACAGCCTCTACCTGGTGGTTCAGCTGTGCTAGAAGACACTCATCACACAGACACTGCCTAGACACTGTAGGCCACCTGTCTCCTCAGACATCCATTACCATGCTGCCCAGGTCTTGGAAGAAGACAGGCTATTAAGCTTTGTGAGAGAGAAACTACTAATTCCCCAGGTTCTTTGCTAACATGTTCATTCATGTCTTAGGAAAGCAGCAAAGCGACTACTATAAATGAGGAAGGAGAGATTCACAGTCATTGCTTACTTTAAGATCACAGGACTAATTGATAAAGAAAAATAAGTCTTTATTGGGCACCTACTATATGTATATATATGCACCCATGTATAATTACCTCAGTTAATCCTCTAACACCTGCCTCTAGCACTCAGGGTCTGGATTTGACCCCAAGTCTCCAGCCTAGGGGCTCCCACTGAAACTGGGACAAAAGGACAGTCAGTGTAGATAATGAATGAATGAATTGGAAGATGGAGCTGATTCAAAAGGAAATAAAATGCTAATACCCCCTTCTCCAACCAGCTGCCAAAGTCACCTGCCTACAGGGGATTGTTCTTCCCAGCAAGGAGTAGTTAAGGGATATCCCTTGGGCAGCTCCTTTCCAGATCCTTGGTCACTGCACCTTTTGGTCTCACAGGCAAGATAAGAAGAGGAGGGGGCATGAGCAGAAAGGAAACCTAAAATGTATAAAATTGGCAGGACACCCCCACTCCTAGGGGGCACCAGCTTTAGAACCCCTCCTCTCTGGAGGAGTCTCTCTCTCTCTCTCTCTCTCTCTCTCTCTGTCTCTCTTCTACCCCTCAAATAAAACTTTTCTCCTGCCTCGGTGCTTCTCGGTTGTTTAATCTTCAACCCTGGGGAAACGGGACCGATCCTGATTTTCAAGACTAGTTTCACCAGTACCGTAAGCTGCTCCACAGAAGATGGAAGGATTGAGATGTTCCTGGGAACCCAAAGACCAGCGCAGAGGCTCAGGGGCAGCCTGACACAGTTCATCTCAGGTTATTCTTTTCTTGAGTCTCCACCCTCCTCCCCACAGCCCTCCTTCCCACTTACCCTGAGCACAGACACCGTAGGCAAGTCCATTTCCGGGGAGCTGGCTATTATCTTGTGAGCCGACAAGATGCCTGCGGAAGACAAGACTTTTCAACGGACTCATTGTCCACCCGGTGGCCATGCTTTTCCTGGGATCAGATCACAACGCACAGCTGCTCTCACAGTGCCAGTCTCCGACACAACTTAATCCCTTACGCGGATGGATATAAAATGACTCGCCGCTTAAAAACAGTCTCATCCACCCACCATACGCAAATTCCCGCATTCATTCATTCATGCTGGTGGGGTGAAGGGCGGTTCCCAGCCCAGTCATCCCGGGAATGAATCCGCCTCCCGCCTCCCGCCTCCACGCGCTCACCTGCGGCGGTAAAGCCCCGCGCCAGGGCACAGGTCAGCTGGCCAGCGCCGATAAAACCCACGCTCATGGTGGCTGGCTCCCGAGTCCCAGCGGCCGCCGCACAAACCCAGTAAGACCCAGGTGACGCTGCTGACGGAAGGACAGGAGTAAGAAGCCGGATCCTGAGAGTTCCCGACAGTTTCTGGAACCGGATAGCCGCCGGGGCTGGCTTCTAGGCGGGACCCCGCGGGCCCCCTCACTCACACCGGAGGCGCTGGCAGAGGCCTTGCTGTAGGCCACGTGGCCCGGGAGGCCAATCCGCGGCTGGGAGCTCCGGGAGACCAATCCACGGCCAGGATCGCAGGGAGAGCCAGTCCGCGGTCGTTCTGGGCCGTGTGCCCGCCTCCACCGGCGCTCTCAACCTCTGGTGCAGCTCCGGGGCTGGTCCTGTGCGCATCCGGCGCAGCGACGTGAACTCAGAGTCTCCTGTTCCCGCGTGATGTGGGACTCAGAACCCAGACCTCGCGGAGGCCTGGCCTTTGTTGTTTCTGGCGCTGGCCGTCAGCCGTCTCTCATGACCAAGAGGGATCCTCCAGATTGCCGATTTTATATGAATGAGGCCCTCCTGGCGGGGCTTAGACCGGATGGTGCAAACCTGGGGGGCCCAGACCGAGCGCATCAGTGCCACCCGGGATTAGCAGGATCCGCTCTTCGAAACCCCTATTTTCTGCTGGCTCCCTCCCAGCCCAAGTTGTGTGGCAGCGGGGCAGCTGCGGTTTATTCGCTTGTACTTGCGTGGTTCGCGTGAATTTCTTTTCTTGACTAGATCGCTAGCGGGACCAGTTCCTTTGTTGAGGAAATGATTGGCTCCCAGACTCCCCTTCTGCAATTGGGTGCCCCTCTCTTGTGGTCGCCCCTTGCGGGTTGGTTTTTTGTTTGTTTGTTTGTTTGTTTGTTTTGTTTTGTTTTGTTTTGTTGTTTAATCCCTTTCCCCTGTGGCACCAGGGATTGAACCTAGGAGCGATTAACCACTGAGCCACACCCCCAAGAATCCTGTTTACAGCACCTCTAAGTCAGGAGCAAATACAACTTTTTTTTTTTTTAATTAGAAAAGCAATGCGTGCGTATTAATCAAATTTTCAAAAAATAAACCAGCCGAGGGAGCCCACACCTGTAATCCTAGCGACTGGGTAGGCTGAGGCAGAAAGATCCCAAGTTTGAGACCAGCTATAGCAATTTAGTGACATTCTTAGGCAGCTTAGTAAGGATAAAAAAAATAAAGAAGGAAAGAAAAAGGTCTATGGATGTAGTTCAGTGGTAAAGAACCCCTGGGTTGAGTTGAGTCTCCAGCATCCCCGCCAAAAAGAATGCTGCAAATGATGGAGTTTTTTTT
This sequence comes from Spermophilus citellus, assembly GCF_964194105.1. NCBI lineage: Eukaryota > Metazoa > Chordata > Mammalia > Rodentia > Sciuridae > Spermophilus > Spermophilus citellus. The sequence continues at coordinate 111,860,236 of NC_138187.1, read as the reverse complement.
TTTTTAAATATCATAAAAGAGTAATATTTATACAAATGAGAAGAGAGAGAATACCAGCAGGGCAAGAGGGGACTGAGAGGAGTTGCTGGACATCACTCCTTTTTATGACTGAACAATATTCTATTATGTATATGTACCACATTTTATCCATTCAGGAAGAGGGGTGAAATGGGAGGACTATAAACATCTAAGAAGGAAGACCCCGTGTTGGTGATCTCCAATGCTGGCTTGTTCCCAGCCAGGTCAGACAACACAAGAGAGCGAGCAATGAAAGCACTTGTTCCCCAAGTTTGAAAGTGGAAACTGCTGACCAGAAACTGATTATTGTGCTGGGGATGTAGCTCAGTGGTAGAGCCCATGCTTAGCATGCAAGAGGCCCTGGGTTCAATTCCCCAGCACCTAAAAAGAAAAGAAACTGGTTATTTTAAGTACTTGGAGTTCTATTATTTTTTCACATAAGGTTTTTTTGTTTTGTTTTATTTTTGCAGTACTAAGGATTGAACCCAGGGGTGCTCTATTACTAAGCTATATCCCCAGTCCTTTATTTTTTTTAAATTTTGATAACAGGGTCTTACTAAGGCCCAGGTTGGCCTTGAACTTAAGATCCTCCTGCCTCAGTTTCCCAAATCGCTGGGATTATAGGAATGTGCCACCATACCCAGCTTCATCTCCAAATTTCACATGTACACAGCCTTCCTTCCTTTCTTTCTTTCTTTCTTTCTTTCTTTCTTTCTTTCTTTCTTTCTTTCTTTCTTTCTTTCTTTCTTTCTTTCCTTTTTCCTTCCTTCCTTCCTTCCTTCCTTTCCTTCTCCCTATCCCTTTCTCTCTTTTTCTTTCTTCCTCTTTCTCCCTCATTTTCTTTGTTTCTCCTTCTCTCTCTTTCTGATGCTGGGAACCAAACCCAGAAGCTCCCACATGTTAGGTAGGCAGACACTCTATCACTGAGCTACACCCCCAGCCTATATATTCACAACTTTGTTGTTTATTTTCATGAAAGGTAGTCCCATTCCATGAGACTTAAGGAAGTGGCTTGCTGGCACTAAAGGCCTATTTCCTTGGTGTTATAGCCTCTTCTATGGCTCCCAGGGAGATTATGTCTGATGTCTGTTAAAGTTCTTTTGGGAATGAAATGATAGAGAGATGATATGAGAGGAGAGGCTTGTGGTCCCAACCAGTCACTTGGGACCCATTCTCAAGAAGGGCCCTAACCTGAAACTGCCATGGACATATTCTCTCCCTTTCTAAAACCTATCTTCTTGGGTGCCTGCTCTACTGAACAAGACAGATGTATCTGCCAGGCAGCCAGGGTATTTCTATTCTCCCAGCTAGTAATCAAGCAGGTTCAACCATCCTGCTCTTCCTTTCCTCCCTCCCCTCAGTCCTGGGTTCTCTCCCTCCAGCTGTCACAGACAAAGTGGGTAGTGTTCCATTTCTGTCTTTATTTGTCCTGGTTATTCACTCTCAGGGCCTCCCTTTTGGCTTATCTCTAAAAACAGCCAGCCCATCTCTTCTAAGAACTGAGATGATCCAGGCAATGGGGGTGAACCTGAGCTGTCCCCAGCTACACAGATGGCAAATCCCTTGGCACCCAGGTCCTTCCTGACCTAAGAACCTCTCTAGGAGGGTTTGCATACATTTTTGCACTATTTTTTTTCAGTACTGGGGATTGAACCCAGAAGTGCTTTACCACTGAGCTACATCTCTAGCTCTTCATATTTTTTATTTTTTGAGACAGAGCCTCATTAAGTTGCTGAGACTGGCCTTGAACTTGGGATCCTCCTGCATTAGTCTTCCATCTCTGGGATTACTGGCATGCACCTGGCTTTCATTTATTTTTGATTACACAAACAATTCATGTTTAAATATGGGAAAATTAGAAATTAGAACAAAGGAAAAATTAACATTTGTCTTATTGTTTTTGTTTTTTGGGGTTTTTTTTTTGTTTTGTTTTTGTAATGCTGGGAATGGAACCCTGAGGCTCACACATTCTAGACAATTGCTCTGCCACTGAGCTACTTCCCCAGCCCACAAACATCATCTTTAATCCCACCAATAAAGGAGAACCATTAATGATGCTTTGGGAGAATAACTCTCTACACTGCTTTTTCCTATGCAGTCTGGCACATCTTTAACTTGGTTTTAATTTTTGTTAGAACAACTCAACAAAATAAAATTCCATTTTACTGTTGGACATCATTGTTTCACACATGGATCAAACATATAAATAAGTAAACAGAAACATCATAGACAAAAAATAAAGGAATAAAATAAACCTTTTATCTTGATATTTTTTAACCATCTCATGTAAATCATCTACTAATAGCAAACACACATAAAAAGTTACTGGAATGCTTGGAATATTTTTTTATTGTTTTTTTTCTTTTTCTTTCCCTCTCCTTTGAGATTATAATGAACATAGTCACACAACAAGTAAAGTCATAAGTAAGACAGAGAATGCCCCAATGACTGGTTGGGTCATTCAAGATCATTAAAAGTAGGTGACTCCTACAATATGTACAAATATTTAAAGCATAAGTTTAAAAACTACAAAGAAGAAACAAAAAAAAAAAAGAGGAAAAAAAATACAAAGCAAGCCAGGTATGGTGATGCATGCCTGTAATTATGGCGATTTGGGAGGCTGAGGCAGGAGGATCACAAAGCCAAAGCTGGCAATTTAGAAGCACCCTCAACAACTTAGCAAAACTGTCTCAAAATTAAAAATAAAAAGAATTTGGGATATAGCTCAGTGATAAAGCACTCCTATGTTGAATGCCTAGTACAAATTTTTTTTTTTAAAGGTTTGGATGTAGCTCAGAGGCAGAATGCTTCTGGGTTCAAACCTCACTACTGAAAAAAAAAATACAAAGAAAATTTCCTTTCTGGGGTATTTTGAAGAAAAAAAAGCAGGTATGTGGAACTTCTGGTTTTTTTTTTTTTTTAATCCTTCCCTGTTGCAAATTCATGTTGTGGTTTTGGTTGGGTAATAGACAGCAGGTGCCATCTGTGGATGATTCTGCCCTCTGGGCAAGAGGGCCTCTCTACTTGAAGGTGACTGTGTTTAGAGTCTGAGATGGGAGATGGAAGCTGAATAGGTCACAGGTGGCCATTTTTAAGTGTTGCTGTCTAGTCATCCTCATTCATCTGCTTCCTGGATCCACATTGACATCGTCATCATCCTGTACTGTTTGTTCTTAGCAGCCTCAGCCTTCTCATTTTCATCTCCATCATCTTCTCCACCACGGCCCTCTTCTTTCTCCTCCTCCTCCCCACTTTCTTCCTCTTAATATTCTACCTTATTGTCACCTCCTGCTCCCCATTTTCCTCATTAGCGTTCAAATTAGCTGGGGCATCTCTTCCAATCTCCACCTCCTCCACAGGCTTCCTTCTTCTTTAAGTTCTTAGAGGCAATTTTCTTTATCTTTTTTTTTTTTCCTTTTTGGTACTGAGGATTAATCCCAGAGGCACTTTACCATTGAGCTACAACCCCTGTCCTTTTCTCTTTTCATTTTGAGACAGGTTCTCACTGAGTTACCAGGATGGCCTGAACTTTTGATCCTCCTGCCTGAGCCTCCCCTTTAGCTAGGATTATAGGCCTGCACCGTGTTCCTGACTATGTCCCACTTCTAATGGGATCCGTCTCACTTCTAATGGGATCCGTGTTCTTTTTCTATTGTGGCTGTAATAATACACCACATATTTAGCCTCTAAAACAAAACAATTTACTCTCACAGTTTGTAGGTTAGAAGTCTTGGTATGCTCAGCTGGTGTCTCTGTTGCAGGTTCCACAAAGTCAAATAAAAATTTCAGCTGACTTGGACTCTTACCTGGAGGCTCTGGGAAAATTTTTGCCTCCAGACTCATTCAGGTGCTGGCAAAATTTAGCTCCATGCGGTTGTAGGACTCAGGTCTTTTTTCCTTGCTTGCTATCAGCCCAGAGCCCTCAGTCCTCCTAGAGGCCACTCATATTCCCAAGATCATGGTCCCTTTCGTGTTCAATCCAACAATGGTAGGCCGAGTCCTTCTCATATTTCAAATCTCCTTGACCTCTCCCTTCTATCTCATCTCTCCTGCTTCTAGCCAGAGAACATTTTCTGCTTTTGAAGGGTTCATGTGATTAGATTCAGTGCACCTGGATAATTCATGATAATCTCCCTATCTTAATATTTGTAATCTTGATTACATCTGCAAAGTCCCTTTTGCCATGTAACGTAACATATTCACCAGTTCTAAGGATTAGGGTATGGATGTCTTTAGAGAGAAGCTTCTATCTACCACATTGTCTCCCTGAGCTAATGAGCACATCTTTATTTACATTGAAATGAAGCCATCTCCTGTATTTTTAAAACAAATTATTTTGGTACTGGGAATTAAACCCTGGGGTACTCTACCACTGAGCTACAACCCCAATCCTTTTAATTTTTTTTTTTTTTGATACAGGGTCTTGCTAAGTTGCTGAGGGTCTTGCTAATTTGCCGAGGCTGGTCTCAAACTTGTGATCCCTGCCTCGTTCAAGCTGGCACGAGCAGACCCATCCTTAACACTGATTATATGTTACTGGCTGGGAGACCATAGACTTTTAGAGCCACAGATACATCATTGAGTAGCTGGTAGAATTCTTTACAAGATAACCGTATCCCTCTTACAGACAAAGCAACCATATGCCATATGGTACTTACAACGCCCACATATAAAGGCTTCATTCTGATATCTTATGGAGATGATCTATCGTTTATCATTGATAAATCAGAGCCAACTGTTCTTCCCCTACTTTCTATAATACTCTCGCCATGTCCTCAAATCCTGGCTTTCCTCAGAAAATTATTTTTTTTCTTCTACTATTCAATTGATATTTATTAGCTTTGTGGGTAAGAAATAGTCCATGAACTTTAAGTATAAGTTTCTCCATAGTTAGGCATAAGAAAACCCCAGTGAATGAGAAAGGTAAATTTAGGGGAAATGCCAGATATGACAGCTTCCAAATGATATTTGAATCCAATGTCTGTGTCATCAGTAAAGCTGACTTATTGGGAACTGGAGTGGAAATGAGTATATAACCCATTCTATGGAGTAGAAATTCAACAGATTTGCATTGCTTTGGCCTCAGTTTCTATATCTGAAAAGGGGAATAAGAATACTTAATTCAAAGAATAGCTGCAAAAACTTAAGTGATATAATATATGTGACATATCCTGGATCCCTCGTTCTTCATGAATGCTCAATAAATATAAGCTTGCTTACCTCAACACTACACCCCACTGGACCCCATAATCATCTTTGCAGAGTTTAAAGTGCTTTACAAAAAGAAGGAATAGGGCTGGGGTTGTGGCTCAGTGGCAGAGCACTTGCCTTGCACTTGTGAGGCACTGGGTTTGATCCTCAGCACCAGAGAAAAATAAATAACAAAATAAAGATATTGTGTCCATATATAACTAGGAAGAATTTTTTTAAAAAAGAAGAAATATATGATTGTTCACAATACTATTTTTGAAATGAGATTTGTGTGGGAAAATATAAAAATCATAAATGAAAGCCTAAACTAACTTTAGTTATTATAGTCTTCAATGCCCCTAGAAGTTGAGAGAATCCTTGGCCACCTCCTTTCTTTAATGATTGAGAGCAATCATTACATTGTTGTCCTTCCTTCATATTCACTTCCTTCTCTCTTTTTTCTTTTTTATAGCTAAATCTTTTTTTTAAATTTTTTGTTCATATCATACATTTGAATCAGATGGGATATAATTTCTCATTTTTCTGAGTAGGCAGAATCATATTGGTCATGCAGTCACATAAATACACATAGTAATAATAATATCTATTTCATTTGACTATCCTTACTATCTCCCCAACCCCTCCCCTCCCCTCCCATCACTTCTCTCTACCTAATCTAAGGTAATGCTATTCTTTTTTTGTCACCTATTCATACATGTGTTTTGTATAACGATGAGGGTCTCCTTCCACTTCCTTCTCTCTTAAAGAAAGAGTAGAGTACTAGAAATTAAATATAGAGACATAGAGTGAAACATCACTTTCATTTTATTTCTTCATATTATCTACATTTAATTGGTTTTGCTAAATATAAGAACAGCAATATGTAAATACATGTTGTGTCTGGTGATAAGTTCTCTAAAACAGTGGGGGATCACCTAAATACATACAGGCAATGTCTGTGGAGTAGAAGATAGTGTGAGGGACTGTCAGATCCCTGGGGCAAAGAAGTCTGAGAGCTGAAGCCCACTCCTCCTTTTTAAGAGGACTCAGGAACTCAAAGTCTTCTGCATTTGCTGGAGGTCCCAGCTTGTAGCCCCATCAGAGTCAAAAACCAGGGGTCCTAATTCCCTGTCTACAGCCCCCTGCCTGAAACCCTTCATCCTCCCTCCTCCATCACCCTTTCAGGGAAACAGGGACCTAGGTACCTTTACAAAAATAGGTCAGTATTTAGGGGAAAAGGAGTTGTTTTTCAGCTATCTCCTTGTGCATGAGAAACAGGGATTTTTAAATTGTTCTAATTCATCAGGTAATAGAGTAAATCAGTTCTATTTCCCCAGCTCTCATTATAGGGTTTATTCCCTACTCAGTTGAGAATTTGCCAGGGAATAGAAACTTTGAGCTGACAATCTGTTCATTGCTCAGCCACATCCTCTACTTAGTAGGCCAGGGTCTCCTACTGGAATACAGTATCTGGAACTGCATTATTTATTCATGTAAGTGCTTAGGATGGGTGATAGACAAGAAGGACAGGACTGGAAGAACATAGGGCAAAGGTAACATGGAAGCACTAAACTGGGACAAGGGTAAATTGCTAAGTGTAAAATTAAGACCTACGTTAAGACCTGCTTCTGCAGAGGCCTCAAGTGGCTGCACTGCTATTCTCAAGTGCCTATGGCTGGAGGCCCGTTGATACAGGAGCCCCATCTGAGACACAGCTGCACTCCTGCACCCTCATGTTGGGCAGGCTGACCACCTGGAGCCTGGTCCTGCTTCCTTCTTTGACGTTCACAATCACGGGCAGTGAGGTTGTTTCTGAGGCAATGCACTGTCTTGGTCCGAGAAATGGCCACTTGTTGGCCAGGCGCTCTGGGAGCTGCAGACAGCTGCCTGCACACTCATAGACCAAGAAGCCAGGGGGCTCCACGACCCAGTTGTCAGCCCACTTCGTCTTCTCAAGGTCCAAGTATGCCTGCCTGCGGCAGCAGCGGGTACCCTCAGTCATTGGTGCCTCAGGGTCACAATTGCCTTGAGCTCTGTGGGGGCAAGGAGAGATAGGTCAGAGGTCAGCCGAAGGGCCGAGATAAGGAGGTCCAGTGGGCAGCTTCGTGGAGAATCTGAAAGGAGATTTATAATCCATCTTTTATTACATTAAAAAAAACTTGGTACTTGTAATAGAAGACAAATGAATAAACATTCAGAATATAAAGTGACCTACTATTTATTAATAGTCTCCTAATATGCTAGACATTGACCTAGGTATGCCATGTGTATTATCAGGTGATACCTACATTTCATCCAGATGAAACTTGGAGAGGGTTTCCCTATTACACTTGAGAACAATGAAGCCCAAAGATGTTCAGTGGAGGACAAGCCAGAGGACATGAAGCCAGTGGAAGGCAGAACTAGATGGAACTTCAATTGTCTGATTCCAAAGGGCTTGGTCTTAACTACTATATAGTCATCCTCAATATAGAGTATCCATGAGGGATTAGTTCCAGGATCCCCTTGGCTACCCAAATCTGCACTGCTCAAGTCCCTTGTATAAAATATGGTAGAATTTGTATACTATGCATATCTTCCCATATACTTAAGATCATGTCTGGATTACTTATCATACTTAATACAATGTAGACGCTTTGTACATAGTTGTTACACTGCATTGTCTGGGGAATAATGACAAGAAAAAAAGTAAGATGAGGGTTTTTCCCCTAAATATTTTTGATCTGTGATTGGTTGAATCCACAGATGTGAAAGCCATGGATCCAGAAAGCTGACTATACTATGCTGCCCTTGTCTGCTCCAAATAGCTAAACTGTCCCATGAGAAAAAGAATTCAGCCTTGCTAACAGCTAGAGTTAATATTTTTCAAAGACTTAATCATGATGGCAAAAGTGAAAATAGATGATTATAATAATGTGTATGATTCAATGGCATTATTTTTCTTTTTTTTAAATATTTATTTATTTTTTTTTTAGTTCTCGGAGGACACAACATCTTTGTTGGTATGTGGTGCTGAGGATCGAACCCGGGCCGCACGCATGCCAGACGAGCGCGCTACCGCTTGAGCCACATCCCCAGCCCGATGGCATTATTTTTCAACAAAATGTTTTCATAAGTCAGGTGCCATGGCCCATGCCTGTTATCCCAGCCACTGAGGAGGTTGAGGGTGGAGAATCACAAATTTGAGACCTCAGAGACTTAGAGAGACCCTCAGCAACTTAGCAATACTCTGTCTTAAATATAAATTAAAAAGACTGGGAGTGGGGCTGGGGTTGTGGCTGAGTGGTAAAGCTCTTGATAGCATGTGTGAGGCACTGGATTCGATTCTCAGCACCACATATAAATAAGTAAATAAAACAAAGGTCCATCAACAACTAATAAAAATATTGGGGGGAAAAAAAGACTGGAGTGTAGCTCAGTCGTAAACCTCCCCTGAGTTCAATCCCCAGAATGAATGAATAAGTAAGTAAATAAACGTTTGAATAATACAATTTCTATCGTTAGAAACTCCAACATATAGGAATCGGTCTTATCCTGGGTAGTCTGCACAGCCGCCCCCTAGCCAGTCCCTGAGATGGTAGGCCTGGACCACGCCATCTGCTGTGTCCCTGGCCTCCCAGCCGCAGCATACCCATAGTCCTTAAGGTCCAGCGTGTGCAACTCCAGCTGAGGCTCCCTCTTCTCAGCGCCCTGTGCCCCCTGCGCGGAGAAGCGGACCAACTTGTGGGCGTCCGAGGCCCCGGGGCCCAGATGCTCCCTCAGCACGGACACCTTCAGCATCAGGGGCTGCCGGGGCCGTCTCAGCTGCTGCCAGAAGTTTACAGCCTCTGTCACATCAAAGGTCTTCCAGCCGCCCTTGTGGATGGACACCAGCCTGAAACAGAGAATCGCTTGAGAGGTGGGATCCGGGGAGGAAACTACCCCGCCCCGCCTCCATCCCTTGGCCCAGCCTCCATCCCTTGGCCCCGCCCCACCTCCATCCCTTGGCCCCGCCCCGCATCCATCCCTTGGCCCCGCCCCACATCCATCCCTTGGCCCCGCCCCGCCTCCATCCCTTGGCCCAGCCTCCATCCCTTGGCCCCGCCTCCATCCCTTGGCCCCGCCCCTTTTGCTCCCCTTTCTCGCGCTCAACCAAACAGCCTCCTCCCCACTCCATCCCCTACTCCATTCCCTAGCACACAGCAGCCAGGATCCACACCTGGAGTCTATGAGGGAAGTGCGGTTAGAGCCATTGTCGCGGACACGCAGCCACTCAATGGTGATCCGGGCCCGGTGGCCGCGCGTGGACGGCCTCTCTTGCTTGCGGAGCGTGGCCCTGGGGACAGGCTCCTGGAAGATCCGAAGTACAGCCTGCACCAGTTCGCTGTTGGGTGGCAGTCGTCCCTCCATGCCAAACACCAGCAGCTGCGTGGAGGCCTCGGACACCAAGAACTTGCCCACCATCTCTGGTGACAAGAGCAGGGTCAGCATAGCCTCTCAGTACACCAGGGGAGTTCTGAAGGTGGCAAGGCCATTGAGCAGGCTGCCAGGCCAGGAGAGACCAGCCCCTGTTCTGTGTTTCTGGGGCAAACCCAGTTACCTAAAAATCTCCCTTGAGTCTGGGACTCCTTTAATAACGATTTCCACCAGCAGGAAGAGGCCTCTCTGGGACTCTTGGCTAACTCCAACATATGGAAAATCAAATATCAGCACCTGCGGTGTCCGGCATTGGATGTAGTTTGGGCCCTTAGCAGATGGTTCCAGCTCTGAGGCAATAGGCTGCACTAAGATGGAGGTGCAGCTGCATCTCTGACAGCTGGACACTCTGCTGTCACACTTCAATATTCCCAGCTACCCACAGCCACTCACTCACTTCAGTGTTCACCATGCTGGGAGGGAGACAGCTAAGACACAGTCGTCCACTGTTCCAGGTAGCAAATGGTTGAAAGAGGTTTTTAAGGAAATTTGTTCCAGATCACCCTCAGATCAGGGTGGCAATGTGGAAACAGAGAAGTCTTGCCTGTAACCTAGTTCCCTGGGGGAACCTGGTTCTAGCCATACCCACCCAAGCCCAGTAGCTCTCTATCTCCTCCTCTTCTCTGGGGCCTGGGCTTTTGCCAGCAGGTCCAACCTGGCACACCTCCTCCTGGCCCTGAGAGATCTATCAATGCACAGCCAAAGCCCAGGGGCCCAGATCCACCCACCCTCACAGGCCATGGTCCCTCCTCACTGCCCCTTAACCATGGGCACCACATGGTCTCTCCATAGGGCCTCACAAAGCAGGGGCCTCTTGACACTACCAGAATGGTTAAGGGCAGTCTGTCTGTCCCTCCCCACTAAGGATCAAGATGCAGAAGGTGGAGGGCTCACCTCGGAAGCTCGGGCTGAATCTCTTCTCACGGGAGCGGTCCCCATGGCTACGCTGCATCAGGGATACATACTGGGCCTGCACATCAGGAGGCATGGTCAGCTCCTCCACATCGGCCCTGTCCATGGTGGGAGCCTCGCTGAGCTGCAGCTGCTGCAGCAGGCTGTCCAGGACCTGTTCCTCAGTCAGGGCCTCCCCAGGGCCCACTAGTGGCATCACCCAGAGTGCCAAGCAGAGCCATGGGGACCACATGGTACAGTTCAGGACGGTAGATGTGTCCCCAAGAAGGCTGTTGGAGGATCTTGGGCCTGGCTGGGTCTGCTGAGAACTAGGGCTGGCCAGCTTTATAGCCAGCCCTGGGTGAAGAGGGAGGGGCATAGGTCACACCCCTTGGACCTCCTGGGAGTTCAGCAGCCAGACAGGCTCTTGAGTCCCAGGGAGCAGGCTATCCAAAAAGGCACAAAAGACTGTCTGGATGCCTGGGGTTTCTACCTATACTGCCTTGACAGCTCCCAATATTGAATTTCCCTGAACATATCCCAATCTTGTTTTATGAAAAAGCAAGATTGTTTTGTGAACAAGTGAGTCCTATTAGCCAGCTTTTAAATCTCTTCCTGGAAGACATTATGGGTCTAGATTTGTCCCAGAAGGAGGGAGGGAAAGTGTTCTGCAGTCCTGCTGGTCCTGGCCTCTTTCATGATGCCCCTTGAGTCAAAGGAATCTCCCTCTATCCTTTAGCCCTTGCAATCCCCTCCTGCTCCACGCCATGTGTCTCTCAAGGTTCTGTCACATTCCTTGCCTTCCCTCATGACAGAGGAAAGTAGATGCTGTCAGGACAGAACTCAGGCAGCTGACTCAGGAAAGGCAATTCTTTCCTTTTTTTTAAAGAGAGAGAGAGAGAGAGAGAGAGAGAGAGAGAGAGAGAGAGAGGAGAGAAAGAATTTTAATATTTATTTTTTAGTTTTCAGCGGACACAACATCTTTGTTTGTATGTGGTGCTGAGGATCGAACCCGGGCCGCACTCATGCCAGGCGAGCGCGCCACATCCCCAGCCCCAGGAAAGGCAATTCTTGCTGTTGTCTTCCCAATCAGACAATCACAGAGCGAGTTTCCACCTTCAGATAGCAGAATCTTTCTGGGGAGGGGTCTGCCCACTGAGCCGGCTCACATCATCAGCACTCTGCCTGAGTCCTCGTCATTTCCAGACATGGGAGGAAGGACAGAAAGCAGAAAGCCGCAACACAGAGGCATGTCCTGTCCAAAGCCATAGGTACTGGGGGCATATTGAAGTGGGAGCCCTCAGTGCCTTCTCCGACACATTTTAGACTAGCTGGGTTTGGATATGGGATCTACTGCTTGTTCCATGTTAAACCTGCTAGTGAGTTATTTAACTTCCCAGTGCCTCAGTTTCCTCATCTGAAGGCAGGAGATGATGATAATAATAGGATCTACTTCATAGAGTTAGTATAAAGATTAAATAAATGAATATGAATAAGGTGTTTAGCCCAGTGCCTTGTTCTAGTATCACTCTAGAAGGGTGTGCTTTTGTTATTTGTCTAGAAATCTGCATTCTTAAGGTTATGGCCTTTCTAAAACTATCATCAACAAGAATATGAAACGTTTCTTGAATGCTCACCATGTGTCAGGCATGTATTCAAGAGACACATCTTCCAGATGCAATATTGAAGCACTGCAGGGTGAACTGATGATCAGTTGGTGGAAAGCTCAGACAAAAATGCAGGCATCTGTCTCCAGAGGCCTCTCCTGGCTCAGGGGATTTGAGGGCATGCAGGAGGAAGCCCTTCCTGAAAATCCACAACTTTGATTCCTGTGTTCTGTCGTGTGGGAGGTGAGCGATGATAGTGGAGGGGGACAAGGACTGTGGTCTGAGGGCCAAAGGACCGGTTGGGCAGGGATCACCTCCGCCACCTTCCCAGGTGGGGTAGCACCGTGACACCTCTGTGGAGATGCTGCGTCATTGACAAATCCCTCGTGTCACACAGCCCAGGAGGAGAGAACTTTCTAATCCTCAAGGGCAGAATTTCTTTTGGGTGAGAGCCTAGGGATACCATGCACAAATTGACACTATATACATGTGTATATACACACACACACACACACACACACATATATATATACACTTAGGCATTTGCATATACACAAGCATTTGTAAATATGCATAAATGAATGCATATATAGAGTGGGATTTTAGTAGTATGTGGGATGGGCTTAGAATTAGAAGGGGAAATAAAAATAACACTGATAAGGGCCGGGGATATGGTTCAGTTGCTAGAGTACAAGGCCCTGGATTCAATCCCCAGCACCACAAAAATGAATAAATAAATAAATAAATAGCACTGAGAAGCTAGGGGTGAAGTCAGACGTAAAGCATATGCTTAACATGTTTGAAACCCTGGCTTCTATCCCTGCAAAATAAATAAATAAATAATAAAAATCCCATTTAATAGTTTGAATATCCTCTGAAAAATAAGTTGTGTCCGATCCAAACCACCCTCCCACTCTCTTGGTGACAAGCATAGCCTTCTTCAAAAGAAATGCTGTTGCCTTTCTTTACAAGTGATTATCAGAGAAAGGACTTAAGTGATGCAAACATTTGGGCCTTAAGTCGGACCAAAAGGTGCAGAAGTGTCACATTTACAGGCGACTCAGGACCTGTGGTCCTCAGTCCTAGAAGCTCTCTGGGTTGGTTTCCGTAAATATGCGATAGTCCGCCACCCTTGCTGCTGGGTGAGAGGAAGCCCTGTGGCTTATCACAGGCCAGGGAGGTGCCAAGGATATAACACCCAGGCTGCCCTTGCATGCCACAACCCCCTCCCCAAGCCTCCAACATCTAGAGCTATTGGGAACTCCCTGGGGCCAGAGGCTTACAACAAGACCTTGTGGACCCTGTTGTGGTTCAGCAACAACATGCTGTTCCAGGGCCGAAGTAGGCCAGGACCCTGGTGCTGCTGCTTACAGACGTGCACAAGAGCCATCTACCATCTAGGAGACACATCAGGGCAAAAACCTGGGAGTACTTGGAAACTGACATGCTAAATAGAAACCTCATTTTCCAGAGAAGACAGTAAAGTGGAAGGACCCTTGCTGCCTCCTCCAGATGTCTTCTTGGTGCTTCTGGGTTGGCCTTCAAAACAGAGCCAAACCTAGAACTGAGCCCTCAGTGGGAACTAGAACTATCCAGTCAATACCTAGCCTCTCCAAGGACCTAGGATGGGGCCAGGCATGTGAGTCCAGGTGCTGAGGGTGGTTCTGGGAGCCTGCACAGGTGGTACATGGTTGGGAAACAGCCCTCTGCCCAATTTGGGGGGGCATCCTTTGAGCAAGGAGCCTGGGAACATGTAGAACCAATGAAGAGCTTATCCGGCCAACTACCTTACTCTCCTGGGCTTTGAGTTGAAATGGACTATTGGGCTTAGAACTGAAATGGAGTATCAAAGCCATCCTGCTGCCCCAAGGTTTTTTTTTTTTTTTTTTTTTAAAGAGAGAGTGAGAGAGGAGAGAGAGAGAAAGAGAGAGAGAGAGAGAGAGAGAGAGAGAGAGAGAGAGAGAGAGAGAGAATTTTTAATATTTTTATTTTTTAGTTATCGGCGGACACAACATCTTTGTTGGTATGTGGTGCTGAGGATCGAACCCGGGCCACACGCATGCCAGGCGAGCGCGCTACCGCTTGAGCAACATCCCCAGCCCTGCCCCAAGGTTTTGAGCTAAGAAAACCGAGGTTCGGAGAGGTGACAGCTTCCCCAAAGCTCACACAGTTAATGATCAACACCTGAACAAAGCCAGTTCTTCCAATTCCCAGGCCATAGTGCTTTCTACAACTTCAAATTATTTCCAATGTCCATCCTGCCCTGTCCCTGAAAGCCTGCAGGGCTCATCCATCAGCCTCAGGCAAGCTGGGGATTCATCAGCCCGGAGTTGGGTCTGGACAGGGGAAGGGGGCAGGGCAGCTTGAGAACCAGACAGACAGAGGACAAATCCTGCAGACTCCTCAGGTTTCTCCCAAGACTCAGTTGCTGTCCTGAATGTGGATTCCCAGCAGGCTGTAGAGTTCTGTTGGGAAAATAAAGTAATTGGGCAATTAGCCAAAAGCCAAAAGAAGGACACGAATGTGGATTGGGAAACTTTTTACAAAGGATAGATTAGCCCTCAGGAGGGAGGGCAGCCGCTCTTTGTCATGCAGAGGAAGAGGCCAGGCCACCCCTCAGACTGTGGATCTGGATGGTGTGTCTGGCTTTGGGGTCAGGTCAGGCTGACAAAACAGAAAAATTGTAAAATAGCCCCTTCTGTCCTGGTGGGAGGAAAGAAGTTTGGAGAATAGGGAACATTTACTTAAAAACTGTCTGAATCAGAACTCTTTCCCCAAAGATGTAGTCCAGATTGTTTATGAACCTGAATGTTCAGGTTTTTAAATTTTCTTTAAAAAATATATTTTTTTTAGTTGTAGATGGACACAATGTCTTTATTTTATTTATTTATTTTTATGTGATGCTGAGGATCGAACCCAGGGCCTCAACACTTGCTAGTCATGTGCTCTACTACGGAGCTACAGCCCCAGCCCTAGGTTTTTAAAATTTGAAGTGAAGGCTTTTTATGTTTCTTCAGAGATATTATAAATCTTTTTAAATGTAATTATCTGAAGGCTATATTAAAAATGCAAATTCTTTTTTTTGAGAACAAATTTTTTATTCAATGATAGTCCATCTTTAGATGTTTCTTTTTCATGTACACTGCATTTGTTTTATTAAAAAGTAAAGCCCTTTTAAAAAGGGAGACCAGTTAGTCCTCAGACTCTGATCCATCTTCATCTTGACTAATCTGGAAATAACGAAGTTCGTAAGTCTCCTTGTCCGATGCAACCACACAAAGCCAATCACGAAGATTGTTCTTCTTAAGGTATTTCTTAGTAAGATATTTCAAATACCTCTTAGAGAACTGTTTCTCAGAAACAACTGTGATTTTATTCTTGAAGCGTTCGATGTGAACAACATTCCCGAGATTTCCAGTTTTCCCATTGACTTTAACCTTCTCCCTCAGAAATTGTTCAAAATTTCCAGAATCAAAAATCCCATCTTCTACAGGATGAGTAAGGTCCAAATTAAACTTCCAAGTGGTCCTCTTAGGCTTCTTGTCTTTCTGCGGCGCCATCTTGACAACCAGCAGCGTGATCAGAAAAAAGCAAAAATGCAAATTCTTTGCATTATCATTTGCATATATTTCCACTGAGACCCATAGGACCAAAGTCCCCTCCGACCTGGATGGCTTTAGACAACCCTTAGACAATCTTAGCTTGCTCTGTCTTCTCAGAACCACATTCCACGATTCAGGCCGCTGCTTTCCTTGTCATTGTGTTGTCTGGCCTGTCAATTCCACACAGCTTAGCCATCATGATATAGGCTGCCCCTGAGCTCAGGAGACAGCTCTCCATTCCTCACCTTCTCCCCACCCAGAAAACATTTCCATAACCCCACTATTCTGGCACCTCTCACCTTCCATCAAGGAGTCAACAAGGAACACAGCACAGACACGGAGAATTGACTCCACCAGGGGCAGAGGCCAGGAATCAGAATGTTAAAGATCCTATGGCCATTAGGTTGGAGGAGCAGGACAGGGTGAGGAGGGGTCCATTATAGTCCTACGAGGCAAAGGGAGGATGCTGGAGAATTTCGGTGAAAAAAATAGCCCATCAAGCCATCCAAGTTACTCATAATCTTGTTCTTTTAGATGATTCCTCAGCTTCATGAGTGCCTATGATGAGAGGAAAGAAAATGACCAGGAAAAAACTTTTTTTTTTTCCTGAGATCTTTTCTGGACTTTCTCTAGAAATTTGAGAATAAGATCAGGTGAACAAAAAAGGGTGTTTTTTTTTTTGTTCTTTTTCTCTAAATACTCTGAACAGCAACATGTTGTATGTGAACTAAGTACCACAATATTTAACTCTGCAAAGTTAGCAGCTCAAGAGATCTATTGAATCGTAGTTATCTCCATCCATTTTCCTCTCAATTTCCATTTCTTCTCCTCTCTGTCTTTTTCTAAAAACTCTTCTTGTTTTTCTCTACAGCTGCCATATTTCTGGAAATTTTCACATCTAAGAACCCTGATGTAGGAGGCAGGGGACCAGATGCTGATTTGTTACTGTCCCTCCCTGCCTGTTGTCCACTTCCCTGCCACTTCGTGCCTACGCAAAACAGTTCCTATCTTGCCCCAGATCAGTCACCACAGACAGCAGTTCCTCCTCCCAGGCTCATCTGGAAGTTCTTCTCCAGGTCCCAGCCTGACTTTCCATCCCCTGTCTCCAACCCCCTCCATTTGGCATTCTGGCCTCTCACAGAATGGACCCTAGACTGTCATCTATCTGCTCATTCTTTCTCCCTCATATCCTTCTTCTCTTCTTTACCCTTGAAATGTTTCTCATCTGGAAAAGTCTCAACATTTTTTTTCCTGATGCTGAAGTTCAAACCCAGAGTCTTCCTAATGTTCTGACCACCCCATCTCTCCCCAGGACAGTTGGATGGTACTCCCTCCTGGAATCATGGAGAAATGATTCTCCTCAAGAACGAAGGGCACTCTTGTGTGATCCTGCAATCATGCTCAGCACAGTGCCTGGCAAATAATTGCTCATATAATTTTAGCAGAAAAAGAGAGGAGAAGGAAAAGATGGGGAAGTAGGAGGAAAAGCAGGAGAAAAAGAAAGGAGATACATGTCTTTTTTGGCTAAGAAAATTGAAATGGACAATTAGAGACATGAGATCTGAGCCCAGATTAAGGCCAGTATTCATCAGAAACTAGTATCCAACACATAAAATTTTTTTTTTCATGGTGCTGGAGATGGAACCCAGGGCCTCACAGATGCTTAGCTACACACTTAGTTCAACACATTCAATTTTAAAATTGAAAAAAAAAAAGTCATGTTCACTTGGCAAAGGAGCAGAGAGTGAGAAAATGTCTCCCGAACAGACACCTAAATCCTGGTCAGCTTCTCCAAAGCAGCACTGTATCTTGTCTGCACTCAGCACAGTCTAAATTTGCACAAGGCCAGGTGTGTGATAATGTGTATTTGGTATCAGTGTTTCTTGTTGTTTTCACCTGACAACACTCAATCCACTCCCTTCCCTCTGAGACATAGTTCTGATTTCACGTGATTCCCTTGGCCTTTCTTTAGGATCTCTCTGTTCTAGATGGAATTTTTAAAATTATTTAATTATTAAAAACTCTAATTGATATAATGATTGTACATATTTAGGGGTACAGTGTAATGTTTGGTACATTTATACATTGTATAATGATGAAGTCTGGATGTTTAGCTTACCACCATCTCAAAAATTATAATTTCTTTGTGATGAGACCATTTAAAAATCTTCTTTTAGCTATTTTGAAATATACCATACCTAGGGCCGGGGATATAGTTCAGTGGTTGAATGTGTGCTTAGCGTGTGTGAAAATATAACATTTCTTTCTTTCTCCCCCCTGCCCTGTGCTGGGGGGCAAACCCAGAGCTTCATAGGTTAAGCACACCTTCTACCACTGAGCTACCCCCCAGCCACTACAACCGTGTTATTAACCCCAGTCACCCCTCCATGTAATAGCACACCTGAAATTATTCCACCCACCTATCTGTGACTTTATGCTCCTTAATCAATCATTCCCCATTGCCCACTCCTCAGGTTACCACTATTCTAAGAGATCGATTTTGTTTTGTTGTTTTGTTTTTTGGTTTGTTCATTTTGAGTTTTGTTTTTTGTTGTTGTTGGGTTTTTTTGGAGGGGGGGTTGTTTTATTTTGGTTTTGGTACTGAGGATTGAACTCAGAGAATCTTTACTATTGAGCCATATCCCGAGTCCTTTTTATTTTTCTTTTGAGACAGAGTCTTGTTAAATTGCTGAGACTGGCTTCAAGCTTGTGATCCTCCTGCTTCAGCCTCCCAAGCTGCTGGGATTACAGGAGTGGGCCACCATGCCTGGTAAGAGATGGGGTCTTACTGTGTTGCCCAGGCTGATCCTGAACTTCTGGGCTCAAGCAATCTTTTTGCCTCAGTTCCACAGATAGCTGTGACTATTGGCATGCACCACCCATGCTCTGCCTAAAGATGAAAAAAATATATATTTTTTGTACTAGGGATCAAACTCCCTTGTACATGTCAGGCAACCACTGTACCACTGAGCTATATCCCCAGACCATAGATGGAACATTCTTAAACAGTCCCGTTTCCTAGGCTGTGGGTACCCAGCTGATTAGTAAGGAGGGAGAGTTCTCACCAGCTCAGGGGAGAGCATTAGTGGGGGCTGTGGTATCGATAATAAGGGTCATTACCCTATTCCCTAATCTCCAGGGTGAGGCTGATAACCCAGGGAGGGGGATTTGCACATTTTGATAGCTAATGGAAAGGTAGGCTGAGCAAACAGAATCCATACTGATGAATATGGAGTCCTTTGGGAATCCCTAAGACAAGCCCTCTCCTGCTGGGACAGATCCTCTTTCCAGAAACCTCAGCTGGTTATCAATAGCTCCGCCTGCAGCTATCACAGAAAGGAAACGAGCTTTTGCCATCCACTGGCACGTTTAACCCCCTTCCTGCGTGTTAGGGAATGTGACACTCCAGCCACCAAGTTGACACCTCCTGGAAACACTTTTTGCTTCCTCTGCCAGCAAATCTAAGCTGTCCTTTGAGCATTTGGCCTGCCTCATGGTCTTGGACCTCTGAGAGGTTCCTGGTGGGAGCTGAATTTTCTAAGGAGGCTTTTGGGGACCTGCGTGTGATCACAGACATATCTATAACACAGTGTCAAACAGCACAGAAGGGTTTATAAAGAAAAGCCATCCTCCCCTGCCTCACCCTTCCCTATTCTTAGAGGTCACTTCTGATTCTTTACCTCCAAGACCACGATGCCTTTTTCTATTTTCCTTTCAAATTTTTATTTTTATTTATTTATTTATTTTTAAATATTTATTTTTTAGGTGTAGATGGACACAACACAATGCCTTTATTTTTATGTGGTGCTGAGGATCGAACCTGGGTCCCGCCCGTGCTAGGCGAGCACTCCACCGCTGAGCCATAATCCCAGCCCCTTATTTTTATTTTTGACAGTGCTAGGGGATTGAACCTAGGCCCACAAACATGCTAAGCAAGTGCTCTACCATGGAGCTACATCCCCAGCCCACCTCTTGATAATAAATACACTGGTAATTTTATCTCTTTTTGTTACTTTTGTAAATCAAAACAATATATGGAAGCCTGTGTTTCTCACTCCCTGGGATTTATCTTATTTTTGTGGTACTGGGGATTGAACCCAGGGACACTATCACTGAGCTACATCCCCAGTGCTTTCTACTTTCTATTTTGAGACAATGCCTCACTAAATTTCTGAGGCTGGCCTTGAACCTGCAATCCTCCTGCCTCAGCCTCCCCAGTCTCTGGGATTACAGGCATGCCTAGCACTCCCTAAGCTTTAGATAATGTCTTATTTCGCCAGGTGAGACTATGACATATTCCTTGTTTTCTCTCCCTCTCCCCTTCTCATCTCTAATCTCTACCAGCTACCTACTTACTTTTGCATTGTCCATCCTGGTGACCCTTACATTCTGTTCAGTCTTTTGTTTATAAGATGATTTTAAATGCTGAGGGTCAATAAATAACATTATTATATACTTTTAAAATTAGGCAAAAAGTGCTTGACTATAGAGGATTTAAACAATACTGATATTTTAAAATTTATTGCATTATTATTTTTAAATGTTTTTGTGTGTGGCATTGAAGATCAAATCCAGGGCCTGGAGCATGCTAGGTAACTACTTTACCACTGAGCCACATTCCCAGCCCAAGAGTAACAAATAAAACAAAACAAAACTTTCCTATTCCAATTCCCCCCATTCATCTTCCCTGACTCCTGAAATATTTTTAGACAATTAACTACTACTATCATCTTTATGTATATCCTTTCAACCATTTTTTTCATAAATATATTATTATGAAAATTAATATGTATTATATATATATATATATATATATATATATATATATATATATATATATCATTCATTTTTCTTTTTCACAGTGTTGGAATCAAACTGCACATAATGTCCTACAACTGGTTTTTCTCACTTAACCATATGTCTTGGAGATATTTCCATGTTGCCACCTCCCCAACAAGATCTACTACATTCTTTTTATTGCTAGATAGAGTATAGAAACATTACCCTAATTGACTTTTAGATTTTTTTTCCACATTATAAACAATACTGCAATGAAAAATTTTGAGGATTCCTCTTTGTGTATTACTGGGTGTAGATATTTCTTTAGGTTAGATACTGAGAAGGCTGAACATAGTTTATAGTTTTGCTAGATTCCAGCAGATTGCCCTCCAAAAAATCATTATCAATTTAGCCAGTTGTGGTAGCCACACACCTGCAATCTCAGCTACTCAGAGGCTGAGGCAGCTGGTTCACAAGTTCAAGGCCATCCTTGGCAATTTGTCAAAACCCTGTCTCAAATAATAATAAATAAATAAAAAGGTTTGGGATATAGCTCAATGGTAAATTACCTGAGTTCACTCCCCAGCACAGGAGAAGAAAAATGAAAAGCAATCTATCAATTTATAGGCCCACTCAAATGTTTGTGAGAGACCATGTTTCCTCATGTTCTTTCCTCTTTTACTTAAGTGCCTACATTTGAATTAATCTAAGGTGGGGGTGGGAATTCTAAAGAATCAGATGATATTGCCTGTATTTTTGATAATCCCTGATGATTAGTGAGATCGAACAACTTTTCCAATGTTAGGAGCCATTTAGATTTAGTCTACTAATTTTCTATTGTGTGGTTTGAACCTAAGGGCACTTAATCACTGAGCCATATCCTCAGCCTTTTTTCTTTTTTCTTTTCAGACAGGGTCTCACCAAGATGCTTACAACCTTGCTAAGTCACTAGAGGTGGCTTTGAAAACTGTGATCCTCCTGCTTTAGCCTCTGGAGTTGCTGGGATTACTGGCATGTGCTACCACTCCCAGCTTATTTTTTTTTTCTTTATTGATTTGCAGTAGCTCTTTATATATTCTGCTTATAGATCCTTTCTTGATTACATGCATGGTGAATATATTCTTCTATATCCTGGCTGGAATGTTCTCTATTTTATGACTTCTTTTTAAGTTTATAATGTTTTGTTTTGTTTTGTTTTGTTTTGTTGAATCCAAATTTATTAGTCCCTGCTGGACACAGTGGCACATGCCTGTAATCCCAGTGATTTGGGAGGCTGAGGCAGGAGGTGATGTAGGACAGAAGAGGCTGGGACACCTGAGGAATTTTCAGGAAACAGGTTTATTGGCTACAGGGTCCAGAGGGTCTATTGCCTAAAAAATTCTCTGGACCTCAAGTCTGGAAATTCTTTGAACTTTATACCCAGCAGGAGGAGGGCTTTGAAGGTTTACATGACAAGTGTTTTTTGTCCTATTTTTTTAGATTAGTCAGAGGTTTTACAAGTTTTATCACAAAAGAAGAAGTAACATCATCTTTTCTGTAGCCAGACTTTGCTTTTGCAAGACTGAGCAACTTAGTCCTCACAAAAGATAGGAAGTCCTCTCCCACATTGAGATTTTTTTTTTTTTTGCAGAAATTTTTGCTGATATTCTGTTAATAAGAACAATCATGGTGAGGGTCTCTGGAGAAGCTTAATTAAGATTCTTTGGTGGAGGAGGGGGCACCACTACAGAGGATCCAGGGAGCTATAAGCAGAAGCATCCCAAGACATCACAAGGCCCCTTCTCCGAGGGCAGCTTCTGGGCTCCCCCAAGGCATTAACCATTGGGCAACATGGCTCTTTCACTCTTTCCTGAGGAAGTTTCCTCTCAGAAAAGAAGGACCTGCCTGTCTCCACAGCCTGTGAGGCAGGCAAATTGAGAGGGCAGATATAGAGGCCAAAGCTTTCAAAAAGCCGGTGGAGTCCTTGAAAAAGGAAGGCCCCAGTTAGGTAGATGAAGTGACTAGGGACCATATGAGGACCATGCAGAGATGGTGCCTCGCTTGCTGGCTGAGTCACTTCTTTAACATGCATGCAGTCATCTTAGACAGGTTGCTCCTATTCTCTCCTCAGTTGAAGACTGTGGGACAAAGGACTGAGACAGTCCCACACTCATGAGGAAGGACGGCAGGGTTCAGGCTTATTAAATTATCCCAGAATGAGGAGCCATCAGCCTGGCTGAGCCCTATCCCCTCCAGCTACCATGGCTTGGCTTTAAGTATCTGTGCAGGGAGCCAGGGAGGTTTCCGTGGAGCCTTTGAGTGGTCATTAGAGGTATAGAGGGTGGGAGACCAGACAAGAAGTTTCCATTTTATTCTGAAGACAACAAGATCTCTGAGGGCAGAGCCATGGTTCTAAAAGTTCACTCAGTGACCTTGTGGGGAATGTAGGATGGGATGCCAGGAGGCAGGGCTGTGGTGGTCACATAAAAGAAAAATAAATGGGATGGGGCCTGAATCATGGCAGAAGCAAATGAGGTGAATTCACCAGCAATCCAAATGGTGGTGACCGAGGACTGATTGGACGTGGCAGAGGCAAGAGAGGTGATTCCTGGGTTCCTAGATTGGGTCCCTACAGAGGATGGGGTCCAGGTATTGAGGGAGAAGACATCCAGTTCTGTCTGAGCCATGAGGAGCCCATGGGAAACCTGGAAGGAAGGACTATGGAGGGAAACTCTGGGAAGATATTTGGGTTGGAGGAATCACAGCACCAGGCAACATCAGCACAGCATACAGGTGGTACCTGAAGCTACGGGGGCAGACACCACCACCAGGAAAAATTACATAGTAAAAGTATATTTTCAGCTGGGCGTCTGGTGCACACCTGTAATCCCAGCAGCTCAGGAGGCTGAGGCAGGAGGATCAAGAGTTCAAAGCCAACATCAGCAAGAGCAAGGTGCCAAGCAACTCAGTGAGGCCCTGTCTCTAAATAAAATACAAAAATAGGGCTGGGGATGTGGCTCAGTGGTCAAGTGCCCCTGAGTTTCATCCCTGGTACCAAAAAAAAAAAAAAAAAATAGGGCTGGGGATGTGGCTCAATGGTCAAGTGCCCCTGAGTTCAATCCCGTACCCTCCCTACCAAAAGAAAAAAAAAAGAAAAATAAAAAAGGATATTTTGAAAGTCTATGAAGAAATCCACCAAAATCTCATCAGAGAGAAAGAAAGATTTCTGTGTAATGTCACCTCAGAACTTAATGATTTAAACACCAAGCATCTTTTGTCCTCTTCCTTCTCTCTCTCTCTCTCTCTCTCTCTCTCTCTCTCTCTCTCTCTCACACACACACACACACACACACACACAATGGTACCAAGGGTTGAATCCAGGAGTGCTCTACCACTGAGCTATATACCCAGACCTTTTTATTTCAAGACAGGGTCTCACTAAGTTGCTGAGACTGGCTTCAAACTTGTGATCCTCCTGCCTCAGCCTCCTGAGTAGGTGAGATTACAGGTGCATGCCACTGCACCCTGTTCCAAGGAGAAGTTTAGCTGTATGTTTCTGGCTCAAAGTCTCCCATGCCCTCAACTGAAGGTTTCACTGGGGCTGAAAGACCCTACATTTAAGCTGGGCGTGGTGGCACATGCCTGTAATCACAGTGGCTTGGGAGGCTGAGGCAGGTGAATCTTGAGTTCAAAGATTCTCTCAACTCAGTGAGACTCTGTAGATTTTATATATATATATATATATATATATATATATATATATATATATATATATATATATATAATTTTTTTAAAGGGCTAGGGATGTGGATGTGGCTCAGTGGTTAAGCACTCCTGGAGTCAATCCCTGGTAAGAAGAAGGAAAGAGGGAAGGAAGGGAGAGAAGGAGGGAAGGAGGGGGGAGGCAGGGAGGAAGGAAGGAAGGAAAAGAAAAGAAAGACCCACTTGCACACTTCCAGGAATCACTCACGTGGCTTTTGGCTGGAAGCCTCAGCTCCTCACTGATTAAACCTCTCCATGGGGCTTCTGAAAAAAGCTGCAGACCCACAACTTTTGTAAATGGGGGAGGTCAGGGGCTGGAAATAGAAGGCTAGGAATTGTCCAAATAGAAATAATCCATTATGTCACAAAAGCAAATGTCTGGGAGAGCAACTGATTCTGCCTTTATTTAAAATTTTGATATATTGCTCATTCTGGATTTTTAGCCTGGGTTTTGACTTTATTTATTTATTTTTTTTAACTTAAAACCAAAAATAAAGAAGTTGTATGTATAAATGGGATACCATGTGATAAAAATACATATCTACATGGTTGGATGTTTAAATCAGATAAAACATTTTCAGAACACCTGTCCATCATCAGACACCTCAGAGCTTAGAAAACAAAGATGAGGTTTCACCCTTAAGGAGCTCAGTGTTTATCTCCTCAAAAAAATTTATCGATTCTTTTTGCAGACAGCATTATCTTTTACTTTTTATTGTTGCATTATAATTATACCTAATAGTGGGATTCATTATGCCACATCCATACATGCATGTAACATAATTTTATCAATCTCATTCCCCAGCATTTATCAATTCTTTGTGGTAAAAACTTTCAAATCCTTTTAGTTTTTTTGAAATGTAAGTACATAATTGTCATCTTAATTTTGACTTTTTAAAATATTAAATTAAGAGCTGGGCATGGCACACACCTGTGGTCCTAGAAATCAGAAGGCTGAAAAAGGAGGATTGCTGGAGCCCAGGAATTTGAGGATAGCCTGGGTAACTCAGGTAAATCCTGTCTCAAAAATAAATAAATAAATAAAATGTAAACAATGTAAAACATTCAATTAAAATATGATCTTGATTCCTGAGATTTCTTTTGCCCATCTGGGCTGGGGATGTAACCCAGTGGCAGAGTGATTGCTTAGCATATGTGAGGCCCTGGGTTCCAGTCTCAGCACTGGGCAGGAGGGGCCACCCATTCACCCACCCCTGTCCTAACCCTAGGAGGAGCAGAGGGCCCCAGCTGGGCCTGTGAGAATGCCATGAAAAAGGAATCCTTGTCAACAGAGGCACCCTGCAGAGGGGAGGCTGCTTCCTTCCTCTGACTTCTTCTTCTGGTTTCTTCTGATTTGTCAAAGGTGGGAAGAGAACTAGAACTTCCTGGAGTCCAGCCTCAGCCTAGTGTGAGACACTTCCAGGTAGATCCCCAGCAGCCTTTAAGCCCCAGCATCCTGCCTCCCAGAGTCTGAAGTCAAAAGAACAGAGCTCCTTTAGGAATGCATTTTTAACAGGTAAATCTAGCAGTTGGGGAGGCTAAGGCAGGAGGATTGCAGGTTCAAAGCCAGCCTCAACAGTTTAGTGAAACTGTAAACAACCTGGTGAGACCCTGTCTCAAAATAAAAAAGAAAAATGTCTGAGGGTGTGGCTCAGTGGTTAGTCACCCCTGGGTTCAATTCCTGGTCCAAAAAAAAAAAAAAAAAAGCATTTTCGAGGAGGAGGGGAAGTCAATCTTGGAGTCCCAAACGGATGGTGTCCCCTTTCCTCAGAAGGATCAAAGCTGGGAGTGGATGAGGACCCTGTGGCTCCCTAATCCCAGTCCAAAGGCCTGGTGCTCATACTTCTGTCCACCTAGGGATCCTTGCCATAATATATAATTTCTACCTCCCAAACAATGGCAGCCTTTGAGAAGGGAAAAAAACACACACACTCATATGTTCAAGGTCATGCAGTCTGACTGTCCCGTCTGTTCCCGGTTGGATTTGAACCCAACCCCCTGCCCCCCCCAGGCTGCATCCTCAGCACCATAATCTTATGGGCAAACAATCTGATCCCCATAGATGAACTACTTCTGGGCAGCCACCTAATCCTTTCCACAGTTCATTCATTCAATCAACATTTTCAGAACACCTGTCCATCATCAGACACCTCAGAGCTTAGAAAACAAAGGTGAGTTTCCACCCTTAAGGAGCTCAGTGTTTAGTAAACAAACACCCTTAAGGAGCTCAGTGTTCAATAAACAGAATATGGGGGATAAGTGTGGCTGGGTCCAGGTAATGCTAATGTTAATGTGGATTCTCATTAGCTTCCCAGTGAGCAGATTTCAGAGTTTCCTTCCATGTTGACTGGGCAGATGCAGCCCTGCTGTCAACTGAGCACTGGGGGTTGGGGAAGGTCCTGGACAGTGACTCACAGTATAATCCCTTCAGACCTGGCTGTACTCTTTCCTCTTGGCTGGAGGGCTGTGTTACAGCCTGCACTAAAAGCAAGTGTCATTCTTGCCACCCCAAAAGACAGCGGCCAGACTTATTGCCTGTAAACCCCAGTTAATGTGACCAGGCTTTACAAGGATGTCAACAAATCAGTGCTCAGGGCACTAAAGAAATAAGATGAGGCTTAAAAGAAATAAAGTGGCAAGACTGGAAATACTGGTGATGTAGCTCAATGGTAGAGTGCTAGCATGTGTGAGGCCTTGGGTTTGATTCCCAGCACCACAAAAATAAGTGCCATGAAATGTGTGTCCGAGACCCATGACCGGGATACTGGTTTACTTCCATGGCAGTGATGATCCCTCTCTAGCCTCCACTGTTCCACCTGCTTCTGAGTGGCCCCAGCACCTGTGTGCTAGGCAAGCCCACAGGGTCCTAAGCCACACTGCCTGGGCTCCAGGCTACCACTCCATGAGTCAGCTGACTGCAGGCTGCTCTCTATGCCTCAGTTTCTACATGGTGAGGAGGATGACTGAGTCTTCTTTGCAGAGTTGTTTAAATCAGTATTTATTTATTTGTGGTGCTGGGAATCTAATCCAAGGCCTGTCACATGTTAGGCAAGCATTCTACCACTGAATGACATCCACAGTCACCTTATAATTTAAAAAACTAGGAGAGGAAAGTGCTTCTTGGCTACAGAATCTGTCTTTATAAACCCACACATTCAAAACAATTTCCTTTTCAGCATCTCAATGAGAGAGAGTTGTTAAGAGTCTGGCATGTTAAAAAGTCATGTGCTGCCCAGCAGTAGGGGATTGCCATGGGTAGGAATTATGTGAGGTCTCTGCCCCACCCTGGCCTGTAGTGGGAGAAGAACAATCGGTGGGGAGGAGAAAAAGGACCCAGAGGGTCCCCACCAGCTGGGGCTCAGGCTCTGGCCAGTGCCCTTCAGGCCATGGAGAGGGGCATGGTGAAGGATTGTGGCGGACCCCCAAGCCCCGGGTGGCAGTCAGCAGGGGTCATTGCAGAGCTGGAAACCATGATGCTAAGGGTGCATCTGCAGCATCATCAGGTATGCTTGAAAGTGATCATCTTCTCTTCTCCAAAACCACCAATGAGCTGGGGCGGTGGCACATAAGCCTGTAATGACAGCCACTCGAGAGGTGGAAGCAGGAGGATCACAAGTTCCAGGCCAGCCTCAAAAACTTAGTGAGACCCTGTCTCAAAAAAAAACAAAACAAGGGGCTGGGGATGTGGTTCAAGCGGTAGCGCGCTCGCCTGGCATGCGTGTGGCCCGGGTTCGATCCTCAGCACCACATACCAACAAAGATGTTGTGTCCGATGAGAACTAAAAAATAAATATTAAAATTCTTTAAAAAAAAAAAAGGCAAGGGTATAGCCCAGTGTGCAAGTGCCCATAGGATCATCCTCAAACTTGCCTGAGAACAGGGTCTTCCAGATGAAGAAACCAAGACCAGAGAGGTTGCAGGGTTTTTCCAGGGTAACCAACACTTCTGGGGAGCCCATCTGTCTAGACACCCATTTAGTGTCTTAAGGGGATGAACTTAAAAGCAACTACTTTTCTCTGATTTCCCAGGGCCAACTATGGAAAATTTTATCCTTTGTGTCTCCCTATACCTCTCCCACAGTTCATTCACTCAAGCTATTGTTCAGCCTTAAAGAAAGAAAGATACTATATAACCTTGTGTTTCCCACCTTGTTTTCCAGATGTGGTCTCCAGGCAGAGGCCTCTCTGCCTGCCTGGTCTAAGAGCCGGGAAGGTTGGGAGTCCTGATGGAGTTGAAGCATAGCATTAGTGTATACATTTCCCTCTCAGGTGACATGCAGTCTTCAGAAAGAAAGAAACATATTAGCTCTATAAAACACAACTACAGAGAGGGCTGAGGATACAGCTTAGCGGTAGAGCACTTGCCTAGTATGCTCAAGGCCCAGGGCTTAATCCTCAGCACTGCTAAACAACAACAAAAATAGCCATATGACAAAAAGAATGTTTTGTTGTTGTTGTTGTTGTTGTTGTTGGATAACACAAAAATAAAGCAACCATTGGATGGACTCAATATATATTCAATTTCCTTCATAAGAAAAAAACAGTGGATGATTAGAATAGAGTTGGTAAGGAGAAAAGTAATAATGTTATGGAATATTGAGCACACCTGTACATAATTTATTCATAGCTTATAGATTGAAAACTGAAGTGAAATCTGAGAATGCAAAAGTCAGAGAGAACAGATCCGAGTCAAATCCAGGCCAGCTGCGCTTAACCATCTGCCTGCCACATGATCTGTTTGAGGGGTAGTAGGAGTGGGCAGCTGCACCCGGATCTTGGGGATCCAGTTACTGCCACCTGCTACCCTATACCCTATACTGTCCTCCTACCTCGGCATCTTCCTGAGCTGTTTTCCTGCCTGCCTTCTCTGCTTGCATTTATTGGTGGACAGCGCCCTCTTCTGTCCACTAGAAAGTCTTTCCTCAGAACTGGGACTGTTGATCAGTGGCAGAGCACTTGCCTAGCCTGTATGGGGCACTGCTACAGATCCTTAGCACCAAATAATAAAAATAAACAAATAAGATAAAGATATATGTCCATCTACAACTACAAAAAAAAAAAGAAAAGAAAGTCCTTTTTCATAGACTAGGTAACCTTTTTCATGATTGGCTGGTGGTATGCAACCTTCATAGAATTGCTGTGCACACTTGTCCTTCGATTGCTGTCAGGTCTCATTTTGGAAAAACAATCATTCATTTCTATGGAACCTCCCCTTGTGTGTCCCCTATATCAGAATAAAAATTCCAGTTCCTCTCTCTCTTCCCACGGACCCCTTAAGTTTGGAGAGCTGTCACGGATTTTGAAAAGGTACTTCTTGTGTGTTTGCATGCTTTCTTATGCATTTTCTTAAGTTATTGGAAAAGTCAGATTTGTGAGACCAGCATAGGTCGCCAGCTAGGATAGATGGGGATACCTGTGTTCAACTCCCAGTACTAAAAATAAAAAGAAAGAAAGATAGGGATGTGCATGGAGAGAGTGTATGCAACCTCCTCCTCCTCCTCCTTTTATTTATTTATTTTTTTAATGGTACTGGAAATTGAACTCAGGATGCTCTGCCACTGAGCTACCTCCCCAAACATTTTTTATTTTTTATTTTGACAGGATCTTCCTGAGTTGCCCAGCTTGAACTCAAAGTTGTGATCCTCCTGCTTCATCCTCCAAAGTCACTGGGATTACATGTGTGTGCCACCATGCCCAGCCTGCCATTTTAAATCACAGTGAGAGGTAAAGGAGCCATCTTGTGAACATTTGGGGAAAGAATGTTCCAGGTGGAGGGAAGTCAGTGCTGAGCTGTAGAACACCATTGGTTTGTCAAAGGAACAGCCAGGAGGCCACTGTAGCTGGGGCAGAATAAGGTAAGGAAATGGTCAGAGAGGGGAGAGGGATACAGACTGTGGGGCTTTGCAGATCATTTTAAGTGTGTGGTTTGCATTGAGAGGGAGATGAGAACCAAACGGAGGCCTCTAAAGACAAGTGACGTTATCTGGGATGCACATCCTCAATGTTTTACTGGTAAACATGTACAATCAATAAAGTCTGGAACTCTAAGTCTGTTGAGTAAACGTCATAATAAGCTGTCACTGAGACTAGCAGCTGGAGGATGTAGCATGGAACTACTTTGAAAGATGAGCAAAGACATGACATGCCTTCCCAGACAAACTGCCATTCTTAAACTAAACCATGAAGTGGACCAAGTGATCCACTTGATAAATTTAGAAATTTCAGTGCAATATCCAGTATCATACTCCTATTTCCAATGAGCATTTTTACCCCAATTCCTTATTACTTTTTCACTTCAAGATACTTTAGTCTTTTTTTTTTTTTCTTTTTGTGCTGGTAATTGAACCCAGGACCTTGTGCACACTAAACACATTCCATCACTGAGCTACAACCCCCTGCAAGATTCTTTAATCCTAAAGAGACTTTTATCATAGCCAATTTTAGCTATGCCTTGCAGCTCTATTTATGAAGGTGAGCAGACACCTTGAGCAATTTGCCAGGTGAGGTCACCCAGCCCTACATCAACAAGGCCAGGACCAGGCCTCACAGACCATAGTTCACACACATTTCTACACCTGTGCCACCCTGGCCTATCCTAAGTGCCTACAGGAGAAACCCTTCCATTTTCCACATGACACTTGACTGTTGACAAAGCTTTCATTTCTCGTACATTCCATTTGATTATCATGGCTGCCCTGTGGAGAACACACTGAAAGCCCCCTTCCCTTCAGCCTGATTTGGCTGATTTAGCTCTGTACTCACAGGTTTGGAGTGAGTTGTGTTCCCACCTTGTCCTAGATGTGTTCTAGAGTGGCATTTCCCAATACAGGAGCCATACGGCACATGGAGCTATTGAGCACTTGAAATACAGTTAGTCCAAATGGAGGATCACTCTAAGTATAAAATACACACCAGATTTCAAATACTTAAGCTATAAAAGAGTAAATTATCTTATTAATAATTTTCTTATATTGATTAAATGCTGAAATAAAGTATCATGTTAAATAAAATTATTTCACTTGCCTCTGTATTTTTTTAATATTTAGTTTTTAGTTTTAGGTGGACACAATATCTTTATTTTATTTTTATGTGGTGCTGAGGATCGAACCCAGTGCCCCATGCATGCCAGGCGAGCATGCAACCACTTGAGCCACATCCCCAGCCCGCCTTTGTATTTTTTAAAGTGACAAGAAAATTTAAAATTACATATGTGACTCTCATTACATTTCTATTAGATAGTGGAGCTCTGGAGCCTTACATACTAGGATTTACTCAATTCTAACAATTTTAAAAGTAGATATGGGCTGGAGCTGCAGCTCAGTGGCAGAGCACTTGCCTTGCACATGCGAGGCACTGGGTTCGATCCTCAGCACCTCATAAAAATAAACAAATAAAATAAAGGCATGCTGTCCATCTACAACTTAAAAAAAAAAGTATGAGGATGTGGCTCAGTGGTTAAGCACCCCTGGGTTCAATTCCAGCACCAAAAAAAAAGTAGATATGGCCTATTTAATAGCAAGACTAGGGAAATGATTGTCAGAAAAGATAAAGAATGAAAAAACACTATTAGAAAATGGGAAAATCAGAAATTAGACACAGATGGGTGACTTTGAAGCCCTTGACTAAAAGCCCACCACACCACATGGCCGGTATTTCAAGAAAAACTGAAGTTGTTTTAAGATCACTGCAAATATTTTGATTCAGTTTATCCACATATCAGACCCAGGGCCATATTTGTGCATCTCCCCAAGTTCTTGTATACTGGATCAATAACCTATGATTGGGGCGTAGGTTCATTTCATAGAGCACCATTAATCTAGTTTTTTTCAAAGGACACATTATAGAAGAGAATGAAAAAACAGTAACACTTAAAGCATTTTTTAAAAATTCACATCAATTGGGCTGCGGAAATAGCTCAGCTGGTAGAGTGTGTTTGCCTTGCATGTACAAGACCCTGGACTCAACCCCCAGCACCACACACACACACACACACACAAAATCACATCATTTCTTCATCATCAGTGATTGAAACTGCCTGAATCAGATTTTCTTCCCAGAGACAGGCCAATAGTTGGGTGACTTAGAGCAATAGCCTGTATGACACAGGACCACCTGGATCCCATAATACCCTTTCCCATAGTCTAGTTCAAACATAACTAGTGTCATGAAATTTAAGTCAAAACCTTCATGATTTTATCAGAGACAGGTCCAGAATTACAGTCTTTTTACTTTGCTAGTCAAATCCATTTGCCTGTGCGGAAGAAAGCCAGGGCTGCTCACACTCCATGCTAAATAAGGCAGGGCACAGCTAGAGCTCTGGCAACCTGAGGAGTGTAGCTAGGTCGATTAGGAAAGGGCTCTTGCCTGGCCAACCTCATGCTGTCAGGATAAAAAAGAAATTCTTTGAGCACTGCTACCCAATCCCCTGAGGGTGAGAAAAAAACTCACAAAGTAAACTTCCAGTAAATCTAAATGTTTCCCTTTAAGTGTCTTTTTTTTCCTTTCTTTTTTTTTTTTTTTTTTTTTAGTCGTACTGGATGGAATCTAGAGTCTCACACAACGCTGGGCAAGTGCTCTACCACTGAGCTCCAGCTGCAGCCCTTTATTTTTATTTTTTCCCTTTTGACACAAAGTCTTGCTAAATTGGCTGGGCTCCAACTTTCAATTCTCCTGCCTCAGACTTCCAAACAGCTGGGATTACAGGCCTGCACCACCACACCCACCATTTTTTTTTTTAACAGCCTTTGTTGCCCAGACTGGACTTCAACTCCCACTTCAGCCTCCCAAGCAGATGGGATTTACAGGTGTAATCCAGTCCACTGTACCCAGTCCCTTTGAATGTGCTTTTAAAGATTTGAATAGTACCTAAGTAATGTGAAAATGTTTAATATCCAAGCTAGAAAAAGGATTCTAAGGAACAGAAAAACATTGTGGCAGCCAGTAAAATATGCCTTTCAGATCGCCTGTTGTGGGAAGCAAAATTCAGTGATGATCCCATGGCTGCCCTCTGTAGCCACCAGGTTCAGACCAGGGCCACACCCTCTAGAGACACTAGCCAAAGAGCACAGTGGTGGTGCTGAGACAGGCCCATTTTGACGAGATGTTGGGCAACTAGGGCTTAAGGGATTTCACCCACCAACCTGGCTAGATCACAGAAATTACATAATCTGAAGACGGAAATATTTGGTGAGGCAGAGACTCGGGGACTTAAGGGAGTCCTTGTCATGCAGTGGTTTAGCATATTTGTAAGTTGTAACTGAAATCCCAGAAGACAGAAAATGCAAGACAGTAAAAAGATTTGAAGAAATAATCACTGAGATTCTTCCAAACTTGATTAATGGCATAAATTTACAGAGCCAACAAGTTCAGCACTCTCGAAGATTAACACAGAGTAAACTGCATCTAGGCACAGCTGGAGGCAGCCATGGAAAAAGACACATTATATAAAGGAGCAATCATTCAAATAACCACTGACTTGTCACCAGAAACCGCAGAGACTAGAAGACAATGGAACAAGATTTTTAAAGTGATGAAATGAACAAAATTTATTCCCTGTGCTATATAAAATGGTAGAAACGAAGTTCTTCAGGCTGAAGAGAAATGATACCAGACCTTCCAGAAGGGTAAATACGCAGATAAATATAAAAAGGTACATTTAAAAAATTTTTTTTCTCTTCTTTAAAATACATATTATTTAAGGGCTGGGGCTGTGGCTCAGTGGAAGAGCGCTTGCCTCGCACGTGTGAGGCCCTGGTTTTGATCCTCGGCACCACATAAAACACATAAAATAAATGTATTAAAAAAACAATGTACTCCAAAAAAGTAAAATACATATTATGTAAAGCATAAATTATATTACAGAGTTTATAGATTCAATACATGTGACAACTACAATATAAAAGATAGGGATGATAAATCGACCTATAGATTTAAAGGATTCTACATTTTATGTGAAATGGCATATTTACTGTTAGCAGAATGAAAAAGTAAGAACATATATTGTGACCCTTATAATAACACTAAAATAATTATGTAGAGTACAGCTAAAACACCAATAAATTAAATGTACTTCTCAAACAACCAACTAATCCAACCAAACAAACAAACAAACAAAAAAACCCAGTAAAATGTTAGATCTAAATCAAACTGGCTGGGTGCACTAGCGCACACCTGTAATCCTAGCAGCTCGGGAGGCTAAAGCAAGTTCAAAACCAACTTCAGCAACTTAAAAAGGCTCTAAGCAATTTAGTGAGACCCCATCTCAAAATAAAAAACAAAAAAAAGGTTAGGATGTGGCTCAGTGGTTAGCTGCCCATGGGTTTAATCCCTGGTACCAAAAAAAACAAAAAAAAAAACAAAAAAACAAACAAAAAAACCACTAATTACATTTAGCTAGGACACAGTGGTATATTCCTGTAATCCCAGTGGCTCAGGAGGCCGAGGCAGGACTGTAACTTCAAAGCCAGCCGCAACAACTTAGAGAGGCCCTAAGTGAGACCCTGCTCAACATTTAAAAAAAACGATCTGGGAATGTGGCTCAGCAATTGAGCACCTCTGGGTTCAATCCCTAGTGCTGTACCCCCCAAAAGAAACATTTAATGGTAAACACTCTAATTAAAAGGTCGAGACAGACTAAAAAATGCTAGCCCTTAATACATGCTGTATGTAAGAAACACTTTAAAATAGACACAGAGAGGTAATAAGTAAATGAATAGAAAAAGGTACAGAAGTACACTGCAAATAGGAAAGTATAAGGTGGAGAGGCTACACTCATGTTAGATAAAGTAGACTTTTAACCAAAAAGTGTTACCAGAGATTAAAGAGGGAAATTTCACAATGATAAAATGTTCAGTACTGGGGTGGGGCGAAGCTCAGTGAGTTCTGGCCTAGCATGCCTAAGGCCCTGGTTCTAACCCGACACCAAAAAATTGTTTGATTAGGAAAACAGTTATAGAACACTAGAATACAAAACAAAAAATGATAGAATAAATACTGGGTCATAAAACAGGTCTTGATAAAACCAAAAGGACTGAAACTATAAAGAGGATATTTTCTGATCTCAATGGGATTAAAGTAGAAATCAGTACCAATATGATCTTTGGGGTGGGAGGGAGACAAACATTTGCTAACTAAACAACACACTTCTAGCTAATTCATGAGTCAAAGAACTCTAGGAAATCAAAATATTTAAACTTGATGATGATAAAAATGTTAATGTGGTCAAGATGTAACTTAAGCAGCATTTAATATAAAACTTCGCTTAAATATTTATACTAAAAAGTCAACTCAATGATCTAAGGCTTATCTTAGGAAGCTAAAGAAAAAAGAACAAAGTAAATCCAAGCTAAACTAAGAGAGGAACTAATAAAGAACAAAAATCACTGAAATCAAAAACAATTGAGAAAAACTAACAAAGCCAACGTTGGTTCATGGAAAACCAGATGAACAAAGTTAATAGATCCCTAGTGCTGGACTCATAAGGAAAGAGAGAACCAAAATTACCAGTATCAGGGCTGGGAGATACCTCAGTGATGGAGCACTTGCCTACCATGCGCAAGGTCCTGGGTTCCATCCCAGTGCCACAAAAACTAACAAACAAATAAGACGAAATTACAAGAATTAGAATGAAAAAGTAGTTTTCGCCACAGTACCTACAGACATAAAAGGACTATAACAAAACTACAAACCTGACAACTTGGGCCATGTGAATAAATTCCTTGAAAATGTAACTTTCCTAACCAAAATCTCAATAGCTCTTTATTTAACAAATTATTTATTATAAAAAACATTCTTAGACTGGGAACAGTGCCACATGCCTACAATCCCACAACTTGGGAGGCTAGGCAGGAGGATCCCAAGTTTGAGGCAAGCCTTAGCAACTGAGTGAGACCCTGTTTCTCAAAATAAAAAGTAAAAAGGGTTGGGGTGCAGCTCAATGGTACAGGGCCCTGAGTTCAATCCTTAGCACCTCCACCCTTGCAAAAAAAAAAAAAAAAAAAAAACATGAAGAAAACTTAAGGCCCAGATGGTTTCACACTTAATTCTACAAATGCAATAATAAAAAAAGGGGACAGTTAGAATTGGGTTGTTAAAAATAGCTTTTAATTGATGGGAATGATGGCTACAAATTCACATTAGGCAGATTATCCAGCAGACTACACATAGGGATTCAGCTCTGATGAACTTCATTTCTTTTTTCCTTTCAAAGGCTTGGCGAATAAAGCTGGGTCAATCTGCTCTTTTGCAAGTCCTCGGACAGAGAAGAGTCTTGCTGCCCGTTCCTGTAGCGTCCCCCCACACTTCAGTCCAAGGGCCATCAGTTCACTCTTGAGTTTTTCCAAACCCAACAACTCTAGTTCTGCAGCAGAGCTGAATGCCAGCAAATCCACAGTTTCCTGACCAAGAACCTGAGGGGAAAAGAAAGAAAATATTTAAATCCAACACCTTCTGAAGGAGTTAACATTTTTCTGTTAACTACACTGTTTTTCAAGTAACTATCATGTAATTTGCCATTATCTTATTACTGAATTTTAATAATCATCTAGATGTTACTCCATGGTTCATTCTTTCTTTTGGTACTGGGAGTCACATAAATCCAATGGCACTTTACCACTGAACTATCTGTAGCCCTTTTTATTTTTTATTTTGAGATAGTCTCTAAGTTGCCAATGCCTCAAACTTGTGATTTCCTATCTCAGCCTCCCAAACTGCTGGAATTACAGGTGTGTACCACTGTACCAAGCCTTTATTCATTTTTCTAAAACTTTAGCCAGGATAAAGCTTTTAATGTTATCTGGTTTTGGTGGTGCATGCCTATAATCCCAGTGACCTGGGAGGCTGAGGCAGAAGGATTAGGAGTTTCAGGTCAGCCTGAGCAACTTAGCAAGACTCTGTCTCAAAATAAATAAAGTACCAATAAATAAATAGATAAACACAAAATAAAAAACAAAAAAATTCCTAATATATACATGCAATATGAAAATTAAATGCCTGGGCTGGGGTAGTAGCTCAGTGTCAGAGCGCTTGCCTAGTATGTGTGAGGCACTGGGTTTGATCCTCAGCACCACATAAAAATAAATAAATAAAATAAAGGTATTGTGTTCAGTTACAACTAAAAGAATATTAAAAAAAAATTAATGCCTAGGACTAAAGATGTAGCTCTTGCCTAGCATTCGTGAAATCCCAAGTCCAATTCCTAAACAAACCACATGCTTACAACTCTAGAGATAGGATGAAGTCAAATTAAAGCATTAGCATGAAAAACTTCAGTGTCCTCCACAGAAAGGGCAATTTAGCATTTTTGCTTATTTTGGGGGACAGGGTAAGGGAAGATTCTGATTAGATAAATGACAAGCAGAAGCATTTTCCTCCTATTCTAAAATGCAAACCCACAGAGTAAACATTAAAAGATTTTTGCTGGAAGGTATTCCATTGAAAATAGAGAATAATAATTAAAAAAAAAAAAAGAAAAGAAAATAGAGAATAATCATCTATCTATCTCTAAAAAAGTATGGACAATGAAAATAACTTTAAAAAAATTTTTTTTGTAGTTGTAGACGGACAGAATGCCTTTATTTTATTTATTAATTTTTATGTGGTGTCGAGGATCAAACCCAGTGCCTCATGCATGGTAGGCCAGCGCTTTGACACTGAGCTACAGCCCCTGCCTGAAAACGACTTTTTAAAAGGCTCAACGTGAGACCTATGATTTAATGATAATTTTTAAAGGAATGGAATTTTCTATTAGATCTTTATGTCCAGCTGACAATTATTGTTCAAATTGTCTCATATGGGAAAGAAAAACTGTATAAGTAGTTTAATGATAGGAAATATAAGCACATATAAAACTAAAGGGCCATTTATCAAAATGTATCCAGTTATTATATGTATTAAAAATAGCTAGTTGGAGACGGACATCATTACCTTTAAGTACACAGTATGACTTTACATATGGTACAACTCTACTTCATATACTACCAGAGAAATGAAAAGCTGTGCTCCATTTGTGTACAATGAACCCAAATGCATTCTGCTGTCATGTATAAATAATTAGAACAAATTAAAAAAGATAATAAAGCAAACAAAAAGAATAGCTAGCTGGGCACGGTGGCCCACGCCTACAATCCCAGCAGATCAAGAGGATGAGGCAGAAGGAGTTGAGAGTTCAAAGACAGCCTCCAGCAAAAGTGAGGCCACTAAGCAATTCAGTGAGACCCTGCCTCTAAATAAAATACAAAATAGGACTGGGATATGGCTCAGTGGTCGAGTGCCCCTGAGTTCAATCCCTGGTACCCAAAAAATAATATTTGGTGCACACCTGTAATCCCAGAGACTAGGGAGACTGAGGCAGGAGGATTACAAATTCAAGGCCAGCTAGGACAACTTAGCGAGATCCTTTCTCAAAATGAGAGATTAAAAAACAAGTTGGGGATGTGGCTCAGGGGTAGAGCACCTTTGTAGTCAATCCCCAGTACCACAAAAAAAGAGGGGCGGGGGAAGTACCAATTAAGCTACAGTGTGTGTTATACATCTGACTTCAGAGATGATAAAATGTGAAAAATGTGCATCTTAAAACTAATGGCACTAAAGACACCACCTAGTGGCAAAATAGTATAAATACTAGAGCTTAAAAGAAAACCAACCAACCCTCTAGTGTGTCAAAGCTCCTCCATCATCTGTACTTCCTAGTATTAAACATGACTTTTGCTACGCAGCTTCTGGGGGAAAAAAGCACATTTTCATATTAATGACTTATTATGGAGATTAAATGGATTTGGATCTAAACATTGACTCAAAATAAGTACTTACTGTATTTCCTGACTGGCTTTCCTCCAGTTTGGCAACAGGGATGTTTTCCCTATCCTCTCCAGGAGCTACCTTGGCAGCTATTTCTCCATCAGTGATTTCTTTTGTCCCTTTATTCTTACTCAGTCCAACACCAGCTGCTTCCCTTTCTGTGGGTTCTTGACACTCTGCTTTCTTTATCTCCTTAGTCTCTGTTTCTCTAACTGTCATCCTCTCCCTGTGCTCCTTGGTAGATGTCTCTCCCAGGTCTGCAAATAAGTCTTCTGAAATAAACTTCCCAGGGTCAGTCTCTGGAGTCTGTACTTGTTCTGATAATCCAAGGTCTGTACTCAATTCTTCCTCCCTCTGAGAAGTGTTAGGAAATTTGGCTGCCATTTCAACAGCATCCCTGCCATTTTTTGGAGTGGCGAAGCTCATTCCTGAAGTACTAGGTGCTTCTTCTCTGTCATCATCTGAGCTCTCAGAACTGGATCCCTCAGCAGTCTCTAGTCCTTCCATGTCCAACCTGTCAGAATAAAAAGGTTTTTTATTGTAAATAAAAAGATATTTACAGCTTCTATTTGTGTGTATGTATGTATTTACTGTACTGACAGTTGAACCCAGGGGTGCTTTATCACGAGCTATATAATGGGTCCTTTTTTATTCTGAGACAGGATTTGGCTAATTTATCGAGGCTAGCCTCGAATTTGTAATCCCCCCGTCTCAGCCTCCCAAGTCACTGGAATTACAGGCTTGTGACACTGCAACAGGCTTATAGCTTCTATTTAAAAAGTTGTGGGATCTCCAAAAAATAGATTATTTGATTATGCTAGCTTGAGATAGAGAATAGGTCAATTTCAGAAAAAAAAAAAATTCCAGAGCCATAAATAGAAGGGAAAAAAAAAATCTGGGGATAGAACCAACCCTACCAACGATCCAATAGGATCCCATCCCTACCCCATCTCCAGAATCTTGTTTTAAAACTTGTAAAGCTCTTAAAATGAAGCTGATCTTGCTTAAAGCTCTCCTCACATTAATTTGAACTGTTGAAAATTAAATAAAATAATAAAGAAAATCCGTGCTTTATTCTTAATTGCCCTTAACTGGAAAAATCTCCAGACATCTATCAAGTGAAGAATAGATAAATAAATTGTAGCATATCCATGAAATGTGGCAATAAAAAGGAATAACTACTGATACATATAATATCACAGATGATACTTAAACATCTATGTTAAGCCAGGCATGGTGGTGTAAGCCTGCAATACCAGTGATTTGGGAGGCTAAGAAAGGAGGAACACAAGTTCAAAACCAGCCTCAGCAACTTAATGAGGCCCTAAGCATTGTAGTGAGACCCTGTCTCAAAAAAATAAAAAGAGCTGGGCATGTGGCTCAGTGGTTAAGTGCCCCTTGGGGCTTCAATCCAGGTACCAAAAAAGAAAAAAGAAAAAAAAAAGTCTATATTAAGCAAAAGAAGCTAGGCACTAAAGTGTATGACATTCTGGAAAAGCCTAAACTATAAGAACAAACATTATACTGGTGGTCAGTGGTTGAAGAGTCTATGGGTGGAGGAAGGGAATTAAATGTAGGGGCATCTGGGAATTATTTAGGGTGATGAAAATACTGTTACCTTGATTAGGGTTATGGTTACAT
Organism: Spermophilus citellus; assembly: GCF_964194105.1. Lineage (NCBI taxonomy): Eukaryota > Metazoa > Chordata > Mammalia > Rodentia > Sciuridae > Spermophilus > Spermophilus citellus. Next base: position 111,819,517 of record NC_138187.1, on the reverse strand, counting down.
GACTATATATTATATACTTTTCAAAATCCACAGAACTGATCCATCAAAACAGACACATTTGCTGTATATGGACTGTACCTCAAAAAACCACAATAAATTTTTTAAAATACAGGTAATGCTACTACTTCTTCTTTTAGGAACATTTAATTCCCATCTCACAAAGAACACACAGAATTCTCAGCTGAACTCAACAGTTCATGACCTGTGGTTAATAATTATCCTTCCGTCCCTAAAGGGGAGACTGACAAGGAAGCAAGATCCATTTGCACTCACCATTTTCTAGAACTTGGCCCAAGGGAACCAAGCTGGCAACCAGAGGGCCAAAAGAACTATCAGAAGAATGGTGGGAAAAAGGGTTGTTGTGTTTTTCACCTACAAGTGACAGTAGTCAAGAACTCAATGATAACAGTGAAAAAACAGAAAACAGAAGCAAGTGGAAATACAATTTGACTTTCAGCTGGAATTTTTGAAATCAACTCTTTTAATATCAAAAAGTAATTCAAATAGAAAGCTCTATTTGATGTTTCACTCCAAGAGAAAAAATTATCCTTGAGGTTCCATTAATGGTACTCAGAGCACAAAGCTTTACTAGTGAGAACAATGTGACAATCACCAAAACCTGAAGACTGAAGCACTCTGGAAAATCTCCAAGCTCCTGTCAAACATTATGTAAAAATGTGCTTCTACTGGATAGATAAGAAGGAAATAAATTATGTCAGTCCCTAAAGATCAATCTGAAATAAAAATGAAAGATACTCACCAAAAGCATTTTCTTTTCTTTGCACTGGCTCCTTGGTCTGTATTTGATTTGTTCGGCCGTTTCCGATTCTCACTGATTTCTGCCGATACCATCTTGCTGGAGGCAGCTTGCATACCTAACCAGAAATTTAATAGTTTCTACTATCAAAGCCAAGTTTAAAGAAATTATATAATCTGGATTGCAAGAGGAGCTGATATCTAAAATTCTAGGTTTAAATTTCTTAATGTACTCCACATCTCATATGGCTAAAATGAGACTAGCTTTAAGTTCACAGAGATTTCAAAGAAACGTTCTGGTTCTGGAACCAGCTTTTTAAAGTACCAATGTCCAATTTGTAACTTCAAGGCTGACAGGTTCATAAATAGTCTTCTCCAGATCTAATTACTTATTCTCTTATGTTAGTCATTTGCATACATTTGTGCTTCCCCTGTTCTATCACAATTTTTGTTTTTTACCATACTGGGGATCACATCCAGGGGTGTTCTGCCACTGAATTACATCTCTAGCCTGTTTTATTTTATTTTGAGACAAGGTCTTGCTAAAACTGCCGAGGTTAGCCTCAACTTGCAATCCTCTGCCTCAGGCTTCTGAGTACTGGGGATTACAGGCATACATCGCCATGCCCAACCATCACAACCTTTTTTGAAGGGAGAGATATCTTTTTATTCAACTGTACCTACAACAGGTCTAGCACAATGCTTTGGATGTCAAAAAATTAGTGAGAACTATTCTCATTAAAAACCATTTAAGGGGCTGGGGTTGTGGCTCAGAGATAGAGCGCTCGCCTGGCATGCGTGGTGCACTGGGTTCAACCCTCAGCACCACATAAAAATAAAATAAAGGTACTGTGTTCACCTATAACTAAAAAATAAATATTAAAAAAAAATTAAAATATTGCTAGACACAGTGGCACATGCTGTGATTCCAGCAACTGAAGAGTCTGAGATAGGAGGATCTTAAGTTCAAGGCCAGCCTCAACAACTTAATGAGACCCTGTTTCAAAAATTAAAAATAAAGGAATGGGGTTGTGGCTCAATGGAAGAGTGCTTGCCTCGCACATGTGAGGCACTGGGCTCGATCCTCAGCACCACATAAAAATAAAAACAAAATAAAGATATTGTGCCCATGTATAACTAAAAGAAAAATATATATTAAAAAAATTAAAAATAAAAAGATTGAGGATATAGCTCAGTGATAAGGTACCCCTAGGTTCAATCCCCAGTACCATCCCACCAATTTTTTTTTTTTTTTTGAGCTAAAATTGAAACCAAATACAATGAGGTCTGGACCTCCCAAAGACTAGGCTTATCCCAACATGCAAACATATAAAATGTGTTCTTACCTGGGGCCCATGGAATTCAGGGGTTAAGTATGCTCAATGTGTGTGTATGTGTTTTGTTTGGAGGAGGGTTAAAATACATTGTTTTTAAAGGGAGAGGTTCCAAGGCTTTTAGAAGACTCTCAGAAGGCCAAGACCCTCAAGAGAGCTTAAGAAGACTCTCTGTGTGCAGTGTGGAGCACTCTGAAACTGCAGGCTTCCGGGGTGCCATGGACTACACTGAGGAATACTCATTCTCACCTTTAAGGACGGAATCCTCCAGCCGCTCAGCCATCTCATGGCACTGCTGCTGGTAGTCCGGGCTGGTGAAGCAGTGCTTGGGTTCTGCAAGCTTCCGCTGTAGGCGCTCCAAGCGCTTTTGCTCCTTTTCAGCCTCCCGCTCAGCTTGCTGTTTTACCCACTCAGCCATTCTGAGGAAGGGGGAGAAGAGATGTAATTGAATGGACACATTATATATAGTCATGTGTTTCCTTCAATGACAGACTGCATATATGATGGTGGTCCAGAAAATTGTAATGTGGACCTGAAAATTTCTACTGCCTAATGACACAATAGGCCAGTAACTTTGCAGCACAAAGCATTACATACCTCTCTGTGGTGATGTTGGCATGAACAAACTGGTGCTGCCAAGTGGGTATAAAGACAGCACATACAATAACGTATACAACATAATCTCTGATGATAAAAAAAATGACTTACTGATTTATGTATTTAATGTACTCTACTATTTATTGTTATTTTATTTTTAGTTCTGGGATTAAACCCAGGGTCTTGCACATGCTAGACAAGTGCTCTACCACCAAGCTAGACCCCAGTACCTACTGTTATTTTAGGGTATATTTCTATTTGTTAAAAAAAAGTTTATTGTAAAACAGTGTGCCATGTTTAGCAAGGAGCAGCCTCAAGTATCTTTTGATTGCATTGAGTGATCAACCTATACCATCTGGGTTTGTCTATGTATACTCTAATGCTTGTACAACAAATTTGTCTAACCAGGCATTTCTCAGAACAAGTTTTCATTGTTAAGCAATGTGTGACTATATTTATATAAATAAAAGGCCCTCCACATGAATCAATAGACTCTTACTCAGATTGTGATACTTCCCCAGAAAAGTGTGCCATACTTATTGCTAGCATACTGTAATGGACTTAAGTAAGCCCCAAAGATAATTATTAAATTATGGAAAACGTTGAATCAGATAATAACAGAGCATAAATATTTTTTAAATATATATTTTTTAGTTGTTGATGGATCTTTATTTTATTCACCGAAGATCTAACCCAGTGCCTCACACATGAGGCAAGAGCTCTACCACTGAGCTACAACCCCAGCCATGAGAGTGTAAATATTTCTGATATGCATAGCCATATGTGTAATTTACTAGTGAAAGTATGCTGCTCTCTTTAAAACAAAAGAGGTGTGTGTCTTACGCTTTCTCATGATTGACATCTCGTAGTCTCCTTCCACTAAGATCCCGGCAAGCTTCTCGATTGGTTGTCTTCTCAATCTGAGCACCAAGCGCTCGGAGCATGGATCCAAAACCTGAGTCGATACATTTGAAGAAAGCAAGTTAAAACATATCCAAAGAAAGTTACAAGTCAAACTTGTGAAAAAGTCTATCACTAAATTAAAAGTGATCTGTCTCTATAGTTTCCTTTCTCTCTCTCTCTTTTTTTTTTTTTTTAGAAAGTAAACATAAAGGTACTAGCCCAAGCAACAAAGGCAAAAAGATCAATAACTCGGATTTAACTTCAAACCTTTCACCTTCTCTAAAATACTGTATTGTATAGTGGAAACATTCAAAGGGCTTTATCCGATGCTAGAGATCCCAAGATACCCAGATTAATAATTCAAGAATTATGTAGTGAGATTTTTGAATGAGTTTAAAAGGAAAGGTAACCTGAAGCTGTCAAATGGTTGATGACATACTTCATTCTTATGGATACAAACTCAAACAGCTGAATGATTACAGTTTTGAAATGTCAATGCTCTGAAAAACCAAACAAATCATTGGAGATTTTGAGAAAACTTAAGAAGTACATGTTTGTTCACCAGGAGAAATACCTAGAACTGTTCATATTCTGTTTTCACTCTTTTCTTTTCTCACAGTATAACCAGATCCTCACCTAATCTACCCGCACAGCAAACAGTTGTTTCTTAAGGCAATTTTATGTCACCCTTCCAAATATAAGGAGACAGAGTCTTGGTAAAATTGGGAGATCTGTTTTAAAGCTCTTTTCTTCAGCAAATGGGAGAGACTAATGGTTATCTTTCTTCATCTAATCTTCCCTGAAGTTTTAGAACCTGAGTTCCTAAGAGCAATCTGGCTGAACATGTGATGTGTACCATACAATTATTTCTTCCTCAAAAAGAACAAAAGAGGAAATACTCAAAATTAGGTAATCAAGGATTTTATAAGGCAAAACAACAGCGGCATACTTCAGAGACCAAGAAGTTTGTTAATCCAAAACAATGCTAAAGACTACTGATGTGTGACAACTAAGTAATCAGCATTCATGTCCTACCTCCTTTCCCACCACAAAGTCGTGGTTCCAAACTATAAACAGCTCCATGTTGCACTGTATCATTGGTGCTAATGAGGGCTCCATTGCATTTCACAAAGAAGTATTCCACTGGAACATCCTAGAGACAAATTTAGGCTTTTTAATACTTTTTCTTACAGGAAGAAACCTGTTATCTTTTTATTACTCCAATAATAAGCACAATATTTGTTGAAATGAAAGTGAAAATTACTAAAAGAAAAAAAGGTTACCTCATTTGAGGCATGCTAGATATTTTTTTCTTACTATTACCTAATCAGGGCTTATGATGTAACTCAGAGGTAGAATGGTTGGCTAACATGCACAGGCCCTGGGTTTGATCCCCAGCACAGCCCTCCAAAATCCATGAATTTATTATACGTAATCTTGATATATAAAACCTGTAGTCTTTTTTTGGTAGAAATAAAAAGCTACTCTTCTTCTCCCATAGGTCACCTGAGCCACAGAATACAGGGTTCAGATCCAATAACTCTGAGGTCCTCTGTCCTTTGACATTTTAAAAAATGGGTAAAATCAAGTTAACAACAAGACTGATCCACAAATTGAAAATATAAATCCTGAAAAGTATAGATAGGGATAAGAAGGGGGTGAGTGAGAGACAGGTACTGTTTTTAATAAATCTATATAAGCTTTAACATTTTTAGGACTGCCTGACAGTCAGTGTTTGTCTCTTCTGCTGATGCCCCCAACTTATAGCCCAAATAAACTCAAACCCACTCTGTATACATCAATCTCACATAATAAATATGTGTATGTATATGTATATACATATTATATGCTTAAGTGTCTGAGGCTGCAAAATATTTTTCAAAGTTACATCAAACTAGAAATTATATAGCTGAATCTACAACATCAGAAAAGAAAAAATCTAAAAACCAATTGAAAGGGAAAAATGCATTATTTGTATCTTCCTGAAGCAAAACTACAAACAACTCATTCTAAACCAAATCATAGCCGGGCATGGTGGTACACTTATAATCCCAGTGGCTCAGGAGGCTGAGGCAGAAGGAGCGTGAGTTCAAGGTCAGACTCAGCAATTAGGCTCTAAGAAACTTGGTGAGACCCTGTCTCAAAAGAGAAAATAAAATGAGCTTAAAAAAAAAAAAAATCACATAATTATTCCTTTAAAAAAAAAAAAAAAAAAACAGTGGCAGGGCGGTGACTGGGAATTTAGCCCAGGGGCAATTTGAGCTACATCCCCAGGCCTTTTTTAATTATAAGACAAAATTTTGCTAAATTGCTTAGGGCCTCACTAAATTGCTAAAACTGGCTTTGAACTTTCAATCCTCCTGTCTTAGCCTCCGGAGAAGATGGGATTATAGTAGTGCGCCACTGTGCCTGTGCCTGGTTACATATAATTAATTCTAAAGTAACTATTCATTCATTCAACAACTATTAATTAACTGCTCATTATCTATTATTATATGTCCACTACCTTTCAGGTGTTGGAATACTATGAAAATAAAAAGTCCTGCCTCGTGGACCTATTGTTTTAGTGGGGAAAGAAAAATAACAAGGAAAAAAAAGTACATATCATGTCAAGTGATAATAAGCAGGACAAAGGGACAGGCATAATGGCGATCTATTTTATATTGCTAGTCAAGGAAATCTATGATCAATGATATTTGAACAGTGAAGTAAAGAAAGTGAGTAAATATGCCACGAACTTTTCTAGGGGAACAGCACCCCAGACAGAGGCACCAGTCAAATAAAGAGCTGAAGCTGGGCACAGCACCGTGAAGCACACCTGTAATCCCAGCTACTTAAGAGGCTGAGGTAGGAGGACCACAAGTTCAAAGCCAGTTTAGGCAAGACCTTGTCTCAAAATAAAATATTAAAGAGATGAGAATTAGCTCAGTGATAGAGTGCTTGACTAGCATTTGCATGGCTCACACAAAGACCTGAAGCAGGAATAAGCTTCACTCCAGGAAAAGCAAAATGGCAAATATGGCTGGAATGAAATAAGCACAAGAATGTCAAGGCATTAAAATCCACTGTAAGAACTTAGGGTTTTACAACTATGGCAAAGTTTTGAACAAAGTAGGACGATGATCAAAGTTATGCTTTTAAAGGACCACTCTAGATGTTGAGTTGCAAATAAAGCTACAAAAGCAGATAAATCAGTGAGACATTTCTGTGATGATACAGGTGAGAAATGAAAAGTTACTTGTGCCAGTGTGGTGTGGCAGAAGGCAATAAAAATACTGAGGACACGCTGAAGGTAGAGGCAATAAGATTTACCAATGGTCTGGATAGATAAAGTGAAACCAACAGAACTGAGGAGGAGTTCAAAATTTTGATATATGTTCTTCTGCTTTGTCCCTGCAGAAGTTGAAGCACCATTTTGTTCCCTAAGGTAAAGGCCATATAAGTAATAAGACATAAGGAGTCCAGAGCCCAGTCAGGTAACAGGGAGCCACCCAAACAGCCTTGACTCCTTACACATAAGAAAGAAAAATCTACCTTATTTTAATCTAAGAAATTAAAAGAAATAAAAATTTGACAGGTGGGAGAATAGATTTGCCACTTATCAGGATGAAGGAGGAAGTTTTGGGGGGAAAATTAGTCCCATGTTGTTATGTCTATTAGGCAAATGGAGACGTTAAATAAACTGATGGATATGCAAATCTGAAATTCAGGAGAATGTTGGTACTGGAAATTTACATATGAAAGTTGTCGAATGGGTCAGAGGAAATCTACCAGAAAAAACAAACCCTGGTAACTCCAAGGTTCAGAGATTAGGAAGATGGGGAGGAAGCAGCAAGAGAGGTCAATGAGGGGTTGGGGAGATAACTCAGTTGGTAGAGTGCTTGCCTTGCATGCACAAGGTGGGGGGGGGGTGTGAAGCAGAAGAGAACTAAAGGTGATGACTAGTTGCTTGGAAAAAAGTATGGAGAAAGTAATGATCAGCTGTGCCAAATGATGCTGATGCTCCAAGTACAATGAAAACTGGAGACTGATTACTGGATGTGGCATAAAAGGGATGAGCATAAAAGTTGTTTGGAGTAAGGGGAACAAAAGCCTAATGAAAACTCAAGAATTTTACCTTCAAGAATTTTTTTCTGTAAAGAAAATCAGAGACTGAGGATGTCATTTCCCTAGCATGGACCAAGTCCTGGATTCCACCTCCAGCACCAAAAAAGAAAAGAAAAACAAAAACAGAGAAAATGGAAGTGATAGCTGAAGGGATGTGAGCTCATATTTACACATTGGTAAAAATGAGCAGTAAAAAGGAAAAACATGGAAATGCAGAGGAGAGAACTAATGCTAAAAAAAAAAAGTCCTTTAATAACTGAGGGGACAGATTTTGTGCAGAATAGAAGATACTTATGAATTATTTGTGAAATAATGAGGACAAATCACCCATAGCAACAGAAGAAAATGCTGAATATATGGCAGGTAGGTAAAGGAACTGGTATGAGAATTAGGAAATTCTCTTCTCCTTACTACCTCAATGAACGGAAAGTTGGGGCCTTAAAGAGGAAGTATTGAAAATTTAGAGAAGAAATTAAAGAGGACCAATAAAAGTGAGAGTGATGAAATTAACCAGGGTTTCTTCACCCTGTTCATACCATGGTATATATAAAAAATATTTGTGACATGTGGGGAAACAAGCAAAGCCCAGATTCTGTCCAGCTGCTCAAGGGACTACACAGTTCAGGATGCTAAGCAGTACTGGAAGTCCACTTTGGATTAGGAAAATATAGCTGCCAAGCAGTACTGGGTGCAAATTGAGTGAAACGTATTTGTGAGATTACATTTTTCCCTACCACAGCACTGCCCAGATGTCTGGGCAGAATAAATAGACAGCTGGATTTAAGTAGTTTGACATTTGTTTTCCCAACTAAAAATGATGTCCTCGAAGAGAAGCAAAAGAGCTAAGGCTATCTACAATGATGTGATTAACTTAAGATCATTCTTATCTGTAAGATACTATTTTAAGACTGTTGTAAAGTTAAATATGTAATGCATCTCATATTTGTTTTAATGTTTATTTTTTAAAAAGCCACTTTAATTTCTTGTAGTATTTTGTCTAATGGGTATGGTATTTCTGATATTTTAAATAACTGAAAGACATTAATGTAAAGGCAGAAACTTCATTTCCAAACAGAACTACTCATTAAACAAGAAAACTAACCAAAACTGAATCTTCTATTTGTTAAGATTCTTGTCAAGTAAGTCTCTCTAGAAAAAAGAACAAAGAAATTTGGAGTTAACTGATTAACTATCTGTGTATTATGAAGCACACTTCAAGGGTCATCAGGGACAAACCTGTAGTTCAATCTAGTAAAATTTATTGACTCACTGTAATAAAGGGGGATTGCACACCAGAAGAATCACGGAATACCTCACCAATAAAAGAAAAATAGGATCTGGGGCAAGAGTGAAGTTAGGTGGAATTTAAATGAAGCAGTGTTTTGACAGGCTTAAAACAAATCAGTTCTGTGTATAAAAGGGCCAACATCAGGTCTGAACTGTGAAACACACCCAGGTTCCTCTTTCCTCTATTTAAGATAGATATGGAATGCTGTGTCTAGAAGCTCCTAATCAGAAGCTCTGCACCTGGTATGGAAATCAAGAGTACTTCTCTGTATCAAAGAGACTTAGACCATCAAGGCAAGAGTAGAATATTTCATTATCACTGATATAATTTTAAAAGTGGAGTTTTTAAATCCATCTATGATTTATTTGACTAAGTTTTCCCAGTGATTAAGACAAGATTTTTAAGGAGGTGTTTATAAAATTTTACCATTGTAGCATGCCTTTGGGAAAAACACTGTTTTCTATTAACTTTGCAAAGGGCTTTATCTGTGTCTGTTATGCCTGATGAAAATAGGACAGATTTTAATTTTCTCAGTGGGAACTAACACTAACTTTCTAATTTCAGAACACTTTTGTTTTTAAAAGCATAGGCGTGGGTAAGGCATGATGGTGCATACCTATAATCCCAGTGACTGAAGCAGGAGGATCGAAAGTTCAAGGTAAACTTCTACAAATTAGCAAGACCTGGTCTTGGAATTTAAAAAACAAATAAATAGAGACAGGGGACATAACTCAGTGGCAAAGTGCCCTTGGGTTCAATTCCCAATACTACTACCTAAAAAAGCATAGATGTGAACCTGAACTATTTTTATGTTTCAATATCTCATCAAATACCCTTTTATAAGTTGTTTCTATTCAGATTTGCTGTAGTGATGTTTGTGAAATAACTGTCAGAATTCATTTCTATTTCTTGCTACTTATTTTAAAATTCTTATTCCCATCACTCCTGAGAGTTACGATCCTATTTTTTTCTGGTTCCACTTTGGATCAACTGTTAGTAAGGTTTGGAAACTTCATACCAATTATTTTCAAGTATACTAAAAGCCAACTATTTTGCAAAATTGTTTTCCCTTTCAGATGGTCCAAAATAGTTCTGCTGTTTTTAGACTAGACTGCAATACAGAAAGAAAGCAGGAAGCTGGAAAACCACATTATTTGCAAACACACATTGCTTCTCCATGGAACAAGACCTAGTGTTTTAAAGATTTGGTTTGCAGTGTTAACATTTGTTAAGCTTATAAGTAATGGAAAAAACAGCATGGATTAGGTGTATAAACAGAATTCTAGATTAAGTGCCAAAATTTTAAAATTAGATTCAAGAGGACCACTAATTTTCTTAGATAAATGAACATGTTTATTATCTCACAGTTGATAAACATTTGCTTACTTTGGAATTAAGTAAAAGAATACAGATATACAGGTAACCTTACAAGTCCTTGATGGGTATTCATAAATATGCATGGACAAAAAAAAAACATTAAATTACTGACGAAAGCAACTAAATAATAAGACCAAGAATCCATGCCCTCAACAGTACAGTGTATAAGTGGGTGGCCCCGACCAGCCACTGGAGGAATCCAGTGACTAGATGAACTCACTCTGCTCCCCAATGGTCTTTTGACCTGGGTTTGGCTAGGACATATTTCCCTAAGAACTCAACAGGGTTTTGTGGTTAGTAGATACAATGCACGTCCCTATGAATGTAAGGACATGAGCCTTAAAGGTCACCTGGTCCAAATTCCTAATTTACAGATAAAGAAACCGAACCAAAGTGTAAATCAGGGCTGAACTAATAAACACCCATAATTAGCATTTTTTCTTTTCTCTTTCTATGGGGAGACAAAGCAACCACCTTCAAAACACAAAAGGTCTCAGTATTAGTTTGATGCACCTTAAAACTGGAGAACTCAGTCTCAAACCCAAAACCCCAGAGAATAAGACCCACCCGAGACAGACCCTGTTCGCACCCAGCTCAGCCCCTAGGCTGCCTTTCCCCTACCTTCCAGGAACCGCGATCCTCACCTGATCTTGGCAGTGTCGGTGGATAAAATCCCGTACGGAACACCGGTCCGAGGCACACCGCACCGCCTTGCACCCGGAGCCGGGGCCGCGAATCCACGCCAGCACCACAGTCCCCGCCATTTTCCCTAGTCCCGGAACCTCCCGACGCCCTGAAATACTAGGCGCCACAACCATCCGGTCGCATCTTGATGACGGTAGGCCTCGCCTTCCAGCGCCCCGCCCTGCATGTTTCCACTCGCCCCGCCCTTCCCCAGGGGCAAGTCACGTGGCCCGGGCGGCCGTGCCGAGCGGGTGGGGGTAGGGGAACAGGAAGGGCCTGACTGAGGCCGATAAGCCGGCAGAGCGCGAGGGCGAGGCGTTGCTAGGAGTGGTTGCTAAGGCGGGGCTCGAGGGACTGGCTATAAAAGGCTGGCGCTAGGTTAGGTTTCCAGCGTTCTGGCTGTGAGCGATAAGACTGTAACTAAGCACCGCCCTGTGCCGCGGGCTTTGGCCCTTTTCCTTACATCTGTGTAGTTATTTTTGGGTCGCGGAGAATTGTGGCCTGAGACAGCACTGCTCCCTGGAGGTGTGAGGAGAGAAGCTGCAGTCCGGAAGCTGGTTGGGGGCGGGGGGGCTGCTTCCTTCTCCTGGGGGAGCCCTCCCCAGCTCGAGGGACAAGGGAAACAGAGGTCCCCGAACAGCGGGCCGCGTGTTTTTTTCCTTCAGATTTCCAGAGCGTCCCTTTTCCTCTTCGGGAGCAGCCAAGCACGGTTTACTCATTTCTGCCTGTTTGCGCTCTGCGTTATCTCCACTTTGTCTCTGTTTTCAAAATATTTCACAGCAAGTGGGCCCTTGTGAAAGACAGTGGCATGAGTGACGTTTATAGTATGCTGCTTCAAAAAAAAAAAAAAAAAAAAAGCCCTGCCATAACTTTTATTCTGCACCATGGAAACATGCTCGTTCAGATTTGCATAACGTAAGTTTAAGGCTCTGGCACTCTGAGGGAGTCCCTTAATATTTAATATGCTGAGATTATGGCATTTCTAAAATTCTGAGCAATTTAAAAGCCGCTAGTGTGAAGCTAGGAGGGTTAGCAGGAGATATCCATGCCTCCTAGACACAAATGTATTGGCCCACAGAATCGCTTTCTCTGCTGTTAAGGTGCACGGCAATGTCACTCATCACCAAGGGGGGAAAAAAAATTCAGAACTTGTTTAATTGAGGCAGTGTGAGCAAAAATCGAGTTCCAATGCCTGTGAAGTTATAGGTTCTCTTGTCTTATTTTGCACAGGAGGGGAAGAGAGACAGGGCCTCCATGGGTTTTCCAGTAGATAAAGAAAAATTACACAAAATAAAGCATGTTGTGCCCTGAAGCAATATGTTGCAAAAGGGGTGTCCTGGTGATCCTGGGGTAAATAGATGTCTCATCAAGTATTATGTAAGCAGCTCACAGGTGGGGATGTAGCTCAGTTGGTAGAGTACTTGCCTAGTATTTGCAAGGCCCTGCGTTTGACCCCCAGCACCACCAAAAAAAAAAAAAAAAAAAAAGTATTATGTAAGCAGTTCAAACACTAGAAACCATGAGTCCTATAGTCCTTACAGTCTCTCAATTTTTCATCTTCAAGGTTACTTGCTCAGAACAAATAATTTAGAGCTGTGATCCCACAATCTCTTCTTATTCATAGATTCTGCTTTCTGGGGAGGGAAATTAGCTATTTCAAGAGTCTTCAGCCAGGCACTGTGGTGCATTCCTCTAGATTCAGGAGGTTGAGACAGGAGGATCCCAAGTTGGAGGCGCTCAGCAATTTAGTGAGACCCTGTCTAAAAAAAAAGGGCGGGAGGACGGCCTGGGAATGTAGCTCAGTGGTAAAGTGCCTCTGAATTAAATGCCTAGTATCAAAAATAAAGTCCTGGGTTCTTTCTCCCCTACAAATGGCTAGATAAAGATAAGTTTATGTTTCTGTATCAGGATAATGTTTTGTGTCCTGTAATGGCTTCAGTAACCCCTCCTAATAAGGAAAGTCTGCATCATTTATTATTAAATAATTTATCTAGCTCTCCCCAGACTTAAAGTCTGGATGGCATTGTTCACTTTTTATCCTCATGTTGCATTTAAATTCCTATTATTTAAAAAGTTCCAGGTACTGTATAGACATTTGTTACTTAAAATATGAAATAACTACTTTTATCAACTTTTCAAGATGCTTATTTCCTGAGCAATATATAATCTGTTGTTGAACCTTCACAATGAGCACCTTGCACCTAAGACATATACAAAGTAGACGGTAAGCAAATATTAGTTGGCTACTTGATGAATTGCTAAGGTAGTAAGTCTGTTCCCAATGTACATCTGAAGAGACATGTTTTGCACTACTGTAAAACATTCTATCCTAAAGATGCAGAATTCAATGTGGATTGCTTGCTATTAAGTTCATTAAAATAATAGGGGAAATCAAAGAACCTATGGCCAAGAATATGGTGCATATTAAGGAGAAAAAAATCTAACAAGAGAGCTGATTAGCTGGGTTGTGAGGGTATGTGGTGTTATCCAGTAGATGATAGTATGTGGCCAGTGATTATGGAATTCAAGAACCACCACTGCTACCTTCCCCTCTTCATGGTGTCGGATGGGGAAGGGACAAGAAGGCCATGGATGGCTGTGACAACTATATGGTGATTGGGGTGAGAGCCAGTTCCTCTATTTTGAAAATACTTCTTTTTAAATACCTTTATTTTGTGTATTTTTATGTAGTGCTGAGGATCGAACCCAGGGCCTCACATGTGCTAGGCAAGTGCTCTACCGCTGAGCCACAGCCCTGACCCCTATTTTGAAAATACTGCAGCTGTGCTCCTAGAGCTGTATTTGATGGTCCTTCCAATAAACCATACTGGCTTTGTTGCTGCCTGTGTTCCTCAAAAGCATGACTCCAGCTGTACATTTGCTTTTTGAGGACTGGTTCAGTGGCCACGAGAGGGACACTGTGAGAGCATCCTGAGGCAATGTGGAATAATTGTTCATTGCCAGGAAATGACAGCACCAGTCAAGCAATGTTTGTATGGCAACCCATGACAGGGGCTCGATTGAGCCAAATGTCATGCTGGTCTGCAAGAACAGGAAGCAGAGCTGTATACTGACAATTCTCATCAACAACAGCCGTTTCCTAAACTAGTGAATCTACATACATATCCATGTGTGACGTACGAGTCACACTTCTGTGCTTTCAGCCATGTTCGTGTTTAAAGGAGAGGAAAGGTAGTTGTTAACATCTTTATGACAAAAGACAATGGACAAGCCGACTCCTCCAGTGCCACAAACACAAAACTGCCATCAACTCCCAAACTGGCAAGCTTTGCCTTATAAGATGGCTCCAGCCCCAGGAACAATGAGGTCAGCTCCTAGTAGATGGAAAAACAGCTTCTGGGTAAAAGCAATATAGTCCACACAAGGTGGTGGATGGTGTGGGAGGTGGAGCCTGGAGCAAGCATCACTGTGTTTGGCTGCCAGAGAAGCCAAATCTCCACCCTCCTTCCTTTATTGGATAGAAGAAAACAGGATACGTCAAGGGTGAGGTGGAATGAGAGGTAGAAAAGGCTTATGTTTTTTTTGTTTTTTTTTAAAGGAATATAAAACTATTTATTGACCATTGTTCACCAGTATTTACAATAAAGTAAACAATATACAGTTGGGTAACATTCTGATTACTACAAAGTTATTTTCCTGGCTTGTGTTGAACCAGTAATGCAAATACTGAAAAGACTGAGCCTACATGTTAAGGATGAACTGGGGTGAAGAAAACACATGCAGGTCAATAGTTTAGACTGTAAAAATTCCCTCACCAATTTATGTGAGCAGGCTATAAATTGCCAACATCTTTAGCCATCTGATCAGGTTTCCATGAGCCAAATCTTAAAGACATTCCATGAATTATGACCTTTTAGTATGCAGATTTCAACTTTTAAAAAAGGAATGGCTAACTAGAACTCTTAACATGCCCACTTCTTTCTTCAATAATTTTAAGACAAACTAGGATTTGTCTAGTTTACTTGCCTGGGTGCAGAAGTGGCATAGTGATAGTATTTTTCCTTTCAGGAATTTTGCAAATAAAACTGTTGCATTTATGTGACGACAGATGTAAATTTAATGTGCTCATAATCATCTAATTTAAAGTGTCCAATTAACTACAGAATCACTTATTTAATCTGAAAGGTTAAGTTTAGGGAAAATTTCAATTTAACTTGAAGTGACATTTCTTAAGTTGCAGAGGATGATGGCATCTCAGGAACTTGGGTTTACTACCCATTGTTTTTGTGTTGGTGAATGTTTAAAAAACCAAAACCATTATGTAAGTATTTTATGTACACATGCACACATACACACACACACAAACAAATAAACAAAACCCCGAGAATGGTCCTTAGGCATATGAGTTAAAAACAAGTTCTGAGTAATGACTACAGAAATTTCCCCAACTTTCAGAAAAGCAGAGGAAATATACCATCATATCAAATGCTCTTTTCTGATAAAGGAAGCAACTACAGAAAGCTTTTATTTGTTCAAAGTAACCAGTGCTACTGATGCAAAACAAAAAAATAAAACCCAACAACTCCCCAATACTACTTTCAAAACCAACATATCAAACTTGATTTTCATTAGAATGTAGTTATTTTTTCACACTAGTAAATCAAAAACCAAGACCCAGATTTTTATATATAGAAAACAATGCAAATAGTTATTGAGCTTCATCTTCTGGACAAGAATGCCACGTTAATCTCTCTTCATAAAAAGCAATTACAATTTGAGGACACTTTATATTTGCTTCTTTTGCCAGCATCGAGCTTGAGGCGCGCAGGGCTGGAGACGCTGCAGATCCGCGACCTGGAGCATCAGAGGTGGTGATTGTAGCTCTTCAAGTCTGCAATTTAAAAAAATGGCCTCCAATAAGACTACATTGCAAAAAATGGGAAAGAAACAGAATGGAAAGAGTAAAAAAGTTGAAGAGGCAGAGCCTGAAGAATTTGTGGTAGAAAAAGTCCTAGACCGACGTGTAGTAAATGGAAAGGTGGAATACTTTCTGAAGTGGAAAGGATTTACAGATGCTGACAATACTTGGGAACCTGAAGAAAATTTAGATTGTCCAGAGTTAATTGAAGCATTTCTTAATTCTCAAAAAGCTGGTAAAGAAAAAGATGGTACCAAAAGAAAATCTTTATCTGACAGCGAATCTGATGATAGCAAGTCAAAGAAGAAAAGAGATGCTGCTGACAAACCAAGAGGCTTTGCCAGAGGTCTTGATCCTGAACGAATAATTGGTGCCACAGACAGCAGTGGAGAATTGATATTTCTTATGAAATGGAAAGATTCAGATGAGGCAGAAAAGGCTTATGTTTAAGCACTGATGCTGGAAAGAAGCATATGAGAGCAGAAAAGACCAGTAGGGTAGAGTTACCGGGCAGAGATAAAAAGCTAGACCCACAGTCAATGCCGAATATTGAAGCTCATCTCTTTGTACAAGAAGATGAAAGGAGCTTCCTTCTTTTTTTTTTTTTTTTAAAGAGAGAGTGAGAGAGGAGAGAGAGAGAGAGAGAGAGAGAGAGAGAGAGAGAGAGAGAGAGAGAGAATTTTTAATATTTATTTTTTAGTTCTCAGCGGACACAAACATCTTTGTTGGTATGTGGTGCTGAGGATCGAATCCGGGCCGCACGCATACAAGGCCAGCGTGCTACCGCTTGAGCCACATCCCCAGCCCCAAGCTTCCTTCTTTCCATAGATAAATTCTGTCACTTTTAATTGCCCTAGATATCTCCTAGTTTGCATTATTATAACAGCACTAGTTTACAAAGCCTTTTGATTATCTTTATTCTCACCAATACCATCAAATTTGTTGCACTAAAAAAATTAATTTCTGGGGGTTGGAGGTATAGTTTAGTGGTAAAGTGCTTGCTAGTATATATGTAAACCCTGGGTTTGATCCCCAGTGCCTAATAATAATAATAATAATTAATTAATTTCAGCAATGCTACTCACTGTACTAGAACTATATAGCAAAATATACCTATCAGAAATTTCTAGTATCTCAGCAATGGAATTTTTTTAACCTTCAATTTGATTTATCTCTAGTCAATAAAAATCCATGATCCTATATTAATTCTACAAAGCTAAGTCTTTCAAAAGGGAATTTTCTTGCTGAAGAAGTAGTAGGTCTTTGAGGGGTATTTTTGTTTAATTACATTAATACTGTGTTAGGGTTCTACAGAGAAACAGAACCAATAGGATGAATGGATAGATGGATGGATGGATGGATGGATGAATAGATAAGTAAGTAGGTAGGTATGTATGTAGGTAGGTAGATAATGAGGATTTAGCTCAGATCATTATGGAGGCTAAGTCCCCAAAACAGC